>NC_058518.1:91032498-91663748 GCF_904849725.1 Hordeum vulgare subsp. vulgare
GTCCGAGTTAGGCAATTGGATCATACTTTTTCAAAGTGAATCAACTTTTTATTCTTCACGCAATACATGGGCGTGAGCCATGGACATAACATAAGGTGGAATAGAATATGGTAGTAGATATCAAATGGGTAAAAGTGGATAAGATAGCCTCACATCAACTAGGCATCCCAACGGGCTATGGAGATGCCCATCGGTAGATGTCAATGCAAGGAGTACGGAATTCCATGCAAATGATGTATTAGATCTAGAAGTGTATCAAAACTCAAATGAAGGTAAGTGGGGGTGTGCATCCAACTTGCTTGCTCATGAAGACCTCAAGCATTTGAGGAAGCCCGTCATCGGAATATGCAAGCCAAGTTTATAATATTATTCCCACTCACATATGAAAATGACATATCATGAGAATTTCTACATGACAAACATGATGCTACTTTGAGGCACAAGTGTGGTAAAGGATAGTAGCAAAGCCCCTTCTCTCTTTTTCTCTCATTCATTTATTATGGTGGGCTCATTTGGCCTCCCCCATTTTTCATTTTTCATCCAGAGTCTCTTCCCGACTTGTGTGGGGATCATAGTCTACATCATCTTTTATTCAATGGGACAATGCTCTAATAATGATGATCATCACACTTTTATTTACTTACAACTCATGAAAGCAAGATATGACTCAATATGAATGCCTCTGAAACGGAGCTCGAGATGGCTCATCGTGGAACAAAGACTTGAAGTGGCGCAAAAAGTGTTTCGTGGATATATTTAGGGATTCTAGAATATTTGGGAATTTATAAGCAAGAGAACAAGGCAAGATGGCCATAGGGAGGCGACAAGGCATCAGGGCACAACCACCCCTCTGGTCACGCCATGTTGCCTTGTGGGCTTCTACTATGGCTTGAGGCCTCCTCCCGAAGCTTCGAGGTCTTCTTTTGGTCCATAAAAATCACAAAAAAGTTTCGTGCCAATTGGACTTTGTTTGTTACTGAAAACGAGAAAAACAAAAAACACGTAGAAAACACCAACTGGCACTGGACACTAGATTAATAGGCGAGTGCTCAAAAATAATTTAAATTGGTGCATTATGACCCAAATAGTGTCTTGAGATGATAATATAACAACATGGAACAATAAAAAATTATAGATAAATTAAAGACGTATCAATCACCGCGGGAATCGCGGTGATATTTGCATTGAAGAGCAAAGAGAAAGAGAGAGATAGTCATCTAGGTAATAATTACGGACCCGTAGGTGTGTGATAGACTACTCACACATCACCAAGAGAGAAGCAAGGTTGATGTAGAGGCCCTCTATGATTGATCTGTCCCTCCGGTTGGGCATCAGAATAGGGCTCCAGACTGGATCACGGTGGAACACATACTTGTTAGGGCGGAAAAAGTATTTTGGGTGGCTCTCTGGTGTTTTTCCCATGAAAGAGAACTCATAGCAGCTTCGTTAGGTCAAGAGGAGCTAGGAGGTGGCATGAAGCCAACAAGGAGTGACGCCCCCGGCGCACCCCGTGTGTCATCTGGTCTTCCCCCAAAGCCTCGAGATCTTATTTTTGTCCAATAAAAATCATCAAAAGTTCTGTTGCATTTGGACGTCGTTTGGTACTGTTTTCCTAAAAATCAAAAACACGCAAAAAACAACAACTAGCACTGGGTACTGAGTTAATAGGTTAGAACACAAAAATGATATAAAACATCATAAAAATGCATATAAAGCACCAAGATTGATAATATAATAGCATGGAACAAACAAAAATTATAGATACGCTGAAGACGTATCAATAAGCTGCATGGGAAAACTACGGTTGGTGGCATATGTGGTATGAAGTCTAAATAGAGTAGAACATATTCCATACCAGGAACCACCCACTTATACACATGAATACTGGATTAGATTACAATAGGTCATATTAGTAGTGATTATTTTGGAACCCTCAAGAACAGTTTACTGCTCAAGCATTGTCCTTACTAACTTAGTGTCCTTTTAATTCATGTTTTTACCTTTTCGTTTGTAGCTTAGTAAAAAAAACTTTTTATTTTGTTTCCCTAACAACAAATAGAGTAGACTATTTTCAAACTTTGGTTTGGTTGTGTGTGAAACTGCGTAAGTGACAACGTAGTTGTGGGGTTTGTGGTGCGTTCCCATTCGCTCCTGATACGTCCATTTTGCATCATGTTTTCATGTTGATATTTATCGCTTCTTGGGTTGTTATTTCACTTCACGGTACAATTCTTATGCCTTTTCTCTCTTATTTTGCAAGGTTTACATGAAGAGGGAGAATACCGGCAACTGGAATTCTGGCCTGAAAGTGGAGCAAGTTTGAGATACCTATTCTGCGCAACTCCAAACGCCGTAAAAATCAACGAGGATTTTTTTCCCGATTTATCAAAAATACTCGGCCGAAGAAGTGCCACAGGGGCGCCAGGGGGTTGCCACAAGCCTGCAAGGCGCGGCCACCCCCCATGCCGCGCCATGGGGGCTTGTGGGCACCCTGCTGGTCCAGTTGCCCCCCTCTTTTGCTATATGGAGGGTTTCGTCCAGGAAAAATCAGAGAGGAGCTTTTTCATGGTTTTGCCGCCACCACGAGGCGGAACTTGAGCAGAACCAACCTAGAGCTCCGGCAAGACGATCCTGCCGGGGAAACTTCCCTCCCGGAGGGGGAAATCGTCGACATCGTCATCACCAACACTCCTCTCATCGGAGGGGACTCTTCACCATCAACATCTTCATCAGCACCATCTCATCTCCAAACCCTAGTTCATCACTTGTAACCAATCTCCGTCTCGCGACCCCGATTGGTACTTGTAAGGTTGCTAGTAGTGTTGATTACTCTTTGTAGTTGATGCTAGTTGGATTACTTGGTGGAAGAGTTTATGTTCAGATCCTTGATGCTACTCATTACCTCTCTGGTCATGAATATGATTATGCTTTTTGAGTAGTTACTTTTGTTCCTGAGGACATGGGATAAGTCATGATAATAGTAGTCATGTGAATTTGGTATTCGTTCGGTAATTTGATGTGTTGTATGTTGTTTTTCCTCTAGTGGTGTTATGTGAACGTCGACTATATAACACTTCACCATTATTTGGGCCTAGAGGAAGGCATTGGTAAGTAGTAAATAGATGATGGGTTGCTAGAGTGACAAAAGCTTAAACACTAGTTTATGCGTTACTTCGTAAGGGGCTGATTTGGATCCACTAGTTTAATGCTATGGTTAAACTTTGTCTTAATTCTTCTTTCGTAGTGGCGGATGCTTGCGAGAGGGGTTAATCATAAGTGGGATGCTTGGCCAAGTAAGGGCAGTACTCAAGCACCGGTCCACCAACATATCAAACTATCAAAGTAACGAGCGCGAATCATATGAACATGATGAAAACTAGCATGACAGAAATTCCCGTGTGTCCTCGGGAGCGTTTTTCCTCCTATAAGACTTTGTCCAGGCTTGTCCCTTGCTACAAAAGGGATTGGTCCACTTTGCTGCACCGTTGCTACTTTTTTTACTTGTTGCTTGCTACGAATCATCTCACTATACAATCACTTGTTACCGACAATTTCAGTGCCTGCAGATTTTACCTTGCTGAAAACCACTTGTCAGATCCTTCTGCTCCTCGTTGGGTTCGACACTCTTACTTATCCAAAGGACTACGATTGATCCCCTATACTTGTGGGTCATCAGCTCCATGTGGGATCGACAAACATTACTTGCCATGAAACTTCTACAAAGCCCTATGCACTTGCAGAACATCAAGTGACAACACCAAGATTCATATGGACTACATTTATACATCACATTTCCATAGGATCACATTCACTAAATTTTTACTTACACTCTTCCTGAATTGATTTATCATTTTGAATAGCAACAACATTAATACAAATTATTAAAGTACAAAACTTTCGTGGAGAAAAGTACATGCATCAAATGAGCTTAACTCTTCATTGCATATTATTTTTTGGAACGACCAGAATGGCATTGTCCCATAATTTTGCATGGCATTATAATACACGCATTATCAACATTTAGCCAAGTCAAACAAGAACTTCAAATATATTTTGCTAATACCAAAGTGGAGCTTGACCTTGCTCTGAATCATCAAGTGTGTTAGAAGAGTTAGGTGTTTGCTTCGATGGTTATTACTAGTAAGGATCTTAACATGATCGTATTGAAGTCATCTGGGTATCTGATGACCACCATATGGGACGGCTCTTTGTTACCTTGTGACTTGAAGGACATGGCCCTCTTTCGGGCCTCCACGAAGATACTCCTCTATGAGGGAATGAAGCCTTCCTTCTTGCATGATAATTGGAGCGGTGTTGGGTCTTTGAGTCATTGATGTCCTAACTTGTTTGACATTGCATGGCGGAACAATAGGAAGGTCCATAAAGAATTTCAACGATAATTGGATCCACTCTATCCCCCGTCTACGCTAGTCGTCTCCGAGGCGACTTTGCACCCGCTTCTCCTAGACTCCATCTGTTGTATATGGACCCCCGACGGAGAATATACGATGTGTTTTGCCTAATCGGCTCGGTTCATCGAATCCCATGTAAAATTCGAGACAAACAAGATATGGCATGTCCACGCAAAAATAAAATGTGAGCTCTTTTGTTGGTTGGTGCTTCATAACAGGATCCTCACTACTGACCGCCTGGCCCTATGAAGCCGGGCTCACAATCCCATTTTCCAGCTTTGCTTGAGCTCCATGGAAACGGCCACCCACATTTGCAAGGTGTTCCCCTTCACCGTGAAGGTCTATTCCACGGTGCTCTCCTAGCAGGAAGTCCATTCGAGCCCGTGTCTTGCCGCTACTTTCCCCTCCATTAGTGCATGGTGGGAAGGTAATCTGGCAAAGGCACTAAGAGGCACCATAGCGGCGACATCATTTACATTATGTGGGATGTTTGGAAATAAAGGTTAGAGCGCACCTTCAACGACATATACATGACGTATATTGAGGTGGCACATCTAACCATGGAGGACATTGTTGACAGAGATTTAGCATTTAGACCAAGAGTTCACCATCTTCATGAGTAATCCACGTGTGGTGTGAGTTTCTTGGGGGTTTCCTCCATGTCCCCTAAACATGACACTTTGTATATGTTTCTCCCTTCTTAATGAAAAGGAAGCTCTACTACCAATTGCTAAAAAAGACCACCAGACTCTTCTTCTCCACCACTTCTTCACTTGACTTATTTCTCGTTCTTCTCTTCCTTGCCCTCCCATGCATTTGCTACTCCTAGCCTCCTCTTCAAAACTGTCTTGAGCCCCAACCAGCACCACATCAATATTAGTTGCATTCATAGTGATATTGTCTCTTCTTCTTGCTCCCCACCCCAGCTTTAGTTTTTATTCTTGCTTCTTTCTTGGAACCATCTTCCCTATTACAACACCATGAACCACTTGCGCAAAGCGGTGTTGTGCTGATATGTTTGCTTCCCTTCTGATCTCTACCTCGTCCCCTCCCATGGAGTGTACTCCATGAATATGCCAGGAAATCATCCAAAGTGGTTGGACGTTGAGCTAGAAGGCGCCATGCAGAGCATCCTGTTCTCCATATTATCTTGAGAATCTCATTATACAAAGAAGAGTTTAATAAGAGCTTTTAGAGAATTAACCTCATAATATAAACACAATAAGGTTAAAATAAGATCGAGTATAGGTCATATACCTAGATTCATTTTATTTGCACGCAAAAAAATAAACTCTTATGCTTAACAAATGACAACCATCATATTCTCTTTAGTTGATAAAGTTGCATGTATATGCCAGGAAAATCAAGTCATGCATGGCATGTCAATCCTAGCTTACCAATTCCATATCCATATACATGGATGCCTTTCCGTAAATCCGATTCATCATCATTTTTTGTTAAATCAATCAATAAATTTTTGTTATTTTTAGAATTCCTTTCAACATTCAACATGACATGTAGCCATTTAGGTAGCCTTGTGAGTCGATGTTTTGGTATTAGATAAAAATGAAGCTTTTTATTAATGAAATTATACGTATCATATACTAATCAGAAATGTTTCGTCCTCGAATAGTAAATAGTGAGTTACTAAGTTCATGTGGCTTACTTTTTCTTAGAGACAGCACCCACTTTACGCGCTATACGTCATCTTAAACGCGTGATGGAATAAACCTCCCATGCAAGTGAGCTATATACAAAGTGGGAAGAATTTTATATTATAATACTAAATTATTCAAGCCTAGCAAGAAAGAAATGGAAGAATTAGTTTGAAAACAGAGACCAATGCATGCCTATTGCTACAGAGAAACCATGGATTTGTATACTGATTTACCAAAGAGAATTATATGTTTCTGTGGCAACAAGAAGATAAATTCACAAAGATAGAAAGTTATCAAGAGGCGGGTCAATTACATGCCTACATAAGTGGAGAGTAACTTAAACCTCCAATAGCAAAATCATTCCCAGTAATAGCAATATGTGACCATTGTGACACTAGAGGTAGCTAAGATCATTTACAACTTCGATAAAAAGATGATATACCTTATTTGTGAAGTAAACAAGTATCTTATCATTTATCAAATAGGTTACTACTCTATTTGATCTCTTGGAATAAGCTTTCGTCCGTCTTTATATATAAGCAACAATTAAATAAAATACACGGCCGAATGATACAAGATGATGAGGTAACCCTTTTACAAAGTTGATCCCATGATACATGGGAAACACAAACCGCTAAAGACAAAGAGACCAAAATATAATGCAAGAAGACCTAAGAATATAGCCACACAACACCCTAGAAGACCTAAGCTCCACGACAACACCCTCGGGAGGGGGAACGACGCGAGGTGTCGCTGCTATCAAGTCGAACGGACAAGGATTTTCACCCCGAAGCCAAGCACGGGAAGGGGCGTGATGACCCACAAGTATAGGGATCGAGCGTAGTCCTTTCAGGAAGTAAGAATGTCGAACCCAATGAGGAGCAGAAGGAAATGACAAGCAGTTTTTAGCAAGGTATTCTTTGCAAGTGTTGTAAGTAACAGTTATAGATAGTTTTGTAGCAAGATAATTCGTAAAAAGTGATAAGTGATAATAGTAGCAGAGGTGCAGTAAGGTATCCCAATATTTTTTATAGTAAAGGATAGGCCTGAAAGTTCTATTATGTAAAGTAAGCACTCCCGAGGACACATGGGAATTTCTGTCTAGTCATGTTCATCATATTAAGTGGATTCGAGTTCTCTACTTTGATAATTTGATATGTGGGTGGACCGACGCTAAGGTGTTGTTCTTACTTGAAGTAACAGCGTACTTATGATTAACCCATCTCACAAGCATCTACAACTATGAAAGAATAATTAAGATAAACCTAACCATAGCATGAAACATGTGGATCCAAATCAGCCCCTTATGAAGCAACACATAAACTGGGGTTCAAGCTTCTGTCACTTTCGCAACCCGTCATCTACTTGTTACTCCACAATGACTTCCTTTAGGTCCATAGTATGGTGAAGTGTCATATAGTTGACATTCACATGACACCACTAAAGGAAGTAACAACATGCATATCATCAAAATATCAAACGAATGCCAACTTTATATGATTACTTGTAACCAGATTTCTCCCATGTCCTCAGGACAATATTAACTACTCACACCTCATCAACATTTTGAACATCAGAGGTGTAACAAATATGATTAAGGCTCTGAACATTATGTCTTCCACCAAGTAATCCAACTAGCATCAACTACAAGATGTAATTAACACAACTAGCAACCCACAGGAACCACGCTGAGGTTTTGAGACAAACATTGAATAAACAAGATGAACTAGGGTTAGAGATGAGATGGTGCTAGTGAAGATTGTTGATGAAGATTGGTACTCCCACGAAGGAGGAAGCATTGCTGATGACGATGGCTTCGATTTCCCCCTCCCAAAGAGGAATTCCTCTGGTAGAATCGCTCTGCCGGAGAGAAAAAGGGTCACTGCCCAGGTTTCTGCCTCAAGACGGTGGCGTTTCATCCCAAAAGTTATGTCTTGATTTTTCTAGAGTAAAACACGTCATATAGGAGAAGAAGGGCGGCGGAGGACCAACAAGGGTACCACAACCTATTAGTCCGTGGCCTGGGGGCGTGGCCTGATGGCTTGTGCCCTGGTGGTTGCCCGTGTGCTATGAATGTTTGGCCCAATAATATTCGAGAAAAATTCTCCGTGAAGTCTCACGTCATTTGGAGCAACTTGATTTTTGTTTGTTTTTCTTAGTTTCCCGGCCTAGAATTCTAGTTTACACATACTTTTCCCTTCATAATGTACCTTGCATATTCAAAGATAAAAGACATAAGAATTACATAATTACAGGGAATAATGGACAATAATAAGACAAATATCAATAAAGATTCATGATGCAAAATGGACATATCAACTCCCCCGAGCTTAGACCTCGCTTGTCCTCAAGGAAAAGCCGAGCTCGAGAATAATGGCCACAAGATTTGAGAGGGAGAAGTTGATTAAAAATAAAATACGGACATGAGAGAAACATGAATATTAGCATAGCAGCAACTATTTTATCATATATCTTCTCATAAAGAAGTAACGATTGATACGTCCATTTTGCGTCATGTTTTGCTAGTGTTATTTATAGTGTTTTTATGCATTATACCACTTTATGGAGTAATTCTAATGCCTTTTCTCTCATAATATGCAAGGTTTACACCAAGAGGGATAATGTGTGCAGCTGGATTCTCGACCTGAAAAAACAATGTCACAGATACCTATTCTGCACACCTCCAAATGGGCTGAAACTTCATGAGGATTTTTGATGGAAAAATACAAAATATTGGAGGAAACAAGTACCGGAGGGGGCTGCTAGGTGGCTACTAGGCACCAAGGCGCGCTAGCCCCCCTCGCGCGGCCTGGTGGGTACTGGGCCACCCAACTCACTTTGAGCGACCATCTTCTGGTATATATTCACTCTTGACCTGAAAAAATCAGGAAAGGACTTTCACGACAGAAAGTTGCCGTCTCAAGGCGGAACTTGGGAGGAGCGTTTTTGCCCTCTTGCGGAGCGATTCCACTGGAGGAACTTCCCTCTCGATGGGGGAAATCAGGGCCATCGTCATCACCAACAACCCTCTCATCTTGGGGAGGCCAATCCTCATCAACATATTCAACAACACCGTCTCCTCTCAAAACCCTAGATCATCTCTTGTGCTCAACCTTGTACCGGGACCTCAGATTGGTACATGGGGGTGGCTAGTAGTGTTGATTACATCTTGTAGTGGATGCTTTATGGTTTATTTGGTGGAATATAATATGTTCAAATACAATATGCTTACCTCCCTGATCATGAGCATGTTTATCACTTGGGAGTAGTTACTTTTGTTCTTGAGGCCACGGGAGAAGTCATGTTGCAAGTAGTCATATGAAGTTGATATCCGTTTGATATTTTGATGGTATGAATGTTGTGATTCCCTTAGTGGTGTTATGTGAACGTCGACGACATAGCACTTCGCCATCTTTGGGCCAAAGGGAATGCATTGTGGAGTAGTTATTAGATGATGGGTTGAGAAAGTGATGGAAATTTAAACCCTAGTTTATGTGATATTCCGTAAGGGGATGATCTGGATCACTATGAATGCTATGGTTACAATTTATTCTTAATACTTCCATTGTAGTTGTACATGCTTGCGGGAGGTTTAATGATAAGTGAGAGGTTTTTTCAAGTAAGAAGAGGACCCAAGCACCGGTCCACCCACATATCAAATTATCAAGTATCGAACGCGAATACGACATGACGAAAGTGACTAGATGAAATTCATGTGTGCCCTCAAGAACACTTTGCCTATTATAAGAAACCGTTATGGCTTGTCCTTTGCCACAAAAGGATGGGGCTACCTTGCTGCACTTATTGTTACTACTGCTACTCGTTACTTGTTACATTTATCTTGCTATCAAACAACTTGTTTCCGCTATTTCACTGCTTGCCGAAATTACCTTGTTGAAAACCGCTTGTCATTTCCTTCGGTTCCGCGTTGGGTTTGACACTCTTAATTATCGAAGGGACTATGATTGATACCCTATACTTGTGGGTAATCAATACTATTTTATGGCGCCATTGCCGGGGAGTGAAGCGCCTTTGATAAGTGGAATTTGGTAAGGGAAATTTTATATTACATGCTGAAATTTGTTGTCACTTGTCACTATGGAAAGTAATCCTTTAAGGGGTTTGTTCGGGGTATCTTCACCTTGATCGAAGACACCAAGAGTTGTACCTCAACCAACTGAACCTATCGAAAATGTTTATTATGAAATTCCTTCGCGTATGATAGATAAACTGCTAGCTAATCCTTATGCATGAGACGAAACAAAACATCTCGATATGCACCTAATTTATGTGTATGAAGTTTGTTGATTATTTAAGCTTGCATGTTTTCCCTTTATCTTTTGGGGGAAAGCATTGACATGGTATAGGCTATGTGATGATACATGATCTTGGAACTGGAATCAATTGCAATTGGTGTATCTCCAAAAACATTATCATATGCATCTTGTTCAACGTGAACGGAATTTTATCTATAATTTTTGGCCTCGTGAAGGAGGAAGTATCGCTCTAGCTTGGGGGAGGCTGAAGTCAATGTTATATTTGTGCCCCAATCATGAGCTCCTGAGAGAAATTAATATTCAGAATTTTTATGCTTGGCTTTCTCGTAGTGATCGAACCATGTTCGATACTTCTTCTTCTGGTTCTTTTATGAAGAAGACTATTGAATTAACGTGGGATCTTTTGGAAAAAATTAAATACAACTCTGAAGATTGGGAACTCGGCGACGGTAAATAGTCAAGTATAAAACTTGAGTTTGATTTTGTTAAATCTTTTATGAATATTGATGCTTTCAATGATTTTAGCACTAAATATGGACTTGACCGTGAGATAGTAGCCTCATTTCGTGAAACCTTTGCTATTCATGTTGATCTCCCGAAAGAGAAATGGTTTAAATATCATCCACCTATTAAATAAAAAGTTGAAGAACCAATTAAAGTTGAGGATGAAACTATCATTTACAATGTTGACCCACTTGTGCCTATTGCTTATATAGAGAAACCACCTTTTCGTGTTAGGATAAAGGAACATGCTAAAGCTCGAACCATGGTTAACAGAAGTTATGTTAGAACAACCAAACCTTGTGAGAAAATCAATGTAGAACCTAGTGTTGCTATGGTTAAAGATCTCCTGGTGCATAATATTCATGGGCATGCTATTTATTTCTGTGATGAAGCTCCTAGAATTGCCAAACCTGATACTTGAGATAAAAATAGACCCCTTGTTGGCATGCATGTCGTCTTAGTCAAAATAGGAGATCATCATTATCATGGTTTATCTGATATGGGTGCTAGTGTCAGTGCTATTACTTTTACCTTATATCAAGAAATTATGCATGAGACAGCGCCCGCTGAAATGGAATACATAGATGTTACTATTGAACTTGCTAATAGAGACACCATCACACCACTTGGGATTGTTAGAGATGTTGAAGTCTTGTGTGGAAAATTAAAATACCCTACTGATTTTCTAGTACTTGGCTCACCACAAGATGATTTTTGTCCCATAATATTTGGTAGACCTTTCTTGAACACTGTCAATGCTCAAATAGATTGCAAAAAGGAAACTCACAGTGTTAATTTCGGTAGTATGTCTCATGTTAATTTCTCTAAGTTCAGTAGGCAACCCCATGATAAAGAATTTCCTGGTAAAGATGAAATAATTGGTCTTGCTTCTATTTCCATTCCTCCTACTGATCCATTAGAACAATATTTGCTAGACCATGAAAATGATATGCATATGCTTGAAAGAAATGAAATAGATAAAATGTTCTTTGAGGAAAAGCCTATCCTTAAAAACAACTTGTGTGTTGAAACTCTAGGAGGTCCTCCGCCACCCAAGGGTGATCCTGTGTTTGAATTAAAGAAATTACCTCACACTTCAAAATATGCTTATCTTGATGAAAACAAAATATATCATGTTATTATCAGTGTTAACCTTACAAAGCATGAAGAAGAAAGATTGTTAAAAACTTTAAGGAAGCACTGAGCTGCTATTGGGTATACTCTTGACGATCTTAAGGGCATTAGTCCCACTCTATGCCTGCACAAGATTAATATGGAACCATTTGCTAAACTCGTTGTTGATCGCCAACGAAGACTGAATCCCAAAATGAAAGAAGTGGTAAGAAATGAAATATTAAAGCTTCTCGAAGCAGGTATAATTTATCCCATAACTCATAGTAGATGGGTAAGTCATGTTCATTGTGTTCCTAAGAAATGAGGTATTACTATTGTTCCTATTGATAAAAATGAACTCATTCCACAAAGAATTGTTACTGGCTATAGAATGGTAATTGATTTTAGAAAATTAAACAAAGCTTCTAGAAAAGATCATTATCCTTAACCTTTCATAGTCCAAATGCTAGAAAGATTATCAAAGTACACACATTTTTGCTTTCTAAATGGTTATTCTGGTTTTTCTCAAATACCTCTGTCACAACCTGATCAATAGAAAAACACCTTTACTTGCCCTTTTGGAACCTATGCTTACAGACGTATGCCTTTTGGATTATGGAATGCACCTGCTACCTTTCAAAGATGTGTGAATGCTATATTCTCTGATTCTTGTGAAAAGATTGTTGAGGTTTTCATGGATGATTTTTCTGTTTATGGAACTTCTTTTGATGATTGCTTGAGCAACCTTGATCTAGTTTTGCAGAGATGCGACCAAACTAACCTTGTCCTGAATTAGGAGAAGTGCCACTTTATAGTAAATGAAGGTATTGTCTTAGGTCATAAAATTTCCAAACGAGGTGTTGAGGTGGATAATGCTAAAGTTGATGAAATTGAGAAGATGCCAAGTCCTACAGATATTAAAGGTATCTGTAGTTTCCTTGGTCATGCTAGTTTCTAAAGGAGGTTTATGCAGGACTTCTCTAAAATTTCTAGACCTCTTACCAATTTATTGTAGAAGGATGTCCTTTCTTTTCTTATGATTGTGTAGAAGCCTTTGAAACACTTAAGAAAGCCTTAACTTTTGCACCTATCGTTCAACCACCTGATTGGAACTGGCCTTTTGAAATTATGTGTTATGCTAGTGATTATGATGTTGGTGCGGTTCTAGGACAAAGAGTTGATAAGAAACTAAATGTTATCAATTATGCTAGTAAAACTCTAGACATTGCCCACAGAAACTATGGTACCACTAAAAAAGAATTATTAGTAGTTGTATTTCCTTGTGATAAATTCAGATCCTACATTGTTGATTCTAAAGTAATTGTTCACACTGATGATGCTGCTATCAAATATCTTATGGAAAAGAAAGATGCTAATCCTAGACTTATTAGGTGGGTTCCTTTGCTACAAGAATTTGATTTGCATATCATTGATAGGAAAGGAGCTGAGAACCCAGTAAGTGATAACTTGTCTAGGTTAGAAAATGTTCTTGATGACCCAATACATATTGATGATAGCTTCCCTGATGAACAACCACATGTGGTCAATGTTTCTCATAACACATCGTAGTTTGCTGATTATGCTAATTACATTATTGCTAAATACATACCACCTAGTTTCACCTATCAGCAAAAGAAAAAAATTCTTCTTTGATTTAAGACATTACTTTTGGGATGACCCACATATTTATAAAGAGGGAGTAGATGGTAGTATTAGATGTTGTATATGTGAGCATGAACAGGAACAAATCCTTCAGAAGTGTCACTCCGAGGCTTATGGAGGACACCATGCGGGAGATAGGACTCCACACAAGGTATTACAATCTGGATTTTATTGGCCTACTCTTTCCAAAGATGCTCGTAAGTTTGTCCACTATTGTTATGAATGTCGAAGAATTGGTAATATTGGTAGATGATATCTACTACACAACTTTATTCTTCTGGACTATGTTGGGCCTCCAAGCGCAGAGTTTTGTAGGACACTAGCAATTTTCCCTCAAGTGGATGATCTAATGTTTATCAATCCGTGGAGGTGTAGGATGAAGATGGTCTATCTCAAGCAACCCTACAATCAAATACAGGAAATCTCTTGTGTCCCCAACACACCCAATTCAATGAAAAATTGTATAGGTGCACTTGTTCGGTGAAGATATGGTGATACAAGTGCAATATGGATGGTAGATATAGGTTTTTGTAATCTGAAAATATAAAAATAGAAAGTTAGCATGTGATAAAAGTGAGCACAAATGTTATTGCAATGCTTGAAAACAAGGCCTGCGGTCCGTACTTTTGCTGGTGCAATCTCTCAACAATGCTAATTTAATTGGATCACATAACCATCCCTCAATGTGCAATGAAGAATCACTCCAAAGTTCTTATCTAGCGGAGAACATAAGAAGAATTTTTTTGTAGGGTACAAAACCACCTTAAAGTTATCCTTTCTGCTCAATCTATCCAAGAGTTTGTACTAAGATAATACCAAGTTATCCTTTCTGATCGATCTATTCAAGAGTTCGTACTAAAATAAAACCATATGATACGCATCAACCAACTCTAATGTCACCTAGATACTCCAATGTCACCACAAGTATCCGTGAGTCACTTATATGATATGCATCAAACAATTTCAGATTCGTAATACTCAGTCCAACACAAAGAACCTCAAAGAGTCCCCCAATATTTCTACTGGAGAGAGTAGGACAAGAACGTGCATCAACCCCTACGCATAGATTACCCCAATGTCACCTCGGGAATCCACAAGTTGAGTGCCAAAGCACATCAAGTGAATCAATAGGATACCCCATTGTCACCACGAGTATTCATAGCATGACATACATCAAGTGTTCTCAAATCCATAAAAGTATTCAATCCAATAAGAAATCTCAAAGGGATAACTCAATTCATCACAACAAGATAGAGAGAGGAAAACACCATATGATCCAACTATATTAACAAAGCCCATGATACATCAAGATCGTGCCATCTCAAGAACATGAGAGAGAGAGATTGAGCACATAGCTATTGTTACAAACCATCAGCCCCGAGGGTGAACTACTCCCTCCTCATCATGGTGGCCGCCGGGATGATGAAGATGGCCACCGGAGATGATCTACCCTCTCTGGCAGGGTACTGTTTTCTCTCCAGATTGGTTTTTCGTTGATACAGAGGCATTGCAGCGGCAGAACTTCTCGTCTAGGGTTATTTCTGATGGTTTCTATATTTATAGGAATTTTTGGCATTGGTTTCACGCAAAGATGGGCCTCGAGGTGAGCACAAGACACGAGGGCGCAGGTAGGGGCCTCGCACACCCTGGTGGGTGGTGCCCACCTCGTGGCTCTTCTGGCCTGCTTCTTTGTTCCCCCTGGTGTCTTCTGGCCCAGAAAAAATCGTTAAAAAGTTTCGGACGATTCCGAGAACTTTCATTTTCTGCACAAAAACAACAACACAGTAGTTGTGTTGAAAACAGTGTCAGTCCGGGTTAGTTCTAAATAAATCATATAAAGTACATCATAATCATATAAAAGTACTATAAACGTAGGTTAATATGGCATGAATACTTTATAAATTATCGATACGTTGGAGACGTATGAATATCCCCAAGTTTAATTCCTACTCGTCCTCGAGTAGGTAAATGATAAAATAAATAATTTATGAAGTGTGAATGCTAGCATAGTGCATAAGTTTGATCAATGATAAAATCAATCACTTTTCATAGCATCATAATAGCAACTCTTTCTCATAAAACTCATCATGATAAAGTAGCAACCAATTCACATGTTAAGGTTCAAACAATGAATTCTCTTGAAATTCAACAACATGTATTCTTAGTCACCAAACAATTGCAATTCAACTTATTCAACAGAGTCTAAGTAAGAGCTCCACATACTCAATCATCATATAGTATTCCATGATTTCTAGTGCTCAAAGCATATTCTTAGAACAAATGGCATCCATCGAACATAGAGAAATATAGGGGCTTAATATTTCGCCTCCCAATTCATTTATCCTAGAGATAATTGTCAAAAATAATAAATCATGATCAAATATATTTGACTCGTCATATGTGCCTAGATCTTTCCCCACCACATGATGCTTGCCAACTAGAGAATAATTGAGGTTGAAATGAGAATGCATATGATTGACTCTTGCATAAAAGTAAATACTAAAGAGTAAAAGATAGGCCCTTTGCAGAGGGAAGCACAGGTTTTCATGCGCTCTTTATTTTTGGATATGCAATCTCTTAATGCAAAAGAACGTCACGTTATATTCCCCTTCTGATAGCAACCTTTATTATGCAGTCCATCGCTTTTATTACTTTGCCATCACAAGTTTGTACAACGCTTATTTTCCCTTACAATAAAAGATCGAACATATTTAGGAGCAATTTTTATTGCTTTATGCACTGATGACAACTTACTTGAAGGATATTATTCAATCCCTATGTAGGTATGGTGGACACTCATGGCAAGAAACTTGGTTTAAGGGTTTCTAGATTCACAAGTAGTATCTCTACTTAGTACTAATTTTTGGCTAGCAAAAGGTTCTAAACAAGCACCACATGTTGGAGGATCCATAACAATATAACTTCTATGCAAATATACACAACCATAAGTCATTACGTTGTCTTCCTTGTCCAACTTCAACTACTTGCTCAAGTTTGAAAATAATTAATGGGTATGCACAATCATATAATATGTCCAAGATAATATATTTGTATGTGAAAGTTCTCTTCCTTATACTAATCATCCATGAATTTCTTGTATGACCAATATTGTGATTCTCAAGCTTCAAAAGATTTCACTTTCTAAACCCAAAGTGAAGCTACTACTAGGCATGATATGAACATATAATTTCAACTTCATCGTATTCAATTCATTAAAAAAATTACTCATAGGATATAAGAGAAGCTCAAGAGTAAATATCAAACTACTCTCAGAAAGATATATGTGAAGAGCAATGAGTAGTGAAACAATCAAGTAGCTATGTGAGGACTCCCTCTCTCAATAAAGATTTTCAGAGATGATATTTTATTAAACAGCAAGCAAAAGAAAAATAGCACTCCAATAATCGCACATATCACGTGGACAAATAGAAATTTAGGCTCGACATAGGCTAACTCATATTTGTCGATGAAGAGAGGTGGGATGCGTAGCATCCCCAAGCTTAGATGGTTGAGAATTCTTGAAATATTTACTTGGGGTGCCTTGGTAATCCCCAAGCTTGAGCTTTTGTGTCTCGTTCCATCCTCTCATATGACGGTTTCACCTATTCTCAAAAACTTCATCCACACAAAACTTGAAAAGAACTCGTGAGATAGGTTAGTACATATAGGAATAATAAACACTTCATGTGCTGCCAAGACAAGTTGCCTAATAATTTTCAAAAAGTAGTTACTATATACTATCATTTCCACAATTTATATCTACCAATATAAGCCATGATAACGATAACAAAACTATGACAACAACGTGTCCAAATAGAAAAGTCTGTAGTAATTTATTTAAAAAGTATACTTCTGTATATCCGAAAATTTTGAAATTTTAGGAATTTATAAATAATTTGTATGAAAACACTCTGTAAACATTTTAGAAACTTTACACGTTCGAGTAAAATATGAAAATTCAAACACTACGGAAAAAGTTTCTGTTTTTACATAGCACATATCAAACATGTAACTCAAGCATCCTAAGAGAAATTTCTTGGAACTTTTTATTGGAAAACAATATTATAAATAACATATAAAAGAGAACAACAAAATAAAAAGATGCTCCAAGCAAAACAGATATCATGTGACAAATAAAAATATAGCTCCAAGTAAGATATACCGATGATGTTGGAGATGAAAGAGGGGGTGCCTTCTGGGGCATCCCCAAGCTTAGACGCTTCAGTCATATTTGGATATTACCTTGGGGGTGATTTGGGAATTCCCAAGATTAGGTTATTTCTGATCTGTATTCTCATCATATTGGCATCTCACACAAAACTTGAAAACTTCAATCACACAAAATTTAACAGAACTTCGTGAGATGGGTTAGTATGATAAACATAGATCATTCACTTAGGTACTGCCAAGACAAGATTCATAGTTCTTCTCACATAATACCTACCGTATTATATCATTCCCAAAATTTATATCACTCAATATAAGTTATGGAAACACTAAAACAAGCAAACTATACATAAAAACAGAATTTGTTGAAAACAGAATAGTCTGTGTAGATCTGCATTAAACCAATACTCACCTCACTCTAAAAATTAGTACAACATAGATAATTTGCATACCAAATCTTTTTTAAAATTTCAGAATTTATTGATGCTCCAATAAAATCATAGAAATTCTTCACTGGACGTAAAAGTTTCTGTTTTTCCACAGATTCAAATCAACTATCATCCACACTATCCCAAAGGCTTTACTTGGCACTTTGTGGGAAAAAACTATAAAACATGATTAATACAATATATTAATCATGTGAACACACAAAAACAGTAGGGATCAATATTGGGTTGTCTCCCAACAAGCTCTTTTCTTTAATGCCTTTTAGCTAGGCATGACGATTTCAATGATGCTCGTATAGGAGGAATAGTTGAAACATGCAAGAGAGCATCATGAATCACATGACAAGCACATTTAATTACAACCCACTTCCTATGCACAGGGATTTTGCAAGAAAACAATTTATTTTAGCAAGAATCAACTTGCATAGGAAGGCAAAACAAGCATGACTTCAAAACTTTGAACACATAGAGAAAAAACTTGATATTATTGCAATTCCTACAAGCATATGTTCCTCCCTCATAATAATTTTCAGTAGCATCATGAATGAATTCAACAATATAACTATCACATACAACATTATTTTCATGATGCACATGCATATAATTTTTACTGCTCTCCACATAAGAAAATTTCTTCTAATTCATAATAGTGGGAGCAAACTCAACAAAATAACTATCATGAGAAACTTGATTGGCATCATCCAATCTAAAAATAAAATCATGATGACAAGTTTCATGGTTATTATTACTCTTTATATCATGCATGTCATCAACATAATCATCATAGGTAGCAACCTTGTTGTCATAATCAATTTGAACCTCTTCCGAAATGGTGGAATCATCACTAAATAAATTCATGACCTCTCCAATTCCACTTTTATCATTATGAAAAGATTAAACACCCTCCAAAATAGTGGGATCATTAGTACCTAGAGTTGACACTCTTCCAAACCCGCTTTCATCAACATAATCATCATAAATAGGAGGCATGCTTTCATCATAATAAATTTGCTCATCAAAACATGGGGGGCTAAAAATATCATCTTCATCAAACATAGCATCCCAAAGCTTGCGGCTTTGCATATCATTAGCATCATAAATATTAAGAGAATTCATACTAGCAATATTTCTAGCATGCTCATCATTCAAGGAATTCACATTAAGCATTTTCATACATTCTTCCTCTAGTAATTGAGAACAATTTTCCTTTCCATCATTTTCACGAAAGACATGATAAAGATGAACAATCTGAGACCACCTCAATTCCATTTTTGTGTTATTTTGTATTTATAAAATCAAACTAGTGAAAAACAAGAAACTACAAGATTCAATTGCAAGATCTAAAGATATACCTTCAAGCACTCACCTCCCAGCAATGGCGCCAGAAAAGAGCTTGGTTGACAGGATGGGAGTGCCGCTTATCTAACCTCCCCAGCAATGGTGCAAGAAAAGAGTTTGATGTCTGCTATGCAACTTTATTCTTGTAGACTATGTTGGGCCTCCAAGCACAGTGTTTTGTAGGGTAGCAGCAATTTTCCCTCAAGTGGATGACCTAAGGTTTATCAATCTGTGGGAGGTGTAGGATGAAGATGGTCTCTCTCAAGCAAACCTGCAATAAAATACACGAAATATCTTGTGTCCCCAACACACCCAATATAAAGAACCTCAAAGAGTGTCCCAAGATTTCTACCAGATAAAGTAGGAAACCCTAGATTACCTCAGTGTCCCCTCGGGAATCCAGAAGTTGAGTGCCAAAACGCACATCAAGTGAATCAATATGATACGCCATTGTCACCACGAGTATTCATAGCAAGAAATACATCAAGTGTTCTCAAATCCATAAAATTATTCAATGTGATAAGAAATCTCAACAGGGAAAACTCAATTCATCAGAACAAGATAGAGAGGGGAAAACACCATATGATCCAACTATATTAACAAAGCCCGTGATACATCAAGATCGTGCCATCTCAAGAACACGAGAGAGAGAGAGAGAGATTGAACACATAGCTACTGGTATAAACCATCAGCCCCTAGGGTGGACTACTCCCTCCTCATCATGGTGGCCGTTGGGATGATGAAGATGGCCACCGGAGATGATCTACCCTCTTCGAAAGGGTATTGTGTTCTATCCAGATTGGTTTTTCATTGATACAGAGGGCTTGCGGTGGCAGAAGTTCTCCAATAGGGTTATTTTTTGTGGTTTCTATATTTATAGGAATTTTTGGCGTTGGTGTTACACGAAGATGGGCCTCGAAGTGAGCACAAGACACTAGGGCGCAGGTAGGGGGGCTGGCACACCTTGGTGGGTGGTTCCCACCTCGTGGCTCTTCTGGCCTGCTTCTTTGGTCTCCCTCGTGTCTTATGACCCAGAAACAATCATCAAGAAGTTTCGGGCGATTCCGAGAATTTTCATTTTCTTCGCAAAAACAACACCACAGTAGTTTTGTTGAAAACAATGTTAGTCTGTGTTAGTTCTAAATAAATCATATAAAGTGCATCAAAACAATATAAAAGTACTATAAACATAGGTTAATATGGCATGAATACTTCATAAATTATCGATACATTAGATTCATATCAATAGACGTCAAGAAATGCCTATGAATTATTCACTTGTTATTCAACCATTTCATGTTTGGGGATTTGATTATATGGGACCTTTTCCTTCCTCTAATGTGTATACACACATTTTTGTTGTTATTGATTATGTCACTAAGTGGGTACAATCTATTCCAACAAGTAGTATTGATCATAACACGTCTATTAAAATGCTTAAGGAACTTATTTTCCCATGTTTTGGAGTCCCTAGATACTTAATGACTAATGGTGGTTCACATTTTATTCATATTGCATTTCCATAAGTTGCTTGCTAGATATGATGTTAACCAAAGAATTGCATCTCCCTATCATCCTCAATGTAGTGGTCAAGTAGAGTTAACCAATAGAAAAATAAAATTAATATTGCAAAAGAATGTCAATAGATCCCGAAAGAATTGGTCTAAGAAATTAGATAATGCATTGTGGGCCTACAGAAAAGCTCATCCTATGGGTATGTCTCCTTATAAAATGGTTTATGGAAAAGCATGCCATTTACCTCTTGAGTTAAACATAAATATTATTGGGCAATTAAAGAACTCAACTCTGATTTCAAACTTGCTAGTGAAAAGAGGTTATTTGATATTAGCTCACTGTATGAATGGAGAACCCAAGCTTATGAAAATGCCAAACTATTCAAAGAAAAGGTTAAACGATGGCATGACAAAAGAATTCAAAAGCGAGAATTCAAAGTTGGTGAATATGTTCTATTGTAAAATTCCTGTCTTAGATTTTTCGCAGGAAAACTTCTCTACAAATGGGAAGGACCATATGTCATCGAAGAAGTTTATCAGTCTGGAGCTATTGAGATCTATTGTCCTGAAAGCACTAACCCCAAGGTGGTCAATGGATAGAGAATAAAGCACTATATTTGAGGTAGGCCTATTAATGTTGAAACAAATATTATTCGAACCATGACACCGGAGGAACATATAAAGGAGACCTACTAGAACATTGAAGAACCCTTAAAAGGAATAGGTATGTGATACAATAAGCAAAAGGACTCCGGAAATTCCGCAAAAATATTTTTTGTTAGTTTTGGAATATTATAAAAAATAGAAAATTGGTAAACACATGGGAAGGCAACCCACGTGCCCACTAGGCACCATGGCGCGTCAGCCCCACCACGCGCGTTGTGCTAGTAGTGGGCCCCTCGGGCACCTTCGTGGCTCTGTTTTCTTGTAGGAAAAGTATTTCCCTATATAAAAATTATGTATATGTATCTCCCGATGATTTGACCCCAGTACAACGGAGAAATCCTCTACTCTTTTTATGTTGTTTTTTTGTCAGAACTATCAAGTCACGCATCATGTCTTCTCCCTCCTCCAACCGCGTAGAAGAGGATGCTTGGCTAATGAAGATGGAATTAAAGAAGGAGGAACCAGTAGAAGCCACCAAGGAGAACAAGGGACAGGAAGACAAAGGGTATCAAGCTAAAGAATAAGGGAAGGCCATACCGACAAAGGAAGAGGGGCAAGAAGATTACCTCCAACCCTACTATGAGCATCTCACCCCTATTGAAATCGAAGCCTTTAGAGCCTTCGAAATGGTTCGTGTTCGGAATAAATATCTTACTCGTGAAAATATTTTATTAAAGGACCAAATAATCGGCCTTCGGAGCATTATTCAATGACTCGAAAACCTATTGAGGCTACATTGTGACGCTAATACACCACCTCCATCTTCATCACCAAAGAAGGAGACTTGAGTTCAAGGGTATGGGCACTCGCCTTGGCTTGTGCCAAGCTTGGGGGAGGTGCCCTAGTATCATATCACCATCATTATGATTATCTTTATGCATCTTAGTTTGATCTTTAATTTTTGTGTGATTTAGTCAAATAAAAGTTTAGTTTGATCCATCCTTTTGAGTGCTAGTTTCGTGATCCATCTATCTATGTAATATAGTTAGAGTTATATAATAAAGTTTAGTTTGAGTTCTTGCTTCTTTACTTTCCTGGTGCAATCAAAATAAAGGAAAATAATGAAAAAGATCATATTCTAATCTTATACTAAGCAGTGAAATCACATAAGGAAAAGTATAAGTGGTAAAATTTGTTGAAGGTTGACAAACATAGCATTGGTCGGTGATGCAACACATTAAAGAATTAATAGAGCAAGAGAAGATTTACATGCAAATACAATATCCTTGACATCTTTTAGGATGTTGAGCCCTCATTAACTATAGTATGCCAAAACTGTTGACATTGGACAAGAAAGACAACGTAATGACTTATGTTTGGTCACATTCACATAGAAGTTATATTATTATACATACTCTAACATGTGGTGCTTTCCCAATATCATTGCTAGCCAAAACTCCACACTAAGTAGAGATACTACTTGTGCATCCAAAACCTTAAACCCAAATCCATGTTTTAAGAGTCCACCATACCTAACTATGGATTGAGTAAGATCCTTCAAGTAAGTTGTCACCGGAGGCAATAAAAATTGCTTCTAAACATGTTTGGTCATTTACTGCAAGGGAAATTAAGTGTTCTACAAACTTGTGATGGCGATAATAATAATGATAAAACACATAATAAAGGCTGGCATCATAAGGGGCAATATAATATAATGTTCCTTTGCACTAAGGGATTTCACATACAACCAAAAGCGCATGACAACCTGTGCTTCACTCTGTGAAGGGCCTATCTTTTACTTTTATGCAAGAGTCAAAGTATTCCTCCCTACTCCTTTTTATTTTCTCTTTTGCAAGAATCAAGTGTTGGGGAAAGATCTAGGCATATATATCCCGTTGAATGTGGGTGGTCATGAGTTATTATTGTTGGCATTACCCTTGAGGTGAATACACTGGGAGGTGACATTTTATGCCCCTATCTTTTTGTGTGTCCGGTTGAAACCTTTTGCTTGTATGTATGTGGTGAGTTTTAGCAATCATAGAAGACTAAATGATGGTTGAGTATGTAGACTTGCTTAAAAGCTCTTATATGTGACCCTTCCTGGAAATATGATGAATTGTGTTGCAAAGTTGACTGAAAATATAGTTTGTTAGTTTTCAATAGAGTTTATTCTTCATACCTCAATGTTGTGATGAATTGCTACTTGTTTATGAGAATTTTTTATGATGAAAGTTATATGATGAAAATGTTGTGATGAAGTATTTTATAAAGTTTATTTGCTTTATAATAATGAGCATGATGCTACTATGTTTGTATTTTGTTTTTATCGAACCTCTCTCTCTCAAAGCATGTGGTCATGATTTTTGTTATCGGCTTTTGCTTGAGGACAAGTGAGGTCTAAGCTTGGGGGAGTTGATACGTACATTTTGCATCATGTTTTGCTACTCTTAATTATAGTATTTTTTTATGCACTATACCACTTTACGGAGTAATTCTAATGCCTTTTCTCTCATATTATGCAAGGTTTACACCAAGAGGGATAATGCCAGCATATAGAATTTTAGACCTGAAAAAGCTACGTCAGAGATACCTATTCTGCACATCTCAGAATGGGCTAAAACTTCACGAGGATTTTTTACGAATAAATAATAAATATGAGAGGAAATAAGTACCAGAGGGGGCTGTCAGGTGGCCACTTGGCATCGGGGCGCGCCAGCCACCTTGGTGCGGCCTGGTGGGTAGTGGGCCACCCATCCCACTTCTGGCGACCATCTTGTGGTATATGTTCACTCTTGACCTGAAAAAATTAAGGAGAGGACTTTCAGGACGGAGCGCCTTTGTCGCGAGGCGGAACTTGGGCAGGTGCACTTTTGCCCTGTGGCGGAGCGATTCCATTGGAGGAACTTCCCTCCCGGAGGTGGAAAGCGAGGTCATCATGATGACCAGCAACCCTCTCATCTCGGGGAGGCCAATCTTCATCAAAATCTTTAATAGCACTATCTTCTCTCAAAACCCTAGTTCATTTCTTGTGCTCAATCTTGTACCGGAACCTCAAACTGGTACCTGGGGGTGACTAGTAGTGTTGATTGCATCTTGTAGTTGATGCTTCATGGTTTATTTGGTGAAGATCATATGTTCAGATCCAATATGCTATATAATAACTCTCTGATCCTGAGCATGTTTGTCACTTGTGAGTAGTTACTTCTGTTCTTGAGGACACGGGAGAATTCATGGTGCAAGTAGTCATGTGAAGTTGATATTCATTCAATATTTTGATGATATGAATGTTGTGATTCCCTTAGTGGTGTTATGTGAACGTCGAATATAAAAAACTTCACCATCTTTGTGCCTAAGGGAATGCATTGTGGAGTAGTTATTAGATGATGGGTTGTGAGACTGACAGGAACTTAAACCCTAGTTTATGTGCTATTTCGTAAAGGGCAGATTTGGATCCCTATGTGTAATGCTATGGTTATAATTAATTCCTAATACTTTTCTCGTAGTTGCAGATGCTTACGGGAGAGTTAATCATAATTGGGAGGCTTGTTCAAGTAAGAACATCAGCCAAGGACCGGTCCACCCGCATACCAAATTATCAAAGTATCGAACGTGAATTAACCCGACATGACGAAAGTGACTAGATGAAATTCCCGTGTGCCCTCAAGAACGCTTTGCCTATTATAAGAAACCATTCTAGCGTGTCCTTTGCCAAAAAATGATTGGGCTACCTTGCTACACTTATTGTTACTATTGCTACTCGTTACTTCTTACAATTATCTTGCTATCAAACAACTTGTTACCGCTATTTTAGTGCTTGTAGAAATTCCCTTGCTAAAAACCGCTCGTCATTTTCTTGTGCTCCTCGTTGGGTTCGACACTCTTAATTATCGAAAGGACTACGATTGATCCCCTATACTTGTGGGCCATCAATGATAGATTCACAAATATTGGAGTACGAAGCATAAATTTTGATGACAATCAACAAACTATGTTTTCAGTCATTGGGACAATCATATTTAAACATATTTTAGAGGAGAGTCTATGTAAGAGATTTTTTATTGGAAAGTTCTCATACTCAACTATCATTTATTCTTCTATGATTTCTGATAAGCAAGTCATATTTTTAGAGCTCATGTTTTCATAAGACACATAGGAAGATAAGGGCTTAAATGATTCGCCACCCAACACATTTACCTCGAGCATAATGTCAACAATAATAAATCATGATAATCTACATTCACTTGGATATATAAATTTGTGTCTTTCCTCAACACATGATGCTTCCCACTATAGAATTAATAGGTAGAGGAAAAATATGAATTTAGTGACTCACGCATAAGAGTGAATTTGAAAGACAAAAGATAGGCCCTTCATAGAGGGAAGCAGAGGTTATCATGCGCTTTTAAGTTTGTGAATGTGCAAACTTTTAATGCAAAGGAACGTCACTTTAGATTGCCCCTTGTGATAGCAAACTTTATTATGCAGTCTCTCGCTTTTATTCCTTTGTCATCACAAGATCGTACAAGGTTTATTTTCCCTTGCAATAAAATATCATACATATTTAGAAGCAACTTTGTATTGCTTGATGCACCGATCACAACTTACTTGAAGCATCTTACTCAATCCATGGGTAGGTATGGTGGACTCTCATGGCAAGAAACTGGGATTCAGGGTTATGGATGCACAAGTAGTATCTCTACTTAGTGCAAAGTTTTTGGGCTATTAAAAGGGTCTAAGGAAAGCATCACATGTTAAAGTATTCATGACTATATAACTTCTATATGAATGTGAAATATCATCACCATTATGTTGTCTTCCATGTCCTACGTCAACATTTGATCCTTATATAATATTTGATGAGGACTCACAATCACAAAAGATGTCCACAATAGTATATTTATATGGGAATCTCCTCTCCTCCTTCATAGTCTTGCTTAGATTGTAGCCATGACTAATACTATGTTTGTTTATTTTGAAGAATCTTTATCACTTATACTCTTTACTATGTGAAGTCATTACTCCTCATGGGACCAGCATATCATCTATATCTTTCTTTTTATGAGCATGCTATGATGGCAGGTGCTACGGCAACAAAAGTCCTTCCCAAGCAACGGCCGGAATTCTTCTTGCTACTTCTCTTGTTTGCGTCGGTTTTTCCCTTGAAGAGGAAAGGGTGATGCAGCACAGGAGCAGTAAGTATTTCCCTCAGTTTGAGAACCAAGGTATCGATCCAGAAGGAGGGTCTCGTCAGGTCCAGAGTACCTGCGCAAACACAAACAAACTTGCACCCAACGCTTCAAAGGGGTTGTCAATCCCTTCAAGATTGTTTGCAAAGTGAGATCTGAAGGCGGAAAGTGCAACGAAGTAAAAGGTGTAAGGTTGAAAATATGGTGTGGAGTAGACCCGGGGGCCATAGTGTTCACTAGAGGCTTCTCTCAAAATAGCAAATATCACGGTGGGTAAACAAATTATTGTCGAGCAATTTATAGAACCGCGCAAAGTCAAGACGATATCTAAGGCAATGATCATACATATAGGCATCACGTCCGAGACAAGTAGACCGATACTTTCTGCATCTACTACTATTACTCCACACATCGACCGCTATCCAACATGCATCTAGTGTATTGAGTTCATGACGAACAGAGTAACGCCTTAAGCAAGAAGACATGATGTAGAGGGATAATCTCAAACCAATGATTAAAACCCCATCCATTTACACTTGATGGCAACAACACGATGCGTGCCTCGCTACCCCTTCTGTCACTAGGTGAGGTCACTGCACGGTATGAACCCAAAACCAAGCACTTCTCCCATTGCAAGAATCATAGATCTAGTTGGCCAAACAAAACCCACAATTCAAAGAGAATTACAAGGATATGAAATCATGCATAAGAGAGGTCAGAAGAATCTCAAATAAGATTCATAGATAATATGATCATAAATCCACAATTCATCGAATCTTGACATACACACTGCAAAAAACATTACATCGGATAGCTCTCCATGAAGATCATGGAGAACTTTGTATTGAAGATCCAAGAGCGTGAAGAAGCCATCTAGTTACTACCTATGGACCTGTAGGTCTATGGTGAACTACTTATGCACCATTGGAGAGGTCATGGTGTTGATGAAAAAGCCCTCCGTGTCCGAATCCCCCTCCGGGAGGGCACCAGAACGTGCCCCAGATGGGATCTTGCGGCGACAGAAGCTTGCGGCGGTGGAAAAGTACTTTCGATGATCTCCTGATTTTTTGTGGAATTTTTGGGGATATAGGCGCAAAACCTAGGGCAAAGGGCGCCCAGGGGGCCCACAAGCTTGTGGGCCGCGGCCTCCCCCGTGGCCGCGGGGTGGGGGCTTGTGGGGCCCCTGGGGCTCCCCTGCCTTGGCTCTCAAGTTTCCTGATCTTCTTCCATTCCGGAAAAATTCTTTTCGGGGATTTTATTCTGTTTGGACTCCGTTTCAAAATCAACTCTGAAAGGGGTTAAAAACATGGAAAAACAGGAACTCTCACTTGGCACTGAGTTAATAAGTTAGTCCCAAAAAATATATAAAAGGCATGCAAAACATCCAAAGTTTGACAAGATAATAGCATGAAACCATCAAAAATTATAGATACGTTGGAGACGTATCAAGCATCCCCAAGCTTAACTCCTGCTCGTCCTCGAGTAGGGAAGTGATAAAGAATGAATTTTTTATGTGGAATGCTACCTAGCATAGTTGTACGTTGCAACTTATTTCACGTGACATGAATGTTCAGATCCGTAAGATTCAAAACAATAGTTTGCTATTGACATGAAAACAATAATACTTCAAGTAACCTAGCAAGGTAATCATGAACTTTCAAAATAACAAGGCCAAGGAAAGTTATCCCTACAAAATCATATAGTCTGGCTATGCTCCATCATCCTCACACAACTAATGTAAATCATGCACAACCCCGGTATTGGCCAAGTAATTGTTTTCGCACTCTTACTTTCTCAAACTCTTTAAAACTATCATGCAATACATGGGCGTGAGCCTTGGATATAGCACTATAAGTGGAATAGAGTGTGGTGGTGGTTGTGAGACAAAAAGGAGGAGATGGTCACATTGACTCGGCGTATCAAAGGGCTATGGAGATTCCCATTAATAGATATCAATGTGAATGAGTAGGGATTGCAATACAAGAGATGCACTAGAGCTATAAGTATGTGAAAGCTCAAAAGGAAAACTAGTGGGTGTGCATCCAACTTGCTTGCTCACGAAGACCTAGGGCAATTTTGAGGAAGCCCATCATTGGAATATATAAGCCAAGTTTTATAATGAAGATTCCCACTAGCATATGGTGGTGACAAAGCAAGAAGCTCTCAATCATGAAGAACATGGTGCTATTGTGAAGCACTAGTGTGGAAAAAGATAGTAGCATTGTCCCTTCTCTCTTTTTCTCTCTTTTCTTTTTTCATTTGGGCTCTTAGGCCTCTTTTTTTCTTTTCTCCTCTTTTTTTATTTTTGGGCTCTTTGGCCTCTTTTTTCCTCACATGGGACAATGCTCTAATAATGATGATCATCACACTTTTATTTACTCACAGCTTCAAATCTCAAAACGATGATGACTCTATAGGAAATGCCTCCGAGAGAGTACCGGGATGTGCAACGATCTAGCATGGTGTATGACATTGAAAACATCTCGCTAGCTATCTTACGATCATGCAATGGCAATATGAGAGTGATGACACAAGTCATGAGACGGAACGGTGGGAGTTGCATGGCAATATATCTCGGAATGGCTATGAAAATGCCATAGTAGGTAGGTATGGTGGCTGTTTTGAGGAAGGCATATGGTGGGTTTGTCCACCGGCGAGAGTTGCGCGGCACTAGAGAGGCTAGCAATGGTGGAATGTGAAAGTGCATCTATACCATGGACTCACATTAGTCATGAAGAACTCACAAACTTGTTGCGAAAGTTTTTATTAGTAATCGAAACAAAGTGTTAAACGCATACTCCTAGGGGAAGGGTTGGTACGTGTTAACCATCACGCGATCCCGACCTCAACACTAAGGATGACAATCAATAGATCAATTATGCTCCGACTTCCTTATTAGCGGTTCACCATACGTGCATGCTACGGGAATCACTAACTTCAACATAAGTATTTCTAGATTCACAACACCCTACTAACATAGCTCTTATTATTACCAAATCCACGTGTCAAAACTAATTGAGAGGAATCAAGACTTCTCTTTCTTCTCAATGCACATGAAGATGGAGGTTTTTGCATCCTCTTTGGGTACCTATCGCCTTTGGGACTACTTTCATTGCGTAAGACAACTACCAAGTCACGCACCGCTGTGCTATAAAAGATATAAGTGAAGCACATAGAGCAAAAGTATCTAGCTCAAAAGATGTAAATGAAGCGCTATGAGCATTCTAGCAAAATCATGATGAGTGCATGTCTCTCTCTCTCAAAAAGGTGTGCAGCAAGCATGATTGTGACACAACAAAAAGAAAAGACTCCTACGATACAAGATGCTCCAAGCAAAACACATATCATGTGGTGAATAAAAATATAGCTCCAAGTAATGTTATCGATGGACTGAAGACGAAAGAGGGGATGTCTTCCCGGGGCATCCCCAAGCTCAGGCTTTTTGGTGTCCTTGAATTTGGCTTGGTTTGCCTTGGGCATACCCAAGCTAGAGCTCTTTCCAGTCCTTATCTCATCGTCCAAGAGAACATCACCCAAAACTTGAAAACTTCACAACACAAAACTTAAACAGAAACTCAAGATAACATTAGCACAAGAAAACAAACTACCACTTGTTTTGATACTGTAGCAAACTTGAATTCCATCTATATTGGTGTTGAGCTACTGTATTCTCATTTTTCCATGGCTAGTACCCCCCGATACGAATCATAGTTTCATCAAAACAAGTAACCAACTCAACAAAAACAGAATCTGTCAAAAACAGACCAGTGTGTAGCAATCTGTATACTTCGTATACTTCTGGTACCTCAAAAATCTGAAAACTTACGAGTACCTGGGAAAAAGGCATATCAACCAACAGCCAAAATAATCAACTCAAAATCTCTTTCTGAATAAAAATGAAAAATCATCTCGCGAGCGAAAAGTTTTGTCTTTTCCAGCAGGATCAAACAACCGTCACCAAGACTAGTCAAAAAGGTTTTGCATGGCTCAGACACAAAAAGAAACACAAAAAACACAATAACAACAGAATTATGATGGTATGGACGCAACAAAATAGAAAGAAAAAGATCAATTCATTGGGTTGCCTCCCAGCAAGCGCTATTGTTTAACGCCCTTAGCTAGGCATAAAAGCGATAGAATCACGTATCGTCGTCTTTGGTGCTCAAACCATAAGTGGCGTGATCGCTTATAATCTTAAGGTTTTCATCTTTCTTGCTAGATGATTCACCACTATTTTTGGGAACAAAAACAGACTTGGTGACCTTATTGTGGGCAAAGTTTGGAGTATTCTGCACAGCGGCAAAAGCGGAACCCAAGTTGGTTATGACATCCTCTAGCTTGCCAATCCTAGTGGAATCATGACCTAGTTTTTCGTTAACTGTGGGTTCCTTCTCCTTTAAATTTTTCAAAACCATTCCCACCTTGGATCCGTACCGAGTGATTTGATTGTGGATATTTTTATCCAAATTCTCAATGAGTTCTATCGTAGCAACTTTATTTTCAATGACGTCCAGCCTACGCATCCCATGTTCGAGAGTTAAGGTAGTTCCATTAACCAGGAGTGGGGGTGAGCCTACCAAATTTATTACAGCTCCGTAAGAATCAACGGTATGGCTACCCAAGAAATTTCCACCTACGATGGTGTCAAGAATATACATATTCCAAGGATAAACACCCACATAAAAACGGCGAAGCAAGACGGTAGTGGATTGCTTATGAGTAGATCTACTCTCAGCATTGCAAATCCTATACCAAGTGTCCTTTAAGTTTTCCTCCTCAATTTGTTTGAAATAGAGAACTTCGCTCTCGGGAGTATCGTTCTAAGTGGTGGATCTAGCCACGAGGACAGGCAGACTATCCCACACAGATGAACAGAAAGCAGGCGAGAGAAAAGGGCAAATGAAAAGGCAAACGGAAAAAGGCAAACGAAAAAGGCAAATTGGTGAAGTGGGGGAGAGGAAAACGAGAGGCAACTGGCAAACAAAGTAAATGCAAGAGATGAGTTTGCGACACCTACTTGGATGAGTTCTTGACTTGATCTTCCTCCCCGGCAACGGCGCCAGAAATTCTTCTGCTACGGCAACAAAAGTCCTTCCCAAGCAACGCCAGGAATTCTTCTTGCCACTTCTCTTGTTTGCATCGGTTTTTCCCTTGAAGAGGAAAGGGTGATGCAGCACACAAGTAGTAAGTATTTCCCTCAGTTTGAGAACCAAGGTATCGATCCAGAAGGAGGGTCTCGTCAAGTCCAGAGTACCTGCGCAAACACAAACATGCTTGCACCCAACGCTTCAAAGGGGTTGCCAATCCCTTCAAGATTGTTTGCAAAGTGAGATCTGAAGGCGGAAAGTGCAACGAAGTAAAAGGTGTAAGGCTAAAAGTATGGTGTGGAGTAGACCCGGGGGCCATAGTGTTCACTAGAGGCTTCTCTCAAAATAGCAAATATCACGGTGGGTAAACAAATTACTGTCGAGCAATAGATAGAACCGCGCAAGTCATGACGATATCTAAGGCAATGATCATACATATAGGCATCACGTACGAGACAAGTATACATCGACCGCTATCCAGCATGCATCTAGTGTATTCAGTTCATGACGAACGGAGTGACGCCTTAAGAAAGATGACATGATGTAGAGGGATAATCTCAAACCAATGATGAAAACCCCATCTTTTTACCCTTGATGGCAACAACACGATGCGTGCCTCGCTACCCCTTCTGTCACTGGGTGAGGTCACCGCATGGTATGAACCCAAAACCAAGCACTTCTCCCATTGCAAGAATCATAGATCTAGTTGGCCAAACAAAACCCACAACTCGAAGAGAATTACAAGGATATGAAATCATGCATAAGAGAGATCAGAAGAAACTCAAATATAATTCATAGATAATCTTATCAAAAATCCACAATTCATCGGATCTCGACAAACACATCGCAAAAGAACATTACATCGGGTAGATGTCCATGAAGATCATGGAGAACTTTGTATTGAAGATCCAAGAGAGAGAAGAAGCCATCTAGTTACTAGCTATGGACCCGTAGGTCTATGGTGAACTACTCACGCATCATCGGAGAGGTCATGGTGTTGATGAAGAAGCCCTCCGTGTCCGAATCCCCCCTCCGGCAGGGCACCAGAACGTGCCCCAGATGGGATCTTGCGGAGACAGAAGCTTGCGGCGGCGGAAACGTACTTTCGATGACCTCCTGTTTTTTGTGGAATTTTTGGGGATATATAGGCGCAAAACCTAGGGCAAAGGCCGCCCAGGGGGGCCACAATCCTGTGGGCTGCGGCCTCCCCCCTCGCCATGGGGTGGGGGCTTGTGGGGCCCGTGGGGCTCCCCTGCCTTGGCTCTCAAGTTTCCTGATCTTCTTCCATTCCGGAAAAATTCTTTTCGGGGATTTTATTCCGTTTGGACTCCGTTTCAAAATCTCCTCTGAACGGGGTCAAAAACATGGAAAAAACAGGAACTGGCACTTGGCACCGAGTTAATAAGTTACTCCCAAAAAATATATAAAAGGCATGCAAAACATCCAATGTTTGACAAGATAATAGCATGAAACCATCAAAAATTATAGATACGTTGGTGACGTATCAGCAGGTTCCCCTGGGTAAACCACATAAACTCAACTAATCTTTATTATATATCTCGCATACTCGATTACAAGGGTAGGTGGGACTGAAAGAAAAAATACTAAGCAAAGCAAACCTGAAATTTATTTCTCTAAATCATGAATCAAGTAAGTATCAACCTAAAATAGATAGTAATCATGGCGGGGATGATGGTGATGCAATACGAGGGCACGTCCCCAAGCTTGGAACAAGCCAAGGGTGTTGCCCATACCCAAGTACTCAAGCATCCTTCTCCACTGATGGTGGTGGTGTAGTATGGTTCTTCTTTTTTAGCTTATGTCAGAGAATAAAATTATCCTCCCTCAAGTCATCATTCTCTTGCTCGAGCTTCAATATCTTGTTGTATAATTCCATTTTGCTTTCATGCAGGAAACGTGACGGGATAAGTTGATCCTTAGCTCGTTGAGCCTGTTTGGTAGGCCAGATTTCTTAAATTCTACATGCATATTTAGAGGTTGAGCTAGTGGAACTTCGTCTTAATCTGAGTTGGCTTCCTTTGTCTCCTCTAGTTCATTGTTCTCATCTTCATCGGTGGACCAAAGATAAGGATAAATAACCCCAAAGTTCTTTGGATTTGCAATATTATTGGAGATGTAGCCCTCTCCAACCGAATTTGAGATGACATATTCTTAGGTCCGCCAAAAATTAGCTCGAAACAAGAATAGAGGAAAATCTCGCGATGCGATAGTCAAAACAACCGGGTTTATATATAATTATTTTTTTAGGACTAGAATATGTGTTTGGGAAGAAGTCAGAGCCCGGTAGGCGCACGAGGGCCCCACAAGCTATCATGCCACAACCTCGGGCGCGACCTAATGGCTTGTGCCTCCCTCGTGGGTCCCCTGGACTCCGTTTTCTTTTTTTAATTTTTCTAAAATACCAAAACCTACAATATATATTTTTTTCGCATTTTCGTAGTCAGTTTACTTACCATACCACATACATATCCCTTCTTCATGTTTCTGGGGAGTTCTGGAAATCTTCCTTTATGTGCTCTTCCAGTGTTATGATTGTGATGATATTGGCCTCCTCATTAACGGGTGCACCTAAAATATAATGTTTGATTCTTTGATCATTCACCACTCTTGGGTTTTTACCTTGAAAGTTATTTATTTTTATGGCACCGGAGCGATAAACCTCCTCGACAACATATGGTCCTGATATGTCTCCATCATATCTAAAAACAATTATTGTTCGATGTCAATATTATACAACTTTCACATGTTTTTGGCAACATTTTATATGATTTATTGGACTAACATATTGATCAGTGCCGAGTGTCCGTTCCTTTTTGTTGCATGTTTTTTGTTTCACAGATTATCCATATCAAACTAAGTCCAAACACGATAAAAAATTACGGAAAATTATTTTGTAATATATGTAATTTTTGGGAGTTGGAATCAATGTCAACGACATGGCCTCCACTAGATACGAGGGCACGTCCCATACCTCGTGGCACACGGTGCTGGTTATTGGCCAGCCCATAAGTTGGTTGGGGCTCTACTTCGGGAGCAAGAAAGATAATTTATGGAAAAAATCGTGTAAAAAATTTAGCCCGATGAGAGTTACGGATCTCCGAGAATTTAAGAAACGGTGAAGGGGAAGAAAGAGGGAATGCGAAATAAGAAGAGAATAGAGAAGGAGATCCAATCTCGGAGGGGCTCCTGCACCTCCTCTGCCATGGAGGCCATGGACCATAGGGGGGACTCTCCTCTCATCTAGGGGGGAGTGCAAGGAAGAAGAAGTAGGAGGGGGCTCTCTCCCGGTGGCACCGGAATGCCACCGGGGCAAGGAGCATGACGGCGGTCTACATCAAGAATCTTGTCACCGTCAAGAAAAACTCTCTCCCCCTCTAAGTAGCGGTGTAACACCTCTTTTCCCACTGTAATTCTCTACTTAAACACGGTGCTCAACACTAAATACTATTTTCGAATGATATGTGGCTACCCTATGATGTTTGAGTAGATCTGTTTTGTCCTATGGGCTAATTGGTGAAATTTCTATGATTGGTAAACTTTGCTTGTGAATATGTTGTTGTCCTTGAGTGCCCGTCATATGAGTGTGCGTGTTGATCACACCATAGGGTTAGTTGTATGTTGATAGTACTATGCATTGAAGGGCAAGAGTGACAGAATACTTCTTTCTAACATAGAAATTGATGCAGACGGGATTGAAGGGGGGCCATTATATATCTTAATGCTATGGTTGGGTTTTGCCTCAATGAACGTTAGTAGTTGTGGATGCTTGCTAATAGTTCCAATCATAAATGCATAGAATTCCAAGTAAGGGAAGGCATGCTAACAGTGGCCTCTCCCACTTAAAAACTTGTTATCGGTCTAGTAACATAGTCAATTGCCTAGGAAGAAATCCTTATCATGTGTTACAAAAATGCTTGCTACTACACTACTATATTTATTATCTTGCAATTTATTTCTAGTTTTATTCTCGCAAAGTACTTCTAGTTTTATTCTAGTTTTAGGTAAATCAAACGCTAAGTGTCCGTAGAGTTGCATCGATGGTCGATAGAACTTGAGGGAATATTTGTTTTACCTTTAGCTCCTCGTTGGGTTCGACAATCTTATTTATCAAAAAGCTCTACAAGCGATCCCCTTTACTTGTGGGGTATCAATACCTTTTTCCGACGTCATTGTCGGGGAGCAATAGCGTGGGGTGAATATTATCGTGTTTGCTTATTTGCTTTACACTAAGTAGTTTTTTATTTTGTTCTTGTTTTCTATCTTTAGTTATGGCTAGGAAACACAAAATGCTAAAAAATTAGTTGTACCTACAGAACCAATGGTTGATAAACCACCGAAAATCTATCATATTGCTAAAGCTTTTTACTTGGATCATCTTTGATCCCTATGTGCTCGTGTTGAAACCCGAACTAGTTTAGTTGAGGGCAAATCATTAGATGAGCATGCTTATTATCTGCGACACCGGTTATCTCAAAAATGTAAACTTTCATTGCATCATATTAATACTTTGCATTGTTATGCTTGGAATTTATGTGAAATGTATGATTTTATTTGTTTTTCTGAAGACCCTAAGAAACACCTTCCCTACCAATGTGAGTTCAGTGATAATGGAATCTTATCTTCTTATGCTAAAGGTGTTTATAGTTATTATGATGTTGAACAAATTGAAGAATTTGTTGCTTTTAAGGGTGCTTATGAAATTGCTTCCTTGATTGAAAAGTATGATGCTACAATTTATAAATCTAATTTTTTTGCCATAGTTAAATATTGCTATGAAAACTTTGCTTCTAATGCTTATGTTAAACTATGAGGACTCCCCTGTTGTCCAAGAAGAGAATAATATTTTGTAGGAGTCTGTGGAAGAAGAAATGGATGAAACTGTGATCTCGTTGGATGAAAAAGATGATGAGGAGAGTGAACAACAAAAGGAGGAAGAGTGGATTAGGTACCCGTGCCCACCTTCTAATGAGAGTAACTCTTCAACTGATACATTGTTTAATTTCCCTTCATGCTCACCGAAGGATGAATGCTATGATAACTACTATGATCCCGTTGATTCTTTTGAAATATCCCTTTTTGATGAAATTGATGCTTGCTATGCTTGTGGACAAGATGCCAATATGAATTATGCTTGTGAAGATGAACTTTCTATAGTTCATTATATTAAGAATGAGGTTGTTGCTATTGCACCCACACATGATAGTCCTATTATCTTTTTGAATACTCCCAACTACACTATTTCGAAGAAGTTTGCTCTTATTAAGGATTATATTGATGGGTTGTGTTTTACCATTACACATGATGATTTTGATGGATATAATATGCACGTTCTTGCAACTCCTAGTTGCAGTTATTATGAGAGAGAACTATATCTCCACCTATTTATGTTTCCAACATGATAAAATTGCAAGAAACTGCTCATGCTATGTATTGGCCTTTACTTGATGTGCATGAATTGTTCTTTTACGACATGCCAATGCATAGGAAGAGAGTTAGACTTCATTATTGCATGATATATGTTGCTTTGTTCTCACTACAAAAATACAAATCATTTTTAGTTAAAATTGGCTTTGATATACCTTGGGATCCGAGAGGATCCATTACTTGAGCACTTTATGCCTAGCTTAATGACTTTAAAGAAAATGCTGCCGGGGAGATGATGACCCACAAGTATAGGGGATCAATCGTAGTTCTTTTGATAAGTAAGAGTGTCAAAACCCACGAGGAGCAGAAGGATCTGACAAGTGGTTTTCAGCAAGGTAATATCTGCAAGCACTAAAATTGTCTGTAACAAGTGATTGTGTGGTGAGATGATTCGTAGCAAGAAACAAGTAACAAAAATAGCAACAGTGAAGAAAAGTGTCCCAATCCCTTTTGTAGCAAGGGATAAGCCTGGACAGAGTCTTATAGGAGGTAAAATGCTCCCGAGGATACATAGGAATTTCTGTCATGCTAGTTTTCATCATGTTCATATGATTCGCGTTCGTTACTTTGATAGTTTGATATGTGGGTGGACCGGCGCTTGGGTACTGCCCTTACTTGGACATGCATCCCACTTATGATTAACCCCTCTTGCAAGCATCCGCAACTACGAAAGAAGAATTAAGACAAGTCTAACCATAGCATTAAACTAGTGGATCCAAATCAGCCCCTTACGAAGCAACGCATAAACTAGGGTTTAAGCTTCTGTCACTCTAGCAACCCATCATCTTCTTACTACTTCCCAATGCCTTCATCTAGGCCCAAATAATGGTGAAGTGTTATGTAGTCGACGTTCACATAACACCACTAGAGGAAAAACAACATACAACACTTCAAAATATCGAACGAATACAAAATTCACATGAATACTTATAGCATGAATTATCCCATGTCCTCAGGAACAAAAGTAACTACTCACAAAGCATAATCATATTTATGACCACAGAGGTAATGAATAGCATCAAGGATCTGAACATAAAATCTTCCACCAAGTAATCCAACTAGCATCAACTACAAGGAGTAATTAACACTACTAGCAACCTTACAAGTACCAATCGGAGTCACAAGACGGAGATTGGTTACCAGAGATGAACTAGGGTTTGGAGATGAGATGGTGCTGATGAAGATGTTGATGGTGATGAGTCACGTCCGATGAGAGGAGTGTTGGTGATGACGATGGCGACGATTTCCCCCTCCGGGAGGGAAGTTTCCCCGTCAGGATCGTCCTGCCGGAGCTCTAGATTGGTTCTGCTCAAGTTCCACCTCATGGCGGTGACGAATCCACGAAAAATCCTCCTCTTGATTTTTTCCGGATGAAACCCTTCTTGTAGAAAAAGAGGGGAGCCAGAGGGCCAGCTGGGTGCCCACAAGCCCCCTAGGCGCGGCCAGGGGGGTGGTCGCGCCAAGCAGGCTTGTGGCCACCTGCTGGTGCCCCTCTGGCACTTCTTCGGCCCAGTATTTTTTATAAATCCAGAAAAAAATCATCGTTGATTTTTACGGTGTTTGGAGTTGCGCAGAATAGGTATCTCAAACTTTCTCCTCTTTCAGGCCAGAATTCCAGCTGCCGGCATTCTCCCTCTTCATGTAAACCTTGCAAAATAAGAGAGAAAAGGCATAAGTAGTGTACCGTGAAGTGAAATAACAGCCCAAAAGGCGATAAATATCAACATGAAAACATGATGCAAAATGGACGTATCAACTCCCCCAAGCTTAGACCTCGCTTGTCCTCAAGCGAAAGCCTAGATCAATAAACATGTCCACATGTTTAGGGAGAGAGGTGTCGACAAAACAAGATACGAACATGCAGGCATCATGATCATGATCAGAACAACAATACTAACATATAATCTCTCATGCTAAAGTGACAATTCCTTCACAAAATAAAGTATGGATCAAGAACCTTACCGAGAAGTAACAACCGATAGCCTTTAGTTATTGAAACAATTGCAATTTATCACAACATCAGAAAGAGTCAAATAAGAGCTTGTAAAGCAAATCCACATACTCAATCATCCTTTCGTTCTCTACAATTGCTACAACTCACGTGGTACTCATGAGATCAAAGTTTCAGCTGGACACAGAGAAAGATAGGGGCTTATAGTTTTGCCTCCCAACTGCTTACCTCAAGGGTAATGTCAACAATAATAATTCATGAATACTTACTTCCAAGTTGACATATGAATATAGATCTTTCCCAAGCATATGACGTTATCCAAGATAAAGGTGAAACAAGGAATTGGTGAAGATCACCATGACTCTTTCATGGGGAAAAAGTAAAGGTACAAGATAGGCCCTTCGCAGAGGGAAGCAGAGGTTGTCATGCGCTTTTGACGTTTGGATGCGTGTGCTCTTAGTGCGGAGGAACGTCACTTTATATTGCCTCCTGTGATAAAGAACATTATTATGCAGTCTGTCGCTTTTATGTCTTCCTCATCACAGGTTTGTACAAAGCTTATTTTCCACACACTAATAGATCATACATATTAGGGAGCAATTTTTATTGCTTGCACCGATGACAACTTACTTGAGGGATCTTATTCAATCCATAGGTAGGTATGGTGGACTCTCATGGCAAAACTGGGTTGAAAGTTTATGGATGCACAAGTAGTATCTCTACTTGGTGCGAGAGTTTTGGCTAATATGAGGTGGAAGCAATCGTCACATGCTAAGGGATCTCTAATCATATAACATTGTTCGGAACCAAGCAAACACAATTCATTATGTTGTCTTCCTTGTCCAACATCTACTTCTAGGCATGTAATAGTTTAGTGAGTGTTCACAATCATAGATGGTGTCAAAGATGATATATTTATAGGTGAACCTCTCCTTCTTTATCACTTCCTATTAATTGCAGCAATGACCAAGGTCTACGTTTTTCTACCCTCAACAAGTTTCAATCATCATTATTTTTATATGTGAAGCCATCACTTCCCATAAGATCATTACATGATCTTTCATGCTTTTGGTCTTTTCTCACTCTTTTGATCATGGCATGAGGCAAAGCCCTTCAACTAATACACTCTTTATTATATGGCTCACGAGCTCGAATACATCGGGGGTGACACAAAGCAAAACTCAAGACTAAAACACTAAGACTTTTAATCTACTAGAGAAAGAGAAAACTGAAAAGGAACAAACTAAAACAAAGGTAAAGGCAAAAGATGTGATGGTGATACGATACCGGGGCAACTCCCCCAAGCATGGCATAAGCCAAGGGGATTGCCCATACCCATGCTCAGTTGTCTTCCTCTGGAGGTGATGGTGGAGGATTTGTTGCAACATGGGTTTGATCCTCCGTCTTCCAAGGCATGGGTGCTCCATCATGAAAGATGAAAGAATCTCTAGAATCCTCAAATCTACAGCCAACCGTATTGAGTTAAATCTATACTCATACTCACAGCTTTGGTTCTGCAGGTCATAGATCTGGGCCTGAAGGTGATCAATCTTGTCATAGAGCCTGGAGAGGTGCTTCCCAATGTCATTGGCATCAATCTTGTGCTTGCTAATGAACTCCGTGATCATCATGTGGTTGGCGTTGAGTCCACGCTCCACCACCCCTTGGCACTTGAAGACCTGTTGCTCCATTGCTTCGAGCCTCGCCTCCATGCTTCCGGTCTTCTTGGGCCCCTCAACATCACGGATGTGCCACATCCCCTCACGCATCTCGATAGATTGAGGGTGTTGCAGCACTCCCGCGAGGTAGGGATTGATGACCTTCTCGAAGATCTTTTCCTTCGGAGCTTTTGGGGACGTCATAGCGATCTAGATCTGCAGTAGAAACAAGCTCGAAACGAAAACAAAGGAAATCTGCGTGATACGAGGGTCAGACCTTACGGGAGTATATATAATGATTTTTTCCAGACCAGAAGGAGTACTCCGCACGAAACGGAGTCCGGGAGGCACACGAGGTGGCCACAAGCCCCCAGGCGCCGCCAGGGGGTGGGCCCATGCCTGGCAGGCTTGTCGCCTCCTCGCGCGCTTTCCGGACTACTTCCAATTTTTGTATTTTTTCAAATATTCCAAAGCGGAGAAAATTTCCTACTGGAAAAGTTTTGGAGTCTGTTTTCTTACCGAATCACATACCTCTTCATTTTCGGAGTCTGAAACACGCTGATAAATATCCCTTAGGTATTCCTCCAGAGTTACGGTATTGATAATATTACTTTCAACATTTATGGGAGTACCTAAGATATAATGCTTGATTCTCTGCCCATTTACCACTCTCGGACAATTACCTTCCGTGTTGTTGATCTTGATGGCATCGGAACGATATACTTCCTCAACAATATAGGGACCTTCCCATTTAGAGAGAATCTTGCGTGCAAAGAAACTTAAACGAGATTTATATATCAACACATAATCACCTACATCGAACTCATGCTTTTGTATCCTCTTATCATGCCACCTATTAACCTTCTCTTTGAACAACTTGGCATTTTCATATGCCTGAGTTCTCCATTCATCAAGCGAGCTAATGTCAAATAACCTCTTCTCACGAGCAAGTTTGAAATCAAAGTTGAGCTCTTTAATTGCCCAATAAGCCTTATGCTCTAGCTCAAGAGGTAAATGACATGCTTTACCGTACACCATTTTGTACGGAGACATGCCCGTGGGATTCTTATAGGCAATTCTATAAGCCCACAGTGCATTATCGAGCTTCTTAGACCAATTCTTTCTAGACCTATTGACAGTCTTTTGCAGAATCAGTTTGATCTCTCTATTGCTTAGCTCTACTTGACCATTGGACTGAGGGTGATAGGGAGACGCAATTCTATGGTTGACATCGTACTTAGCAAGCGTCTTACGGAAAGCACCATTAATGAAATGTGAACCACCGTCGATTATTAGATATCTAGGGACTCCAAATCTAGGGAAAATAACTTCTTTAAGCATCCTGATAGAGGTGTTGTGATCAGCACTACTAGTGGGGATAGCTTATACCCACTTAGTGACATAATCAACAGCAACTAGGATGTGAGTATACCCATTGGATTTTGGAAAAGGTCCCATATAATCAAAGCCCCAGACATCAAATGGTTCAATGACAAGTAAATAGTTCATAGGCATTTCCTGACGTTTACCGATATTACCTATTCTTTGACATTCTTCACAAGACAAGACAAACTTACGGGCATCCCTGAAGAGAGTGGGCCAATAGAAACCTGATTGCAATACCTTGTGTGCAGTTCTATCTCCCTCATGGTGTCCTCCGTAGGCCTCGAAGTGACACTTCTGTATGATCTGTCCCAGTTCATGTTCAGGTACACAACGTCTAATAACACCATCTACTCCTTCCTTATAAAGGTGAGGATCATCCCAAGAGTAATGTCTCAAGTCAAAGAAGAATTTCTTCTTTTGCTGGTATGTGAAACTAGGTGGTATATATTTGGCAACGATATAGTTTGCATAATCAGCGTACCACGGTGCACAACGTGAAACATTGATGGCATTGAATTGCTCATCAGGAAAGCTATCATCAATAGGTTGTGGGTCATCAAGAACGTTCTCCAACCTAGACAAGTTATCTGCCACTGGGTTATCAGCACCCTTCTTGTCGACAACATGCAAATCAAATTCTTGTAGCAAGAGAACCCATCTGATAAGTCTAGCTTTAGCGTCCTTCTCCTCCATGAGGTACTTAATAGCAGCGTGATCAGTGTGAATAGTGACTTTGGAATCAACTATGTAAGACCTGAACTTTTCACATGCAAACATGACTGCTAAAAATTCCTTTTCCGTAGTAGCATTGTTTCTTTGGGCACTGCCTAGAGTTTTACTAGCATGGTGAATAACATTCAACTTCTTATCAACTCTTTGCCCTAGGACAACACCAACAGCATAATCACTAGCGCCACACATGATTTCAAATGGTAAGTTGTAACATCCCAATTTTCTTAATTGGGAATGTTTTACAATGGTAGCTAAGCATCTATGCATACTGAATGGCAATAAAGATTTGCATTTGAATTCTTTCAAATTTTTCTTTTGCATTTCTATTTGTTTTTCTTCGTGCAAGAAGTGCCGGGAAATAATTTCTTGCAAGCAAGAAAGAGCGGAGGAACATGACCCTCCAAAATGTGAGGCACTTTTCAAAAAATTTGAGCCAAGGAAACAAAAACTTTGTGGAGAAAATAATTTCAAAAATAAAATAAAGCCTTAGGGTTTTATCTGAAAAACCATTTTTAAAAAAGTTTTTATTTTGGTTTTGGAAAAATGATAATCAATTAGGAAATATTTTTATGATCGATTTAGTATATAATACCCTATATTAATTATTTTATTTAGTTTCCTTTTTTTAGTTTCTGTTTTATAAAAAAATCTAAAACGGGAAATGTTTTTTTAAAGGAAACGCGCCCGAGCGCATTATAGCCAGCCCATCGCCCCGCCTGGCCCGGGATCCCCTGCCTATTCCTATTGGGGCAACCGCACCCGAGCCGCCCCTACCCTCACCCGCTGACGCCTAGGCCCCGCCCGCGCCGACCCCACCCGTCGCCTCGCGCACACCACCCTTTCTCCTTCCTCCTTCCTTTTCTCTCTCCTCTCCCTTCCTTCTCCAGCGAACCGAGCCACCATTGCCGGACTTACCATCCCCAGCCCCTAATTCCCTTCCACTTTGAGCCTCTCCTCCCCCTATAAATACTCCCCCCCCCCCCCCGCTGCCGACCCCGTTCCCCTCGCTGCCCCCTCCCTTCGTCACCCCATGCCGCCCCCTCTTTGCCTCACCGGAGTTTGGAGCCGGTCGAAGCCCCGACCACTCCCCTGCTCGCCCGGGCCCTCCCCTCGCCTCGCCGTCGCCGCCACTGGACGCGGGAGCCTCGCCGCCGCCTCCCCAACCCCTCGGACACCGTCAAGACTCGCCGGAGTCCACTGCCCCGATCTCCTCATCGCCTCGGCCTCGCCGGAGTAGCACAACGTCGGCCATCCCCACTGTAAGCACCCCCTCCTCCTCCTCCACCGTCCAATCGTAATCTAACGCGGTAGATTAGAACACCCGTACCCTTTCGGTCTTCTAGATAAAACCAAGCTGGTTTTTATTCACTTAAATATTAGCCGAAGAGGTATCAGTTAGATAGCGGCCGTTTCCTTGAAAGCCCCGCAACACACACCCACCTAGGCCAACCAGAAGCTGCCACGTGTACCCCTGTCCGTTAGAATCAGCTTCTATTTTTAATTCAAAAATAGACAAAGTTCTAGTTTTGTTTGGCTCATAACTTTCGATATAGAGATCCAATGAGGTTGAAACTTGTTCCAGTAGATCACAATTTTTCTGTAGTTTTTAAAAACATATAATTTGTCTATGTTTGAAATTTTCAAATTTGAATTAGATCAGATTTAGTTTAAACCTTGTTTTGCTTATTCCAGGAGTTTTAAAAATGGTTGAGTGCATAACACGAGTGATGCGAGGATGATTACATAACCAAGACTGGTTAAGACAAGATTTTCAAGACCCTGCGAAGAAATGCAACTCTGGGTGAAGGACGGTTTGACGGGCTCCTTGGAGAAACCAGTGGACGACCCCGGGATGCTGGAGACGGCCAGGACATCTTGCGGAAAGCTTCACCCAGGCTCGAAGAGACGAACGGAGGCTTCAAGACCCAAGGCTTACCTGCACAGCCACAAGTCATTATGGGCTCTGGCTTGGTTGGACAACGCGGCAACTCTGGACAGGCGATGCTAGCAGATGTAGACGAACGGTAGGAATGGATGGGCATCGACAGGGATTCAGAGGGACTCGTTGAAAGACCACGTTTTGATCATCCGATCTTCAAACACCCTGAAGTGCGAGGACATACCCGGAGGTGATCAAATCTTGTGGGGAACGTGTGCAAAACTCTGCACAGTGCCCAAACCTAATCGATTAGCTGTGTCCACGGTCATGGACAACTTGAGTCGAAGGCATTGAAATTTCCCTGAACTCTTGACACAACTTAATAATGATGTGGGAATTATTAACAACTCAGGTACGAGAATTGGTTGGCGGAACCACCTCGTTAACAACAAACAATGTAGTAATAATTTGCTTTCAACCCTCTCTTGTCGTAGGAGAAAATTGGCTTTATGCTAAAACTTATAGCCCCACCTGCCAAATATGCATGTAGAGATAGTTGGTTATTATTTTTCCCTCTCTTTGATGACTTGCTGGCATATTCCATATGCTGACCTACACGGCTGCAACGTAGCATGTTGCAGAGTACTTTTCCGACCAGGAGTGAGGCTATGATCTCATGAGATGGCCTTCAGCCACTTTATTGTAATTCATTATTGTAATAAAGTACTCGTTATGAGATTTCAATTAATAAAGCTGTGTGATTGAAGTCTTGATATATACATTGATGTACTGAGTGTGTACCAGCATGATCTTGGGATGGTACGGAAACACCAGAGGCTTGACTCGTATTGAGTCGGGTCGCTACAGAAATGGTATCAGAGCACACGCTGACCGTAGGACATAACCTCTAGGAATGGAAAAGCCTTAGGAAGAAAACTATTTTCTTATGTCTATAAATCCTCGATTTTCCTCTTCTGATCATTTCTGACTTCTCTCCTATTTTCCAATGTTTTAGATGGCCACCTTCATCCCCGTTAAGTTCACGGAGTTTTGCCAGCCCGACGCCACTATGCCTTTCGGAAAGGAGCTGATACAGATCACCAAGGACTTGAGGATTGCTCTGTCGACTATCATAGGGAAGCCTACTTCATCTTACCCGGAGGATTCACGCTACAGGATTGAGGTGCACGTTCCCGGAAGGACATTCGAGCCGCGCACTGAGCCTGTGGACTTCAAGTTCATCGCACCCAACTGGATTCTCGGAAGGGACATGGCGGTCCATTGTGCACTCGGACGTATCAAGGAAGTGTATAGAGGCTGCCCTATTTCACCGGACCTATTCACGGTATCCCGGAGAGGAGAAGATGGAGAAATCATCTCAAGCAAGAACAAGGACGCTCTCCTGTCCTATGCCCAGACCTTGGAGAAGCACAGCGGGACTCTGGAGCATCGTGTGATCAAGGATGCCAGGAAGATCAAGCAACTGTCGCTCCGCGAACTCGAACTCGAAGAAGCAGCCCGGGAAGCCCACTATGAGCACGAATTGGAGGTGAAGGACTTTCTGGAGAGGATCGAGAAGCTGAAGACTCGAGTCGCATACCTGGAGGAGGAACTGCACATGGGCGAGAGCCTTCATCCCGAAGGAGACGTAGCCCCCTTGATCAGCAATGAGGAGGACTATGAAGAAATCTCCACCGAAGGACCCACCACCATGCTTTTCTGAGGAGGACACTTAGACTAGACCACCAAATTTATCTTATCGTTAAACGCTTAGGCCGATGTTTAGGTTATCGAATTTTGTATCCCCGTGTGTGAACCTTTTGTGATGGTATTGAATAAAATGTGTGGTGTGATACTTGTTTGTTGCATTTCATATGGGTAGTGTAATTACTCTTAGACCATTGTTCTATGCTAATCTCACCCCTCTACAAACACCAGATGCCTCCGAGACGTGCCCCTACTTCCAACTTCCCGCCGGAACTCACTCAGTTGATTAAGCAATAGAATACCCTAATGCAGCTGATCATCCAGAAGCAGAACAATAACAACAACCATCATCCACCCCAGGCCGACAATCTCACCCGTTTCCTGAGGTTGAACCCTCCGACATTCTCCAGCAGCATTGAGCCCATTGTGGCGGATGATTGGCTCCGCAAGATGGAGCGGGAACTTATCACTGCTGGTTGTACTGAAGCTGAGAAGGTGCGCTTTGCCGCGCATCAACTTGAAGGACCTGCAGCTGCAAGGTGGGAGCACTACACCACCACATACCCCATTGCTGGAGTAACTTGGGAGCAGTTCAAGCAAGCCTTCCGCACAGCGCATGTCTCAGCTGGTGCAATGAGTCTGAAGAAGCGTGAGTTTCGCAACTTACGCCAGGGAAATCGCTCTGTGGCTTAGTATGTCGATGAATTCAGCATGCTCGCCCGTTATGCACCTGGAGATGTGGCCGATGATGCGGCCAAGCAGGAAAAGTTCTTGGAGGGACTCAATGATGAGCTGAGCACTCAGCTGACTGTAGCCAACTTCAACAACTACCAGGAGCTGGTAGATAAGGCCCTCATCTTCGAGGGGAAACATCAGCAGATGGAGAACAGCAAGCGGAAGTATGGCAATGGAAAGTTCAACTCCGCCACTCAGCAGAAGCCTCGCTACACCCCCTATTCACGGAATACCGGGAGTGGATCCGGTAAGTTTGGAGGACACGTCCAGCATAACCACCCAGCGCACAACCATGGAGGCCACAACCATGGAGGAAACGGGAACCACCGCAACAACAGCAACTTCAAGAATGGCGGTACGGGCACTCAGCATCATTCAGCTCCAGTTAAGAAGGATCTGAATCACATCACCTGCTTCAAGTGTCAGAAGACGGGACACTACGCCACTGAATGTCCCCAGAACAAGGAGGGAAATGGAAACGGCAACGGCAACTCTGCAGCGAAGAAGCCCAATCCTTTTCCTCGAGCTCAGGTGAATCACATTGATGTTGAAGAGGTCTATGATCACCCCGATACTGTGGTTGGTAAGTTTTTGCTAAATTCACGTCCAGTATTGCTACTTTTTGATTCTGGTGCAACACATTTATTCATATCAAGGGTAGTTGTCAAAAAGTATAATTTTCCAACTAGAACCCTCAGCCAACCTATTAAGGTCAGTTCCCCAGGAGGCATGATGATAGCCGGGATAGGATGCCATGCTTTGAGTCTCAACATCGGGAACCATAATTTTCCCACCGACCTCATCGTATTAGAGTCCCAAGGATTGGATGTAATCCTAGGCATGGATTGGTTGGCCAAGTACGAAGGGAATATTGATTGTGCCCTTAAGTCTATTTTGCTCACCACCCCCGAGCAAAAGCGGATTCAGTACGTGTCTCAGCGCCCGACATGGAGTAAACGAGTAAACTTTCTCACGGGAGTAGTCCAGGAGGAAGTACCGATTGTACAAGAATACCTAGATGTATTTCCAGAGGAATTGCCGGGCATGCCACCTGATAGAGAGATTGAGTTCCTGATTGAGCTATTACCCGGAACAGCCCCGATATCCAAGAGACCCTATCGGATGCCCGCAAATGACTTGGTAGAAATCAAGAAGAAAATTAAGGAGTTGTTGGACAAAGGATATATTCGCCCAAGTTCTTCACCTTGGGGAGCCCCAATGCTCTTGGTTGAAAAGAAGGATAAGTCCTTGAGAATGGTTGTCGATTATCGTGCATTGAACGAGGTGACCATCAAGAACAAGTACCCCTTGCCGATGATCAATGATCTGTTTGACCAGTTAGTTGGAGCCCGAATATTCTCCAAGATCGATCTTCGATCCGGGTATCATCAGCTAAAGATTCGTGAACAGGATATACCCAAGACAGCCTTCACCACTCGGAACGGCTTGTATGAGTACACGGTCATGTCATTTGGACTGACTAATGCTCCGGCATATTTTATGAATCTGATGAACAAGGTATTTATGGAATACTTGGACAAGTTTGTCGTTGTGTTCATCGATGACATACTGATATTCTCCAAGAACGAGGAGGAACACAAGGAACATCTGCGTCTAGTTCTAGAGAAACTTCGAGAGCATCGGCTGTATGCAAAGTTTAGCAAATGTGAATTTTGGTTGAAGGAAGTCAGATTCCTCAGACACGTCATTTCAGGAGAAGGAATAGCAGTAGACCCTGCCAAGGTCGCAGCAGTCACAGAATGGGTAGCACCCACTTCACTTAAGGAGATCCGTTGTTTCCTCGGACTTGCGGATATTATGGGAGGTTCATTGAGAATTTCTCAAAGATCCCCAAGCCCATGACAGAGTTATTGAAGAAGGAGTCGAAGTATGTTTGGACTGGGGAGTGTGAATATAGTTTTCAAGAGTTGAAGAAACGTCTGGTTATAGCCCGAGTACTGATATTGCCGAACATTCAGAAGGATTTCGAGGTTTACTGTGACGCTTCTCGTCAAGGACTCAGAGGAGTGCTCATGCAAGAAGGTAAAGTCGTAGCCTATGCATCCAGACAGCTCAGACCCCATGAGTTGAATTATGCCACGCATGACTTGGAGCTAGCAGCCGTAGTGCACGCTCTCAAGACCTGGAGACATTTCCTGATCGGAAATAGTTGTGATGTTTACACTGATCACAAGAGCCTGAAATATATCTTCACGCAGAAGGAGTTGAATCTCAGACAGAGGCGATGGCTAGAATTAATCAAGGACTATGACATGGGATTGCATTGTCACCCAGGCAAGGCAAAGGTTGTAGCCGATGCGTTGAGCCGCAAGAGTTATGTGAACACACTCATAGCAGGAGGATTACCCCACGAGTTAGCCGATGATCTCCGAGAGCTCAAATTGGAAATAGTTCCAAGAGGATTTGTAGCCACACTGGAAATTCAGTCCACTTTGACAGAAAAGATCCGTGAAGCACAGAAATCAGACAAGGAGATAGCTGAGATTAAGCAGAAAATGAAAGACGGAAAGGCTAAAGGTTTTCGTGAGGATGAACACGGAACTTTATGGTTTGAGGATCGCATTTATGTGCCCAATGATCCCGAACTCAGGAAGTTGATACTTCAGGAGGCCCATGATTCCCCATACTTGATACACCCCGGCAACACCAAGATGTATCTGGATCTGAAAGAAAGTTTCTGGTGGACAGGAATGAAGAAAGACATTGCCGAGTTTGTAGCAATATGCGATGTTTGTCAGCGAGTAAAAGCCGAGCATCAGAAGCCAGCAGGTTTGCTTCAACCTCTGCCGATACCCAAGTGGAAATGGTAAAAGCTTGGTATGGACTTCATCACAGGATTACCCAGGACCCGTTCTGGCTATCGTTTGACCAAGGTAGCTCACTTGATTCCCGTGAAGAATACTTACACGAGTGCCAAGCTGGCCAAGATATATATGACCAGGATCGTATGTCTGCATGGAGTACCAAAGAGTATTGTGTCAGATAGAGGGACCCAGTTCACATCAAAATTTTGGCACCAACTGCATGAAACCTTGGGAACGAGATTGGAGTTCAGTACAGCTTTTCACCCACAGACAGATGGACCGACCGAGAGAGTCATTCAGATTCCGGAGGACATGTTGAGAGCTTGCGCACTGGACTATGGGTCTAGTTGGGATGACAATTTGCCTTATGCCGAGTTCTCATACAACAACAGCTATCAGACCAGTCTGAAGATGGCCCCTTTCGAAGCTCTATACGCAAGGAGGTGCAGAACACCGTTGATGTGGGATGGAGTTCGAGACCGACAACTTTTTGGTCCCGACCTTATCCGAGATTCTGAAGAGAAGGTCAAGCTGATTCGTGACCGACTCAAGATAGCTCAGTCCAGGCAGAAAAGTTATGCCGACAGCAAACGCAAGAAAGTAACATACGAAGTGGGAGAACGAGCCGATCTTCGGGTGTCTCCACTTCGAGGAATCAAGAGATTTGGTGTGAAAGGAAAGTTAGCACCCCGATTTATTGGCCCCTACAAAATTCTTGAACGTAGAGGCGAAGTTGCATATAAACTGGAACTGCCGGAAGGATTGTCCGGAGTTCATGATGTCTTCCATGTTTCCCAGTTGAAAAAATGCCACGCTCAGATGGCTGATGTTCCGTTGAGAGATACAGTGCCCCTAGAGGCCATACAGCTTGACAGTGATCTGACGTATGAGGAGAAACCCGTCAGGATCCTCGAGACTGCCACCAGAGTTACCCGCAGCAAGATCATCAAGTTCTGCAAAGTGTTGTGGAGCCACCACACCGAGGAAGAAGCCACCTAGGAACGAGAAGAAGATCTTCGTCGAGGCCACCCGCACCTATTTTCTAGCCAACCCGAATCTCGAGGGCGAGATTCATCTTAAGGTGGGTAGGTTTGTAACATCCCAATTTTCCTAATTGGGAATGTTTTACAATGGTAGCTAAGCATCTATGCATATTGAATGGCAATAAAGATTTGCATTTGAATTCTTTCAAATTTTTCTTTTGCATTTCTATTTGTTTTTCTTCGTGCAAGAAGTGCCGGGAAATAATTTCTTGCAAGCAAGAAAGAGCGGAGGAACATGACCCTCCAAAATGTGAGGCACTTTCGAAAAATTTTGAGCCAAGGAAACACAAACTTTGTGGAGAAAATAATTTCAAAAAGAAAATAAAGCCTTAGGGGTTTTTTCTGAAAAAACATTTTTAAAAAAGTTTTTATTTTGGTTTTGGAAAAATGATAATCAATTAGGAAATATTTTTATGATCGATTTGGTATATAATAACCTATATTAATTATTTTATTTAGTTTCCTTTTTTTAGTTTCTGTTTTATAAAAAAATCTAAAACGGGAAATGTTTTCTAAAAAAGGAAACGCGCCCGAGCGCATTATAGCCAGCCCATAGCCCCGCCTGGCCCGGGATCCCCTGCCTATTCCTATTGGGGCAACCGCACCCGAGCCGCCCCTACCCTTACCCGCTGACGCCTAGGCCCCGCCCGTGCCGACCGCACCCGTCGCCCCGCGCACACCCCTCTTTCTCCTTCCTCCTTCCTTTACTCTCTCCTCTCCCTTCCTTCTCCAGCGAACCGAGCCACCATGGCCGGACTTACCATCCCCAGGCCCCGATTCCCTTCCACTTTGAGCCTCTCCTCCCCCTATAAATACTCCCCCCCCCCCCCGCTGCCGACCCCGTTCCCCTCGCCGCCCCCTCCCCTCGTCGCCCCACGCCGCCCCCTCTCTGCCTCGCCGGTGTTTGGAGCCGGCCGAAGCCCCGGCCACTCCCCTGCTCGCCCGAGCCCTCACCTCGCCTCGCCGCCGCCGCCACTGGACGCGGGAGCCTCGCCGCCGCCTCCCCAACCCCTCGGACGCCGTCGGGACTCGCCGGAGTCCACTGCCCCGATCGCCTCATCGCCTCCGCCTCGCCGGAGTAGCACAATGCCGGCCATCCCCACTGTAAGCACCCATCCTCCTCCACCACCGTCCGATCGTAATCTAACGCGGTAGATTAGAACACCCGTACCCTTTCGGTCTTCTAGATAAAACCAAGCCGGTTTTTATTCACTTAGATATTAGCCGAAGAGGTATCAGTTAGATAGCGGCCATTTGCTAGAAAGCCCCGCAGCACACACCACCTAGGCCAACCAGAAGCTCCCACGTGTACCCCTGTCCATTAGAATCAGCTTCTATTTTTAATTCCAGGACAGAGAAAGTTCTAGTTTTGTTTGGCTCATAACTTTTGATATAGAGATCCAATGAGGTTGAAACTTGTTCCAGCAGATCACAATTGTTCTGTAGTTTTTAAAAACATATAATTTGTCTATGTTTGAAATTTCAAATTTGAATTAGATAAGATTTAGTTTAAACCTTGTTTTGCTTATTCCAGAAGTTTAAAAATGATTTTTATTTGATTCTTTTTGCTACTGCTTCCTAGTGATTATATCTTACTGTGGTATAAGTTTCAAAAAAAATTAAATATTTTTACTTGGGGTTTTAACAGAAACAATTTCTGCCTTAGTTAGGCGAAGTGAATTCTTTCACTTTATGCCATAGCTACCCTATGCTTGTGATATTATTTTACTTGTTGATGATTGTAGTGCTGATGGTGTGTATTTGTTTGTATCGGTAGATCACCCGGAGTGCGAAGCTTGTTACTTAGAAGCGCTCGATCAAGACAACTATCATCAAGGCAAGTCATTTTGATCATACTATCTCCTATGTTTTTCTATGCATGGTAGTTTCACCTTTCTTTGCCCAATTGCATGCTGCGTAGGTACATGGAAATTTTAGTATAGGTTGCAGTATCATGTGGTAGGCACACAACAACCCCCATACTTGGCCCGGGACGACAAATTTCTTATTGCTACGCTTGAGTAGACGGGATTTTGGTTGAGTGCATAACACGAGTGATGCGAGGATGATTACATAACCAAGACCGGTTAAGACAAGATTTTCAAGACCCTGTAAAGAAATGCAACTCTGGGTGAAGGACGGTTTGACGGGCTCCTTGGAGAAACCAGTGGACGACCCCGGGATGCTGGAGACGGCCAGGACATCTTGCGGAAAGCTTCACCCAGGCTCGAAGAGACGGACGGAGGCTTCAAGACCCAAGGCTTACCTGCACAGCCAGAAGTCATTATGGGCTCTGGCTTGGTTGGACAACGCGGCGACTCTGGACAGGCGATGCTAGCAGATGTAGACAAACGATAGGAATGGATGGGCATCGACAGGGATTCAAAGGGACCCGTTGAAAGACCACGTTTTGATCATCCGATCTTCAAACACCCTGAAGTGTGAGGACATAACCGGAGGCGATCAAATCTTGTGGGGAACGCGTGCAAAACTCTGCAGAGTGCCCAAACCTAATCGATTAGCCGTGTCCACGGTCATGGACAACTTGAGCCGAAGGCGAAATTTCCCTGAACTCTCGACACAACTTAATAATGATGTGGGAATTGTTAACAACTCGGGTACGAGAATTGGTTGGCGGAACCACCTCGTTAACAACAAACAATGTAGTAATAATTTGCTTTCAGCCCTCTCTTGTCGTAGGAGAAAATTGGCTTTATGCTAAAACTTATAGCCCCACCTGCCAAATATGCATGTAGAGATAGTTGGTTATTATTTTCCCCTCTCTTTGATGACTTGCCGGCATATTCCATATGCTAACCTACACGGCTGCAACGTATCATGTTGCAGAGTACTTTTGCGACCAGGAGTGAGGCTACGATCTACGCTCAACGACATGCCCTGGAGTTGGATGGACTCGTCTACCTGATGCTTCCGCTAGTCTTCCTTAGATATCTCATGAGATGGCCTTCAGCCACTTTATTGTACGGAAACACCAGAGGCTTGACTCGTATTGAGTCGGGTTGCTACATAAGTTCCAATCAGGTGGTTGAACAATAGGTGCAGTTATCAGAGCCTTCTTAAGTATTTCGAAGGCTTCCTCACAGTCATCATCAAAAACAAAAGGAATATACTTTTGCAAGATATTGGTAAGAGGCCTAGAAATCTTAGAGAAGTCTTTAACGAACCTTCTATAGAAACCAGCATGACCAAGGAAACTTCTTATACCTTTGATATCTGTGGGGTATGGCATTTTCCCGATTGCATCGACATTAGCCTTATCGACTTCAATACCTATTTCAGAAATTTTATGTCCTAAGACGATGCCTTCATTAACCATAAAGTGTCACTTCTCCCAATTCAAGACAAGATTGGTGTCTTTACATCTCTGCAAGACTCTATCAAGGTTGTTGAGGCAATCATCAAAAGAAGACCCATAAACGGAGAAGTCATCCATGAAAACCTCAACAATCTTTTCACAAAACTCAGAGAATATAGCCATCATACATCTTTGAAAGGTGGCAGGTGCATTACATATGCCAAAAGGCATACGTCAGCAGGCAAAGGTACCGAAAGGGCAGGTGAAAGTGGTTTTCTCCTTATCAGATTGTGCAACTGGTATTTGGGAGAAACCAGAATAACCGTCTAGAAAGCAGAAGTGTGTGTGTTTAGACAGTCTTTCTAGCATTTGGTCGATAAAAGGCAAAGGGTAATGATCTTTCCTAGTGGCTTAATTCAATTTTCTAAAGTCGATCACCACCCTATAACCAGTAATAATCCTCTGTGGGATCAACTCATCCTTATCATTAGGGACAACGGTAATGGCTCCCTTCTTAGGGACACAATGCACCAGACTCACCCAATCGCTATGGGCAACATGATAGATAATACCTGCTTCCAGGAGCTTTAGTATTTCTTTTCTTACTACCTCTTTCATCTTAGGATTTAATCTCCTTTGATGATCAGCAACTGGTTTGGAATCAGTATGAATTTTAATCTTGTGCTGACATAGAGTGGGACTAATGCCCTTAAGATCATCAAGAGTATATCCAATAGCAGCATGGTGCTTCCTCATAGTTTTTAGTAACTTCTTTTCTTCATGCTCTAAGAGGCTAGCACTAATTATAACAAGATATATTTCTTTTTCATCAAGATAAGCATACTTAAGAGTATCAGGCAACTGTTTAAGCTCGAACACAGGATCACCCTTTGGTGGGGGTGGATCCCCAAGCAGTTCAACAGGCAAGTTATTCTTAAGAATAGGATATTGTTCTAAGACAACTCTATCTATCTCATCCCTTTCATCCATATGCATATCATTTTCATGCTCAAGCAAGTATTGCTCTAAGGGATCAGTAGGAGGCACAACAATAGAAGCTAGGGAAATAGTTACATCCCTACTAGGCAACTCTTTTTCATGAGGTTGTCTACCAAACTTGGAGAAATTGAACTCATGTGACACACCTTCAAAGCCAACAGTGACAGTTTGCTTCTCACAGTCAATATGAGCATTGACAGTATCGAGGAAGGGTCTGCCAAATATGATGGTACAAAAGCTATCTTGTGCGGTAGAAAGAACGAGGAAATCAGTAGGATACTTCGTTTTACCACACAAGACTTCAACATCCCTAAAAATTCCCACAGGGCAGATATTATCTCTATTGGCAAGCTGAATAGTGACATCAATAGTTTCTATCTCAATAGGTGCAATCTCGTCTTTGATTTCATCATATAAGGATTGAGGTATTGTACTAACACTAGCACCCACGTCACATAAACCATGATAGCAATGGCCTCCTATCTTAACAGAAACAACAGGTGTGCCAAGAATAGGCCTATGTTTGTCTCTAGCGTCAGGTTTAGCAATTCTAGCAGCATCTTCACAGAAGTGAATATTATGTCCCTCAACATCGTCGGACAGAAGATCTTTGATAATAGCAATGCTAGGTTCAACTCTGATTTGCTCAGGGGTGTAGGTGTTCTAATGTAGCCTCTACGTATCACAGTTGAAGCTTTAGAATGATCCTTTATCCTAACAGGGAAAGGTGGTTTCTCAACGTAAGCACTGGGAACAATAGGATCATTATAGGCAATGACTTTCTCTTCAACTAGATTGGGTTTAACTACATTGACTTCTAAGGGAGGATGATATTTAAACCACTTCTCTTTGGGGAGATCAATATGAGCATCAAATGATTCACACAATGAAGCTACTATCTCAGAGTCAAGTCCATACTTAGCTCTAAAGTCACAAAAAGTATTTGTTTCAACAAAGGATTTAACGCAATCAAACTTGAAATTCATACCTCACTCGTTACCTTCTTCAAGCTCCCAATATTCAGAATTGCCTTTAATTCTCTCCAATAAATTCCATCTGAAGTCAATATCTCTCTTCATAAAAGAACCGGTACAAGATGTCACATCCCTGACCCCTTAAGCAAGTTAGTTTTGTGCTCATGTCTTCTTTGCTTTGCATCTAAGAATTTGTCAACAAGAACAAGAAAGTGGCAAAGGAAAAACTCAAAACCCTAGCCATTACTTTTAATAAAGGAAATCTCAAACTAGTCAAAATCAATGAATCCAAAATGGCCTCAAGAAATGTTCAAACTTTCTGATAAATCATGAAAGTAAATGAGCAATGAAGAAAACATTTTCTTGACACTTTAAGCATTTTAAATAAATGCAAAAGCTACTGGTTTCAAGTTTTAAATTTCAAAACAGAAACTTTAAATTTTCAAAAATGTTGAAAACTTTGGAAATGGTTGGGAATATTACAACAAATATTCAGGTGTGTTTAAAATAGTTTTTACAACCATCTTGGAGCTGAAATAAATAGCAAAACAATAGTTAGCAAAACAGAAACAAAATAGAAAAGAAATAAGAGAAAGAAAACCTTACCTGTCGCCTGAGGAGGCCCAGCCCACCAGGGGCAGGGTCGTCTTCTTCCTCTGCCTTCTGGCAGAGGGGAGATCAACCACGGCGGCCCCCTCCACCTCCTGCTTCGCCGTGGCGAGCTCCAGAGCCCCCCGGAACAGCGCGACAATGGGGTTATCCTCCCCAAGGCCGACCCTATCCATTCCCCAGCACCGGTTCCCCCCTCCTCTCGGATCTTTTCCTCCCTCCTGCTACCGCCATTACCATGAGCTCGAGCTCGAGCCGCAGCACTTCTAGCCACAGGAACCTTCCTCCGAGTAGTCCAGCAGCTTCGCCTCGTCGAGCTGGTCCTCCCTGCAGAAGCCGAAGTCCCCCCGAGCTCTGCATCGCCCCCAACGCCATCGTCTTCCACCTCCGGCCGCCGGACCTCTCCCGTCGATTCGCTCCCTCCGGCGCACCCCCGAGCCCTACAACAACACCATCGGAACCGCCGTGAGCTCGTCATCGTTTCCCCTCTCACCCCACGTTCTTCCGTGCACCGTAGCCCCGTTCCCCACCAAGGCCAGAGCTCCTCGCCGCCGGTCATGTCGTTGTCGTCGCTGTGGTGTATGTTCCACGCGCTCGAGCTAGGGATCGAGCTCCTGGAGCCGCCAGGGATGTGATGAGCCCATCAGCTGCCCTCCCCGTGCCCTAGAGCCATCACCCGCAAAAGGCCGAGCTTCGGCCGCCGCTTCGGCTCGTCGCCGGCGCCTCTCCCAGCGACCCTAGCTTCTCCTGATGCCCCTGCCAGATCGGCTGCTTCGCCAGCGTCCCGTAGCTGCAAACCGCGCTCGTTTTGGTGCCGTGTAGAGCCGTTTAGGTCGTCTCCAGCGAGCCCTCCGTCGCGGGCTTGGTCGCCTGCGACCACCCTCCGGTGGGCGTCGACGTGGCCGACCATTAAGGCGTAATGGTCCTTCCCTCAGTCACTGCCAGAGCGCCCCACGCCTGGTCAAACCCCAATTAGGGGCTGGTCAGCGCGGGGTTAGCCCCTCGCTCACTAACCAGTGGACCCCACTGGTCAGGTTTGACCTGGCCCAGGCGCAGTAGACCTGCTGATGTCATGCTGATGCAATAAAAGTATTTTTCCAGTATAAAAATAATTCCAGAAATGTTTAAAACTTCAAAAATTCAAAGAAATTAATCTGTAACTCCAATAAAAATAATTTATATATGAAAAAGTATCAGAAAAATTCAAGGAATCTGAATATGCTATTTTCATTCATGTTTGGAAAAGTAACAGAACCCAAACATGTAGATTAATGAATAAGCCAATTCTTATAAATACTTTTTAAAAGGAATTTGGAAAATATTCAAGTTTCATCATGAATGACATGATCATACACTGTCCTAACTACAAATCAGTACCCTAACATGACATCTCATGCATGTTAACATCAAGTTGATCTGAGCATCAGGTCGAATCAATTAAATCGGTATTCGAGAATACCTCGTTCGAATTGATATTTGAAGGTGATTCAAATCAATTTCAAACCTAACACATGATGATTATAATAGTTGGTCACCTTGCATTCTCATGCCATGCTCATGCATCATCTTGTTTGCATATGATTGTTATTGATTGTTGCCATTCATTTCGGTAGGCTCCGCACCCTCGGATTCCACCGAATATCCGTCTGACGGATATTGTCCCTCCTCTGAGCAACAAGGCAAGCAACCCTTTTGATCATCCCGATAATTCCCATGCTCTTGCTCTTGCACTTATTTATTGCATTAGGATCAAATGCTTCAACTGCTTTTGCCACGTTAGTTGAACCCACTTCCTTTGCATGACCTAACCTTGTCACAGTAAATAGCCGAACCTTGCAACCTAGCATACCTGATAGTTGCTTGAGCTATGTTGTGCCTTATCCTGCTATGCATGCTATGCTTAGAGTTGTGTATGGTCTGTCATCTGGGAGATGAACAGAATTGTGAGAATGTGTACGGTAAGCAAAGGTTGTGTGTTGAACCTAAATTGGTAAAGGTACCGGTGAAAGGCTGTGTACGAGTACATGGCGGGTTGTTTCATTGGAACCGTCCATAGGAACTGAGTTCCATGTATGTAATCCAAGACTAGATACTACCACATGCTGGGCCCTGAAATATGACCCCACTCGGCCTATTAATCGCTTAGTACTCGGTCCAGGAGTTGCAAGTAGTTTCTGGTGTTTATAGTAATGCTGGAGGCCGTGCATGGTGCTGACCTGATAGGTGGGCCGTGATGCGGTAGGCAGTGGCACGGTGTACCAAGTGGCACCCGGATGGTGGGCTTGGGAACCCTCGCACATCGTTTGAGGCCGTGGCGGAAACCTTGGCCGGACTTCCGTACGGGTTAATCTCAGATAGGCGATAAACCTGGACTAGGTACTGGTGTGGTTAACGGTCGTGGCCGACTCCCTCGTTGGGCTTCCGCTTGAAGGTTGCCGAGGTGCATGACGTGCACATGGCGATAAGTGGCGAGAGCATATGTGACGAAGTACACCCCTGCAGGGTCATGATCTATTCGAATAGCCGCGTCCGCGGATATGGACTACTTGGAGACATATGTTGTTCATAGATAACTTCAATGGCTACTCATAAAATTGCCAAGATAAGCGTGAGTGTCGTGGACGGCATTTCCGTATGGAGACGGAATGATTCCGCGATAGTGTATTGTTGTGGTGTTAGTGGACTCGTGTGCGAGAAATCAAGTTGTCAAAATTATTTAAAAATGCAAGTTGTCTAGCCACGAGTCAAATGCTGGCTTTCCGCATGAAACCCCACAATACCTTTCATACCTTGCATGAGTAGTTAGTTATCCTAAAGTCTTGTTGAGTACCTTCGTACTCATGTTTGCTTAATAAATGTTGCAGAGGTTGCTAATGACCCTAATGGAGGGTTTTTCGTAGACATCGACGACAACGAGTAGCTGGTGTCCCAGCTACGATCTGGCCCTACGTTGGATCTGTAGTATAGTCAGGCCATGTGCCGTCTAGTTGCCTTGTCTGTACTCAGACAGTTTTAAACTCTTCCGCTGGCTTGTAATTGAATGACTGCTATTATGGGTCGTGAGACCCTTAATGTGTAATATTATGTGTGTGGCTCTTCCGAGCCTCTTAAATAAAGCTTGTGTGTTTATGGTTATGTTGTGATGCCATCGATGTATCTATACATATCGGTATGCCATGCGTACGTGTGTCGTGCTTGATATGTATGGGGTTCGATTACCTAGTCGTGAACTTTAGTAGCACTCCTTACAAGGAAATGCCCCTTTGTGATCCAATGGGCCTTGGTAGTTCGCTACTGCTCCGGACACATTGGTTGACCGGCATGTGTCCTTCTTAGCTGCTGTGTCTGTCCCCTCTGGGGAAATATTGTGCGATGTAATGGAGTCCTTGTAGCCTGCTACGACTCGTCTACATTCGCTGATGACCGACACCTGCTTTGTTGGGTCATGTATGCCTGTCCTTGTACGGTACTGCCACTTTGGTTTATGACTAGACATGTCGATCCGGGTTCTTTGACATTGGAATGCTAGCGACACTATTGCATACGTGAGTCAAAAGACGCAGACGGTCCCGGCTAAGGTAAGGCTGTAGCCGTGGAGTTAACCGTGCGTGAGACCGCAAAGGAATGCGATGTGTTACAGGCTGGATTCCTATGGCCTAGGATCGGGGTCCCGACAGCGTTGGTATCAGAGCCTGACTGACTGTACGATTACTAAGCCAAACTGGTCGAAGTTGAGTCTAGAATTGCTTTAGTTATATATAAGGGAATTGTTTGTGGAAGGGAACGTAAGACTCTTGATCTCTTCTCAAGTTATTCTATTCTGGTCATCCTCGTCTTTTCTGCGGGAATTAAGGACTAGGTTACTCATCTTCTCCTAGGCTCGTGTTTCTGATCGGTAGATTATAGGACTACGGGTCAAGAGATATTGGGTTTCTGTCATTCCTAGGAAAAAGGAAGTAGGTTTGATGATCAGAGAGTTGAACTTGACAGTTGAGTGGTTACGCTATTCCATTTTGGGTTGTCTCAAAATTTGTTTTTGAGCATTTACAGCCGTTATGCTGCCCAATTTTTCATTCAGAGCTCTAATGCTTTTGCATTACTCTCTATTACAGATGCCTGGCCGTCCTTCTCGTCAGGTGGTACGTCTGACCAGGTGCATTGATGTGCCGGGTCATACGGCCATGCTGGTCAGGGTGATGTCGGTGTGCGGTTACCGTTGGTACCCCGAGTACACAGTGGAGGAACAGTACCGAGACTTCATCCAGAGCCAGTACATCTGCACCGTTAGGGTATTTCCAGACTACCCTGGAGCTGAGAAGCCAATCCATTGGTCCTATGGGTTGGGAGTCACTCTTGACATGGCAGTACAGGATGCTGCCTATTCAATGCTGACCATTATGAGAGCGAGACATGCACTGCTACAGAATTCAGAGTTCTGCTATGTTGTGGCCTCTTAGCCTGGTGAAGAGGGATACCTCAGTGGAGTCTATTTTGATTCTTCTATGGAGGATCCACTACTGCAGTTCACTGTTGAGATGCTAGAGAACAGAGACAGGGATGCTCGTGCTCTCCGCATGGAGCTTTATGCTACCCCTGCCCGTCTGTGGACGGCTTTGACGCAGCTGGCATCGGTAGTCCAGACAGGGTATGGAGAGATGGAGATGCTGAACCCTGTTAGGACCCATCTTCTGGCTCACGTTGACTGGCCAGCTATAGGAGGAGTCACACCTCTTCGGGGACCCCTCTTACCACCAGTCAGGGGACCAAGGCCACATCCGTGTCCTTATGGATCCCAGGGATCTCAGGCTAGAGTGTTTCCTGATCCGCAGGTTGAGCTTCCAGGTCATGGAGGTAATCTCTATGAGATGTTCCATGCGGATGCCTGAGCTGTGAGCGGAAGGATAGCATGGTAGTAGCCGTACGTTCACAGTCCTGCGTGACTTGTGAAGTATGTCTATGATGTGAAATGAATTCCGGAGGCCTAGATAAATAATTTATAGGAAGCTTGTAAGCCTCTGATGAGTAGTTTCACAATTTCAGTAGTTTGCTCTTTGAGTAAGTTTGTACTGAACTATGTAAGGGTGTGTATGAACCATGGTGTATATATAGCAGTTGCTTGTTACCATGCTGTTCAGATATTCATTTCCGCATTCCGTGTGTTCAGTACATTCTTAATCCATAGCTAGTATTGATATGATATTGGTCTAAGCTATGAGTTTGTTTGTCAGGATGGTGTTCACCAGGTTGAACCGTGCCCCTGGTCATGAGCAAGGCGAGGGTAGTCAAGCGTCCCAGGAAGACCTGCCTCACCCGCCCTCTTTGGCGGAAGTGATGCTTGAGGCAGAGAGAAACAAAAGGGAGACCAACCGTCTGCTAGAGCGTATTGAGCAGAATACGGCTCGACAGCCTACGAATGCCGCAGTGTCCCTCAATGACTTTGTGAAGCTGAATCCTCCAAAGTTTCATCATTCCGTGGATCCCCTCGACGTTGATGACTGGTTGTGCAACATCTCACGCAAGATTCGCTCTGCGAATGTGTCTGAGGCCGACAAGGTGACCTTTGCGACATATTTCCTGGAGGGACCCGCCAATCTGTGGTGGGAGAACTTTGAAGCTATGCGTCCCGCTGAACCAGTAGCCACTTGGGCAGACTTCAGTGCAGCTTTTCATCTGCACCATATTCCAGAGGGCCTGATGGACAGAAAGAGAGAGGAGTTATGTGCCTTCACTTAGGGCAAGTTGTCTGTGGATGCCTATAGCCGCGAGTTCGGTAATCTCGCCCGCTATGCAATAGAGGAGGTGTCTACCGACGCCAAGAAGCAAGCAAGATTCCCTAAGGGTCTGAGCCCTGAGCTCCGTCGTGACCTGCGCCTCCATGAGTGTGCAAGCTTTCAAGCCCTGGTCAACAAGGCGATCAGTGCCGAGACTGGTCATACTGACTTCGAAGCCACAAGGAAGCACTCCCGTGACTTTGGCTCATCTTCTGGTTCCGCGTTTCCAAAACGCAGGCTGTGGGTTCCAAACAGTTCTCTGCCGCCAAGATACACTCCGAGGCCATCCTACGTGGCGCCTCAGACGAATCAGGCCAACCCTCCAGCAAAAGCTTATGGTGGTCCAGCTAGCAATGCTGCACCATGTGCCAACCAAGTGATATGCTACAAGTGTGGAGGACCAGGGCACTATTCCCGTGAGTGTCCTCAGAATGTGGGTGCCAAGCAACCCGGAAAGTCCGTCGGGCAGGCCAAGTCGGGCAAAGATTACTATGTGAAGCCAACTCCTGCACGTGGTCGTGTGAACTATGTGTCAGCAGAAGAAGCTGCAGAGGATCCCGACGTCATGCTGGGTACGCTTCTTGTTAATCATCACCAAGCGTCCGTTCTCTTTGACACTGGGTCTTCTCATTCCTTCATTTCAGAAAGTTATGCACAGTTGCATAACATTTTTTTTTGTGATATGCCAATCCCATTGGTTGTCCAAACCCCTGGTAGTAAATGGCAAACCTCTAGGATAACCTATGACAATGAAATTCTAGTAGACAGGCTAGTTTTTCTAGCCTCATTGATAGCATTGAAATCTTCGGATATTAATATCATCTTGGGCATGGACTGGATGTCAGCTCACTATGCCAAGATTGATACTCATTCTAGAAATGTCCAGCTTACCCATCCCTCGGGTGAGATAGTAAATGTCTCTACTCGAGTTGCCAAATGCCAACTCTATTCCTTGAATGCCAACCCTCTTCCGGAACTTGAAGACATTTCGGTAGTCCGTGACTTCCCGGATGTTTTTCCAGAGGAACTGCGAGGAATTCCACCTGACAGAGATGTAGAGTTCGTGATAGATCTTGTTCCGGGAACTGTCCCAATAGCCAGAAGACCATATAAGATGGCACCCCTGGAGCTAGCCAAACTTAAGAAGCAACTAGATGAGGCCTTGAACAAAGGTTTCATTCGTCCTAGCTCTTCTCCTTGGGCTTGTCCCGTCCTCTTCGTCAAGAAGAAAGACGGAACGGACCGGATGGTTGTAGATTATCGACCAGTTAATCTGGTCACCATAAAGAACAAGTATCCGCTCCCCAGGATCAACGATCTGTACGATCAGCTCGCTGGATCCTCAGTCTTCTCCAAAATGGATTTGAGGTTGGGATACCATCAAATCAAGATCAAGAACGGGGACATTCCAAAAACGGCTTTTGTTACTCGTTATGGCCAATACGAGTACACCGTCATGTCCTTCGGTTTAACCAATGCCCCAGCCACCTTCTCTCGACTAATGAATTCAATCTTCATGGAGTATTTGGATAAATTCGTCGTGGTATACCTCGATGATATCCTCATCTACTCGAAGAATGAACAAGAACATGCCGAGCATCTAAGGCTGGTATTGATGAAACTTCGAGAGCATCGCCTTTATGCCAAATTTTCAAAATGTGAATTCTGGTTACCAGAAGTGACCTATCTGGGGCACGTAATCTCTGGTAAGGGTATTGCTGTCAATCCTGAGAGAGTTCAAGCTGTCCTTGATTGGACTCAACCTGAATCGGTTAAGCAAGTTAGGAGTTTTCTTGGTCTAGCGAGCTATTGTCGCCGCTTCGTCGAAAATTTCTCCAAGGTTGCAAAGACTTTGACTGAACTCCTCAAGAAGGATAAAAAGTTCGAGTGGACACCACAGTGTGAGCATAGTTTTCAGGAACTGAAAAGACGCCTGACTTCCGCACCTGTGTTGCTACCACCAGATTTTTCTAAGGACTTTGTTATCTATTGCGACGCCTCGCGACAAGGATTAGATTGCCTTCTCATGCAAGATCGTCATGTGATCGCATACGCATCTCGACAGTTGCGTCCACAGGAGGATAATTATCCCACACATGACCTTGAGCTTGCAGCTGTGGTCCATGCACTAAAAACCTGGCGACATTACCTTTTGGGTAATCGTTGCGAAATATTCACTGATCACCAAAGTTTGAAATATATCTTCACCCGGCCGGATTTGAATCTCAGGCAAAGATGGTGGGTTGAGTTGATCTCGGATTACGACTTAGGGATAACTTACACCCTGGGGAAGGCCAATGTTATGGCCGATGCACTAAGTCGTAAATCTTATTGTAACAATTTGATGCTACAACAAGGTCAACCACGTCTCCATGAGGACTTTCGGAAGTTGAATCTTCATATTGTGCCTCAAGGATTCCTTTCCACCCTGGTGGCGAAGCCTACTCTTAAGGATCAAATTATAGTTGGCCAAAAGCGTGACAAGGGTATATCATGGATCAAGGAGAATATTTTTAGCGGCAACGCTAAAGAATTTTCCATGAATGATCAAGGTGTTGTGTTCTTCCAGAATCGTCTAGTGGTTCCTAAGAACCCACATCTAAGGCAGTTAATCCTTAAGGAGGCTCATGATTCCCCTCTCACCATTCATCCCGGTAGTACTAAGATGTATCAGGACCTACGCCAGAGGTTCTGGTGGACTCGGATGAAGAGAGAAATTGCTGAGTTCGTTGCTAACTCCGACGTTTGTCGTCGAGTTAAGGCAGAACATCAAAGGCCTGCTGGCACCCTTCAACCTCTAGCTATTCCTGAATGGAAATGGGATAAAGTTAGCATGGATTTTATTACCGGATTTCCCAAGACCAAGAAAGGAAATAATGCTATCTTTGTGGTCATTGACCGTCTTTCCAAAGTGGCTCATTTTCTTCCTGTTCGTGAGAGTATAACAGCTAGCCAGCTAGCAGAGTTATATATCTCCCGAATAGTGCCTCTTCATGGTGTTCCCCTAGAGATTAACTCGGACCGTGGGAGTATCTTTACTTCTCGCTTCTGGGAAAGTTTTCAGAATGCCATGGGGACTCACTTATCTTTTAGCACTGCTTTTCATCCCCAATCAAGTGGTCAAGTAGAAAGAGTGAATCAAATCCTAGAAGATATGCTCCGAGCTTGTGTTATTTCGTTTGGTATGAATTGGGAGAAGTGCCTTCCATTCGCCGAATTCGCTTATAACAATAGTTACCAATAAAGCTTGGGCAAAGCCCCTTTTGAAGTTCTCTATGGACGAAGATGTCGAACACCTCTTAATTGGTCAGAAACCGGAGAGAGGCAACTCTTTGGCCCGGATATGATCCAGGATGCAGAAGAGCAGGTTCGCATTATTCGTGAAAAGTTGAAAACAGCCCAGTCTCGTCAAAAGAGCCAATATGATCGTCATCATAAGGCTGTGACCTTTGAAGTTGACGAGAAGGCTTACCTTCGGGTTACACCTTTGAAGGGTACCCATCGATTCGGTATCAAGGGAAAATTGGCTCCTTGTTACATTGGTCCTTTTCGCATTCTTGCCAAACGAGGAGAAGTTGCCTACCAGTTGGAACTTCCTCCGCATCTTTCCAAGGTTCATGATGTTTTCCACGTCTCGCAACTCAGGCGTTTCTTTTCGGATCCTATCCGTGAGGTGGACCACGAAATGCTTGATCTCCAAGATAACCTTTCATACCGAGAATACCCCGTGCGTATTCTTGATCAAGCTGAGCGTACCACTCGACGTCGAAACCTCAAGTTTCTTAAAGTTCAATGGTCAAATCATTCTGAAAAGGAGGCAACTTGGGAAAGAGAGGATCGTCTCCGACTTGAATATCCTGCGTTATTCCCGACAACTTCTAAATCTCGGGACGAGATTCTTTTGAGTGGGGGTGAGTTGTCACATCCCTGACCCCTTAAGCAATTTAGTTTTGTGCTCATGTCTTCTTTGCTTTGCATCTAAGAATTTGTCAACAAGAACAAGAAAGTGGCAAAGGAAAAACTCAAAACCCTAGCCATTACTTTTAATAAAGGAAATCTCAAACTAGTCAAAATCAATGAATCCAAAATGGCCTCAAGAAATGTTCAAACTTTCTGATAAATCATGAAAGTAAATGAGCAATGAAGAAAACATTTTCTTGACACTTTAAGCATTTTAAATAAATGCAAAAGCTACTGGTTTCAAGTTTTAAATTTGAAAACAGAAACTTTAAATTTTCAAAAATGTTGAAAACTTTGGAAATGGTTGGGAATATTACAACAAATATTCAGGTGTGTTTAAAATAGTTTTTACAACCATTTTGGAGCTGAAATAAATAGAAAAACAATAGTTAGCAAAACAGAAACAAAATAGAAAAGAAATAAGAGAAAGAAAACCTTACCTGTCGCCTGAGGAGGCCCAGCCCACCAGGGGCAGGGTCGTCTTCTTTCTCGACTTCTGACACAGGGGAGATCGACCACGGCGGCCCCCTCCACCTCCTGCTTCGCCGTGGCGAGCTCCAGAGCCCCCCGGGACAGCGCGACAACGGGGTTATCCTCCCCAAGGCCGACCCTATCCATTCCCGAGCACCGGTTCCCCCTCCTCTCGGATCTTTTCCTCCCTCCTGCTGTCGCCATTACCACGAGCTTGAGCTCGAGCCGCAGCGCTTCTAGCCACACGAACCTTCCTCCGAGTAGTCCAGCAGCTTCGCCTCGTCGAGCTGGTTCTCCCTGCAGAAGCCGAAGTCCCCCCCCCCGAGCTCTGCATCGCCCCCAACGCCATCGTTTTCCACCTCCAGCCGCCGGACCTCTCCCGTCGATTCGCTCCCTCCGGCGCACCCCCGAGCCCTACAACAACACCATCGGAACCGTCGTGAGCTCGTCATCGTTTCCCCTCTCACCCCACGCTCTTCCGTGCATCGTAGCCCCGTTCCCCACCAAGGCCGAGAGCTCCTCGCCACCGGTCATGTCGTCGTCGTCGCTGTGGTGTATGTTCCACGCGCTCGAGCTAGGGATCGAGCTCCTGGAGCCGCCAGGGATGTGATGAGCCCATCAGCTGCCCTCCCCGTGCCCTAGAGCCATCACCCGCAGAAGGCCGAGCTTCGGCCGCCGCTTCGGCTCGTCGTCGGCGCCTCTCCCAGCGACCCTAGCTTCTCCTGATGCCCCTGCCAGATCGGCTGCTTCGCCAACGTCCCGTAGCTGCAAACCGTGCTCGTTTTGGTGCCGTGTAGCACCGTTTAGGTCGTCTCCGGCGAGCCCTCCGCCACGGGCTTGGTCGCCGGCGACCACCCTCCGGTGGGCGTCGACGTGGCCGACCATTAAGGCGTAATGGTCCTTCCCTCATTCACTCCCAGAGGGCCCCACGCCTGGTCAAACCCCAATTAGGGGCTGGTCAGCGCGGGGTTAGCCCCTAGGTCACTAACCAGTGGACCCCACTGGTCAGGTTTGACCTGGCCCAGGCGCAGTTGACCTGCTGATGTCATGCTGATGCAATAAAAGTATTTTCCAGTATAAAAATAATTCCAGAAATGTTTAAAACTTCAAAAATTCATAGAAATTAATCTGTAACTCCAATAAAAATAATGTATATATGAAAAGTATCAGAAAAATTCAAGGAATCTGAATATGCTATTTTTATTCATGTTTGAAAAAGTTACAGAACCCAAACATGTAGATTAATGAATAAGCCAATTCTTATAAATACTTTTTAAAAGGAATTTGGAAAGTATTCAAATTTCATCATGAATGACATGATCATACACTGTCCTAACTACAAATCAGTACCCTAACATGACATCTAATGCATGTTAACATCAAGTTGATCTGAGCATCAGGTCGAATCAATTAAATCGGTATTCGAGAATACCTCGTTTGAATTGATATTTGAAGGTGATTCAAATCAATTTCAAACCTAACACATGCTGATTATAATAGTTTGTCACCTTGCATTCTCATGCCATGCTCATGCATCATCTTGTTTGCATATGATTGTTATTGATTGTTGCCATTCATTTCGGTAGGCTCCGCACCCTCGGATTCCACCGAATATCCGTATGACGGATATTGTCCCTCCTCTGAGCAACAAGGCAAGCAACCCTTTTGATCATCCCGATAATTCCCATGCTCTTGCTCCTGCACTTATTTATTGCATTAGGATCAAATTCTTCAACTGCTTTTTCCACGTTAGTTGAACCCACTTCCTTTGCATGACCTAACCTTGTCATAGTAAATAGCCGAACCTTGCAACCTAGCATACCTGATAGTTGCTTGAGCTATGTTGTGCCTTATCCTGCTATGCATGCTATGCATGCTATGCTTAGAGCTATGTTGGTCTGTCATCTGGGAGATGAACAGAATTGTGAGAATGTGTTCGGTAAGCAAAGGTTGTGTGTTGAACCTGAATTGGTAAAGGTACCGGTGAAAGGCTGTGTAGGAGTACATGGCGGGTTGTTTCATTGGAACCGTCCATAGGAACTGAGTTCCGTGTATGTAATCCAAGACTAGATACTACCACATGCTGGGCCCTGAAATATGACCCCGCTCGGCCTATTAATCGCTTAGTACTCGGTCCAGAAGTTGCAAGTAGTTTCTGGTGTTTATAGTAATGCTGGAGGTCGTGCATGGTGCTGACCTGAGAGGTGGGCCGTGATGCGGTAGGCAGTGGCACCCGGATGGTGGGCTTGGGAACCCTGCGCACATCGTTTGAGGCCGTGGCGGAAACCTCGGCCGGACTTCCGTACGGGTTAATCTCAGATAGGCGATAAACCTGGACTAGGTACTGGTGTGGTTAACGGTCGTGGCCGACTCCCTCGCTGGGCTTCCGCTTGAAGGTTGCCGAGGTGCATGACGTGCACATGGCGATAAGTGGCGAGAGCGTGTGTGATGAAGTACACCCCTGCAGGGTTATGATCGATTCGAATAGCCGCGTCCGCGGATATGGACTACTTGGAGACATATGTTGTTCATAGATAACTTCAATGGCTACTCATAAAATTGCCAAGATAAGCGTGAGTGTCGTGGACGGCATTTCCGTATGGAGACAGAATGATTCCACGATAGTGTATTGTTGTGGTGTTAGTGGACTCGTGTGCGAGAAATCAAGTTGTCAAAATTATTTAAAAATGCAAGTTGTCTAGCCACGAGTCAAATGCTGGCTTTCCGCATGAAACCCCACAATACCTTTGATACCTTGCATGAGTAGTTAGTTATCCTAAAGTCTTGCTGAGTACCTTCGTACTCATGTTTGCTTAATAAATATTGCAGAGGTTGCTAATGACCCTAATGGAGGGTTTTTCGTAGACATCGACGACGACGAGTAGCTGGTGTCCCAGCTACGATCTGGCCCTACGTTGGATCTGTAGTATAGTCAGGCCATGTGCCATCTAGTTGCCCTGTCTGCACTCAGACAGTTTTAAACTCTTCCGCTGGCTTGTAATTGAATGACTGCTATTATGGGTCATGAGACCCTTAATGTGTAATATTATGTGTGTGGCTCTTCCGAGCCTCTTAAATAAAGCTTGTATGTTTATGGTTATGTTGTGATGCCATCGATGTATCTATACATATCGGTATGCCATGCGTACGTGTGTTGTGCTTGATATGTATGGGGTTCGATTACCTAGTCGTGAACTTTAGTAGCACTCCTTACAAAGAAATGCCCCTTTGTGATCCAATGGGCCTTGGTAGTTCGCTACTGCTCCGGACACATTTGTTGACCGGCATGTGTCCTTCTTAGCTGCTGTGTCTGTCCCCTCTGGGAAATGTCACGCGATGTAATGGAGTCCTTGTAGCCTCCTACGACTCGTCTACATTCGCTGATGACCGACACCTGCTTTGTTGGGTCATGTATGCCTGTCCTTGTACGGTACTGCCACTTTCGTTTATGACTAGACATGTCGATCCGGGTTCTTTGACATTGGAATGCTAGCGACACTATTGCATACGTGAGTCAAAAGACGCAAACGGTCCCGGCTAAGGTAAGGCTGCAGCCGTGGAGTTAACTGTGCGTGAGACCGCAAAGGGATGCGATGTGTTACAGGCTGGATTCCTATGGCCTAGGATCGGGGTCCCGACACAAGAAGTGTCAAGCATGGTGCGATCATCATGAGAAAGCCGAGCATAGAAGTTCTGAATGATAATTTCTCTCAAGAGCTCATGATTGGAGCATGAATATAACATTGATTTAAGCCTCCCCCAAGCTTGAGCGATGCTTTCTCTGTCACGAGGCCAAAAGTTATAAATATAATTCCGATCACGATGTACTAAATGCATAGGATAAAACATTTGATCAAATTCCAATTTCAACCGATTGTAGTCCCATGATCCAGTGTCATCACATAGCCTATACCATGTCAACGCCTTATCCATCAAAGATAAAGGAAAGACCTTCTTCTTGACCTCATCCTCGGGCAAACCTGCAAGCTTAAATAAACCACAAACTTCATCTACATAGATTAGATGCAAGTCTAGATGTGATGTTCCATCTCCTGTAAAAGGATTAGCCAGCAGTTTCTCAAGCATACCCGAAGGAAGTTCAAAGCAAATATTTTCAGTAGGTGCAGCAGGTTAAGGAGCAACTCTTTGTGCTTCCGTTCGAGGTGAAGATACCTCGTACAAGCCCCTCAAAGGATTAGTTTCCATAGTGACAAGTGATAATAAATTTCAGCACACTATATGAATGTTTCCTTACCAAGTTCCACTTACCAAAGGCGCTTCACTCCCCGGCAACGGGGCCAGAAAAGAGTCATGATGACCCACAAGTATAGGGGATCAATCGTAGTCCTTTCGATAAGTAAGAGTGTCGAACCCAACGAGGAGAAGAAGGATCTGACAAGTGGTTTTTAGCAAGGTAATATCTGCAAGCACTCAAATTATCGGTAACAAGTGATTATGTGGTGAGATGATTCGTACCAAGCAACAAGTAACAAAAATAGCAACGATGCAGCAAAGTGGCCCAATCCCTTTTGTAGCAAGGGACAATCCTAGACAAAGTCTTATAGGAGGAAAAAAGCTCCCGAGGACACACGGGAATTTCTGTCATGCTAGTTTTCATCATGTTCATATGATTCTCGTTCGTTACTTTGCTAGTTTGATATGTGGGTGGACCGGCGCTTGGGTACTGCCCTTACTTGGACAAGCTCCCACTTATGATTAACCCCTCTCGCAAGCATCCGCAACTATGAAATAAGAATTAAGATAAGTCTAACCATAGCTTTAAACTAGTGGATCCAAATCAGCCCCTTACGAAGCAACGCATAAACTAGGGTTTAAGCTTCTGTCACTCTAGCAACCCATCATCTACTTACTACTTCCCAATGCCTTCCTCTAGGCCCAAATAATGGTGAATTGTTATGTAGTCGACGTTCACATAACACCACTAGAGGAAACACAACATACAACACATCAAAATATCGAACGAATACCAAATTCACATGAATACTTATAGCATGACTTATCTCATGTCCTCAGGAACAAAAGTAACTAATCACAAAGCTTAATCATATTCATGACCAGAGAGCTAATGAATAGCATCAAGGATCTGAACATAAACTCTTCCACCAAGTAATCCAACTAGCATCAACTACAAGGAGTAATTAACACTACTAGCAACCTTGCAAGTACCAATCGGAGTCGCGAGACGGAGATTGGTTACAGGAGATGAACTAGCATTTGGAGATGAGATGGGCTGATGAAGATGTTGATGGTGATGAGTCCCCTCCGATGAGAGGAGTGTTGGTGATGACGATGGCGACAATTTCCCCCTCCGGGAGGGAAGTTTCCCCAGCAGGATCGTCCTGCCGGAGCTCTTTATTGGTTCTGCTCAAGTTCCGCCTCGTGGCGGCGGCGAATCCACGAAAAAGCCTCCTCTTGATTTTTTTTCCGGACGAAACCCTTCTTGTAACAAAACAGGGGAGCGAGAGGGCAGCTAGGTGTCCACAAGCCCCCTAGGCGCGGCCAGGGGGTGGCCGCGCCTAGCAGGCTTGTGGCCACCTACTAGCGCCCCTCTGGCACTTCTTCGGCCCATTATTGTTTGTAAATCCCGAAAAAAATCATCGTTGATTTTTACGGCGTTTGGAGTTGCACAGAATAGGTATCTCAAACTTGCTCCTCTTTCAGGCCAGAATTCTAGCTGCTCGCATTCTCCCTCTTCATGTAAACCTTGCAAAATAAGAGAGAAAAGGCATATGTATTGTACCGTGAAGTGAAATAATAGCGCAAAAGGCGATAAATATCAACATGAAAGCATCATGCAAAATGGACGTATCAGGAGACAACCCGGAAGTTTTAAAGAGTAATTTATTTCTGTTGTGTGCTTTTATAAAGTTTAGAAACAAAAATATATATAGGGGAACCTAAAACTTTTCAACAAGGAAAGTGAAAGTGACAAAGAGGAACATCGTTGAAGTGGGGGCGTCCTTGCACTTTGTTCATGCCCATAGAAACTTTGTGAATCTCGATTATTGAAACTTTTTAACAAAACTAATTATCCACTTTTACAAATCCATTGTATTATAAAAATAATGTGCCAATATTTGCCTTTAGGATGCTTAGATTGCCTGTTGGTATGTGCGGTGCAAAAACAGAAACTTTAGTTGTAGTGCGTGAATTTACATTTTTCACTAGAACGACGAAAGTTTTTGAAATTTTACATAGTAATGCTATGCAAGTTGTTTATTTAGTCCTAATTTCAAGAATTTTTAAGTTACAGAAGTATGGTCAATGTTTAGATTACTACAAACTATCATGTCTTTCACAGATTCTGTTTTTGATGCATTGTTTTGCTCGTTTTGATGAAACTATCGATTGTATTGGTGGTATAATCCACAGAGAAATTATATTATAGTATATATATTTAAAAAATAAAATACAAATGGGTTTGCGACAATACTTAAGGTAGTAATTTGCATTATTATACTAACTGATCTCATGAGTTTTCTGTTAAGTTTTGTGTGAATGAAGTGCTTGAAGATCGAGGAGGTCTTGATATGAGGAGAATAAGAAGGGGCCAGAGTTCAAGATTGGGAATGACCAAGGCAACCCAAGTAAATATGCAAGGAGACTCAAGCGTCTAAGCTTGTGCCGGGACCCCGATCCTAAGCCATACAATTCCAATTTGTAACACATCATATAAATTTGTGGCCTCACGCACGGTAATCATCACGGCTGCCACCTTGGTCGGGGCCGTTTGCGCTTTTTGGCTCACGTATATGACTATGTTTCCAGCAATCATATGTCAGAGAACTCGGGTCGACATGACTAGTTATAAACCCAAGTGGCACAACCATACAGGAACAAGCATCCATAACCCAGCAATGCAGGTGTGGATCATCAGCGTGTGTAGACGAGCCGTACCAAGCTACATGGACTCCATTACACCGTGTGACATTTTCTCGTGGGGACATACACAGAAGCAAAGAAGGATACATGCCAGTCAATCAGTGTGTCCGGAGCAGTAGCAAGCTACCAAGGCTCAGTCGAATCACAAAGAGGCATTTTCCTGTAAAGGAGGCTACCATAGGCACACAACTAGGTATCGAATCTCACACATACCAATGCATTTCAAACATACACACAATATGCATGATATGTGTAGATACAACATGAAATCACAACAAAACTCTACAACACATCATTTATTTAGAAGGCTCCAAGGAGCCAACATAGTATAATGTTACAAATAGAGGGGTCACATGACCCAACATTCAGAGCATACAAACATCAAGATAAAGATACATATCTGGGTACAAACATCTACTAAAAGCGGCTGGAAGAGCCTAAAAAGCTACAATGACCCTACCATAGGAGCCAGAACACTATCTGGGTTCCCAAACTATTCCATCGATGTCAACGTCAAGAGGAAAACATAAAGTGAACAATGTATATATCTGCAAAAATGTAAATAAGCAACACTGAGTATGAAGGCACTCAGCAAGACTTACATCAGAACTAAGTAAATATGCATCATGTAATAATGAACGGGATTGTTGGGTTTACTGCAGAAATGTCAGCTTTGACCTTTGGCTAACCTAGACTCGAACAATGTAGCATACCTCTCTCATCTCCCTATGAGAGAGTGCACACGAGTCCACGTATCCACCATATCAATAGACCACCATGGATCCTCTCTCATCATTCTACGAGAAGGCCATCCATAGCACTCACACTTATGTGGACCATTTTATATTATCCATTCAAGTTGTCTATGAACCATGCAAGTATCCAAGTAGTCCATATCCAAGGAAGCGACTATTCGAATACATAATTACCCTGCAGGGGTGTACTTCATCACACAAGCTCCCGCCACTTATCTCCATGTGCAAATAAAACAAGCACCTAGGCAACATTCAAGCGGAAGCCCAGCGATCGAGTCGGCCAGGGACGTTAACTTACAATGACTCATGTCCAAGACACTCGCCTATCTGAGTTGGAACCCATAATGGAAATCTCGTCGAGGTTTCCAACATGGCCTCAAACGATGTGAGCAGGGCCCAAAGCTGGACCCGATTGGGCCGTTCATCCACTTCGCAGGCCCGGCCACAACCTATGAACACGTCAAACTACTGTGACTCTTGGACTAAGAACAGAGTAGTTAATAGGCCGAGAGGAGTCGAGTTACAAGAACCCAATGTGCGTAGTAGCTAATCTTGGAACACCAACAGAAGATCTGAGGTCCTAAGTGTGGCGTCAATGAGAGAAACCACCATGTACTCCTACACGGCCTCTCATCGCTACCTTTACCAAAACAGTTTCACATACTGAACTCTCATCAGTAGGACATGTTCATTCCAATTCATCATCCAGATGATCAGACCAACTCAACTCTAAGCATACCAACCATAACAGGGTAATGGCACAGAACGGCTCAAGCATCTACCAGGTATGCTAGGTTGCTTGGTTTATCTATTTACTGTGACAATGACAGGTCTTGCAAAGGAATGGGTTCATTGATACGTCTCCAACATATCTATAATTTTTGATTGTTGCATGCTATTATATTATCTGTTTTGGATGTTTTATATGCATTAATATACTGTTTTATATTGTTTTTGGGACTAACCTATTAATCTAGAGCCTACTGCCAGTTTCTGTTTTTTCCATGTTTTGGGACTAACCTATTAAACAGAGTCCAAACGGAACAAAATATCTGGAAAGATTTTTCTTGGACCAGAAGACACCCACGAGACTTGGAGTAGGGGGCAAGGCACTTGCCGGGAGACCACAAGCCTGTAGGGCGCGCCCTGGGGGGTGGCCGCGCCCCCTGGCATGTGGGCCCCCTGCAGGTCTCCTAACCCTATTTCTTGGCCTATAAATTCCCAAATATTCGTATCGCCAAAAAGAGCCATGAAAATACTTTTACGCCGTCGGGAGCCTGTGTTCCCAAGAGATCCAATCTCGGAGCCTTTTCCGGTAATCTGCTGGAGAGGGAATTGATCACAGAGGGCATCTACATCAACTCCATTGCCCCTCGGATGATGTGTGAGTAGTTCACCACAAACCTAGCTTCTTCTCTCTCTTTGATCTTCAATACCATGTTCTTCATGTTCTTCATGGAGATCTATCCGATGTAATACTCTTTTGCGGTGTGATTGTCAAGATCCGATGAATTGTGAGTTTATGTTCATATTACATATGAATATTATTTGAGTCTCTTCTAAATTCTTGTATGCATGATTTCATATCTTTTCAAGTCTCTTCGAATTATTGGTTTGGTTTGGCCAACTAGATTGGTTATTCCTACAATGGGAGAAGTGCTTAGTTTTGGCTCCTATCTTGCGGTTTCCTCACCCAGTGACAGTAGTGGTAGCGAGGCACGTATTGTTTTGTTGCCATCAAGGGTAAAAAGATGGGGTTTTCATCATATTGCCTGAGTTTATCCCTCTACATCATGTCATCTTACTTAATGGATTACTCTGTTTTTCATGATCTTAATACTCTAGATGCAGGCAGGAGTCGGTCAATGTGTGAAGTAATAGTAGTAGCTGCAGAAGTCTACTTGATAAGAACGTGATTCCTATGTGCATAATCATTGCCTTAGATAGCTTCATAATTATTTCCTTTTCTATCAATTGCTCGACAGTAATTTGTTCACCCATCGTATTATTTTCCTTTATGAGAGAAGCCTCTAGTGAAACCTATGGCCCCCGGGTCTATTTTCCATATTATATTTTCAGATCCATAAACCAAAAATGCCAAAAAATACTTTGTTGTAATTTATTTACTTTTGTTTCCGCAATCTTTTCTATCTATCTCTATCAGATCTCATCCTAGCTAATAACTTTGAAGGGATTGACAAACCTTTCATAGCGTTGGGTGCAAGAGTTTGATTATGTGTGTAGGTACTACTATTGGGGCCTTGCTTGTTCCTCCTACTGGATTGATACCTTGGTTCTCAACAAACTGTGGGAAATACTTATGTACTTCACTGCATCACCCTTTCCTCTTCTAGGGAAAACCAACGCAACCTCAAGAGGTAGCAAGAAGGATTTCTAGCGCCGTTGCCGGGGAGGATACATAGCAAGATCACGCCTACCAAGTACCCATCACAAACTCATCTCTTGCATTAACTTTATTTGCTATTTGCCTCTCGTTTTCCTCTCCCCCACTTCTAAAAAGATTTTCATAAAATACCAAAAAGATTTGCCTTTTTATTCGACCTTTTTCCGTTCGTATTTTTGTTTGCTTGCTTGTGTGTTAGATTGCTTGCTTTGTCACGATGGCTCAAGAGAATACCAAGTTATGTGACTTTTCGACTACTAATAATAATGATTTTATTAGTACTCCCATTGCTCCCGCCACTAGTGCGGAATCTTGTGAAATTAATGCCGCTTTGCTCAATCTTGTTATGAAAGAACAATTTTCTGGCCTTCCTAGTGAAGATGTCGCATCCCATCTAAACACTTCCGTTGAGTTGTGTGATATGCAAAGGAAGAAAGATGTGGATAATGAAATTGTTGAATTATCGCTTTTTCCTTTCTCACTACGAGATCGTGCCAAAACTTGGTTTTCATCTCTTTACCTAAAAAAAGCATTGATTCATGGAATAAGTGTAAAGATGCTTTTATTTTCAAGTACTTTCTGCCTGCTAAGATTATCTCCCTTAGGAACGATATAATGAATTTTAAGCAAATTCATCATGAGCATGTTGCACAATCTTGGAAGAGGATGAAACTAATGATTAGGAATTGCCCCGCGCATGGTTTGAGTTTATGGATGATTATACAATTTTTTTATGCGGGATTGAATTTTCTGTCAGGACCCCGATCCTAAGCCATAGGAATCTAGCCTGTAACCCATCGCATCCCTTTGTGGTCTCACGCACGATTAACTCCACGGCTGCAGCCTTACCTTAGCCGGGACCGTTTGCGTCTTTTGACTCACGTATGCGATAGTATCGCTAGCAATCCAATGTCAAAGAACCCGGATCGACATGTCTAGTCATAAACCAAAGTGGCAGTACCGCACAAGGACAAGCATACATGACCCAACAAAGCAGGTGTCGGTCATCGGAGAATGTAGACGAGTCGTAGCAAGCTACAAGGACTCCATTACATCGCGTGACATTTCCCCAAAGGGGACAGACACAGCAGCTAAGAAGGACACATGCCGGTCAACCAATGTGTCCGGAGCAGTAGCGAACTACCAAGGCTCGTTGGATCACAAAGGGGCATTTCCTTGTAAGGAGTGCTACTAAAGTTCACGACTAGGTATTCGAACCCCATACATATCAAGTAAGACACACGTACGCATGGCATACCGATATGTATAGATACATCGATGGCATCACAACATAACCATAAACATACAAGCTTTATTTAAGAGGCTCGGAAGAGCCACACACCTATTATTACACATTAAGGGTCTCACGACCCACAATATCAGTCACACAATACAAGCCAGCGGAAGAGTTATAAACTGTCTGGGTACAGACAGAGCAACTAGAAGGCACATGGCCTGACTATACTACAGAGCCGACGTAGGGCCAGATCATAGCTGGGACACCAGCTACTCGTCGTCATCGATGTCTACGAAGAACCCTCCATTAGGGTCATTAGCAACCTCTGCAACATTTATTAAGCAAACATGAGTACGAAGGTAATCAGCAAGACTTTAGGATGACTAACTACTCATGCAAGATATCAAGAAGGTATTGTGGGGTTTCATGCGGAAAGCCAGCATTTGACTCGTGGCTAGACAACTTGCTTTTTTGAAATTAGTTTTGACAACTTGATTTCTCGCACACGAGTGCACTAACACCACAATAATACACTATCGTGGAATCATTCCGTCTCCATACGGAAATGCCGTCCACGACACTCACGCTTATCTTGACAATTTTATGAGTAGCCATTGAAGTTATCTATGAACAACATATGTCTCCAAGTAGTCCATATCCGCGGACGCGGCTATTCGAATAGATCATAACCCTACAGGGGTGTACTTCGTCACACACGCTCCCGCCACTTATCGCCATGTGCACGTCATGCACCTCGGCAACCTTCAAGCGGAAGCCCAGCGAGGGAGTCGGCCACGACCATTAACCACACTAGTACCTAGTCCAGGTTTATCGCCTATCTGAGAGTAACCCGTACGGAAGTCCGGCCGAGGTTTCCACCACGGCCTCAAACGATGTGCGCAGGGTTCCCAAGCCCACCATCCGGGTGCCACTTGGTACACCGTGCCACTGCCTACCGCATCACGGTCCACCTCTCAGGTCAGCACCATTCACGGCCTCCAGCATTACTATAAACACCAGAAACTACTTGCAACTCCTGGACCGAGTACTACGCGATTAATAGGCCGAGCGGGGTCATATTTCAGGGCCCAGCATGTGGCAGTATCTAGTCTTGGATTACATACACGGAACTCAGTTCCTAAGGACGGTTCCAATGAAACAACCCGCCATGTACTCCTACACAGCCTTTCACCGGTACCTTTACCAATCAAGTTCAACACACGACCTTTGCTCACCGAACACATTCCACATTTCTGCTCATCTCCCAGATGACAGACCATACAGAACTCTAAGCATAGCATGCGTAGCAGGATAAGGCACATTATAGCTCAAGCAACTACCAGGTATGCTAGGTTGCAATGTTCGGCTATTTACTGTGACAAGGTTAAGTCATGCAAAGGAAGTGGGTCCAACTATCGTGGCAAAAGCAGTTGAAGCATTTGATCCTAATGCAATGAATAGGTGCAGGAGCAAGAACATAGGAGTTATCGGGATGATCAAAAGGGTTGCTTGCCTTGTTGCTCAGAGGAGGAACGATATCCGTCAGACGGATATTCGGTGGAATCCGGGGGTGCGGAGCCTACCGAAATGAATGGCAACATTCAATAACAATCATATGCAATCAAAATGATGCATGAGCATGGCATGAGAATGCAAGTGATAAGTAATTATAATCAAGATGTTTTAGGTTTAGAATTGATTTGAATCACACTCGAATAGCAATTCAAACGGGTATTCTCGGATACCGGTTTAATTGATTCGACCTGATGCTCAGATCAACCTAATGTTAATATGCATGAAATTTCATGTTATGGTACTGATTTATCTCTAGGGCAGTGTGTGATCATTGTATTTATAATGAAATTTGGATGTTTTTGCAAATTCCATTTATAATGTGATTAAAAGAATTGAATTATTCCTTATTTCACAATTTAGGGTTCTATAACTTTTTCAAACATAGTTGAAAATAGCATAATCAGAATCCTTGAATTTTTCTGATACTTTTTCATATATAAATTATTTTCATTGGAGTTACAGATTAATTTCTATGATTTTTGCAATTTTTAGCAATTTCCTGAATTATTTTTATACTGGAAATTCCATTTATTGCATCAGGCTGACGTCAGCAGGTCAGCCGACCTGATCAGGTCAAACCTGACAGGGGGGCCCCACTGGTCAGCCTCTCTGGGACTAATCCCGCGCTGACCAGCCCCTAATTGGGGTTTGACCAGGCCTGGGGCCCTCTGTCAGCGACTGAGGGGAGGGTGATTACGCCCTAATGGTCGGCCACGTCGACGGCCACCGGAGGGTGGTCGCCGGCGACCAAACCCGCGGCGGAGGGCTCGCCGGAGGCGACCTAGACGGCGCTGCACAGCACGAAAACGCACGCGGTTGGCAGCTACAGCAAGCTCGCGAAGTGGCCGATCTGGCAGGACCAACTGGGGAGGCTAGGGTCGCCGGAAAAGGCGTCGGCGACGAGCCGGAGCGGCGGCCGAAGCTCGGGCGTCGTTGGGGGCTTTGAATCAAAGGGATCCGCGCTTAGTTCTTAACTGCTACGGCATCTACGCGTTGTCCTGGAGCTTCTGGTGCTCTCGGGAGGACGAGCTGGACATCGGAGGGCTACCCGCGACGAGCGGCTGCGGCGGTGCTCGTCGGGCTCCGGTGAAACTAGGGCTAGAGGAGGGGATCGACGGGGAAAACTTAGGGAAAACCACCGCATGCTCACAGGGAGTGCAGAGAAGAGTTCAGACGGCTCGGGGAAGGCCTGGGGGCGACGAATCGACGAGAGAGGTCCGGCGGCCGGAGGAGGAAGACGACGGCGTTGCGGGCGTTGCAGGGCTCGAGGAGGCTTCGGCTTCTGCAGAGACGACCAGGGCGACGAGGCGGATCTAATGGCGTGCTCGGGGAGGGAATCCTAAGGCCAGGGGCACGGCCAGCTCGAGCTCGAGCTCGGCTCTAATGGCGACAGCAGGGAGAAGGAGGGGATCCGGGAGGAGGGGAAGAACCGAGGTGGGGAATGGATAGGGGAAGCTCTGGGGAGCTTATCCCCGTCGTCGCCAGCGCGAACCGGCGGCCAGGCAGGCACGCAGGTGCGTGGCCGCGCCGGAGGAGGCGGCGGCCACCTCCTGCTGCCTACTGGCGCGAGGGAGGGGACGAGCGGCGAGATGGGCTGGGCCTAGCTTGGGCGACAGGTAAGCTTTTTCCCATTTTCTCTTTTTTGGTTTTTCTATTTTGCTATTTATTGCTTTGCTAATTATTTCAGCTCCAAAACAAAAAGTAAAAACTAATTTTGACCTCCTCAAATATTTGTTATAATATCCCCACTCATTTCCAAGACTTTCAACATTTTTGGAAAATTATAGTTTCTGATTTCAAATTTTTAAATTTGAAACCAGTGGCTTTTGCATTTATTTAAAATGCTTAAAGTGTCAAGAAAATAGTTTTCTCTAATGCTCATTTACTTTCATGGTTTATCAGAAAGTTTGAACATTTCTTGAGGCCATTTTGGGTTCATTGATTTTGAACTAGTTGAAATTTCCTTTAATTGAAATGGTGGCTAGGGTTTTTGAGTTTTTCCTTTGCCACTTTGTTGTTTTTGTTGAAACTTCTTGGATGCAAATGCAAAGAAGACATGAGCACAATGCTATCTTGGTTAAGGGTTAGGGATGTGACATTTTCCTTCTAGAAATCTTTTAGATTTCGCCGTGGGTGGTAATTTTATGGAAATCATGTTAGGAGAAGCTACTAAACTCCTAGATAATATTATGGATAATTACTCTCAATGGCATATCTAAAGATCTCCTACTAGTAAAAAAGCGCATGTTATGGAAGAATTAAATATTTCAGTGGAAAGATGGATGAATTAATGAAATTGTTTGCTAGTAAGAGTGCTCCTGTTGATCCCAATGATATGACATTCTCTTATTTGATTGGAAATAATAATGAATCTATGGATGTGAATTTTGTTGGTAGGAACAATTTTGCCAATAACGTGCATACAGGTAATTTCAATCCTATGCCATTTCCTAGTAATCCCTCAAATAGTTATGGTAATTCCTACAACAGTTCTTATGGAAATTATAATAAGATGCCCTCTGATCTTGAGAATAATATTAGAGAATTCATTAGCTCTCAAAAAGGTTTAAATGCTATGATTGAAGAAAAATTGCTCAAGATTGATGATTTGGCTAGGAACGTTGATAGAATTTCTCTTGAGATTGATTCTTTGAAAATTAGATCTACTAGTCGTTAACCCGTGCACCTGCACGGGCTAGCACTTTTAATATTAGTAAGAACAAAGTTGTTATGAATTAGAATGTTGGAGAATAAAATGAATATGTTGATATGGGTTATTATTCTTGCGTATACATGTTTGTATTTGCTGAAAATAGGAGTCAATAATGTTATATTGTTTGGGACTTTTATGGGTTTTATAAGGGCACATATGGTTCCTTGGTTGAAAATATGGTTACAAAGTAAAATGTCATTGTATGTATCATATAATCATCTCCTATGGGCTTCTAAAATGTATGAATATGAATTGTCCTTGCATATGTCTTTCATTCTTACCCTACCTTAAAAAGAGATATATTTTCCTTTTTTGCCAAGGAAGCATGATAGAATTGTGAAAAGTTTGTTTCTACATAATAATGGAATGATGCATGCACGATTTCTATCAACGTACCCGATGTCGTAGCAAATAATATAAATATATAAAAAAAGTGTTGGATAATCTCATTACTATAAGCACCCTAGATTATTTAGATTTTAAGTTTTTGTCGCAACCAACAAATTCATCTCGAATTTTCTTTATGATTAATGTGGCTGGATTTTTTTCTATCCATACTATACAAAAATATATATCGCATAGATAATCATGTATTTATATGAAATATTTCTGGCGCATCATACATTCACAGTTTCTTGTTACTTCAGTAATTTATATGTATTTAAAGTTGTTTTAATAGATAACTTTCTCTTGGTTCAAAGACAAAAAAAGACATGCATAGAGGTACTATATTTGCAGATACATATTAACAATCTAAAACTGGAAAGAATCATGTGAATCCATGTAATTCACAAATGTCGACAATGTAGTATATCTACAAAAATAATCGTATTATGCTCACGCATAGTACTAATTGACACCACAGGTGATTCAACATGTTTGCATCAACACACCACTATGTTGCACTTTGGCGACTTAGAATGTAGTTGAATCTAGTCTGCTACTATACAACATAATTGGGTGAAGTGTGCTCATGGATAGGCATGTACATAGCAATATTTATCCTGATCAGACGTTTGGTTCTTTTATGAGTCAAAAAATATCATGGTAGGTCTAAAGTTCTAAAACTAAAGTAGCACACTTGACAAATATCATGATAGATCTTAGATTTTCTGTGGAGTTGGAAAAGAAACGATGAATTGGATGACATCACATAGATAAATTGTTGTGCTTATTGTCCACCTAAGGTTCTCAAGGGGCACTTTACCTATTACCACAACAACATGATCTACTTAAGACCAACATCGGTATACCTCATCCTACGCTCCATGGAGCATTAATCCATTATTTTCATTGTTAGATTGTAGTTTTCTTAGAATATGAGGCCAAGAAGAGCATGGTAGAGGTTGTACCTGATAGTTTTCCTTTTTATATTAGAGACATGGGTGTACTTTGAAGCCGGGGGTGGATGAAGGTAGATTTGGCGACACTGACAATGTGGAAGATCGGTCGTCGCCTTGGGGTTGCACTCAGCCACTCACAATCCCTCACGACCTTTGGGTTGCTTTGTGGTTCACTGATGGCTATACGGGTGAGAGATCACACTTGATGGCAATTGGGAGTTGGATACATCCTTCGTTGAGAGAAATTGCCACCAGTGAGAATAGGATTGAAGGGGTGGAGTAAGTGACCATGTATAGGAACCAAGGGAGATGTTTTTTATTTTATTTTATTTGTGAGTGACGGAAGTTTTTCCTTTTTTAATCAGGAGAACATTTTATTCATGTAGTGTTATGGGTTTGTCAACGAGATTTCATATTTTTTTCCATAGAGTTGTTATGAAAGGAGGCTAATTAAAGAACATACAAATGTTTTTTGTCGAATATCCAATTTTGAGCCCGGGCCAATCTGCACTCAGTCAGAAAAAATTCATAAAATAAAAAATCTATTTTTTGTGCAAGGTAGATAATTTATGTGTGAAATGCGCTCTAAATTTCAGACCATTTGGACATTTGAGTAGTTGTGAGAAAAGAAGAAAAATTGGAATACACAACAATACACTATTTAATAGACCCAAAATTTCTTTTTTTGCCGAGAGCTACTCGAACCTCCAAATAATTTGAAAATTGAAGCCTATATCCCGCATCAAATTCTCTCCTATGACAAAAACAATTGGATTTTTTATTTTTTTAACATTTATTTTAAAAAATTTATTCAGCATGGATGCAGATGAGTCTGGAAACCAAATCGCCTCTCTTTGTTTTCGTTCGCAACATTGGACGTGAGAACTAAAAAGGTTGGACGTGTAAGATGACTTTTTTTGGACTGGACCAATTGTGTTACGAACTACGAAGTCCTCCTTTGATCTTAATCGTGGTGACATTGACTAATGAGAAGTCTTGAAAGATGCGCCATGTACACGAGCCTCGGAGGTATTTTCCATCTTTTTTTTGCAAAGTAATCAGGAGAATATCTTTACCTACTAATAAAGCACGGATAACTTCTGTCCGTACGTCATCGAAGTTGCCCTTAAAGTTGGTCAAAATTACCCACCAATGCCACCCGTAAGTCAAAAAAGATTCAGTTTTCGGATTTCAAAAATCGTTGCGCCGTTGTATGTTCTTAATAGACTGATATATTAAAAGACAACCAACATGGGCTAGCCCGATGGCCAAAGCCTCAACCTTCCATAATCGAGACCAGGGGTTCGATCCCTGGTTCTCACACCCTTTTTCTCTTCTTTTTTCCTCCCTTACGCATGGGCCGGGCCATGTGCAGGTATTTTTTTACTTTCTATTCCTGTTTAACGGCACCCCTGTTTAGTATTTTTTTACTTTCTTATTCCTGTTTTGGTTTTCTTCTCTAAATTAATTCCAGATTTCAAAAGAACAAAAAAAATTAAAAGTTGTCAGTTTAAAAAAAGTAGGAAAATGATAAACTGTTTGTGTATTTAAAAAATATTCGGAAAGTCATAAAATGTTCATGAATTCAAAAATTGCTCACGTATTATAAAACAAATCATGATTTCAAATAAATTGCCATGCAATAAAAAATGTTCATGATTTTTAAAAATGATCAAATATTCAGAAAATATTAAAGAATTTGAAAAACATGTCTATCAACTTTTAGAAAATGGTCCCAAAAATTAAAACACATCTCTAAATAATGAACATAACTTACTGTCGCTTACATAAAGGTTTTATTAGAAAATCTCTAAAGGTCATTTTATGATTTTATTTAGTCCCTCGCGTTAGGTACAAAAAGGTGTATGTGATTTACAATTTGCTGAGCCACAAAATATTTTGTTGTGGCCCCTTAACAAATCAAGTCACGATGAGCATTATATTTTTTGTTTTTGAAATTGCATTTTAAAAGTGCATTATCTCATCATGCCATCACTCAGATATACTTTGTGAAATAACATTTCAAAAATCCTTATGTCATATTTGCATTGGATTCATACTTATTTATATCTATCACACGTGTATAACCTGATAGTTTTTCTTCCGTTGCAACGCACGGGCATTTTTGCTAGTTCTATTCAAGGAGTTGCACTGGTGCCATGGGAGGTGGAGGTGTAGAGAAGATGTTTTTTTGAAACATGCAGAGAAAGATGTTTTCTGTTTTCCAACAAAGAGATGTTTGACGGGTCATCAACCCGATCGTACCTTTGTTTTGCTATTTATTCAATATAGAGATATTATTGAAAAAGGTTAACCTTTTTCTTAAGGAATGAAGGTATTTTTTAGTTATGTTTCACACCATTAGACGTGTCAGATGCCATGCTTTTCTTTTGTACGGGACCATTTATGTTACGCAAGTTTTCTTTCTATCTTAGACGTAGATTTTACAATCCAGCGGTTTAATTAATTTTGATGATGTGGATTAATGAGAATACCTGAAAGGTGCATCCAATTAGTAAATATAAGATATAAGATTCCACCCAAGCATGATATTAATGAGTCCTTAAAAGCTATGAGAGTTTATATTGATGAGTGTAAAGAAAGAACTGCTAGAATACGTGCTAAGTGTGAATGGCTTGAAAAGGTGTTTTCTCGTGATAATGATGATTAAGATCTTAAAGTGATTGGTGTGACACCTATTGAATCTTTGTTTTCTAGTATAAATCTTGAAAAAGATTGAACTTGAGATGAGTCAACTTTAGTTAAAAGGCATCCCAAAGATTTGGAGTTTTTATATCTTAATGATAAGATTGATAAAAGTGGGATGGAAGAGGTCAAAACTTTAAATAGCAATGAGCCCACTCTTTCGAATTTCAAGGACTTTAATTATGATAGTTGCTATTTGATTGATCGTGTTTCCTTATTACAATCCATGTTGAATTCTCCGCATGCTTATAGTCAAAAATGGGTTGTCAATAAAACAATAAAAAGGTATCAATCCAGAAGGAGGAACAAGCAATAAAACACTTGCAACCAAGGTATCAATCCAAAAGGAGGAACAAGCAAGGCCCCAATCGTAGTACCTACACAAACAATAAAACACTTGCAACCAATGCTAAAAAGGGGTTGTCAATCCCTTCACAGTTATTTGCAAGGATGAGATCTGATAGAGATAGATATAAAAGATTGCAAAAACAAAAGTAAATAAATTGCAGCAAGATATTTTTGGTATTTTTGGTTTATAGATCTGAAAGTATAATATGGCAAATAGACCCAGGGGCATAGGTCTCACTAGAGGCTTCTCTCGTAAAGGAAAATAATACGGTGGGTGAACAAATTACAGTCGAGCAATTGATAGAAAAGCGAATAATTATGAAGATATCCAAGGCAATGATTATGCATATAGGCATCATGGCCGGGTCAAGTAAACCGAAACAATTCTGTATCTACTACTATTACTCCACACATCGACCGATTCCTGCCTGCATCGAGAGTATTAAGTTCATGAAGAACAAAGTAACACATTAAGTAAGATGACATGATGTAGAGGGATAAATTCAAGCAATATGATGAAAACCCCATCTTTTTATCCGCGATGGAAATAATACAATATGTACCTTGCTACCCCTACTATGTCACTGGGTGAGGACACCGCAAGATTGAACTCAAAACTAAGCACTTCTCCCATTGCAAGAATTGCCAATCTAGTTGGCCAAACCAAACCAATAACTCGAAGAGACTTGCTAAGATATGAAATCATGCATATAATAATTCAGAAGAGATTCAAATAATATTCATTGATAATCTGAACATAGACTCACAATTCATGGGATCTTGACAAACACACCGCAAAAGAGTATTACATCGGATAGATCTCCATGAAGATCATGAAGAACATGGTATTGAAGATCAAAGAGAGAGAAGAAGCCATCTAGCTACTAGCTATGGACCCATAGGTATGTGGTGAACTACTCACGTATCATGGGAGGGGCAATGCATTTGATGTAGATGCCATCCGTGATCAATTCCCTCTCCAGCAAATTATTGGAAAAGGCTCCCAGATTGGATCTCACGGGAACACAAGCTCTCGGCGGTGGAAAAGTATTTTCGTTGCTCCTTTTAGCGATGGGGGAATATTTCAGAATATAGGCCGAAGAATAGGGTTAGGAGACCTGCAGGGGACCCACAAGCACGGGTGGTGGCCCCCCGAGGGTGCGCCCTGTAGGCTTGTGGCCTCCTGGGAGGTGCCCTGCCCCTACTCTAAGTCTTTTGGGTTTCTTCTGGTCCAAGAAAATTCATTTCGGAAATTTTATTGTGTTTGGACTCCGTTTAATATTCCTTATTTGCAATACTCAAAAACATGGAAAAACATAAACTGGCACTAGGCTCTAGATTGATAGTTTAGTCCCAAAAATAATATAAAACGGCATATTAATGCATATGAAACATCCAAAACAGATAATATAATAGCATGGAGCAACCAAAAATTATAGATACGCTGGAGACATATCAATCGTGAGAGGAGATTCATGAGCTTCTTAAAGGATCAACTCTCGAAGTTGTTGCTTCTTGAGAACCACCAAACGGTTCTAGAAGAATACAACTCCTTGACAATGTACCGAGAAATGACCAACAACTCCTTTGGCAAAGTACTCTTGATTTAGGAAATTCACGTATCATGCTTGTGTGCTTCTATGATCTGATCCTCAAGAGTCGGTTTCTCCACCAAGGTAGAAAGGAATCCTTGAGGAACAATGTGAATATTAAGCTTAGGAAATTCCTCATGGAGAAGTGGATGACTTTGTAGCAACATGAGGTTGTTACAATAGGATTTACTACTTAGTGCATCAGCCATGACATTGGATTTGCCTGGGGTGTAAGATATTCCTAAGTCGTAATCCATAATCAACTCGACCAACATCTTTGCTTGAGATTCAAATACGGTTGGGTGAATATATACTTGAGACTCTGGTGTTTGGTGTATATTTCGCAACGATTACCGAGAAGGTAATGTCACCAGGTTAACAGTGCATCAACTACAGCGACAAGTTCGAGGTCGTGTGTTGGAGAATTCTCCTCATGTGGATGCAACTATCGGGAAGTGTAGGCAATCACATGATGATATTGCATAAGAATGCAAACAAGTCCTTGACGCGAGGCATCACAGTAGATAATAAAGTCCTTTGTGAAATCAGAGGGCACAAATACCGGGGAAGTATTCGGTCGTATTTTCAGCTCTTGGAAACTTTCCTGGCACTGTGGGGTCCACTCGAACTTCTTATCTTTCTTGAGGAGTTTAGTTAGAGGTTTGGCAACTTTGGAGAAGTTCTCAACAAAGAGACGACAATAACTCGCTAACCAAGGATACTCCTAACTTTCTTCACCGATTTAGGTGGAACCCTATTAAGAATGGCCTAAACTCGCTCGGGATTTACAGCAATACCTTTCGTAGAGATTAGTGACTTAGATAGGTCACTTCTGGTAACCAGAATTCGCACTTAGAGAATTCGGCGTAAAGGCGATGCTCTCGAGGTTTCATCAATACTAGCCTAAGATGCTCAGCATGTTCTTCTTCGTTCTTCGAGTAAATAAGGATATCATTGAGGTAGACCACAACGAATTTGTCCAGGTACTCCATGAAGATTGAATTCATTAAGAGGGAGAAGGTGGTTGGGGCATTGGTTAAACTGAAGGACATGACGGTGTACTCGTATTAGCCATAACGAGTGACAAAAGTCATCTTAGGAATGTCCGAGTTCCTTATTTTGATTTAGTGACAACCTAATCTCAAATCCATCTTGGATAATACTCCATATCTAACGAGCTGATCATGCAGATCGTTTATCCTGGGGAGCGGATATTTGTTCTTTATCATGACCAGATTAACCGGTCGATAATCTACGACCATCTGATCCGTACCATCTTTTTTCTTGATGAAGAGGATAGGATGAGCCCAAGGAAAAGAACTAGGATGGATGAAACCTTTCTTACAAGATTCATCGAGTTGGATTTTAAGCTCATATAGCTCTTGAGGGGACATCTTATAGGGTCTTCTAGCAATTGGAGCGGTTCCGGGAATAAGTTCTATGACAAACTCTACTTCTCTGTCAGGTGGAACACATGGCAGTTCTTGTGGAAAGACATCTGGGGAGTGACGGACTAGTGGGATGTTTTCAAGTTCTGAAAGAGGATTGGCATTGAGAGCATATATCTGGCATTTTTAAATACCAGATGAGACATTGACTATCTGGCGAGAAGGATGGGTCAACTAAACTAACCTAGAAAACAATCAATTTTGGCAGCGAGCAGCAGGAGGTGGCCGCCGCTCGCTACGGCGCGGCCACGCACGTGCGTGCTTGCCTGGACCTCCCCGTCGCGCTGGAAAGGAGGATAAGCCTCCACGCGAACCTTTCCACCTCTCTCCCTCTCCTCATTCGCTCTCTAGCTCCTCTCTCTCTCGGCCGCCATTAGAGATCGAGCTCGAGCTAGCCGTCATCTCTGGCCACCGGAAATCTTCCTGAGCACGCCGTTCGCTCCGCCTCATCGAGTTGGTCGTCCGTGCCAAAGGAGAAGAGCCCCCGAGCCCTACATCGCCAGATCACCGTTGTCTTCCTCCTCGGGCCGCCGTAGATCGCCGTCGTCGTTCTCCCTCACCAGACCGTCCCCGAGCACGCTTTCGACACCTCTGCACTCCCCGTGAGCCCAGGGTGCTTTCCCCCTCGATTCCTTGCTTTAGGCCCCGATTCCGCTGGAGCTCGACAAGATCCGCCGCGGGAGCTCGTCGCCGGCGGCGCTCCGGTGATCGGTTGGTCGATCTGAGGCCACCGTTAGCTTCAGTGTGTTGCGTAGGTGTTGTAGGATCCTAGCCCCGCGCGCGTTGAGCCATGTAGCAGTGACCCCGATGATGCCCGAGCTCCGGAGTCACCGAGCTCAGCGCCAGCGTCATCTCCGGCCGTTTCACCCCCTGCAGCATGCAGAAATGGAACCGCGGGCGAGTGGCCGTTCCCCTAGTGCCCTCCGCCATCCTTTTGGTTGCCGGAAACGCAAACCCGATGCCCTCCGTCGTCCCTGTGCTCGCCGGAGCCTCATCGCCGATGGGTTTGACCCCATCGCCGGTGGGGTTGACTCCCCAAAGTCACTGGCATGTGGGGCCAAGCTCAAAACGATTAAGTTTAATAAAAATAAAAATAAAGAATTTATTAAAACCTAAACAGTCACTGACATGTTGGTCCAGCCGTGTTAATTATCTAATTAGATTAAAACCTAACTAAAATCTGGCCAGAATCACTGACCAGTGGGTCCCACTAGTCAGGTTTGACTTTCAAACGACGAGTTGGACATGCTGATGTCATGCTGATGCAGTAACTATATTTCTGATTTAATATAATTCTAGAAAATGCTAAAACTTTGGAAATTCATAGAAAATTGATTATAACTCCAAATTTAACAAATAATATATGCCAATTGATCAGAAAAATTCAATGAACACAATGGTGCTACTTTCATGCATGAAAAACAAAGTTATGAATTAGCATCAGGTCAAATCAATAAAACGAATATGATAAATATATTTTTTCAAATAATATTTGAATTTGAATTCAAATCAGCATCATCCTAAAAGTTTGATAGCCACATTAACTCATGCTACAATTCATTTCATGCCATGTTCATGCATCATATTGTTGCATATGAATGTTATTGATTGAATGTTATTATTTCGATAGGCTCTTCCCTTCCAGATACGTCTGAATATCCATCTGATGTATTTAACCCCTCTGCTGAGCAACAAGGCAAGCACCCTTTTGATCATCCCGATATAATCCCATGTTCTTGCTCCTGCTCCCATTTATTGCATTAGGACACAATACTTTCAAATGATTTGCTTCGGTAAATGAACCTATTCCTTTGCATGACCTGTCATTGTCACAGTAAATAGCCAAACCTTGCAACCTAGCATACCTGGTAGTTGCTTGAGCTGTGATGTGTTTTATCTTGCTATGCTTGCTATGCCTAGAGTAGTTTCAGGTCTGTTTCATCTGGGTGTTGAACAAGAATGGATGAATGTGTTCTAGTGACTAAGAAATAAGTGTGGAACCTCATTTAGTAAAGGTACCGATGAAAGGCTATGTAGGAGTACATGGCGGGTTGTTTCATTGGAACCATCCTTAGGAACTGAGTTCCGTGTATGTAATCCAAGACTAGTTACTACCACATGATGGGCCCTGAAATATGACCCCGCTCGACTTATTAATCGCCTAATACTCGGTCCAAGAGTCGCAAGAAGTTTCTGGTGTTTATAGTCATGCTGGAGGTCGTGCATAGTGCTGACGTTAGAGGTGGGCTATGATGCGGTAGGCAGTGGCACGGTGTACCAAGTGGCACCCGGATGGTGGGCTTGGAAACCCTGCGCACATTGTTTGGGGCCGTGGCGAAAACCTCGGTCGGACTTCCGTGCGGGTTACTCTCAGATAGGTGATAAACCTGGACTAGGTACTTTTGTGGTTAACGGTCGTGGCCGACTCCCTCGCTGAGCTTCCGCTTGAAGGTTGCCAAGGTGCATGATGTGCATATAGAGATAAGTGGCGAGAGCGTGTGTGAAGAAGTACACCCCTGCAGGGTTATGATCTATTTGAATAGTCGCGTTCGTGGATATGGACTACTTGGAGACATATGTTGTTCATAGATAACTTTAATGGCTACTCATAAAAGTATCAAGATAAGCGTGAGTATCATGTATTGCATTTCCGTAGGGAGACGGAAAGGAGTTCATGATTGTGTATTGTTGTGGTGGTAGTGGACTCGTGTACGACTTCTCAAAGTTGTTAAAACTATTGAAAATTGTAGTTTAGTCTAGCCAAGAGTCAAAGCTGGCTTGCTGCATGAAACACCACAACCCCCTTTATTGATACCTAAGCTTGAATAGATAGATATGTTCCAAAGTCTTGCTGAGTACTCTTGTACTCACGTTTGCTTAATAATTGTTGCAGAGGATACCCACGAGCCAACAGGTGGGTTATTTCTAGACATCGATGATGACGAGTAGCTCGTGTCCCAGCTACGACCTGGCCCCTTTCAGAAGGGATCTGTAGATAGTCAGGCTTTATGCCTTATCCTTTCAACTGTCTGTACTCAGACAACTTTTATGCTTCCGTTGGTTTGTATGACTCTGTTTGTATCACTTTGAGTGTCGGGTCGTGTGACCCCTGCTTGTATGAACATATTATACAAGACTCTTTCGAGTCTTCTAAATAAATGTCGTGATGTTGTATGGTTATGTTGTGATGCCATTGTTGTATCTATGCACATATAGTATGTCATGCGTACGTGTGATGCACTGTGATATGTATGGGATTCGACACCTAGTCGTATGCCCTTAGTAGCTCTTTATAAAGAGAAATGCCCCTTTGTGATTCCACCGAGCCTTGGTAGTTCGCTACTGCTTCGGACACATTAGTTGACTGGCATGTATTCTTCTTAGTTGATGTGTCTGTCCCTACAGGGAAATGTCACGCGGTGTAATGGAGTCCTTGTAGCCTCCTACGACTCATCTGCACTCGCTGATGACCGACACCTGCTTTGCTGGGTTATGTATGCCTGTCTCTGTACAGTCGAGCCACTTGAATTTATGATTAGATATGTCGACCCGGGTTCTTTGACATTGGAATGCTAGCGACACTAATGCATACGTGAGTCAAAAGGCGCAAACGGTCCCTACTAAGTAAGGTGACAGCCGTGGGGTTAACTGTGTGTGAGACCGCAAAGGGCTGCAATGTGTTACACGCTGGATTCCTATGGCTTAGGATCGGGGTCCCGACACCGTTCTTTATGTCTGTGCATGATATTTCCATGGCTTGTCCGTTCTTTATGTCTGTGCTATGATAGATCATTGCACATCCTCGTACACTGTCAAAGGCATTCATATAGACTCATACTTTTTTCTAGGTATCGAGTTGTAATATTGAGTTGTAAGTAAATGGAAGTATGATGATCATCATTATTCATTATTAGAGCATTGTCCTGGTGATGAAAGGATGATGGACACTATGATTCCCGACAAGTCGGGATGAGACTCCGGACAAAAAGAAAAAATGAAAGGGGAAATAAAGGGGAAAAGATAAAGAAAGAAAAAAACGAAAATATGAGAGAAGGAGAGAAGGGGCATGCCAATCCCACACTTGTGCTTCGAAGTAGCACCATGTTTTTCATATTGAGAGTCTCCTATGTTTTCACTTTCATATACTAGTGGAAATTTTTCATTATAGAGTTTGATGCACACCCACTTAGTTTTCATATTGAGCTTTTATACACTTATAGCTCTAGTGCATCTCTTGCATTGCAATCCCTACTCCTCGCATTGATATGTATTGATGGGCATCTCCATATCTCGTTGATACACCGAGTTGATGCGATTCTTTCTTCTTCAGTTTTACTCCTTTGAAACCTACCACCATATTCTATTCCACCTTTATGCTATATCCATGGTTCAAGCTTATGTATTCTGTGAGTAATAAAAAGCTGAAGTGCGTTAAAAAGTAAGATTCAATTGCTTGATTTGACATCGAGGTGCTCATGATTTATAGCTTATGCTACGAAGACCAAGCATGACAAGCTATATGATTTTGTAGCGATAGATTTATTTAGCGTTGATATTTTGAAAGACATAATTGTTTGTTGGGATGCGTGAGTATTAATGTCTTTATGTCAAATTATAGACTATTGCTTTGAATCACTTGTATCTTAACATTCATGCAATGATTATACATTTGTTAAAGACTATGTTAGGTATCATTCCACATCAAAAAATATATTTTTATCATTTACCTACTCAAGGACGAGCAGGAATTAAGCTTGGGGTTGTTGATATATCTTCATCGTATCCACAATTTTTTATTGTTCCATGCCAATATTATACAACTTTCACATATTTTTGGCAACATTTTATATGATTTATTGCAAAAACATATTGATCCAGTGCCCATTGCCAGTTCCTGTTTGTTGCATGTTTTTTTGTTCCGCAGAATATCCATATCAAACAAAGTTCAAAGGCGATAAAAAACTACGAAGAATTATTTTGGAAAATATGTGATTTTGGGGGGTTAGAATAAACGTCAATGGAGGCCCACGGCCTCCACTAGATACCAGGGCATGGCCCATACCCACTAGCCTACGGTGGCGGTTAGTGGCCACCCCGTAAGTTAGTGGGGGCTCTACTTCGGGCGCAAGAAAGATAATTTATGGGGAAAATCGTGTAAAAATTTCAGCCCGATCGAAGTTACAAATCTCCGAGAATTTAAGAAACGATGCAGGGCCAGAAACGGGGAACACGAAACATAAGAGAACAGAGAGGGAGATCCAATTCCGGAGGGACTCCTTACCCCCCCCCCCCCACCTCCATGGAGGCCATGGACCAGAGGGGAAATCTCCTCCCATCTAGGGGGGCACGGAAGAAGAAGAAAGAGGGGGCTCTTTCCCCCTCTTTCCCAGTGGCGCCGGAGTGCCGCCCGGGCAAGGAGCGTGACGGTGATCTACATCAACAATCTTGCCACCGTCAACACGAACTCTCTCCCCCTCTATGCAGTGGTATAAGACCTCTTCTACCGTTGTAAATCTCAACTTAAACATGGTGCTCAACACTACATATTGTTTTCCAATGATATGTGGCTATCCTATGATGTTTGAGTAGATCCGTTTTGTCCTATGGGCTAATTGGTGAAATTGCTATAATTGGTTTAATTATCTTGTGGATATGTTGTCCTTTGGTGCCCATCATATGAGCGCGCGTGTGGATCACACCATAGGGTTAGTTGTATGTTGATAGGACTATGCATTAGATGGAAAGAGTGACAGAATACTTGTTCCTAACATAGAAATTGATGCATACGGGATTGAAGGGGGCCAATATATATCTTAATGTAATGGTTGTGTTTTGCATCAATGAACGTTAGTAGTTGCTGATGCTTGCTAATAGTTCCAATCATAAGTGCATAGAATTCCAAGTAAGGGATGACATGCTAGTAGTGGCCTCTCCCACATAAAAACTTGCTATCGGTCAAGTAATGTAGTCAATTGCCTAGGGACAAATCCTTATCTTGTGTTACAAAAAAGCTTGCTACTACACTACTATAATTATTATCTTGCAATTGATTTCTAGTTTTATTCTTGCAAAGCACTTCTAGTTTTATTCTTGCTTTAGGTAAAGCAAACATTAAGTGTGCATAGAGTTGTATCGATGGTGGATAGAACTTGAGGGAATATTTGTTCTACCTTTAGCTCCTCGTTGGGTTCTACAATCTTATTTACCAAAAAGGGCCACAAACGATCCCCTATACTTGTGGGTTATCACGTCCTTCCCATTTGGAGAGGAGTTTGCCTGCAAGAAATCTAAAACAAGAATTGTACAAAAGCACTAGGTCTCCTACATTAAATTCTCGTTTTTGAATTCCCTTGTCGTGCCATATTTTAACTTTATATTTGAATAACTTAGTGTTTTCATAAGCTTGTGTCCTCCATTCATCTAATGAGCTAATATCAAACAACCGTTTTTCACCGGCAAGTTTGAAATCATAGTTAAGTTCTTTAATTGCCCAATATGCTTTATGTTCTAGCTCGAGAGGTAAATGACAACCTTTTCCATATACCATTTAATATGGGGACATCCCCATGGGATTCTTATAGTTGTCCTATAAGCCCACAAAGCATCAGCAAGTTTCTTAGACCAATTCTTTCTGGACCTATTGACAGCCTTTTGCAAGATTAATTTTATTTCATGATTGCTCAGTTCAACTTGTGCACTAGACTAAGGATGATAAGGTGATGCAATCCTATGGTGAACATCATATTTAGGTAGAAGTTTACGGAAAGCGCCATGAATAAAAAGTGAACCATCATCTGTCATTAATTATATAGGGACACCAAACCTCGGAAAGATAATGTCTTTAAGCATTTTAATAGAAGTATTATGATCAGCACTACTAGTTGGAACAGCTTCTACCCATTTAGTAACGTAATCAACAGCAACTACAATATGAGTATATCCATTCGAGGAAGGAAATGGTCCCATGAAGTCAAAACCCCAGACATCAAATGGTTCAATAGCTAGCGCATAAATCATAGGCATTTCCTAACGTTTACCAATATTACCAACTCTTCTGCATTCATCACAAGAAAGAACAAACTTACAAGCATCTTTAGAAAGAATGGGCTAATAAAGACCGGATTGTAATACCTTGTGTGTCGTTCTGTCACCAGCGTGATGTCCTCCATAAGCTTCCGAATGGCATTTCCTTGTGATGTGTTCCTGTTCATGCTCACGTATACAACGTCTAATAACACCATCTACTCCTTCTTTATAAAGATGTGGGTCATCCCAAAAGTAGTGTCGTAAATCATAGAAGATATTTTTAATTTTGTTGATAGGTGAAACTAGGCGGAATATATTTAGTAACAATATAATTAGCATAATTCACGTACCAAGGAGTACTACGTGAAGTGTTTATAACAGCAAGTTGCCCATCGAGGAAATTATCATCAATCAGTAGTTGCTCATCAAGAACATTTTCCATCCTAGACAAGTTATCTGCTACACGGTTATCAGCTCATTTTCTATCAACGATATGCGAGTCAAACTCCTCAAATCGTAACACCCATCTAATAACTCTAGGTTTAGCATCGTTCGTTTCCATAAGGTACTTAATAGCAGCATGATCAGTGTGAATAGTTACTTTAGAATCAACAATGTGAGGTCTAAACTTATCACATGCAAACGCAACTGCTAAAATTCCTTTTCAGTAGTAGCATAATTCCTTTGATCGGTGTCTACGGTCTTACTAGCATAATGAATAACATTGAATTTCTTGTCTACGCATTGCCCTAGAACAGCGCCAACAGCATAATCACTAGACTCACACAAAATTTCAAAGGGTAGGTTCCAACCACATGATTGAACAATAGGTGCAGAAATTAAGGTTTCTTAAGTATTTCGAAGGCTTCTACACAATCATCGTAAAAAATAAATAGAACACTTTTTTGTAGAAGATTAGTTAATGGCCTAGAAATCTTCGAGAAATCTTTAATGGAGCTCCTTTAGAAACCAGCATGACCAAGGAAACTTGTTATACCTTCGCTTTTGGGCAAGCCATTTTCTCTATTGCATCAACTTTGGCTCTATCCACCTTGTCGAGAAAACGACACCTATTGAACCTCCAAGGATCCCTTGATCATTCAGCGGGGAGAAGGGTGGTGCTAAGAGCAGAGCTAGCGATCAGCACCAGGAACGTTTTTACCCAGGTTCGGGCCGCTTAGTGCGTAAAACCCTACTCCTGTTGTGTTTGCTGTATTAGATGCTTACTGTAGGATTACTTGCTACAGTGATTGCATGTTGGCCAATGCCCGAAGTGTCTAACCCCTTAGAACTGAGCCTTGGGCCTCCTTTTATAGGCAAAGGGGTCACCAATAGTGCTCAATAGAGGGTTCTCGATCTGCACAGTGAACATGGTTCACCGCTATCTATCTACCGCGGTGTAAGGGGAAGTAAATTCCTCGCCAGTCTCCTCACCCGCATCAGGATGATAGTGACACGTACCCAGGTGTTTTGACACCTGGGTGTTGTTGTGGCACATGAGGGATGCTCTGGCTCTATGGTAGTCGGTGGCATAGTGGCAGGAGGGAACACCTGGCGGCGAATGGGGCTTGTCGGGCTTGTGCCCTCGCTAGTGACCTAGCATACCTTCCCGGCAAAGAAAGCTTGCCGGGGCCTTGTCTATCTTCCCGACAAGGAGGGCTTGTCGGGGCCCTGAACGCTTTCCCAACAAGGAAGGCTCGCTGGGGTGTCGGACGTCTTCCCGGCAAGAAGGGCTTGTCTGGGCCTTGAATGTCTTCCCGGCAAGAGGGGCTTGTCGGGGCCTCAGATGTCTTCCCGACAAGTGGGGCTTGCTGGGGCCTTGGAGCTTGGGCTTATTCCTCACACCCTTGGAGGGGTGTGGCCTTGGTGAATTTGGAGGTTAGTCTTCCTACATCCTTCGTCGTGCCTTGCCGTCAAAAGGGTTGCCGGCGCCCGTGCACAAGTTTGGGGCACAGGAGACCCCAGTCTTCAGTGCACCGATAGCAGCCCCCTGGCCTGGGATACACGCGTGCGAGGCGTTGTTGGACCAGGCTCAAAGTGGTGCACGGGCCTCCGTGACAGGGTATCTTGTGGTTTGGAGTCGTTAGTAGTGGTATTTCCCCATGTCGCGCATTGAACGCACGAAGTGGGGAGGCGTGTGCACAGTGGCCGAGATGGCCACGCACACACAGAGTCGTTGGTTCGGTATGCAAGGGTCAGCACGATGCGCTCACTCTGAAGCGGCGCTACCAGTTCACGTGAGTGGCTCGGACGACGGCGCATCCGGCCACCCACGTGACCCCGGGAGAGGCCGACGGTGGCCCAGACAATTATCCTTTCTTCGCCGACTATTTCTATTGCGGGCTCTGCCCGCATTCTCTGAATTCTTTGTTGACATCATGGACACCTACGACTTCCGTCTTCTAGACTGCACGCCGAAAGCGGTGACATGCATGTTTATATTCACGCATCTATGCGAGAACTTCGTCGGGATCACTCCCAACATGGCCTCTTCCGCCCTTACTTCACTCCTCGCATCCAGGGAGGGGACGCCCTTTCGGGCTCCATTACCTGGATACCAAGGCCCAGATGTAAGGATATATACCCGGTTGGGGCCCTTCGTGAGAAGTGGGAAGAATGGCGTGGGAAATGGTGTTAGACCTGTGAGGAGGGGTATATGCCCTTCTGCGAGCCCAGGACCGCCAAGATCGATTCCCGCGACAAGCATTGGAGTGATTTCGCCCCAGACGATAAGAAACTGACCGTCGCCGTCAACAAGATCCTGCGTCTGAGGGTGGTTCACGATGGAGATGGTGGACGCTGATTTCGTCCGCAGGCGCATCGCCCCCCTGCAGAACAGGGGAGGAAGGCCAGCCTCGGCCTTTGTGAACTTCGCAGATATCATGCGACTGCGGACGGGCTTGAACAACAACTTGATGATGATGGAGCATGCATTCATTTGCCAGAAGTTGTTCAAGTCCATTTCGAGGGCCCGGCCGCCGCCGGGCGTCATACCCTTGTGCAACAACTCGGCCCTAAGCGCACTCACGGCAATGATGCGGAAGTGCAATGCTCATGGCTTGGTCGCAAGCTGGATAGAGCCCAAGGAGGAGGATGTCTTATCTTTCTTCGACCGCCTATTGGAGAAGCCCATCAGGGAGGAAACCGGCCTTGTCCGCGACACCACCCCCGAACAGGTGGCGCACATTGCTAGTCGGACTGAGGAATGAGCCCTTACTGAAGTGGCCAGGACTGGCGGCTTTTACGACGAGGAAGCGTCCGAGGAAGGGATGCCGCTGGAGGGAGAGCTTGTCGGGGGCCCTTCGGAGGATCGGGCGACCAACGAGGAGGAGGAGGAGGTGGTGGAAGAGGAAGATACTCTAGCCCATCGGAAGTCTAAGCGAGTGCTCCGATACGCCGGCTCCAATCTCCCCGTCCGGTAGGCTCCGTCCGTCGTGCCCGTCAAGCGTCCCAGGGCCGCATCATCTTTCGTGAACGCCAAAGTGGATGTGGACTTCGATCTTTCGGCCTTTAGTTCAGGGGAGGAGGAAGAGTACGTGCCTGGCCCTTTCCCTCCTTCAAACCCCTTGCTTCATACTCTTGCTCATCCGGTGCCGGCTCTTCTCCGCAGGGACATGGAAATGCTGGCTTAGAGGATGGCTAAAAGGGCCAAGGCTTCGGCAAGCGATGTGCCTTCGGCAAGTGCCTCAGAGTTTCCGTCAGCGGCTTTGGGCACTCCAGTGCCCAGCCCCCGGCAAAGCCCCCACGTGAGTGGCCGAGGCCCGCGATGCCCGAAGATGAGCCCCCAGCAACCGATGTCACCGGAATGGGGACAGCTACTCCTAGTCTAGTTGACGAGGGTGAGTATCCTGGCAAAGAACATATGCGAGCTTTTATTTTGTTCCCTTGAGTATTCATATTTTTCTGATCATCTTCTTTCTTATCTTGTGCCTCAGATCCTTCTCCTGCAGGGGAGATGAACGTCGAATCTGTCATCAAGGAGACCACCCGTGGCACGGCTGCTGAGGCTGACAAGGTCGCCGCGAGCGAGGCCGCCAAGGAGGCGCAGGAATGGGCTACTTAGGAACCAAGGGAGGAGTCCATCGAGGGACCCGATGCACGCGACGACGACTCGTCTGCTGTGGGGGGTCGATGAGGCCGTATTGGATGAGGAGCCCCCTCTTGTCGGCGAGGACGTCGGTGGTGACCAACCTTTCGCGTCTGAGCCTTCGCCAGCCAGCAAGTACCTTCGTGCCGGGGAGGGCTGTTCACCAACCCGCCGGGGGTGGATCACACACAGACGGTCACGGAGGGAGAGAGTCTCGACGCCGAAATCTCCGTCGGTGCTGGGCTCGAGATCGTAGGTATATCCGAGGTTAGCGGCGGGTAACTTAGAGAAGAGCAGCTCTTCCAGTCCATGAAGAACAACGTCATCCAACTTCAAGCTCTCTACCGGGCCCGGAGAGAGAAAATAGACTCCCGGGTGGCGGTCGTCGAGGCAGTGGAGGAAGCCTTCGAGAAGCTCTTCGAGGAGACGCAGATTCTTTTCGCCGAGGCTCACCAGGGGATGAAGGATGAGCGCGAAAAGCTGAGGGCCGAGCGGGACGCGCTCCTTGTGAAGTCGTATGATGTTCGAAGGAGGAAGAGAGGCCCGACACCGTATATCCGACGAGGACGTCTGTCTCAACACGCTTCGGATCAGCCTCGACTCCCATGAAGAGGAAGTCGCCAATCGTGAGGAGGAGCTCAGTGAAAAGCTTCGCACCAAGGACGAGGAAGTCGAGAGCCTCGTGGCGCAGTGTACCCAAGAGCTGATGGATCAGCACAAGGGTGCCCTTGCCGCCCAGGCCTTGGAGCACGCCGGCAACCTGTAGGAGGTCGCCGACAAGGCCACTGTCGCCAAGGCCGCCAGGGGCGAGCTCGCCGGCAAGGTGAAGAAGCTGGAAGAGAACCTTGAAGGCCTCGGCAAGGATATCTCAACCCTCATAGCTGAGAGAGAGAAAACTCTCTCCAACTTGACAGAGATCCAAGTTGTCGTTTCTGAAAAGAGTGCATAACTTCGCTCCGTCAACACATCCCTTGCCGCCCTGCAGGATAAACTGGCTCCCGTGGAGCAGGCCCTCGAAGAGAGCAAGGCTTGCGAAGGGGTCTTGACCCAGAAGCTACTCTATGCGACAAAGCAGCTCGAGACCGCCTCCACGGCCCATGAGGATTATACACATAACATGGAGTTGCGGACAGAGCGCCTTGTCAATGCCGCAAGGGGATCGCCGCACAGGTATTTTCTATGGATCTTCAAAGCTTCGGCTACTCTTCGGGCCGAGAGGTGTCTCCAAGCGACAAGCTGACTCTGTTCTTCGAGGGTGTGGTCGACGCCCTGAAGCAGCTTCAAGCTGGCGAGGCGGCATGCCTGGCAAACGAGTCCCGGAGACTGTTCCGGGGCGCCCTCCTCAAGGTCCTCACCAAATTGGTGCATAGGAATCCCGGCATCGATCTCACCCTCGGGTGTTTGCCGAAGGAGGCGGACCTCAAGGAGCTCGAGAAGCAGGTCATGCCGATCGTTGATAAGGTGGACCAGATCAATAGGGTGCAAGACCCGCACCGGGATTAATCCCTCGTGCTTTCATGTTGCTGCAACTTCCAGCTAAGAGCAGTTGTATCTTGATTACAACAACAAGTATTGTAATATATTTGATATTCTTGATAACTATTACCCCCTCTTTCGGTCGCTCTTTTTGTATGGCTTTTCCTTGTGTTTTGCTAGGGATTTGTGGGCCCAGCTGGCCTTGTCATGAGCGTCTCGAGGAGTGGCTCTTGTCAGAGTCGTCACTGCTGGCAAGACGCCTTACTTTCCTCTCGGCCTTTCCATAGGTTGTCGAGCATGCTCTTTCTTAAACAGAAGGGGCATACGGGATAGGCCTCTTAAGTTACCGAGCGCGCTTCAAGACAATGCTTAGGAGGCTTGCGACTGAGTTTCCCCGCGTACAGGTTTTCCATACAAAAGAACTGAAGACATGTGAACGGGATGATGTATCTACTCGAGAACTTACTCAAAGTCCTTGCAACTTATCTCTAGGCTACAGTACTTCTTTCTGTCTTGAGTGAATCATCCTTGTTCTTGTTGTTGCCGTGGGCGTCCCCACTATCTCCTCCCCCCCCGGCAAACTTGTGCTCGGGGTTGTATCTGTCTTTTGAGAAAAAAGAAAGAAGAGAAGATAGATGTTGGGACCTTGGCAGTCTATTAGTTTAGGCGTTTCACAAAATCTTAGATTATGCATGCATATGATCTAACATGGGAATCTAAATGATGATGCAGAATGCTATGCTTTATTCAACTATGCGCAAGGTATTGGTCTGGCTTTGCACAAAGGATTACATGCAGCTTCGGCAAGACTTGTACAAAAGGTGGTCGCTAGTAGACCCGGCAACCTCTCCCTATGGGCAGAACTTTCGAAGATGTTCAATGTTCCAGGAATTGCTCACCGGTGTGCCATCTTCGGTCTCCACGCGGACAGCACCGCGTCTGGTGACTCGTTCTACCCAATATGGGCCTTCCCACTTTGGCGTCAACTTGTTTGAATTCTTGGCCAACTGAATGTGCCGAAGAACAAGGTCGCCTTCCTCAATACTTTTGGCTCGTACCTTGCGGCTATGATAGCGACGCAAGGATTGCTGATAGCGAGTAGCTCGCTGTAACATCCCAAATTTCCCCTAATTTGGAATGTTTTACAATTGTAGCTAAGCATCTATGCATGTTGATTGTAATAAAGTTGTCATTCGAATTCTTTCGGTTTTCGTTTTGTAATAATATTTTCTTCACTCAAGAAATGTCGGGGAAACAATGCTTTGTCAAGCAGGAGAAAAAGAGAGGAGGAACATGACCCTCCAAAACCCGGGGATATTCTTTGAATTATTTGAGCCATGAAACCCAAGATTTATTTGAGAAAAATATTTGCAAAAAAGAAAATAAAGCATTTAGCGAATTTTCTGAAAAACATTTTTTTAAGTTTTTATTTTGGCCGTGGAAAAATGTCCATAATTTAGATTTTATTTTTCTAATAATTTTAGTATATAAAAACCCTATATTCCGAGTTTAATTGGTTTCCTTTTCATTTGTTTTGTTTCATGTTTTTTTTTTAAATGGAAAAAAATCATTTATTAGGAAACGCCACCGGGCGTTATATAAAGAAATCGGCCCAGATCCCGCCGGACCGGGACCGAATCCTTTCGGATCGGCCGACCGATCCCCTCGCCTCTCCTCTCTCTCTCACTGCCACCTCTAACCCACCGCCGACCGCACCCCTTGCCGGTCATCTCTTTCCTTCCTCCCCTCTCCTTCCATATCTCGCCGGAGACCATCGGATCCGATCGGATCTCCGATCCCGTTCCTTCCCGAGACCTTCCCTCGCCCCTATATAAACCACGGCCCTCCCCGCACTCTATTCCCCTCGTCACCGTCATGTCTCGTCGCCCCCATCAGCCCCTGCTACTCCTCACCGGAGCCGAAGCTCCTACTGCTCGCTGCCGCACCCCCCTACACCACATGCCGCCTCCAGGAGCTGCCCCATCACCCCCGCACCCCATCCCCCCCCCCCAACACCCAAGCTCCTCCACCCCGGTCACCTCTGCCTGACGTCGCCGGAATTTCACTTCGGCCGGACGCTAGGAGCCACTCGGCGCCCCCAGCGCCCCTGACGACTTCTCAAGCACCTCCTCCGCCGACCGCACCCCCCCCCGCCACCGTCACTACACCGCCAGGACCGCCCCTTCTTGCCGCCTCACCTCGCCAGCCACCTCACCGGAGGAATCCATCCCCTCTGCCACGGTGAGATCCTCCCCCCTCCTCTCTCTTTTTTCTCTTTTTTGTTTTCCACCGTAGAATCGTTAGCCAACGGTATAAAGAGGGGATACCCCTTCGGTTCTTTTAAAAGAAACGGCGGTTTTGTTTTATTTAGTAAGTTAGCCGAAGCGGTTGTTACATTACGGCCACCCGTTGTTTAGTCTACGCAGCGCACAGCTCTAGCCAGCCAGAACTTGCCACGTGGCCGTGTTCACTAATTAGGATTTTAAATTTCCAGATTTCTATTTTTCAAACAGAACCAGTTATAATTTTGTTTTCCCTATAACTTTTAATCTACAAATCCAATGAAGTTGATTCTTTTTGCGTTAGATCACAATTTTCTTGTAGTTTCCGAAAACATATAATTTGTCCATGTTTCGATTTATAAAATTTGAATTATAACAGATTTGATTTAAATCTTGTTTTATTTATACCAGGAGTTTAGAAATAGATTTTCAATTAATTATTTTTGCTACTGATCCCTAGTGATATTATTTATCAGTAGGTTCAGTTTCAGAATTTTTGAGATATTTAATGTTGGGGTTTTCGTCAAAACAGATTATGTTTTGGTTATGTGAAGGCAAATTTCACTTCTCTCTGCTAGCTATTGTTTGTTAGTTGCTTTATTTGTTTACTTGTCTTGGTGATGCTTATTGTGTGATTTGTTTGTGTCGATAGATTATCCGGAGTGCGAACCTTGCTACCTAGACACGCTTGAATTCGACAACCATCAGCAAGGGAATTCACTTTGATCATGTTATTCACCTATGTTTATATGCAATATAGTTCTACTTTTCTTCACCCAATTGCATGCAAAGTAGGTACTTGGAAATTTTGGATCTTGATGTAGTATCATGTGGTAGGCACCCCAACACCCTTGTTACTTGGCCCGGGACGATGAATTTATTTTGCTATGCTTTTAGTAGACGGGGTTATGGTTGAGTGTTTATCACGAGTGTTGTGAGAATATGATAATCAAGACCGGACACTCCAAGACTTTACAAGACCTCATGATGCAATATACCTCTGGGTGAAGGACGGTTTAGATGCGCTCCCTGGGGAAATCAGTGGACGACCCAGGATGCATGGAGAAGCACCATGACATCTTGCGGAAAGCTTCACCCAGGCACGAAGGGATGGATGGATGCTTCAAAACTCAAGGCTTACCTGCACAGCCACAAGTCATTATGGGCTCTGGCTTGGTTGGACAACACGACGACTCTGGACGGGCGGTGCTACGAGATTTAGAAGAACAGTAGGATTGGATGGGCACCGACACAGGCTCAGAGGAACCCGTTGAAAGACCATGTTTTGATCATCCGGTTCTCAAACACCCTGTAGTGCGAGGACATTCAACAGAGGCGATCAAATCTTGTGGGGAACGTGTGCAAAACTCTGCAGAGTACCCAAACCTAATCGATTAGCTGTGTCCATGGTTATGGACAACTTGAGCCGAAGGAACTGAAACTACCCGAAATTCTCAACACAATTAATAATGATGTGGGTATTATTGACAACTTGGGTACGAGAATTGGTTGGTGGAACCATCTCGTTAACAACCAAGAATGTAGTAATATTTTTCTTTTAGCCCTCCCTTGCTGTAGGACAAAAACTCGCTTTCCGCTAAAAAAATTACAAGCCCCACCTGCCATATATGCATGTAGAATAGATGATACTATTTCACCCCTCTCTTTTGTGACTTGCCAGCATATTCAAATATGCTGACCTACACGGCTGCGACGTGTCATGTTGCAGAGTACTTTTCCAACCAGGAGTGAGGCTACGATCTACGTTCGGTGATATGCCCTGGAGTCAGATGGACTCGTCTACTTTTGAAGCTTCCGCTAGTCTTCGTTAGTTATCTCATGAGTTTGGCCTTCAGCCTCTTTATTGTAATCATTATTGTAATAAAGTACTTGATATGAGATCCGATTAATAAAGCTATGTGATTGAACTCTCGATATATACATTGATGTACTGTGTGTGTACCAGCATGATCTTGGGATGGTACAGAAAACAACAGAGACTTGACTCGTTTCGAGTTGGGTCGCTACACTCGCATAGCTGCCTGAATCCGGTTCTCCTCGAGGAGCACTGCATCGTCTTGACGCAATTGCTCTTTCTCAAGCTCATCATAAGCAAGCACCCGAGGTGATCCATAAGTGAGTTCCGTGGGAAGAACTGCCTCTGCCCCGTAGACTAGGGAGAAGGGTGGCTGGTCGATGATACGTCCCAAATGTATCTATAATTTCTGTTTATTCCATGCTCTTTTGGGTGACATTGTTACGTGTTTTGCTACACTTTCATACCTTTTTACACATATTTGGACTAACCTACTAACTCAGTGCACCCAGTGCCAGTTTCTGTCTGTTGATGTCTTTTAATTGCAGGGACTTTACCCCAATTTTTAGAGCCCGAAAAATCCCAAGAAAAATATATAAAAATCAGCGTGACAGAAGCTTCAGGAAGCACCAAGGTGGGCCAGACGGGAGCCAGGCCTCGCCCAGGCGGCCACCTGGCGCGGGCCCCCTCCTGGTCACGCCACCAGGTCGCTTGGGTGTTGGGTCCACCCCCTAGCGCCCTCCTTTGGCCTATATTTACTTCTCGAAGCAAAAACCCTAAAGATATATCCCGAATCACGAATTTCACCACCATTCCACCGTCGTAGACCTTCCAAGATCGGGAGTGCCATGATACCTCTTCCCGGCACCCTGCCGGAGGGAGGATTCACCTCCGGGAGCTTCTCCACCACCATGGACGCTTGCCGGACGTGTCGTGAGTAGTCCTCCTTGGACCATGGGTCCATGACCAGTAGCTATGTGATGTCTTCTCTCCAATCTTGTGCTTCAATGCTTAGCCCTTGTGAGCTTCCCTACATGATGAAGGCATCTATGTAATTTACCTATTGTTGCTATGCTGAGTTTGCTGGGTTCCGATGGATTATGAGATTATGTTCAGATTGTGATGAGTTATATATTTGGTTCTCCTTTTATATTTTGTTCTTGAGTAATTCATGCATGTTCTCCGTTGCTTTATATTGGTTTAGCCAAGTAGTAGATTGGAACTCCAAGAGGGAGCGTTATGCATGATTGTGGGTTCATGCCCCCTCATGCCTAGCTTGAGTGACAGAAACATGAGACTAGGGGATGTGTTGTTGCCACCAGGGAGAAAACAACGGTGCGTGTAACCACGGTTGCAAGGATTGTTTACCTTATGCAAAGTTTGTTAATTCAGTTGTCCATTACTTTGAGTTTACACTTTGTGTGGGACTTGCAACTTAATACCAGCGATATGTTCTGGATAGATATCTCAAGGTGGATGATTAGTGAGTAGACATTGATGGATAAACGGTCTACTTGTCTTGGCGTACTGCCCATACTTATGAGCTGCTAACTTCCTTGTGGCATGATTAGCATTGCGGTGCGTTTATAATTCTGTCAATTGCCCAGGTGTAATTTGTTTACCCACCATAGTTGTTTATCGTCTTTTGGGAGAGAGACATCACTAGTGAACATCATGGGACTCTGGTCCATATTTCCACCATTGTTTACACCTCCACCATTTACTGCTTTTATTTCCTTTTCCGTTGCAATCACCATCGCTATTCCCGCTTGTGTTTGATCCTTTGCAAACGAGAAGGCCGGAGAGATTGACAACCTCTCTGAACTCGTTGGGAGCAAAGTTATTTGTTGTGTGTGCAGGTCCACATCTTTTGCTCGCGCTAGAACAGCACACACCTACTTGTGGATCCTTGGAGTCCTCCTGGTTCGATAAACCTTACAGTCCCCGTGTAAGGAAAATTTGTTGCTAACTACATCTCAACCTTCCACTTGGGGTAACCAACGAGGGCCGAGGAGTATAGTTCCATCAACTCATCATCAAGCAAATTTTTGGCACCGTTGCCGAGGACTCCAGCCTTCAAGATAGGGGAGTTGCACACTATCTTTTACCTTTTCTTTTTAGTCTTGTTAGTTTGCTTTCTAGTTTTTGCTTTAGAGTCTTATACTAAAAACACAAAAAAGGGTAGTTACTTTGCTTTGTTTAGTCAGTATGTCTAAGTCCTTTGCCTTTGGTGTTGCACCCGAAGGAGAGATTCTCACCTTCAAACAAAGGGGTGGAGAAAGTTTGAAAGATGCTTGGTATAGAATTAATGATGCTCAGGATAGAGCCACCAAGAAGGAGTCCACCACTATTTTGCTTAGAAATTTTTATGTTGGTATTACTTCTTGGAATAGGTTTGTTCTAGACACAGCAATATGTGGGAATTTCTTGGAAGCTCCCGTTTGGGAGGCTCTTAACGTTATGGAAAATCTTGTCAGAATCCCACCTATTGTTGACATAAAGGATGATATCACTTTCGCTCACATTATGAGTAAACTTGAGAATATAGAGCTAGAGATGCCAAGCATGGGTAAAATAAATGAAGTAGATCGTAGGATTCAAGGGAACTTAAATAGACTTGATAGCTCCATGAACAAAATTTACAAAACTTTGCAGACCCTTAAATCCCATGATATGGATCCTTCTAGGATTGATAAGATCGAGGATATTTTTGAAACTTTAGGAACTATAATATCATCCATCAAGACTAAAGAGGTAGAAACCCCTGCAAGGAAGGAACCTAAATTCGTTTACGTACCCAAGCTTCCTCAACCCAAAACAAGTATACCTATTGCTAAGGGTGTTAAAACTGTGAAGACCTTGGAAGAGATACCTCTCTTAAATAGAATTAGAAATGAAATTCCAATTGGTCTTACTACCTTCGCTTTTGTTCCTAGAAATGTTTCCAGTAGGCCTTTCTTTGAGAGTGCTCTTAAGACTAGTTGTACTATTGAAGAGCATTTTGATGATCTTTATGATGGTTCAATTGATACAACTTGATCTTTTTGCATCATGCCTAACTCAAAGGCATAAAAGAAAGCGCTTCTTGGGGGGCAACCCAATTTGTTTTTACTTTCAGTTTTACTGGTCTTGATGCTTTTTAATACTATAGCAACATCATTGTATCTTTATTTTCAAGCTTTGTGCCAAGTTTTAGCCTCTGATTGCAAGAAAGTTCAAAAGTTGTGACATGCTCTCCAGAAACAGATTATGTCTTCTGGACGGAAAACATAGCCATAAATCACCAGATCATCTTTTTGATCTGAATTGTTTTGACAGTATGCTCTTTATAATTGACTTTCTGGCGTCTGTTCTGAGTTTTTTTATTTGAGTTGCAGAAGTGCCCCGAAAAAATTATTTACTACCTGCTCGTCTGTTTTTCCCAGGTTCCGCCCTGTTTTGCGTTTTCATTGTTTTGCAAATCTTAAGCTTGATTTTTCTTCACAAAAACCTTTTGGCAATCTTGAGAAACAGTAACTCTTCCTGAAAATATTTATTTCCAGTAGAGAGAAAAAATGTTTTATTATGGGCACTAACCACTCTAATCAGCTTATGATGTGTTTCGTATGAAGGGAGTTTTCAAGTATGCGATGGAAGATGGTGAAAGAAGATCGAGGAGTGTCAAGCTCTCAAGCTTGGGGATGCCCCCATGCACCCCCAAGAAATATTCAAGGAGACTCAAGCGTCTAAGCTCGGGGATGCCACCGTGCATCCCCTTCTCCATCAACAATCATTAGTGCGTCCTTCTCCATGCTATATTTTTATCACTTCATATGTTATGTGCTATGCTTGGAGCGTCCCACTCTTTAATTTTTTTAGTTTATTTTAGTTTTGTTTATTGTTCATAACAAGTTGGACCCTAGCCTTCTTTGTTTGGGAGATAAACACGCTTCACTCCACCCTAGAACACAACATAGGTTTTCATGCTTATCTTTTTGTGTGTTCTTTATCTTTTCATAGCTGTTGTCATGCTTAGCTCTTAGTTTTCATGATTTATCTTTTTAAGAGCTTTTACTTAGGTTGCTTTTAGAACTCTCTTGAGTTATCATGCTTATCTTGTTTAGAGAGTTGGCTTGTTGCACTAAGTTGTGTGTCTTGCATGAGTAGGTAATTGAGGTTGCTATTTAAGTATAGTAGTAACTTGCAATAGTTTTGAGATATTGATTTGAGTAATGTTTGGACTTTCGGTGCCAAGAACTTGAGCCTATTAGTGATAGGTGTCGTATTTTGGGCAATCCATGTGTATTTTCAAAACTAAAAAAATTTAGTTGAGAACTCTAGCTACTAGATGGATCGCTAACCTCTGAAGGGGTTGGAATATATAGAGTACCCTCACGTTATCATGGGTCAAGGATGCGCAAGGATAACCAAACCCCCAAACACTCCTCCTTGGGATACTTGTATCTTTGTGAATCTCCTGACTAGATAGAGAGTTACCGATAATAAGTGCATGAGTTCTTCGGACTAATGCGAGTATTCGATTGTTGGCACTTCCACCATCCATATTTTGCTAGCCTCTTCGGTACCGTGCATTGCCCTTTCTCATCTTGAGAGTTGGTGCATACTTGGCCGGTGCATCCAAACCTTTCGCATGATACGCTTTGTCATCATAAGCCTCATTATATCCTTCCTCAAAACAACAACCATACCTACCTATTAAGGCATTTCCATAGCCTTTCTGAGATACATTGCAATGCAACATCCACCATCTCATGACTTGATCTTCATGTCATACATGCTTTTGCTTGATCGAGGAGCCGCATGCTAATTGGGCTTTGCCCTTGTTACTGCTACATGACGTGCTAGTATCATTGCATATCCTGCTACACTGGCAGAGGTATACATTTGCATACATCATGATAGTTTCCATTTATCTTTATGTTGAGTACTTCTTATAAAGTGTGAAGATCTTCTTTTTATTTCTTGTAAAATATAGAGTGTTGCCCTTAAGTGAAAAAAAGATCCCAAAGAGGACAAATTAAAAGATCCCAAAAGAGGACACATGAAAAGATCCCAAAGAGGACAAATGAGAGAAAAATAGAAAGAGCCAAAGAGGCCACAAAAATAAAATAAAAAGAGGAAAGAAAAAAAGAAAAAAAGGAAATAAAAAGAGAGAAGGGGGCAACACTACTATTCCTTTTGAAAGATCCACACTCATACTCCATTGTTATATTTGTACTCCATAGAGATTATCATTCATGCATAACTATGTGGGGACCCTTACACTATAGAACTTGGCTTTTATATTCCAATGATGAGCCTCCTCAAATGAGCTCTAGGTCTTCATGAGAAAGTAAGTTTTATGCACCCCCATTAGTTCCATTGGAGATCTTACATTAGCTCATATGTGCATCTGTTGCATGGCAATCCCTACTCCTCACATCATATCTATCATTTGGCTTTCTCTCGCCTATGATTGTCCTCATTGATGTGAGCCTTTCACACCTTTTTTGTCTTCCTTCCCCGTCATTATTCTCTTTGCCATCCTAAGTGCCAATATATCTTGCTCGCGCTCATACATTGCATGAGTGCTCAAAGTCGAAAGGGAGAGGATCATTTTGACTTGTGCCTGACTAGTGGCATGGGGATGAGTCAAAATAAGATTCCGAAGGAGACCAAGTGTGAAGTTTTAGTAGATTGAGTTCTCAATTAAACTATATAGTATTTTTATGTTCCAAACCCATCTCCCAATTCTTGCACGCAAACACCATTTGGAGACATTTGAGTAACGGACAGCGAGAGCTCTTGGAACTTTAAGTTCTTACTTTGCTAGTTTCAATACTAGATATAGACTCTTGCTCGTTATTGTCTTGACTTGAATTGCATATCTTACTTGCTTTACTTTGAAGTTCTTATATGTGTGTTAGCATGTCACAACAGAAATTATTTGTGTTATCATTTACCTACTCGAGGACAAGTAGGAATTAAGCTTGGGGATGTTGATACGTCCCAAACGTATCTATAATTTATGTTTGTTCCATGCTCTTTTGGGTGACATTGTTATGTGTTTTGCTACACTTTCATACCTTTTTACACATATTTGGAGTAACCTACTAACTCAGTGCACCCAGTACCCGTTTTTGTCTCCTGATGTTTTTTAATTGCACGGACTTCACCCCAATTTTCAGAGCCCGAAAAACCCCAAGAAAAATATATAAAAATCAGCGTGACGGAAGCTTTGGGAAGCACCAAGGTGGTCCATAGGGGAGCCACGACTCGCCCAGGCGGCCACCTGGTGGCTACCTGCCGCGGTCCCCCTCCTAGTCACGCCACCAGGTCGCCTGGGTGGCGGTCCACCCCCTGGCACCCTCCTTTGACCTATATTTACTTTCCGAAGCAAAAACCCTAAAGATATATCCCGAATCACGAATTTCACCATCGTTCCACCCTCGTAGCACTTCCAAGATCGGGAGCGCTAGGAGACCTCTTCCCGGCACCCTGCCGGTGGGAGGATTGACCTCCGGGAGCTTCTCCACCACCAAGGACACTTCCCGGACGTACCGTGAGTAGTCATCCTTGGACCATGGGTCCATGACCAGTAGCTATCTGATGTCTTCTCTCCAATCTTGTGCTTCAATACTCAGCCCTTGTGAGATGCCCTACATGATCAAGGCATCTATGTAATTTACCTATTGTTGCTATGCTGAGTTTCTGGGATCCGATGGATTATGAGATTATGTTCAGATTGTGATGAGTTATATATTTGGTTCTGCTTTTATATTTTTTTCTTGAGTAATTCATGCATGTTCTCCGTTGCTTTATATTGCTTTGGCCAAATAGTATATTGTAACTCTAAGAGGGAGCGTTATGCATGATTGTGGTTCATGCCCCGTGATGTCTAGCTTGAGTGACAGAAACATGAGACTAGGGAATGTGTTGTTGCCACCAGGGAGAAAACAACGGTGCTTGTAACCACGGTTGCAAGGATTGTTTACCTTACGCAAAGTTTGTTAATCCAGTTGTCCGTTGCTTTGAGTTTACACTTTGGGTGGGGCTCGCAACTTAATACCAGCGAGATGTTCTGGATATATATCTCAAGGTGGATGATTAGTGAGTAGATGATGATGGATAAACGGTCTACTTGTCTTGGCATACTTCCCATACTTATGAGCTCTAACTTTCTTATAACATGATTAGCATTGCGGTGCGTTTATAATTCTGTCAATTGCACAGCTGTAATTTGTTTACCCAGCATAGTTGTTTATCGTCTTTTGGGAGAGAGACATCACTAGTGAACATCATGGGACTCTGGCCCATATTTCCACCATTTACTGCTTTTATTTCCTTTTCCGTTGCAATCACCATCGCTATTCCAGTTTGTGTTTGATCCTTTGCAAACAACAAGGCCGGAGAGATTGACAACCTCTCTCAACTCGTTGGGAGCAAAGTTATTTGTTGTGTGTGCAAGTCCACGTCTTCTGCTAGCGCCAGAGCAGCAGACACCTACTTGTTGATCCTTGGAGTCCTCCTGGTTCGATAAACCTTACAGTCCCCATGTAAGGGAAATCTGTTGCTGACTACGTCTCAACCTTCCACGTGGAGTAACCAACGAGGGGCGAGGAGTATAGTTCCATCAACTCATCATCAGCCGGTGGCTCGATTTGGCGTCGTTCTGATCGACCAAAGAACCGCCGGCAGTTCATCGATCCAGTGCTTTCCATGTATTCACAGCTTGTCAAAAGTTCTTGTCTTGAGCCCCCGTAGTACTTCAACGTTTTCTCTTTCAGCTTGACCGTTGCTTCTCGGATGGGCAACGGAAGCGAAGCATATTTTGATGTCGAGGTCTTGAGCGTACTACATGAAGGCGCGACTCGTGAACTAGGTGCCATTGTCCGTGATGATTCTGTTCGGGACACCAAAATGGCAGACTATCCCTTTGAAGAACTTGACGGGTGACTGTGGTGTCACCTTTCTCGCTGGTTCCACCTCTGGCCACTTTGTGAACTTGTCAATTGCGATATACAAGTACTCAAAGCCCCCGGCAGCACAGGAGAAAGGACCGAGGATATCGAGCCCCCAGACCGAGAATGGCCAGGAGAGAGGGATCGTCTGGAAAGCTTGGGTTGGTTGATGAAGCTTTCTTGAATGGAACTGGCACGCTTCACACTTGGTTACTAGTGCAGTTCCATCCTGGAGGGCCGTGGGCTAGAAGAAACCTTGTCAGAATGCTTTGCCGACAAGGGCTCTTGACCCTATGTGGGAGCCACATATTCCCTCATGTATCTCGGCCAACAACTCTAGCCCTTCCTCCTGGGGGATGCATTTCAATTTCACACCATTCAGTCGCCTCCTGTAAAGGGCATCATCCACGAACTGGTACATGTTGGACTGACGGGCTACTCTTTCTGCTTCTTCCTGCTCTTCGGTCAGGTCCCTAGTTTGGAGGTACCAGACTATGTGTTGCACCCAGGCTGGAGCGTGGGGCTCGACGGCAAGGACTAAAGGCATATCCTCTGCCAGGGGGGTATCCCCCCGGCAGGCTCGGCATCTCCTCTGACAACTTCTTCTCCGGCAAGATCATTGCCAGGACTCCTCGATAGGTCTGCCGGAAAATACTGGCCGGAGTTCAGCTTCCTTCTCTTGCCTGGCTTGGTTGATGGTGTTACGGAGGGTTGAGTCAGTCGTAGCACAAAAGTTCATGGTTCCACACATAACTTAAGAGTTGCACGCTTCGACGGGTCGTAGGCAACGGTGATTTCAGCACGGGAGATGTGCTCCGTCTGTAGACCGTTGAAGCGCTCTTCCAACGTCCTCACTTCCTCCACGTAAGCTTCCATCAGTGGGTTTTGATAGTCTTTGTCGACTTGCCGGACAACCAGCTGTGAGTCACCCCTGACGATTAGCTTCCTAATCCGCAGATCTATCGTGATCCTGAGACTGGCAAGTAGCCCTTCGTATTCAGCGGTGTTGTTGGTTGACTTCTCCCGAGGAAAGTACATCTCGATTATGTACTTGAGGTGTTCTCTAGTAGGTGCAACTAGCAGCACGACGGCTCCAGCACCTTGCAGTGAGAACGCTCCATCAAAATACATGATCCTTTCTTGGTTAGACTCCTTGCCCGAGAGGGTTGATTCTGGTATTTCTTTCTCCTGGCGTCGGAGTCCATTCGGCAATGAATTCCGCCAAGGCCCTGCTCTGGATGGTCGATGTTCTTTCGAACTTGAGGCCGAAGCTGGATAACTCCAACGCCCACTCCACGAACCTACCAATTGTATCGGGGTTTTGCAAAAACCTTTGTAGTAGAAAGTGAGTGACGACGGTGATCTTGTCCGCTTGGAAGTAGTGGCGCAGCTTTCTCGAGGCCATGAGGAGGCCGAAAAGCAATTTCTGAACTCCAAAGAATCTTGTAGCCTATACCATGTCAACGCCTTATCCTTCAAAGATAAAGGAAACACTTTCTTCTTTACCTCATCCTCGGGCAAACCTGCAAGCTTAAATAAACCACAAACTTCATCTACATAGATTAGATGAAACTCTGGATGTGAAGATCCATCTCCTGTAAAAGGATTAGCCAGCAGTTCCTCAAGCATACCCAAAGGAATTTCATAAAATATATTTTCAGTAGGTACCTCAGGTTGAGGAGCAACTCCTCGTGCTTCTGTTCGTGGTGAAGATACCCCAAACAAACTCCTCAAAGGAAGAGTTTCCATAGTGACAAGTGATAATAAATTTTAGCACAGTATATAAATGTTCCCTTACCAATTTCCACTTACCAAAGGCGCTTCACTCCCCAGCAACGGCGCCAGAAAAGAGTCTTGATGACCCACAAGTATAGGGGATCAATCGTAGTCCTTTCGATAAGTAAGGGTGTCAAACCCAACGAGGAGCAGAAGGCTTTGATAAACGGATTTCAGCAAGGTAATAACTGCAAGCACTGAAAGTAGCGGTAACAAGTGATTGTGTAGCGAGGTGAAACGTAGCGAGCAAAAAGTAACAAGTAACAAGTAGTAGAAATGGTGCAGCAAGTGGCCCAATCCCTTTTGTAGCAAGGGACAAGCCTGAACAAAGTCTTATAGGAGGAAAAACGCTCCCTAGGACACACGCGAATTTCTGTCATGCTAGTTTCATCATGTTCATATGATTCGCGTTCGTTACTTTGATAGTTTGATATGTGGGTGGACCGACGCTTGGGTACTGCCCTTACTTGGACAAGCATCCCACTTATGATTAACCTCTCTCGCAATCATCCGCAACTACAAAAGAAGAATTAAGACAAAGTCTAACCATAGCATTAAACTAGTGGATCCAAATCAGCCCCTCACGAAGCAACGCATAGATTGGGGTTGAAGCTTCTGTCACTCCAGCAACCCATAATCTACTTACTACTTCCCAATGCCTTCCTCTAGGCCCAAATATGGTGAAGTGTTATGTAGTCGGCGTTCACATAACACCACTAGAGGAAAAACAACATACCGCATATCAAAATACCGAACGAATATCAAATTCACGTGACTATTATCAGCATGACTTATCCCATGTCCTCAGGAACAAAAGTAACTACTCACAAGACATAATCATAATCATGACCAGAGGTGTAATGAATAGCATCAAGGATCTGAACATAAACTCTTCCACCAAGTAATCCAACTAGCATCAACTACAAAGAGTAATCAACACTACTAGCAACCTTACAAGTACCAATCGGAGTTGCGAGACGAAGATTGGTTACAAGAGATGAACTAGGGATTGGAGAGGAGATGGTGCTGATGAAGATGTTGATGAAGATGCCTCCCCTCCGACGAGAGGAGTGTTGGTTATGATGATGGCGACGATTTCCCCCTCCGGGAGGGAAGTTTCCGCGGCAGCATCGTCCTGCCGGAGCTCTAGATTGGATCTCCTCAAGTACCGCCTCGTGGCGGCGGCGAAACCACGAAAAAGCTCCCTATTGATTTTTTTTTCCAGGCCAGGACGCTTCATATAGCAAAAGAGGGGGGCTAGTGGGCCTTCAGGTAGCCCACAAGCCTGCCCTGCGCCACCAGGGGGGTGGTGGCGGTGGGCAAGCTTGTGGGGCCGTGGTGGCCCCCCTCTGGTAGTTCTTTCGCCCAGTATTTTTAATATATTCCAGAAAAAATCCACGTAAATTTTCAGGTCATTTGGAGATGTGCAGAATAGTGGACTACGATTTGCTCCTTTTCCAGTCCAGAATTCTAGCTGCCTAAATTCTCCCTCTTCAAGTAATCCTTGCAAAATAAGAGAGAAAAGGCATAAATATGGTACCACAAGTAATATAACAGCCCAAAAAGCAATAAATATCAACATGAAAGCATGATGCAAAATGGACGTATCAACTGCCCCAAGCTTAGACCTCGCTTGTCCTCAAGCGAAAACCAAGTTCCATAAACATGTCCACATGTTGAGGGACGAAGGTGTCGATAAAACATAATATGGACATGAGGGCATCATGATCACACATAGAACAGCAATACATCATAAAGATTATCATGGGAAAGTAACAATTCCTTCACAAAGCAAAGCATGAAGCAAAAACCTTACCGAGAAGTAACTAACAATAGTCCATAGTCATTGAAGCAATTGCAATTTATCACAACATCAGAAAGAGTCAAATAAGAGCTTGTAAGGCAAACCCACATACTCAATCATCTCTTTTGTTTTCCACAATTGTTACAACTCACGTGGTACTCATGGTGTCAAAGTTTCAGCTGGACACAGAGGAAGATAGGGGCTTATAGTTTTGCCTCCCAACGATTTACCTCAAGGGTAAAGTCAACAACAATAAAGCATGAGTACTCAACTCCAAGTTGATATATGAATATAGATCTTTCCCAAGCATGTGACGGTAGCCAAGACAAAGGCAAAAAGGGAATTGGTGATGATCACCATGACTCTTACAAGGGTAAAAAGTAAAGGTACAAGATAGGCCCTTCGCAGAGGGAAGCAGAGGTTGTCATGCACTTTTGAGGTTTGGATGCGTGTCCTCTTAGTACGGAGGAATGTCACTTTATATTGCCTCCTGTGATAAAGAACTTTATTATGCAGTCTGTCGCTTTTATGTCTTCCTCATCACAGGTTCGTACAAAGCCTATTTTCCACACACTAATAGATCATACATATTAGAGAGCATTTTTTATTGCTTGCACCGATGACAACTTACTTGAAGGATCTTATTCAATCCATTGGTAGGTATGGTGGACTCTCATGGCAAAACTGGGTTGGAGGTTTATGGATGCACAAGTAGTATCTCTACTGGGTGCAGGAGTTTTGTCTAATATGAGGTGGAAGCAATCGTCACATGCTAAGGGATCTCTAATCATATAACATTGTTTGGAACCAAGCAAACACAATTCATTATGTTGTCTTCCTTGTCCAACATCTACTCCTAGGCATGTAATAGTTTGGTGAGTGCTCACAATTGTAAAAAGTGTCTAAGATGACATATTTATATGTGAACCTCTCTTTCCTTATTACTTCTTATTAATTGCAACAATGAATGAGGTCTGTGTTGATTTATTCTCAACAAGTTCCAATCATCATACGTGTCATAAGTGAAGTTATCACTTTCCATAAGATCGTCTCATGATCTTTCATTCTATCGTTCTTTTCATACTATTGATCATGGCACAAAGCAAAGCCCTTGACTAAGACACTCTTTATTATATAGCTCGTAGAATACATCGGGGGAGAGACAAAAGAAAAAGGCTCAAACTAAAAACTAAAGACTTATTCCTCTAAAAGAATAAATGAAAACTGAAAAGGAAAGAACTAAAACAAAGGTAAAAGCAAAAGATATAAAGGTGATACGATACCGGGGCAACTCCCCCAAGCTTGGCAGAAGCCAAGGGGATTGCCCATACCAATGCTTAGTTGTCTTCCTTTGGTGGTGATGGTGGTGTTGTTGTCACCTTTGAGTCCAAGAGAGCTATCAATCTTTGATTTATACCTTTGAGATCTGTGACATGCTTTTCCAGCAAAACAACTTCACGAGAAAGAGAAATATTGCGAGCACGAGTTGTTTCGCAAAACCTCAAGAGTTCAATCAAGGATGGAGACAGCACGTGGAGGAAGGGTTGGAGAAAATCAACTCCTTCAACGTCTTCAATGTTGAACATAGGTTGAACTTCCTCCCTAGCTTGGGTTTTCTCCTTAGCCTTGTCCCTGGCTTCCGTGACTTCTACTCTTTTTAGATCAGCATCTACTTCCTCATGAACTTGATGAAGATCATTCTCCCCAAAAGATTCCTGAGACATCTTTGCTCTAAATCTGCAGCACACAACAAGCTCGAAACAAAAACAGAGGAAAACTACGCGATACGGAGATCAAAACCTTTGGGCGACTATATATTGATTTTTTTCTGGGCCAGAAGGAGTCCTCCGCAAGAAAACGGAGTCCGAGAGGCACACGAGGTGCCCACAAGCTTGCCAACGCCACCAGGGGGTGGTGGCGGAGTGGGCCCTTGTGGCTGCCTCGTTCGCTCTCCGGACTGCTTTTTATTTTTCTAATTTTCCAAAAATTCCAAAACGGAAGAAATTTCCTATTGGAAAGGTATCAGAGTCCAATTTCTTGCCGAAACAGATACATCTTCGTTTTCAAGGTCTGAAACAGGCGGATAAGCATCCCTTATGTACTCCTCTGGAGTTATGACATTGATGATATTGGTCTCAACATTTATCGGAGTACCAGAGATGTAATGCTTGATTCTTTGCCCATTTACCACTCTTGGAAAATTTCCTTCCGTGTTATTGATTTTGATGGCACCGGAACGATATACTTCCTCGACAACATAGGGACCTTCCCATTTAGAGAGAAGCTTGCCTGCAAAGAATCTCAAACGAGAATTGTATAGCAAGACATAATCACCTACATTGAACTCTCGTTTCTATATTTGTTTGTCGTGCCATCTCTTAACCTTTTCCTTGAACAACTTGGCATTCTCATACGCCTGGGCTCTCCATTCATCTAACGAGCTGATATCAAATAACCACTTCTCACCAGCAAGTTTGAAATCAAAGTTGAGCTCTTTGATTGCCCAATAAGCTTTGTGTTCCAGCTCAAGAGGTAAATGACAGGCCTAACCGTAAACCATTTTATACGGTGACATGCCCATGGGATTCTTATAAGCAGTCCTATAAGCCCATAGTGCATCGTCAAGTTTGCTAGACCAGTTCTTTCGAGATCTATTGACGGTCTTTTGTAGGATCAACTTGATCTCCCTATTACTCAACTCCACTTGACCACTAGACTGAGGATGATAAGGAGATGCAACTCTATGGTTGACATCATACTTAGCTAGCATCTTGCGGAAAACACCATGAATGAAGTGTGAACCGCCATCAGTCATCAAGTATCTAGGGACTCCAAATCTTGGGAATATGACTTCTTTAAGCATCTTAATAGAGGTGTGGTGATCAGCATTTTTAGTGGGGATAGCTTCTACCCACTTAGTAACGTAATCCACAGCAACTAACATGTGAGTGTACCCATTGGAACTCGGGAAGGGTCCCATATAATCAAAGCCCCAGACATCAAATGGTTCAATGACAAGTGAATAGTTCATAGGCATTTCCTGACGCTTACTGATGTTCCCTATCCTTTGGCATTCGTCACAAGACAACACAAACTTACGGGCATCCTTGAAGAGAGTGGGCCAATAGAAACATGATTGCAATACCTTATGGGCAGTTCTATCTCCAGCATGGTGTCCTCCGTAGGCTTCGGAATGACACTTCTGCAGGATATGTCCCTGTTCATGTTCAGGCACACAACGTCTAATAACACCATCTACTCCTTCCTTATAATGGTGAGGATCATCCCAAAAGTAGTGTCTCAAATCAAAGAAGAATTTCTTGTCTTGTTGATAGCTGAAACTGGGTGGTATGTATTTGGCTACGATATAGTTTGCATAATCGGCATACCATGGTGCACTATGTGAAGTGCGGATGACATTTAATTGCTCATCAGGAAAGGTGTCATCAATAGGTAGTGGGTCATCAAGGACATTCTCTAGCCTAGACAAGTTATCTGCTACAGGATTGTCAGAACCCTTTCGGTCAACGACGTGCAAATCAAATTCCTGTAGCAGGAGAACCCATCTGATCAGCCTAGGCTTAGCGTCCTTCTTCTGCATAAGGTACTTAATAGCAGCATGATCAGAGTGAATAGTGACTTTGGAGTCAACTATGTAAGATATGAACTTTTCACATGCAAACACGACTGCTAAAAATTTCTTCTCCATAGTGGCATAGTTTCTTTGGGCACTGTCTAGAGTTTTACTAGCATAGTGAATGACATTCAACTTCTTGTCAACTCTTTGTCCTAGAACAGCACCAGCAGCATAATCACTAGCGTCACACATGATTTCAAAGGGCAAGTTCCAGTCAGGTGGTTGAACAATAGGTGCGGTTATCAAAGCCTTCTTAAGTATTTCGAAAGCTTCCTCACAATCCTCATCAAAAACAAAAGGAACATCCTTCTGCAAGAGGTTGGTAAGAGGCCTAGAAATCTTAGAGAAGTCTTTAATGAACCTTCTATAGAAACCAGCATGACCTAGGAAACTTCGTATACCTCTGATATCTGTGGGGCAAGGCATTTTCTCAATTGCATCAACCTTAGCCTTATCAACTTCAATGCCTCTTTCAGAGATTTTGTGTCCTAAGACGATACCTTCATTAACCATAAAGTGGAACTTCTCCCAATTCAAGATGAGGTTCGTATCTTCGCATCTCTGTAAGATTCGATCAAGGTTGCTGAGGCAATCATCAAAGGAAGACCCGTAAACGGAGAAGTCATCCATGAAAACCTCGACAATCTTTTCACGAAAGTCAGAGAATATAGCCATCATACATCTTTGGAAGGTGGCAGGTGCATTACATAAGCCAAAAGGCATAGGTCTATAGTCAAGGTACCGAAGGGGCAGGTGAAAGTGGTTTTCTCTTGATCAGATTGTGCAACAGGTATCTGCGACAAACCTGAATAACCGTCTAGAAAGCAGAAGTGTGTGTTCTTTGATAGCCTTTCTAGCATTTGGTCGATAAACGGCAAAGGATAATGATCTTTCCTGGTTGCCTTGTTCAATTTCGGGAAGTCTATCACCATTCTATAGCCGGTAATAATCCTTTGTGGGATTAGTTCATCCTTATCATTAGGAATGACAGTGATACCTCCCTTCGTAGGTACGCAATGTGCTGGACTTACCCAATCACTATGAGCACCAGGATAAATGATTCCTGCTTCCAGAAGCTTTAATATTTCTTTTCTAACAACCTCTTTCATCTTAGGATTCAATCTCCTTTGATGATAAGCAACTGGTTTAAAGTCAGGATCGGTTTTAATCTTGTGCTGACATAGAGTAGGACTAATACCCTTAAGATCATCAAGAGTATATCCAATAGTAGCGCAGTGCTTCCTCAGAGTTTTTAGTAACTTCTTCTCTTCGCGCTCTGAGAGTAGAGAACCAATAATGACATGATATATCTCCTTCTCATCAAGATAGGCATACTTAAGAGTATCAGGCAACTGTTTAAACTCGAACACAGGATCACCCTTTGGTGGGGAGGATCCCTAAGCAGTTCAACAAGCAGATTATTCTTGAGAATAGGATATTGTTCTAAGACAATTTTATCTATCTCATCTCTCTCCTCCATATGCATATCATTTTCATGCTCAAGCAGATATTGCTCTAAAGGATCTGTAGGAGGTATGGCAATAGAGGCAAGAGCAATGATTTCATCCCTACCAGACGACTCTCTTTCATGGGGTTGTCTTCCAAACTTGGAGAAGTTAAATTCACGAGACACACCCTCGAAACTTACTATGACGGTCTGCTTAATGCAATCAATGTGAGCATTGACAGTGTTGAGAAAGGATCTACCGAATATTATGGGACAAAAGCTATCTTGTGCAGTACCAAGGACGAGGAAATTAGTAGGATACTTCGTCTTACCACACAGGACTTCTACGTCTCTCACAATTCCCAGAGGGAAGATAGTGTCTCTATTAGCTACCATAATAGTGACATCAATGGGTTCTAACTCAGCAGGTGAAATCTCATCTTTGATTTCATCGTATAGAGAACAGGGTATTGCACTAACACTAGCTCCCATATCACATAAACCATGGTAACAGTGATCTCCTATCTTAACAGAAACAACGGGCAGGCCAACTACAGGTCTGTGTTTGTCTTTCGCATGAGGTTTAGCAATTCTAGCGGAATCCTCACAGAATTTGATAACATGCCCATCTATGTCTTCGGCTATGAGATCTTTGATAATAGCAACACTAGGTTCAACTCTAATCTCCTCAGGGGGTGCAAGTGGTCTAATGTATCCCCTACGTATCACAGTTTGAGCTTTAGAATAATCCTTTATCCTAGCAGGGTACAGTGGTTTCTCAATGTAAGCACAAGGAACAATAGGATCACTAAAAGCTATGATTTTCTCCTGAACTAGATTGGTTTTGGCTATGTTGCTTTCTACAGGAGGATGATATTTAAACCACTTCTCTTTGGGAAGATCAACATGAGCAGCAAAAGATTCATATAGAGAAGCTACTATCTCAGAGTCAAGTCCATACTTAGCGCTAAAATCTCTAGAAGTGTTTGTCTCAACAAAAGATTTAACGCAATCAAACCGGAAATTCATACCTAACTCCTTACCTTCTCTCCAATAAATTCCACTTGTGATCAATATCCTTCTTCATAAAAGAACCCACACAAGAAGTGTCAAGCATGGTACGATCTTCATGAGAAAGTCGAGCATAAAAGTTTTGAGTGATGATTTCTCTCGAGAGCTCATGATTGGGGCATGAATATAGCATTGATTTAAGCCTCCCCCAAGCTTGAGCTATGCTTTCCCTGTCACGAGGCCAAAAGTTATAAATAAAGTTCCGATCACGATGTACTAAATGCATAGGATAGAACTTTTGATGAAATTCCAATTTCAACCGATTGTAGTCCCATGATCCAGCATCATCACATAGCCTATACCATGTCAACGCCTTATCCTTCAAAGATAAAGGAATGACTTTCTTGTTTACCTCATCCTGGGGCAAACCTGCAAGCTTAAATAAACCACAAACTTCATCTACATAGATTAGATGAAACTCTGGATGTGAAGATCCATCTCCTGTAAAAGGATTAGCCAGCAGTTTCTCAAGCATACCCAAAGGAATTTCATAAAAGATATTTTCAGTAGGTACCTCAGGTTGAGGAGCAACTCCTCGTGCTTCCATTCGTGGTGAAGATATCCCAAACAAACTCCTCAAAGGAAGAGTTTCCATAGTGACAAGTGATAATAAATTTCAGCATAGTATATAAATGTTCCCTTACGAATTTCCACTTACCAAAGGCGCTTCACTCCCCGGCAACGGCGCCAGAAAAGAGTCTTGATGACCCACAAGTATAGGGGATCAATCGTAGTCCTTTCGATAAGTAAGAATGTCGAACCCAACGAGGAGCAGAAGGCTCTGATAAACGGATTTCAGCAAGGTAATAACTGCAAGCATTGAAAGTAGCGGTAACAAGTGATTGTGTAGCGAGGTGAAACGTAGCGAGAAAAAAGTAACAAGTAACAATTAGTAGCAATGGTGCAGCAAGTGGCCCAATCCCTTTTGTAGCAAGGGACAAGCCTGAACAAAGTCTTATAGAAGGAAAAACGCTCCCGAGGACACACGGGAATTTCTGTCATGCTAGTTTCATCATGTTCATATGATTCGCGTTCGTTACTTTGATAGTTTGATATGTGGGTGGACAGGCGCTTGGGTACTTCCTTTACTTGGAAAAGAATCCCACTTATGATTAACCTCTCTCGCAAGCATCCTCAACTACAAAAGAAGAATTAAGACAAAGTCTAACCGTAGCATTAAACTAGTGGATCCAAATCAGCCCCTCACGAAGCAACGCATAGACTGGGGTTTAAGCTTCTGTCACTCCAGCAACCCATCATCTACTTACTACTTCCCAATGCCTTCCTCTAGGCCCAAATATGGTGAAGTGTTATGTAGTCGACGTTCACATAACACCACTAGAGGAAAAACAACATACAGCCTATCACAATACCGAACGAATATCAAATTCATATGACTATTATCAGCATGACTTATCCCATGTCCTCAGGAACAAAAGTAACTACTCACAAGACATAATAATAATCATGACCAGAGGTGTAATGAATAGCATCAAGGATCTGACCATAAACTCTTCCACCAAGTAATCCTACTAGCATCAACTACAAAGAGTAATCAACACTACTAGCAACCTTACAAGTACCAATCGGAGTTGCGACATGAAGATTGGTTACAAGAGATGAACTAGGGATTGGAGAGGAGATGGTGCTGATGAAGATGTTGATGAAGATGCCTCCCCTCCGACGAGAGGAGTGTTGGTGATGACGATGGCGACGATTTCCCCCTCCGGGAGGGAAGTTTCCCCGGCAGGATCGTCGTGCCAGAGCTCTAGATTGGATCTGCTCAAGTTCCGCCTCGTGGCGGCGGCGAAACCACGAAAAAGCTCCCTATTGATTTTTTTTTCCAGACCAGGACGCTTCATATAGCAAAAGAGGGGGGCTCGTGGGCCTTCAGGCAGCCCACAAGCCTGCCCTGCGCCACCAGGGGGGTGGTGGCGGTGGGCAAGCTTGTGGGGCCCTGGTGGCCCCCCTCCGGTAGTTCTTTCGCCTAGTATGTTTAATATATTCCAGAAAAATCCACGTAAATTTTCAAGTCATTTGGAGATGTGCAGAATGGTGGACTAGGATTTGCTCCTTTTCCAGTCCAGAATTCCATCTGCCTGAATTCTCCCTCTTCAAATAATCCCTGCAAAATAAGAGAGAAAAGGCATAAATATGGTACCACAAGTAATATAACAGCCCAAAAAGTAATAAATATCAACATGAAAGTATGATGCAAAATGGACGTATCAGTAGGCTTCCAGATTCCTGTGGAGCTGGGGCTCAAAACCAATTTGGATCACTCTTACAAAGCTGGAACCGGCATTCTTCAATCCGAAGGGCATTCGTACAAAGCAGTACGTGCCACAGGGGTGATGAATGTGGTTTTCTCTTCATCCTCCTCGGGCATAAAGATTTGGTGGTACCGTGAGTAGGCATCGAGGAAGGACAGCAGATTGCAGCCAGCAGTGGATTCAACAATCTGGTCTATGCATGGCAAGGGAAAAGGGTCTTTCGGGCAAGCTTTATTGACATTGGTAAAGTCGACACAGAGCCACCACTTCCCATTCGCCTTGCGCACTACAACCATACTGGCCAACCATATAGGATGGATGACTCCCATAACTAGACCCGCTGCTTCTAACTTCTTGATTTCCTCGGCAATGAATTCTTGTCGTTCCAGGGCTTGGTTCCTCACCTTCTGCTTCACCGGCCACGTGTGGGGGCAGACGGCGAGATGGTGCTCAATCACCTTCCTCGGAACACCGGGAATATCTGATGGTTGCCATGCAAAGACATCGAGATTTTCCCGCAGGAAGGCGATGAACGCGCTTTCATATTTTCTATCAAGGGCGGAACTTATGGTGAAAGTTCCACCTATGTCATCCTCCCTGGCGGGCACTTTCTTGGTCTTTGGCGGGGTGGCCCTGGACTTCTTGTTTTGGGCAGTGGAGCTCTCTGGCGCATCCTCGCCGGCAGCATAGCGCTCTGGTGAGGCATGCTTGTCGGGGTCAGCGCGGGAGGCCCTCTTGTCGGCCTTCTTCTCCCCGGGAGTCCCAGCAGCGGCAGATCGCTCCTTGGCGGCAGGTGCCACTACTACCTCCCGATAGAGGCGGTTGGTGCATATGAGTGCATCCTTTTTGTCGGCACTGATGACGATAACGCTGACCGGCCTATGCATTTTCAGGGTGTTGTAGGCATAGTGGGAGGTCGCCATGAATTTGGCCAGCGCAGGACGCCCGAGGATCCCATTATACGCGAACGGATTGTCAACAACGTCAAAGACAACCTTCTCCATTCGGTAGTTCTGGTCGCTGCCGAAAGTTACCGGCAGTGTGATCTTCCCCTTTGGTTGGAGCATCCCGGGGTTGATCCCTTGGAACATTCCCGTTTCCTCGAGATCTTTGTCGGGAATCTACAACTTCCGGATCACGTTGGGGGAGATGAGGTTTAGACCGGACCCTCCATCCACCAACATCTTCGTCACCTTGAGGTTTCGGATTGTAGGGGAAACCAACAACGGCAAACATCTGACCGCTATAACGCGGTCTGGATGTTCCTCGGAATCAAAGATGATCGACGTGTGCGACAATTTCAAGGGCTTATGGGTGCCGATGGAGGGCTCTGCCACGCTCACCTCACGCGCCCACTTCTTTAGTTGGCGGTGGGAAGAGTGCAGTGATGCACCTCCATCGAGGCAGATCATATTCGTTTCCATTTGAAATTCGTGGTCGTTGGATTCGTCGTTTGGGAAGTCCTCATCCTCATCCTCCTCCTTCCTTTCCTGCACCTGCGCGGGCTTGACCCTCATATTCTTGGGCTTGCCAGGGTGACCCCCTTGGCCGCCCTTCTTCCTGCCCGATCCCTCGCCACCGTCTCGGGCCTTCTCCTTGTCACGCCTTTGGTACTCAGCCCTATGCTTTTCGGCAAGTTGTTCAACTTGCCGGCAGTGTTGGAGGTCATGACCTTTTGTGCGGTGTATCTTGCAGTATTGGGTGTTGGAGCCCTCCGGCTTGTCGCCGGCTGCCAAGGCTTGGCAAGAGCTACACCCGGCAGCATCTTTGTCGGGAGCCTCAGCCTTCACCTTCTTGGAGGTGTCGGCGTTGCCGGATGTCTCGACGGCAAACACGGCTTTGCCTTTCCGCTTCTTGTTGTGTCGTTTCCCCTTTTTCGCAGGGACATCGGCGTCTTCGTATTTGGAGTTGGCCTCTGCACCGGCGTATTCGCCAAGAAGCCTTCTCCCCTCTTCCGCTCGTGCACACTTGTCCGCCAGGGCATAAAGCTCGGCGACATCGCGGACCTTGTTCATCGCAAGCTCCTCGTGCATCTTCTGGTTGCGCACATTCTGATGGAACGCCCTGATGACTGCGGCCGGGTGAACATCCGGGACGGTGTGTTGTATGCGGCTGAATCTCTGAATGTACTTGCGCAAAGTCTCACCCTCCTTCTGGGGTTTGATGTGCAAGTCACTCTCTTGGCCAGGGGCTTGGTGACCGCCCGTAAAGGCGCCGACGTGGTCCTGACACAGCTCCTTCCATGAGGAAATGGAGTTCTTGGGTAGGTGCATCAACCATGACCTGACATTGGGCTTGAGCACCAACGGGAAGTAGTTGGCCAATATCTTGTCGTCTCGGCCCCCGGCAGCATGCACCACAATGGTGTAGATGCTCAAGAACTCCGACGGGTGGGTCTTGCCGTCGTACTTCTCCGGGATCTCCGGCTTGAAGGTATGAGAGCTGGGCCACTGTACCTGGCGCAATTCGCGAGTAAACGCTGGACAGACCACCTCATAAGGCAGGTTGCCAGGATACCCCGATGCTGGTGTGTCTGCAGCGGCCCCAGCGCGCGTGTCTAATTGACTGCGCGTCTCTCGCCGTCACTCAATAAGAGTACGTGTGTCCTCCTTGCGCCGCTCGCGAAGGACATCACGTTGGTCGCGGCGGGTCTGTGGGTTGGAAGACCCGGTCGAATCATCAGAGACGATAACTTGTTGCCGCTGCCGCGGGGGAGAGTGTACCGTGGCGGTGGCAGCCCCGGTCTTCTCGATACAGTCGTGGGCGCGCTTGCTGGAGGGTCGTTTTGACGTCCCTGTCTGCTGCGGCCCGTCCACATTGGTGAGCGCGATTAGGCTCTGGATGGTGGCCCTCCACTCCTCGAGCCTATCCGTTGTTGGAGAGAAGTCCAAGAGCAGCTGAGCCCGCTTCAGGGCTTCCGCCGGCGTGGGTGGCGGCGATATGTGTGAAGACCGCGAGGGAATCTTACTTCTAAGTATGTTAAAAGGAGCGCCCCCTTGGTCCCGCGACGGTGTGCTGCCCTATCCAGTTCCAGAGCATGCGTGTTGGCCTTGCGAGTCCTAGGAACGAAGCCGAGGAGTCCTTCGTGGGGCTGGCGAATCACCGTCATTCCGGCACGGTCCGCCGCGCGCGGCCTGAGAAGGTCGTGGCGAGTGTGTCTGCGTTGTCGCCTTGAAGGCGTCCTGCCATCCTTTGAAGTAGATGCACCGCCCGTAGGCTGTGCAGCTGCATCCTTTGATGCACCAGCGTGTGGATGGTCATCGCGGTCGCGGACGATACCACTCAATCGGCTTTGCTCTCCAGAATGTTGCGGAAGTTTAGGACCTCCGCCTCCTTGTCCTGCGCTCGCACCCTCTCCCGTCCGCGTCGGGGCAGGAGCACTGGGTGCGGGTGCGTCGTTTGCCGGAGCACCCCTCTTTTTGGGAGCCATGGCAATGAAGAAAAGTCGGTGTGCTGATGGCTAGGTCAGATTAATGCGACCTTCCACCCCTACCTGGCGCGCTAAAGATGTGGGAAAAATGACACCTATGGGAACCTCCAAGGATCCCTTGATCCTTCGGCGGGGACAAGGGTGGCGCCAAGAGCAGAGCTAGCAATCAGCACCAGGAACGTTTTTACCTAGGTTCGGGCCGCTTAGTGCGTAAAACCCTACTCCTACTTTGTTTGTTGTATTAGATGCTTACTGTAGGATTACTTGCTATAGTGATTGCATGTTGGCCAATGCCCGAAGTGTCTAACCCCTTAGAACTGAGCCTAGGGCCTCCTTTTATAGGCAAAGGGGTCACCAACAGTGCTCAACAGAGGTTTCTCGATCTACACAGTGAACAGGGTTCACCGCTATGTATCTACCGCGATGTCAGGGGCAGTAAATGCCTTGCCAGTCTCCTGACCCGCATCAGGATGGTATTGACACATACCCAGGTGTTTTGACACCTGGGTGTTGTAATGGCGCATGAGGGATGCCTAGCGCTATGGAAGTCGGTGGCGAAGTGGCAGGAGGGAACACCTGGTGGCGATTGGGGCTTGCCGGGCTGGTGCCCTCGCCAGTGACCTAGTCTACATTCCCGACAAGGAAAGCTTGTCGGGGCCTTGTCTATCTTCCCGGCAAGGAGGGCTTGCCGGGGCCTTGAACGCTTTCCCAGCAAGTTAGGCTCGCTGGGGCATCGGACGTCTTCCCGGTAAGAAGGGCTTGTCGGGGCCTTGAATGTCTTCCCGGCAAGAGGGGCTTGTCGGGGCCTCAGATGTCTTGCCGGCAAGAGGGGCTTGACGGGGTCTTTGAGCTTGGGCTTATTCCTCACACCCTTGGAGCGCTGTGGCCTTGGTGAATTTGGAGGTTAGTCTTCCTGCCATCCTTCGTCGTGCCTTGCCGTCAAAGGGGTTGTCGGCGCCCATGCACAAGTCTGGGGAATAGGAGACCCCAATCTTCAGTGCACTGACAACCTCAATACCTCGTTCGGGGATTTTTATGCCCAAGCACTATACCTTCATTCACCATAAAGTGGCACTTCTCCCAGTTGAAGACAAGATTAGTTTCTTCACATCTGTGCAAAACTCGACCAAGGTTATTCAAGTAATCAGCAAAGGAAGTCCCATAATCAGAAATCATCCATGAAGACCTTGACAATCTTTTCACAAAACTTAGAGAATATAGTAGTCATACATCTTTGGAAGGTAGCAGCTGCATTACATAGACCAAAAGGCATACGCCTATAAGCATAAGTTGCAAAACGGCATGTAAAGATAGTTTCTCTTGGTCTTCTTTTGACATAGGTATTTGAGAAAATCCAAAGTAACCATCAAGAAAGCAAAAGTGTGTGCGCTTAGATAACCTTTTTAACATGTGATCAATAAAAGTCAAAGGGTAGTGATATTTCCTAGTAGCTTTATAATCAATCGACATCCTATAACCGGTTACTATCCTTTGTGGAATGAGTTTGCTGACCGAGAGTAGGACTTATGCCTATCATCAAGAGTATAGCCAATGGGAGCCGTGTCCTTCTTGAAGGTTGTGAGTAATCTCCTTTCTTCATGCTCTGAAATATTAGCACTAATAATAACAGGATATATCTTCTTGTCATCAAGATAAGCATATTTCAGAGTATCAAGTAAAGCTTTCAGCTCAAACACTCGGTCTCCTTTGGGTGGAGGACGACCGCCTAAAATTTCAACTCGTAAGTTGTGCTTAAGAATGGGTTGTTGATCAAGAAGCATCTTATATAATTCATTTCTTTCATTCAAGTGCATATCATTCTCGTGGTCTAGTAGGTACTGTTCAAATGGGTCTGTAGGAGCTACAACAATAGAGGTAAGACCAATTATTTCATCTTCATTAGGAAATTCCTATTCATGCGATTGTTTACCGAACTTTGAAAAATTGAACTCATGTGATATATCCCCGAAGGTAACTTTAACCTTCTTGGTAGCACAGTTAATTTTAGCATTAACAGTATTCAAGAAAGGTCTACCGAATATTATGGGGGAAAATTATCTTTTTCTCAACCAAGTACTAAAAAACTAGTGGGATATTTGACTTTTCCACATAATACTTCAACATCTCTAACAATCCCAAGTGGCGATATAGTGTCTCGGTTTGTAATTTTAATAGTAACATATATTTCTTCAATCGAAATGGGTGATATATCATGCATGATTTCTTTATATAAAGTAAAAAGTATACCATTAACACTAGCACCTAGATAACAGAGGCTATGATAACAACGTACTCCAATCTTAACTGAGATAACATGTGTGCCTACCACTTGTTTATTCTTATCAAGTTTGTCCTATTTATTTCTAACTGGCTTTGCAATTCTAGCAGCTTCATCACAAAGGTAAATAACTTGCACGTTGATGTTATCAGCTAAGAGATATTTAACCATGGAAACCTTAGGCTCAACATTAATTTGCTTAGAAGGTGTAGGTGTCCTAACATAACTTTTATTAACCACTTTTGCAGCCCTAGCATGCTCTCTAATCTTAACAGGGAAAGGAGGTTTCCCAATGTAAGCAGTGGGAACAACTTGATCAACATGGTTAATAGTTATTTCTTCCTTCTTTATTTCAACAAGTTCATCTATAATTTTTCAATCGGAGGATGGAAGTTAAACCACTTCTCCTTAGGGAGATCAATGTAAGTGCAAAAAGTTTCACAGAAGATAGCTATTATCTCAGGATCAAGGCCATATTTGTTGCTAAACTCATGAAAAGGAGAAGTCTCCATGAAAGATTTAACGCAGTCAAACTTATTTCATACCTCATGCCTTACCTCTATCGAGTTCCCTATCTTGAGAATTGTGTTTAAACTTTTCTAGAAGATTACATACGACTTCAATAGTCTCCTTCATGTAGGAGCCAACCGCACAAGCGTCGAGCAATGTTTGATCATCATGAAAAAGTCAAGCATAAAAATTTGTATGATAAACTCCCTTGGGATATCATGATTGGGGCAAGTGTGCATCATAGATTTAAGCCTCCCCCAATCTTGATCGATGCTTTCTCCTTCATGAGGCCAACAATAATAAATAAAATTCCGATCATGATGAATCAAATGCATAGGATAAAACTCCTGATGAAATTCAAATTTCAAGTGGTTCCAATCCCATGATCCAATATCATCTAGTAGCATGTACCACAATAATGATTTTCCCTCCAAAGATAGAGGGAAAACTTACTTCTTGACTTGATCCTCGAGTAAACCTGAAAGCTTAAACATTCCACAAATCTCATCAACATATATTAAATGATAATCAGGATGAGCTCAACCATTATAAGGATTAGCCAACAGTTTCTCTACCATACTAATATGTCTCTAGCGTATCTACTTTTCCTATCGCTTTTGCTCTTGTTTTGGATTCCAATTTGCATGATTTGAATGAAACTAACCCGGACTAACGTTGTTTTCAGCAGAACTACCATGGTGTTGTTTTTGTGGAGAAATAAAATTTATCGGAATGGAACGAAACTTTTTGGAGATTTTTTTTGGAATATATAAAAAATATTGGAACCAAGATCCATGGGAGGGGAGGCCAAAGCAGCCCACTAGACATCAGGGCGCGCCAGGTCAAGCTGGCACGGCCTGGTGTCTAGTGGAGCCCACGTGGCTTCGTTGACCCTAATTCCAGCGCAATAATTTCCTATTTTCGGAGAAAAAATCGGAGAGGAAGTTTCATTGCATTTCACAATATAGAGCCACCGCCACCTCGTGTTCTTCATCATGAGACCTAATTTGGAGTCCATTTGGGGCTCCGGAGAGGGGAATCTTCCGTCTTCGTCATCATAAACCCTCCTCCGTCGTTAATTCCATGATGCTCTCCACCAAGAATGAGTAATCCCTTCGTAGGCTTGATGGTCGGTGAAGAGCTGGATGAGATTCATCATGTAATCGAGCTAGTTTTGTTAGGGCTTGATCCCTAGTATCCAGTATGTTCGGAGATAGATGTTGCTATGACTTTGCTATGCCTAATGCTTGTCACTAGGGCCCAAGTGCCATGATTTCAGATCTGACAAGTTTATGTTTTCACAATTATATCTATGTTCCCAATCCAGTCTTGCAAGTTATATGCACCTACTATGTGTTAGGATCCGCATACCCCAAAGTAACAATAATTTGGATTCTTTCCGGTGATTACCGTAGTATGAGGAGTTCATGTATTCACTATGTGTTAATGCTTTGTTCAGATTATCTATTAAAAGGTGGCCTTAATATCCCCTAGTTTCCTTATGGACCCCGCTGCCACGGGAGGGTAGGACAAAAGATGTCATGCAAGTTCTTTTCCATAAGCACGTATGACTATTTATGGAATACATGCCTACATTATATCGATGAACGGGAGCTAGTTCTGTGTCGCCCTATGTTGTGACTGTTATATGATGAATATTATCCAACAATATCACCGATCTAGTGCCTAAGAGTTTTCCACATATTATGCTTGGTAAGTTACTACTGTCGCTACTGTTGTTACAACTGCTACAAAACTGCTTTCACTATTACCATTACTGTTGCTACTATTACCACATCTAACAAAATTATCATATTACTGTGCTACTCATCATTGTGCTGCAGATTCTAAATCCCCGAGTGCGGTTGAATTGACAACTCAACTGCTAATATCTGCAATTATTATTCCACTCCCATTGTGTCAAATCTATAAATTTCGGTTGAATACTCTACCCTCGAAAACTATCGTGATCCCATATACTTGTGGGTTATCAAGAACATTTTTTGGCGTTGTTGTTGGGGAGCATAGCTATATTTGTTGAGTCACTTGGGATATCTATTTATTGCTCAGTATGAAGAATTTGAAAGATACAAGAACCAAGATTCTTCCCTCAAAGACGAGTGGAGGTAAGAAACTACCATCTAGCTCTCACTTGATTCACCCTCTATTTTCAATAGACTTGCAACACCACCACCACATGGTATTAATCCTGATATGTCGCAAGTAATTGGTGATGCAACCTCTCCTATGAATGATGCTTATGATGATGCTAGTACCTTGCTTGATGATACTGTTCCACTTGGTGAATTTCTTGATGAAGAACTTTCTAGAGCTAAAGAAATTGAGCATGTTGAAACTCATGATACTACTGAAATCTTTGCAACTAAAAACATTGAAATACCTTTGTAAGTGCATCTAGTGCCCCTTAGCGATTTTGGTGGTTTGAAGACTTATAGGTTAAGTATCTAATGTGTTCTTGAGTGTACACAGGATCTATAAGTCGCTGAGGAGTTTGTAATATTTGATGAATATCGACCCCTAAAAATGTATATCTTCGGTTGAAGAAATTGGTCTGAAGCTAAAGCTCTGAATCGCGAAGAATTTGCGATGAAATTGATATTCCTCATGAAGATATTGAAATTGAGGAATTCGGTGTTTCCTGAAGAAAATCATTCTAAAGACTTTGAGGCATGAAGATTTACTCTTTCTGTTTTGTTTTCTTCACACTTGAGTAATAGGAACACCGTACTGTTAAAGGGGGTCGAGGTAACACATTGGAATGAATTTCCTCATGATGCTCAACCCAAGCCTAATCCTACCAAAAGCCTCAAGTGAGGAATACGAGTGACATGAGGACTCTCACAGTTGAGGGTCCCGACCGTTTCGATAGCCACGCCACATCATTGGTCTTATCCACACCAACGGTCATATTAGTTAAGGGCATTAATGTCAAATCATGTCGGGATGCTCCCGGGATATAAATAGCCGCCCCCCACAACCATTAGCTGGTTGGCTGCTCTGTTAGAAACTGACACTTGTCATAAGAGCAACCCAAATTCCTCAGAGTCTTCGAGAGTAATTCATCAGTGAGGAAACACCCCAAACACCAAACCACAAACCGAAAACCAAGTGATTGAGCATCACTGAAGAAGTTGTTCCTGTGTGGGACTGAAGCCTTTTACCTTTGAGGACTGTGCATCCTCCAGACGGTTAGGCGTCATGGTCTAGAGCAATCCAGCAGTCAATTGTGGATCGTCGGGTGACCAAGTTTGTGAGGGTTTGGAAGTGTGCCCTGAAAACTTACCACGAGTGTTGGGCGAGGACTGTGTGTTCTTAGCCCAAGGAGAATACGGTAGGGACTGTGTGTCCCGGGACTGTGTGTCTTTTGGTTTCAATACCAAGCCGCTCCAAACCAGATGTACAACTGTCACAGCAGTTGGAACTGGTTCATCAACTACTGTCTTCGCTGTGAAACGGGTTCTAATTCCTCAACACTTTATATTCCTCAGATTATGTGTTGATGATTTTCACTGTCACTATTTGAAGAATTTGCTGAAGTCTTTCTCTGAAATTCCTCAACCCCAAATTCTTCACGCAAGTTAATCCTCATCTGTTTTCTGTGTGCCTGCTTACTGTGCAATCTGTTTTCACATTCCTCATACTGAAAAACTGCTATAGTGAAACTTTGCACTCCTGATCCTTTACTATTTCGTCTTTAAGTTAGTCATCAGTGAGGAATTTCCTCAAAAGGAATTTCCTCAGTGATGAAATTCTAAAAATCTCCTATTCACCCCCCCCCTCTAGTCGATATAACGCACTTTCAATTGGTATCAAAGCAAGGTACTCCCTTGTTCTGTGTGATTTTGGTTTAACCACATGGAGTTTTTGTCATGTCGACTGCAGGCATGATTAAGGTTACTACAGCATATCCTACTTTCGAAGGAAAGAACTTTCCCTTCTGGAAGACCAAGATGCAGATGCATCTACATGCTATTGACAATGATCTCTGGTATATTGTGGAACATGGTGTCCCCATCATCTCTGCTAGTATCTCTGCTGCTGATGTGAAGAAATTCAAGCAACTTGATTCTCAAGCAAAGAATATCATATGTGGCCATCTGAGCCCAGGCCAGTTTGGAAGAGTGACTGCCTTGGGCTCAGCGACACATATCTGGGAGAGACTGTGCAAAGTAAATGAAGGAGTATCAACCCAGCGTGATTCTCGTGTTGATGTTCTTCGCAATCTCTTCAATCACTTCAAGAGGCTTGACAATGAAAGCTGCCAAGATACCTTTGATCGCCTCACTAACATATCAAATGAACTGCAAGCACTGGGAGCTCGAGACATTACTGATCACGAAGTTGTGAAGAAACTTCTAAGATCTTTGGATTCTTCATTTGATACTTTAGTTCTGATGATTCAAGAAAGACCAGACTACAAGATGTTTGATCCAGCTGATATACTCGAAAGGCTCAATACTCATGAATTCCAGCAAGAAGAAAAGAAAGATCTATATGGACCAAGCTATTCTAGACCACGTGCACTGAAGGCTAGAGCAATTTCCTCATCTGAAGAAGAAGACTCAGATGATAGCATTGGTGATCCTGAAGAATTTGGACAGGAGCTTGCAATGCTCGTGAGGAAATTCCAGAAGTTTACACGACGTGGTCAGTTCGGTAAATCTTCAAGAAGAGATATGAGGAAATCAGAATCTTCATCTGAGGACTACAAGAAAAGAACCTGCCACAAATGCAAGAAATGAGGTCACTACATTGCTGATTGTCCCCGTTGGGGAAAGGAATCAAAGAAGAAGAAATACAAGGATGATAGTTCTGATGACTCGAAGAAGAAGAAGAAATCTTCAAAATCCTCATCTTCAAAGCCCTCATCACAGAAGAAGACTAGTTTCAGAAAGGCTCGGGCACTTATTGGCAAGGAAATGGATTCCTAGGCAGAATCAGAGGAATGTGATGAAGAGGAGGGTTCTGATGAAGACTCAGAATCTGGACAGGCCAGTCTTGCACTTGCAACCACTTTCGTCAGCAAGTCAATCTTCAACCTTGAAGAAGATGATAACACCATCCACACTGATGACTATGTTGATGACTTCGCTCCAACCTATTGCTTCATGGAAAAAGGTTCAAAGGTACCGAATGATGCTTCCTCCTCTAATTCAAGTGATTGTGAACCTGGTGATTATAAAAAACCCAGTTACAGTAAACTTGCTATCATTGCCACTAAACAACAGACTGCCCTGGAAAAGCTTCAGAAACTGCTAGATAGAAGCGATGACCTGTTGAATGATGAAATGAATCTTACCCAAATCCTCACTAAAGATGTGAAAAGTCTTCAGTCTAGATTTTATAATCTTCAAGTTCGTCATGACACACTCCTCACTGATCATGAGAAACTTTCCTATGAATTTCTTCAAAGGAAGCTTGATCTTGAGAAGTTGAGGATTTCTCATGATGATCTTCGTATGGAAAATGATTCATTACTTGCTCAACAGATCAGTGCTGCTCAAGCTGAATTCATTCCTCCATGTCTTAAATGCATTGAACGTGAAACTGCTAATTCTTCACCAGAATCATCAAATGCTTCTATTGCTACAAATTCTTCAACTGCTCCTGTAGTGTCAAATTCCTCACTTGAGGAAAACACAAATGTCACTGATGAAAATGCAGGGCTGAAGAAATTGTATGTGACAGGCATATACCAAAGTCTCAAAGGACATCAAACCCTTTGTGATGTGCTCAAAAAGCAGATCTTGAACAGGAACCCGAGGAAAGAAGTAATTGCCTTTGAGAGTAAATTGAATGATGATGGATCTTATTGGAAACCTGAGCAGTACCCCAAAACCTCATGGGTTGCTGCTACTGGGCCTCCTTTTGATCCATCCAATCTAACTGGCTTTTCATGTGAATTATCCTCTTCCTCAGATGAGTCATTTGACTCCAACTATAAATTGTTCAAAAATCAATCTGGTGAAGTGTTTGCTCGATATGTTGGAACTAACTGCAGGAATGGGCCTCCCCTGAGGAAGATCTGGGTTCCCAAAAGTTGCCTTGAAAATCTTTAGGTAAATGTCCTCATGACACCACCTATGAAGAATTTGAACCCCAGATCAAATTCCTCAGGAGGACCAAAGTCTTCAAGAGGATCAAAATCCTCAACTGGTCAAAATTATGCTCGTACCTATGCTAATGCTTCTAACATGCAGGGAAACTACAAGGAACATGAATATTAGCGTTACTCTTCAAATCATTATGTTTGTAAATCCTCAAACCAGTTCTCTGCATATTCATATGAGTACTTTAACCCCCCCTACTGCTAAGAAAAGTGCATTAGCTTCAATGCCTCCTTTCTCATATGGTGCTCGCAGGATGATGAATGCTTTACCACCCCTTCAGATGTGGGTGGTGAAGAAATTGAACTAATCACTTCTGCAGGTTAGGTCTCCAGATGAAAATCATCATTTGAAGAATTTGCTGGAGACCTGAGGAAAATGCTTGATAGGACGCAAGCTAATATTGATGAAATAGAAATATTTCACACGTCTTTTTAATTCTGTTATGATGAAATTCATATCTGATGAAATTGATATCATATTCTTCAAGTCCGAAGCATATGAGATGGTAATCTGTACTAATTCATCTGCAGGATGACAAACCCAAGAGTACTAAGTGGGTTCTTGATAGTGGCTGCACACATCACATGACTGGTGATAAAATTTTGCTGATGAATATGCCACTAACTCCATCACCTCTGAAGCAAATCACATATGTTGACAAAGGTAAAAGCAAGGTATTGGGACTTGGCAAAGTGGCTATTTCCAAGGATAGGCACATGGACAAAGTGATGCTTGTTGAATCCCTTGGATTTAACCTCATGTCAGTCTCGATGCTTTGTGATCTTGATATGATTGTTATCTTTGGTAGATATAGATGTGTTGTCATCATGGAATTTGACAAATCCAAAGTCTTCGAAGGTGTCAGAAGAGGGGATTTGTACATTGTTGATTTCTCTACAGGTCCTCAACCAGCCACTTGCTTACTAGAAAAAACCTCAGAAGTGTGGCTGTGGCATCGAAGACTCGGTCATGCAGGCCTGAGGAATTTGCACACGCTCGCGAAGAAGAAGCATGTCATCGGCATCGAATCAGTCAAATTCCTCAAGGATCATCTCTGCGGTGCATGTGAATCTGGGAAACTTACCAGATCCAAGCATCCCTCGAAGACTATCATGACCACTACTGGTCCATTCGAATTGCTTCACATGGATCTATTTGGACCTACTCACTATGCCACACTAACAAATGCAGCATCTTTATATGGCTTTGTCATAGTTGATGATTATTCCAGATATACATGGGTGCATATCATCTTATATAAAACTGAAGTGCAGGAAATCTTCAAACAATTTTCTTCAAGGGCCTCGACGAACTTCGGCATCAAGATCAAACATATCAGGAGTGATAATGGAACAGAGTTCAAAAACACTGGTCTTGATGATTATCTTGATGAAAGTGGTATTACTCACGAATTATCTGCTCCTTATACTCCTCAACAGAATGGTGTCGTCAAAAGGAAGAACGGGACTCTAGTTGAGATGGCAAGAACCATGCTTGAAGAATATTAGACTCCTCGTCGCTTTTGGCCTGAAGCAATCAACACTGCATGCCATATCATCAACAGGGTATATTTTCACAAATTCCTCAAGAAAACCTCATATGAACTCCTCACTGATAAGAAACCCAATGTAAGTTATTTCAAAGTCTTCGGTGCAAAATGTTGGATTAGAGATCCTCACCATAGCTCAAAATTTGCACCTAAAGCACATGAGGGTTTTATGCTTGGTTATGGAAAGGACTCGCACACCTACAGAGTCTTCAACAACTATCACAACAAAGTTGTTGAGACTGTAGATGTGCGGTTCGATGACACTAATGGCTCGCAAAGAGAGAAATTGCCTTCTGATCCAGATAAGATGTCTCCTGAGGAAGCAATAAAGCTCAAACCTACTGAAGACATTGTTCCCACTGAGGAAACTGATGAAGAAATCATCCCCATCATTGATGAAAATCAAGAAGGTGCTCCTGAGGAAATTGCTCCAGAACCACTTCCTCAGCCCAGACGAAATCCTCAACCAGCTCATCCGAGGATTGCAAATGAAGTGGAACTTGACAAATCCTCAATGACATCAACGCGCCAGGTCCTCTCACTCGCTCAAAAGCTTCACACTTAGTTAACTTTTGTGGGCATTTCTCCTTTGTATCTATCACAGAACCCTCAAAAGTTGCTGAGGCTTTCCTGGAACCGGAGTGGATCCAAGCTATGCAAGACGAACTTCTTCAATTCAAGCTGAGTGGCATATGGGAGCTCGTCAAGCGACCAGATCCTCGCAAGCACAATATCATCGGAACCAAGTGGATTTTCCGAAACAAGCAAGATGAGGATGGTCAAGTGGTGAGGAATAAGGCACGACTTGTAGCCCAAGGCTACACCTAGGTTGAAGGAATAGATTTCGATGAAACTTTTCCACCTGTTGCTAGACTTGAAGCTATTCGAATACTACTTGCTTATGCTAATCATCATAACATCATCTTATATCAAATGGATATGAAAAGTGCATTCCTCAATGGTAAGCTTGAGGAAGATGTATATGTTGCTCAGCCCCCAGGTTTTGAGGATCCAAAGAATCCAGACAAAGTCTCCAGACTCAAAAAGGCGCTCTATGGTCTCAAGCAAGCCCCTCGGGCATGGTATGATAGATTGAAGGAATTCCTCATGAAGAAAGGCTTCAAACCTGGTTCACTCGATCCAACTCTTTTCACTAAATCCTATGATAATCAGCTATTTTTGTGCCAGATATATGTCGATGATATTATATTAGGTTGTACTGACAAACGATACAGTGATGAATTTGCTTACATGATGAGTGAAGAATATCAGATGTCTATGATGGGGGAGCTGAAATTCTTCTTAGGTCTTCAAATTCGTCAACAACGCAATGGAATCTTCATATCACAGGAGAAATACCTCAAGGATGTTCTGAGGAAATTTGACATGCATGAATGCAAAGGTGCCAAGACTCCAATGCCTACCAACGGCCACCTCTGCACTGACGAAAATGGTAAAGAATTCGATCAACAGGTATATCGCTCTATGATTGGCTCTTTATTGTATTTATGTGCATCTAGGCCAGATATAATGCTTAGTGTTATCATGTGTGCACGTTTTCAAGCAAAACCGAAGGAATCACACCATAAGGTTGTGAAGCATATTCTTTGATACTTAGCTCACACACCAACACTAGGATTATGGTACCCCAAGGGCTCAAATCTTCATCTGGTAGGGTATTCTGATTCTGACTATGTTGGTGACCGTGTGGATCGCAAGTCAACCTCTCGCACATGCCATTTCCTCGGAAGATCACTAGTCTGCTGGTCCTCAAAGAAGCAGAACTGTGTATCACTCTCCACTGCCGAAGGTGAGTACATTGCTGCTGGTTCATGATGTGCTCAATTGCTGTGGATGAAGCAAACCCTCAAGGACTACAGCATCAACATGAAGAATGTGCCTCTCTACTGCGACAATGAGAGTGCAATCAAGATTGCATACAACCCAGTACAACACTCGAAGACCAAGCACATCCAGATTCATCATCATTTTCTTCGGGACCGAGTCCTCAAGGGCAATATCCTCATCGACCATGTGAAGACTGATGATCAACTGGCAGATATCTTCACTAAGCCCTTGGATGAGAGAAGGTTTTGCAAGTTGCGGTGTGAGCTCAATATCTTAGAATCTTCAAATGTTTTGTAAAGACATGCACACATCCTAACACTTATGCAAAATTGATGACTTAGATGTGCAACACATGATGAATCGATTTTCTTCAACTGATGAAGAATATCACTCTGAGTGTGAAGAAATCAACGAAGAAATTGATTCTCACGGCCCTACGATAATTGTACGCGGCGTTTGTAATCAACATTCTTATATGGTGGGTCACGGCACCGCCCAACGTGAAATTCCTCAAGTTGAATTTTCTTCAAAGTCTCATTTCTTCAAAAATTTGATTTTGTTCAAATCAGTCGTTCTTCAAAATCGTTTTTCTTCAAAATTGAAATTCATCATTGTGACGATTTATCACAAAATCCTCAAGTTAGTCAAATCTTCAAAAACACTTGATGATTTTCGTTTACCTAGATAGACTATGATTTCAAGTCCTCAATAGCATTCACTTATAGCTATTTCTTCAAGTTTATATTTCATCTAAGTGAATGTGATCGGACCCTACTTTCCCTCTATGCTATTCTCATCCAGTCTATTCAATTCTTCATATGCGTTCTACTTGAAACTTTGTTCGAAATCCTCACTGCGTCCTTGTCAGCTGATGATTTTGTAACAAAATCCTCAAATCTTCACAAAAAAATGAACAGTAACTGAACCCCACTTTCCTCGTTCGGATAACCACGATCTCCACGATCTCCACCGCTTTGCTCGTAAGCTACACGTGTCCTGCGGAGACGTAGAGGCACGGGCTATTTGGTCTGATTTCCTCGCGCCAACAGTAACTGCCTGGCTATAAATATGTCCCCATCCCCCTCGGTAAACACTTCTTCGCTCCATTGCTCTCTTGCTACAGCAAAGCTCCAAACCCTAGCGCCACCGCTGGAAGTCTTGACGCCGGCGAAGAAAAGCTTCACTGCCTCGACTTTTCCGTCGCCGAAACCACGCCGGAGTCGGACCATCCCCGTCCGCCGCCGCCGTAGACGTCCTCTACTGCCAAGTTAGGGGACATTGGACCCGCACCGAAAGAGCTTCTCCCTGCTACTCTTGTCTGTTCTTCGTGCACGCCATCTAGGGTAAATAAAAACCCTATTTTTACAGCAAGTTTGATCTACTATTTTACCTCTGAGATGTGAAATCTGTTTTTCCTCAAGAATCCATCAGTTTCTTTTCCTCAAACACTGCCTATCACCACACTATTGATGAACTTCACTAAGCATCCAAGATTTTCACGAGATTCCTCAATTGTGCGAATTTTCGGATCTGTACAACTATGGAACCCAAGAACACCCCCATCCGTTCTTTGCTGAGGTTGTTTTCACTGCCTATTGGAATATCTGGACCACCAGAAATGCAAAAGTTTTCAACCAGGAACAACCAAAGTTCAGGAAATGGAGAGCTGGATTTATCCATGATATTCCTTTATTAGCTCATAGAATTAAGGCTAGTTTCAGGGATGATCACCTTAAGTGGATTTCCTTTTTGCCTCCTTGAGGTCTGTATCTCTCTGCTCCCCCCCCCTCTCTGTACATTCTATACCACCTCTTGTACATACAGTTTTCATAATTGCAATACAGAAAATGGCTGTGGGGGGTTTTCCCTACAGTAGCCGGTCAAAATTCCTCAACCACTGGTCAAATTCCTCAACTGTCAAAAAATTTCATTTTCTTCAAATCTGAGAACGCATATGACCTCTCCAAATTCCTCGCAACTATACTCTGTTCACAGGTACACACATGTCAGCTGATGAATCTCTCGGTTCTCATCAAATTAACTCATTTGCAGCGTTTCTTGAAGAAAATCTTCAGGTCTCATCAGGGTCCTCAAGAGTTCAATCTCATCGGCAAAATCCTCAACTGAAGAAAATGGAGGATGACAGGAAGCAAAAGGGAGGCAAGAAACTTCAGCAGAATACAGCCGCAGATATCCCTGAGGATATATATCTGGATTACTGCACTCCTCATGAAAATGAAACTATGCCCAAGAGAAAGATTCGGCTTCAGAAGATAGAACGCCGATGGGCTAAGGAGTGGAAGGAGTACAGATTTGTCACTCCCAAATATGCGAAGAAATTCGCTCTGAAGCCTCCTGGCAAACGGGCCCCACTTGACGATTATCAAGAAGCATATCCCTCAAGCCTCAAGGCACTTGATGGTTATCCTGACGAAAAGGAAAAACACTTGGCAAAGCTCAAGAAGCAGGCAGAGGCTGCTGTGAGGAAATTCAACGAATCATCTGCTGATGCATCAACTGCAGCTACTTCCTCTACTGCTGAGACCTCTGGTACGGCCATTCCTCAACAAAAGTCTGTGCCACCAAAACCAAAGGCTTCAAAGCCTCAAGAGAAACCAGCTCCAGCATGAGCCCCAAAACCATCAGCGCCAAAACCCTCAGCACCAAAATCCTCAACACCACCACAGGCTTCAAAACCTGAACAGAAGCCGGTAGAGAAGCCACTGCCCGCTACCTCCAGCTCCTCACTCCCAGCTGCAACAAGCTCGGAGACTAAGTCTTCACCAACTCCTCTGAGGACTAAGATGACTGCTGGGAGAGGAACAAGACCCAGCCCAAGCAAAATCATCACGGTCCCTTCTGCATCAGAGGGTAGTGATGAATTTGATGATGAAACTCTGCAAGCAATGATCAGAAACAAGCAAGAGAGGGTAGCTCAAGCTTCTGGCAGCTCCATTCCTCTGGCCATGGACCCAAAAGTCCTCCTCGACTACATCAATATCTGGTATGAGGACCCCAACACTCCACTTGATGATTTGAAACTTCCCCCAGGCATCAGCCACATGGTGGCTGCATTCATCAACGAGGCCAAGTGGAAGGAGCACTAAGCTAAACAGGCCAAGGTGGCTAAGCTCAAGAAGGAGAAATTCCTCAAGCAGAATCTCCTCAACCTGACGCCTGATGACCTTGTGTCAACACAGGCAGAGTTGATGACCTTGACAGATAAGTACTCCAAGCTTTCTGACCGTCAAAGTCTCAAAAGAAATTTAATCAAACTTCCTACTGAAGTTGTTACCGACTACAACAAGAAAGATGTCGCTCCAGTACCAACTCCTCAGCCTCTGATTGAAGAACCAGCTGATGAAACTGCTCAAGCTGAGGAAATCCCTCAAGAAAGTTGTGTGGATGAACCAGCAATTGAGAAAATCACCACTGAATATCCAGCTGATGAATCAGCTACAGCTGGTAAGACAGACCCTGCTCCAGTTGCTGCTTCAAAGCTAGCTGATGAATCTGTTCCAGTTGCTGCTTCAAAGCCAGCTGATGACTTTGCTCCAGCTGGTTCCCCAAAGCCAGCTGATGAATCTGCTGAGAAAACACCTTCACCAAAAGCTTCAAAGGTGAAGAAGATGACTCCGTCTGCATCAGACGTGAAAAAGACAAGGGTTGCTGAAAAGGAAGCCAAGAAGAGAAAGGCCTCTTCAGCAGAAAAACACACTTAGGCCAAGCGCCTCAAAGCACTTGAAGAAAATGCTCCACTGGACCTTGTGCCACTTAACAACGCTCCATCTTATGAAATGGTTACCTTTGCAAGCGAAGACCAGGATCAAGGGCCAGATGAGGAAATGAAGGATGTTGAATCTGAGGAACATACTGACAAAGAAATTCGAATTGACGACAGTCCTCAGCCTTCCATTCCTCATGTAGAAATTGCACAAGGTCAGCTGGACCAGCTGATGAATCTGGCTCCGTCATCAAGCAAGCTGAGGAAGAACAAAGTGAAGATCCTCAAGCTGATGAAAGTCAGAGTCCTGAGAAAAATCCGCAACCTGAGGATCAGGCTGACCCAACTCCTACTCCTGAGCAAGATCCTCAAACTGAGGCTCAGGATGAACCAATTCCTCCTCCGGAGCAAAACCCTCAACAAGATGCTCCAGTTGACGACATTCCTCAGCCTGAAGTGCAACAAGAGCATGCTCGTCAGCCTGAAGCTCAAGCTGATGAAATTCCTCACCCTCAGGACCATGCTGAGGAAAATGCACCAGACCCAGATAATGCCTTCGTCGTCCTCAACCCAGAGTCTGCAATTGTTGTCTCCCCTCACGTCCAACAGCCAAACCTTCAGCCCATGCAGCGTCAGCCATTCTCAAAGCGGCCAAAGTTTCAAAAGGAGTCCTTCATTGAAGAACGCATGTTCTTCATCGGAGAACATCCCTATGACAAGCCTCAAATCAGGCACCTGAAGTTTTGGACGAGGACGCAGCTCAATTACTATGCCTCTGTGTTGTGTGGAAGAAACAAGATTTTCCAGCACAGGCATGTTCCTCATGTTGAGCTTGAAGAAATACCATGCCTGGCTCCAGTCCTCAACGTCCTTCATGAAGTTGGACTCCTCCCAATGTGCTCAGATATCTGTGATTGGAACAGTGAGCTTATTCTTCAATTTTATGCCACTCTTCACATATCTGGAGATCCCGCGGACATCAACACCTGGGTGTTTGACTGGATGACGCAAACAACACACCACAAGGCTCCTGCCATTGAGCTCCTGCGTGAACTGCCAGTGTCAATTCCCTCAGAGCAAGCCGTGAAGCTTTATGATGAACGTGAGCTGCCTAACAAGATGATGGAAGTCCTCAAGAAGCCTTTGGCTAAAGGGAAACCACCAAGAACGACTTTCCTCATCCATGAGCTCAAATATGAACCAAGGACTGTTTACAGAATCTTCTGGAAGTGTTCTTGCGCCGATCAAGGGCCATGATGATGAAGAAGATGTCGTAGGCATCATGAAGAATATCCTCTTCAACATCATTCATGGTATTCCTATCAACATCCATGATTTCTTCTTGAGGACTTTGGCCGACAATGCAATGTGTCCTTTTGACCACAAAATATATGCTCCATGGATCATGAGATTCATCAGGACAAGGACAGGCATCAACTTTCACGCTGATTTCAACAATCATGTTGGTTATATGCCTCCTATCAGGGTCAACAAGAAGACTTTCGAGCCTGTTGAAGGAAAAGGCAAGTCTATTATTGATGAAGGCCGTAGGCCCCTTGATGGCCAGTTCAGAGAGCCTGAAGCATATTATTCATGGGATGATACTGAGACTCATCCTCCAAGCTCTGTTGCTCCTCGTGTGCTGAATACCAGAGAGCTTCTTCTCAGTCTTCACTCGAAGGTGGATCGAAATCACAAATGGGTCAAACGCTAGTTTGGCGCCATCGTGAAAACCCTCAGTGAAACGCAGAATGCTGTGCAGCTTAACCATCATTATCTTCATGAGGTTTTTGATCGCACCTGGGCTACACTTGCTCATCTGAAGACTCCGGCAGAACTTGAAGAATTGGAGTTTGTGCGAGACTTTGACTGGTCGTGGCCACCAAAGAACAAATTCAGGCCAATTCCAGTTCCAAACCTTGAGGACAGTTCTTTTTCTTCATTCCGCACTGCTGAATCTGATGAAGAACAACAAGACACTGCCACCGGTCCAAGGAAGAAGACTGCTCCCAAGAATCCTCACGCATCTTCATCAACTGCCAAGGAGTAAAATTCTTCACGGGCGTTAGTCCTCAGTTTGTCCCTTTTTGTCACTTGATGACAAAGGGGGAGAAATTTGAGAGTTAGTCTTCACGCGGGATATTTTGGGGCTTATGAACTATATTTAAGTTACAAACTCTTGGCTCTTCTGAAGTGTTTATGTAATGAGTTGTAACTTAAGCCCGATGGTACTCTGACGCTTTTGAACGTTTTTCTTCGCATGCTTATTCCTCAAAATTTTAATGCACGCATGCTGGAATTCGTCAGATACCATTTGTCATCATGCATCCTCAATTTCTTCATACTATATGTCATATGTATGCATGATTTACAAGACTCAGGGGGAGATCTCCATGATATAAATCATCAATGTGCATTTGCTGTGAAAAGCAAAATCCTCAAGATATGCACATCTTCAGGGGGAGTCTCTCTGAATCTTGATTTCAAATTCCTCAAATGAGTATTTACACTTCGTATTTTTATCCCTGTTGAAGACTTAACCTAATTGTGATCAACCACCAAAAAGGGGGAGATTGTAAGTGCATCTAGTGCCCCTTAGTGATTTTGGTGGTTTGAAGACTTATAGGTTAAGTATCTAATGTGTTCTTGAGTGTACACAGGATCTATAAGTCGCTGAGGAGTTTGAAATATTTGATGAATATCGACCCCTAAAAATGTATATCTTCGGTTGAAGAAATTGGTCTGAAGCTGAAGATCTGAATCGCGAAGAATTTGCGTGAAATTGATATTCCTCTTGAAGATATTGAAATTGAGGAATTTCGTGTTTCGTGAAGAAAATCATTTTGAAGACGTTGAAGCATGAAGATTTACTCTTTCTGTTTTGTTTTCTTCACACTTGAGTAATAGGAACACCGTACTGTTAAAGGGGGTCGAGGTAACACATTTGAATGAATTTCCTCATGATGCTCAACCCAAGCCTAATCCTACCAAAAGCCTCAAGTGAGGAATACGAGTGACATGAGGACTCTCACTGTTGAGGGTCCCGACCGTTTCGATAGCCACGCCACATCATTGGTCTTATCCACACCAATGGTCATATTAGTTAAGGGCATTAATGTCAAATCATGTCGGGATGCTCCCAGGCTATAAATAGCCACCCCCACAACCATTAGTTGGTTGGCTGCTCCGTTAGAAAGTGACACTTGTCATAAGAGCAACCCAAATTCCTCAGAGTCTTCGAGAGTAATTCATCAGTGAGGAAATACCCCAAACACCAAACCACAAACCAAAAACCAAGTGATTGAGCATCACTCAAGAAGTTGTTCCTGTGTGGGACTGAAGCCTTTTACCTTTGAGAACTGTGCATCCTCCAGACGGTTAGGCGTCATGGTCTAGAGCAATTCAGTAGTCAATTGTGGATCGCCGGGTGACCAAGTTTGTGAGGGTTTGGAAGTCTGCCCTGAAGACTTACCATGAGTGTGGGGCGAGGACTGTGTGTTCTTAGCCCAAGGAGAATACGGTAGGGACTGCGTGTCCCGGGACTGTGTGTCTTTTGGTTTCAATACCAAGCCGCTCCAAACCATATGTACAACTGTCACAACAGTTGGAACTGGGTCATCAACTACTGTCTTCGCTGTGAAACGGGTTCTAATTCCTCAACACTTTATATTCCTGAGATTATGTGTTGATGATTTTCACTGTCACTGTTTAAAGAATTTGCTGAAGACTTTCTATGAAATTCCTCAACCCCAAATTCTTCACGCAAGTTAATCCTCATCTGTTTTCTGCGTGCCTGCTTACTGTGCAATCTGTTTTCACATTCCTCATTCTGAAAAATTGTTGTAGTGAAACTTTGCACTCCTGATCCTTTACTGTTTCGGCTATAAGTTAGTCATCAGTGAGAAATTTCCTCAAAAGGAATTTCCTCAGTGATGAAATTCTAAAAATCTCCTATTCACCCCCCTCTAGTCGATATAATGCACTTTCAATTGGTATCAGAGCAAGGTACTCCCTTGTTCTGTGTGATTTTGGTTTAACCACCTGGAGTTTTAGTTCTGTCGACTGCAGGCATGATTAAGGTTACTGCAGCATGTCCTACTTTCAAAGGAAAGAACTTTCCCTTCTAGAAGACCAAGATGCAGATGCATCTACAAGCTATTGACAATGATCTCTGGTATATTGTGGAACATGGTGTCCCCATCATCTCTGCTAGTATCTCTGTTGCTGATGTGAAGAAATTCAAGCAACTTGATTCTCAAGCAAAGAATATCATCTGTGGCCATCTGAGCCCAGGCCAGTTTGGAAGAGTGAGTGCCTTGGGCTCAGCGACACTTATCTGGGAGAGACTCTGAAAAGTAAATGAAGGAGTATCTGTTTTCTGCGTGGCTGCTTACTGTGCAATCTGTTTTCACATTCCTCATACTGAAAAACTGTTGTAGTGAAACTTTGCACTCCTGATCCTTTACTGTTTCCGCTGTAAGTTAGTCATGAGTAAGGAATTTCCTCAAAAATGATTTTCCTCAGTGATGAAATTCTAAAAATCTCCTATTCACCCCCTCCCCCCCTCTAGTCGATATAACGCACTTTCAACCTTTTATACATGACTATCCTAGAACTGAAATGCATGACATACCTGAAGGTTGTGTTATGGATGAAGAAATTGCTAGACCTTCTTGCTTGTAAGGATAAAGATGATCCTAAGAAACTACTATGCAAGTTGAAAGAAAAATCCTTGAATGCTAGAATGAAATATGATCATAAGTTTGCTACTTCACCTATCATTGTTACCAATAAGGATTATGAATTCTCTATCGACCAAGAGATAATTACTTTGGTTGAATATGATCCTTTTCATGGCTATGAAAATGAAACTGTTGTCGCACATCTCACTAAGCTAAATGATATAGCCACCCTATTTACTAATGATGAGAAAATTTGCTACGACTATATTCTCAAATTATTTACATTCTCATTAAAGGGTGATGCTAAGATTTGGAATAATACTCTTGCTCCTAGTTGTGTGTGTAGTTCCCGGGATATGATTTACTGCTTCTTTGAAAAATATTTTCCTGCTCATAAGAAACAAGTTGCCTTACAAGAAATATTTAACTTTGTGCAAATTGAAGAAGAGAGTCACCCACAAGCTTGGGGAGGCTTATCCAATTACTTAACGATTTTTCCTGATCATCCTCTTAAGAAAAATAAAATACTTGATATATTTTATAATGGACTAACCAATGCTTCTAGGTACCACCTAGATAGTTGTGTTCGTTGTGTTTTCACAGAATGACCTGTCGAACAAGCTGAGGAGTTATTGACTAATATATTGAAGAATTATGATTAATGGACACTTCCTAAACCACCGCCTAAGCCTACTCCAAAGAAGGGGTATCTTATTCCTTAGTCCTGAAACTATGCAAGAGGCAAAGAAATGTTCGAAGGAAAAAGGCATTAAAGTTGAAGATGTCAAGAATTTACCACCTATCGAAGAAATGCATGGTCTCCAAGCACCACCACACATGGTGGAGGTAAATTATCTTTTATAGTTTGATGAAGGTGACATCCCTTACAATAAATATCCTAGTCAATGCTTATATGTGTTTGACAATTATATTATAAAGCAAGATCATTTCAACTCCTATGTCATGAAAAAACTGAAACAAAACTATGATATGATTGCTCGCTTAAGTGACTTGTTATTTAGAATCACAAATGATGTAAGAGGTGTAGGAAAACATGCTTCTATGGTTCAAACCCAACTATAACAAGTTGCTAAATCTCAAAGTGGTCTACTTCATGAAATAACTAATAATATGAATGATCATGATGCTAGAGTAATGACTAGAGGAGGAACAATGACTCAAGATCCACTATATCCAGAAGGTCATCCTAAAAGAACTGAACAAGATTCACAAAAAATTAATATTGATGCACCTAGTCCTCCTAGGAAGAAAAAGAAAAAGAAAAATGATAGGACCTTGCATACTTGTAGTGAACCTAAATTAGAGAAACCTTCTCATAATGCTAATGATATCTCTATCTCTGATGCTGAAACTCAATCTAGTAGTGAGCATTTACCTAGTGATTATGGAAATGATAATGATGATGCTCATGTAGATGTTCAACCTATCAATGATAAAGAACCAGATAATGATGTTGAGATAGAACCTGTTGTTGCTCTTGATAAACCACTGCTATGGCAACAGACAACAGTGCCAGAGATTGGCACGTTGACGGAGACTGGGCTTGCGTTGGTTTTTCCCTTGAAGAGGAAAGGGTGGTGTAGCACAGGAGCAGTAAGTATTTCCCTCAGTTTGAAAACCAAGGTATCAATCCAGTAGGTGAATCTCGTCAAGTCCAGAGTACCTGCGCAAACACAAACGAGCTTGCACCCAACGTTATAAAGGGGTTGTCAATCCCTTCAAGATTGATTGCAAAGTGAGATCTGAAGGCGGGAAGTGCAACGAAGTAAAAGAGTAAGGCTGAAAATATGTTGTGAAGTAGACCTGGGGGCCATAGTGTTCACTAGAGGCTTCTCTCAAAATAGCAAATATTACGGTGGGTGAACAAATTACTGTCGAGCAATTGATAGAAACGCGCAAAGTCATGACGATTTCTAAGGCAATGATCATACATATAGGCATCATATCCGAGACAAGTAGACCAATACTTTCTGCATCTACTACTATTACTCCACACATCGACCGCTATCCAGCATGCATCTAGTGTATTGATTTCATGACGAACAGAGTAACGCCTTAAGCAAGATGACATGATGTAGAGGGATAAACTCAAACCAATGATGAAAACACCATCTTTTTACCCTTGATGGCAACAACATGATGCGTGCCTCGCTACCCCTTCTGTCACTGGGTCAGGTCACCACACGGTATGAACCCAAAACCAAGCACTTCTCCAATTGCAAGAATCATAGATCAAGTTGGCCAAACAAAACCCACAACTCAAAGAGAATTATAAGGATATGAAATCATGCATATAAGAGATCAGAAGAAACTCAAATAAGATTCATAGATAATCTGATCATAAATCCACAATTCATCGGATCTCGACAAACACACCGCAAAAGAAGATTACATCGGATAGATCTCCATGAAGATCATGGAGAACTTTGTATCGAAGATCCAAGAGAGAGAAGAAGCCATCTAGCTACTAGCTATGGACCCGTAGGTCTATGGTGAACTACTCACGCATCATCAGGGAGGTCATGGTGTTGATGAAGAAGCCCTGTGTATCTGAATCCCCCTCTGGCAGGGCACCAGAACGTGCCCAGATGGGATCTTGTGGAGACAGAAGCTTGCGTCGGTGGAAAAGTACTTTTGATGATCTCCTGATTTTTTCTGCGATTTTAGGGAATATATAGGCAAAGGAGCTAAGGCAGAGGAGGCCCAGGGAGCCCACAAGCCTGGGAGGCGCGGGGCCCCCTGGCCGCGCCATGAGGGCTTGTGGGGTCCCTGGTGACCCTCTGCCTTGGTACTCAAGTCTCCCGATCGTCTTCAGTTTCGGAAAAATCTTTTCGGAATTTTTATTCCGTTTGGACTCCGTTCAAAATCCTCCTCTGAAAAGGGTCAAAAACACGGAAAAAACAGGAACTGGCACTTGGCACTGAGTTAATAAGTTAGTCCCAAAAAAGATAAAAAAAGGCATACAAAACATCCAAAGTTTGACAAGATAATAGCATGAAACCATCAAAATTATAGATACGTTGGAGACGTATCAAGCATCCCCAAGATTAACTCCTGCTCGTCCTCGAGTAGGGAAGTGATAAAGACTGAATTTTTGATGTGGAATGCTACCTAGCATAGTTGTCCTTTGTAACTTCTTTCATGTGACATGAATGTTCAGATACGTAAGATTCAAAACAATAGTTTGCTATTGACATGAAAACAATAATACTTCAAGCAAACTAGCAAGGTAATCATGAACTTTCGAAATAACAAGGCCAAAGAAAGTTATCCCTACAAAATCATATAGTCTGGCTATGCTCCATCATCCCCACACAACTAATTTAAATCATGCACAACCCCGGTATTGGTCAAGTAGTTGTTTTTGCACTCTTACTTTCTCAAACTTTTTATAACTATCACGCAATACATGAGTGTGAGCCATGGATATAGCACTATAGGTGGAATAGAGTGTGGTGGTGGCTGTGAGACAAAAAGGAGGAGATGGTCACATTGACTCGGCGTATCAAAGGGCTATGGAGATGCCCATTAATATATATCAATGTGAGTAAGTAGGGATTACCATACAAAGGATGCACTAGAGCTATAAGTATGTGAAAGCTCAAAAGGAGAACTAGTGGGTGCGCATCCAACTTGCTTGCTCATGAAGACCTAGGGCAATTTGAGGAAGCCCATCATTGGAATATACAAGCCAAGTTATATAATAAAGATTCCCACTAGAATATGGTGGTGACGAAATGAGAGGCTCTCAATCATGAAGAACATGGTGCTATTACGAAGCACAAGTGTGGAAAAAGATAGTAGCATTGCCCCTTCTCTCTTTTTTTTTATTTGGGCTCTTTGGCTTATTTTTTTTCTCTTCTCTCTCTCTCCTTTTTTTATTTGGGCTCTTTGGCCTCTTTTTTTATTTCCTCACATGGGACAATGCTCTAATAATGATGATCATCGCACTTTTATTTACTCAAAGCTGAAAGCTTAGAACGATGATGACTCTATATAAAATGCCTCCAGCAGCGTATCGGGATGTGCAACGATCTAGCTTGACGTAGGACGTTGAAACATCTCGCTAGCTATCTTACGATCATGCAATGGCAATATGAGAGTGACGGAACAAGTCATGAGACGGAACGGTGGGAGTTGCATGGCAGTATATCTCGGAATGGCTATGAAAATGCCATAGTAGGTAGGTATCATGGCTGTTTTGAGGAAGGCATATGGTGGGTTTGTGTACCGGCGAAAATTGCGCGGCACTAGAGAGGATAGCAATGGTGGAAGGTGAAAGTGCATCTATACCATGGACTCACATTAGTCATGAAGAACTCACATACTTGTTGCGAAAGTTTTTATTAGTAATCGAAACAAAGTGCTAAACGCATACTCCTAGGGGAAGGGTTGGTAGGTGTTAACCATCGCGTGATCCCGACCGCAACACAAAGGATGACAATCAATAGATCAATTATGCTCCGACTTCCTAACATAGCGGTTTACCATACGTGCATGTTACGGGAATCACTAACCTCAACACAAGTATTTCTAGATTCACAACACCCTACTAACATAACTCTTAATATTACCGAATCCACGTCTCAAAACTAATTGAGAGGAATCAAAACTTCTCTTTCTATTCAATGCACATGAAGATGGAGGTTTTTGTATCCTCTTTGGGTACCTATCACCTTTGGGACTACTTTCATAGCACAAACCAACTACCAAGTCACGCACCGCCGTGCTCTAAAAGATCTAAGTGAAGCACATAGAGCAAAATTATCTAGCTCAAAAGATATAAGTGAAGCACGATGAGCATTCTAGCAAAATCACGATGAGTACATGTCTCTCTCAAAAGGATTGCAGCAAGGATGATTGTGACATAACAAAAAGAAAAGACTCCTATGATACAAGACGCTCCAAGCAAAACACATATCATGTGGTAAATAAAAATATAGCTCCAAGTAATGTTACCGATGGACTGAAGACAAAAGAGGGGATGCCTTCCCGGGGCATCCCCAAGCTTAGGCTTTTTGGTGTCCTTGAATTTGGCTTGGGATGCCTTGGGAATCCCCAAGCTTGAGCTCTTTCCACTCTTTATCCCTTTGTCCATGAGATCATCACCCAAAACTTGAAAACTTCACAACACAAAACTTAAACAGAAACTCGTGATATCATTAGCACACAAGAAAACAAACTACCACCTCTTTAGGTACTTTAGCAATCTTGATTTCTATTTATATTGGTGATAGATTACTGTATTATCACTTTTACATGGCTAGTACCCCCCCGATACTATCCATAGTTTCATCAAAACAAGCAACCAACTCAACAAAAACAGAATCTCTCAAAAACAGACCAGTCTGTAGCAATCTGTATACTTCGTATACTTCTGGCACCTCAAAAATTCTGAAAAATTATGACTGCCTGGGCAAAAGTCATATCAACCAGCAGCAAAAGGAATCAACTCAAAAGCTCTTTCTGAATAAAAATGAAAATAATCTCGTGAGCGAAAAGTTTCTGTCTTTTTCCAGCAGGATCAAACAACCATCACCAAGACTAGTCATAAAGGTTTTGCGTGGCCCAAACACAAAAGACACTATCATTACAGAATTATGATGGTGTGGATGCAACAAAACAGAAAGAAAAAGGTAAATTCATTGGGTTGCCTCCCAACAAGCGCTATTGTTTAACGCCCTTAGCTAGGCATAAGGCGATAGAATCATGTATCATCGTCTTTGGTGCTCAAACCATAAGTAGCCCTCATCATGGATTCAGAAGGCAATCTTATTTTTTTCTCGGAAAGTTCTCCATGCCCTTTTTTAAAGGAAATTGAAATCTAATATTCCCTTCCTTCATATCGATGATAGCACCGATAGTCCTTAGGAAAGGTCTACCAATAATAATAGGGCATGTAGGATTGCAATCAATGTCAAGCACAATGAAATCCACGGGTACATAGTTCCTATTTGCAATAATAAGAACATCATTGATCCTTACCATGGGTTTCTTGACAGTAGAATCCGCAAGATGAAAATTAAGAGAACACTCCTCAATCTCATTAAAACCCAGAACATCACATAAAGACTTTGGAATCGCAGAAACACTAGCACCCAAATCACACAAGGAATTGCACTCATAGTTATTGATTTTGATTTTGATAGTAGGTTCCCACTCATCATGAAGCTTTCTAGGGATAGAGACTTCCAATTCAAGTTTCTCTTCAAGAGATTTTATAATAGCTTCGACGATATGATCGGTAAAGGCCTTGTTTTGGTTATAAGCGTGTGGAGAGTTTAGCATGGATTGCATCAAAGAAATGCATTCAATCAAGGAGCAACTATCATAATGGAATTCCTTGAAATCCAACGTAGTAATTTCATTACTACTCAAGGTTTTAATATCTTCTACTCCACTTTCAATGCTTTTAGCATCAAGATAGATGGACTCCGAATCATTGGGGCGTTTTTTAACCAAAGTGGATTCATATCCAGCCCCATCATAATTAGGTTTGACACAAGAAAACAAAGATTCAATGGGAGTCACACCAAGGACTTTAAGATCTTCGTGATTCTTATCACGAGAACACGCCTTTTTAAGCCATTCATGTCTAGCACGAATTTGGGCGGTTCTTTCTTTGCTCTCAATCATGAAAACACGCATAGCTTTCAAACTTTCATCCATATTGATCTTGGGAGGAGCACATCTAACATTCAAATCATCAATATCACTAGACATTCTATCAATGCTCCTAGCCAAATCGTCAATTTTGAGTAGTTTTTCCTCTATGGATGCATTGAAAATCTTTTGTGAGTTGATAAACTCTTTGATATTACTCTCTAGATTAGAGGTTAATCTATTGTAATTTCCATGAGTATTGCTGTTGGAGTTGCCAAAGTTATTAGAGGGGTTACTAGGAAAAGGCCTAGGAACATAGTTTCCTCTAAAAGCATTGTTGTTGCCAAAATTATTCCTACCAACAAAATTAACGTCCAAGCTAGCGTTGGTACTCTCAATCAAGGAAGACAAGGGCATATCATTAGGGTCTAAAGGAGCACTTCTACTAGGAACCAAATTCATTAACTCATCCATCTTAGCACTCAACGAGTTAATTTCTTCTATAGCATGTACCTTCTTACTAGTAGGTGACCTTTCAGTGTGCCACTGAGAGTAGTTCGTCATGATATTGTCTAGGAGTTTTGTGGCTTGTCCTAACGCGATTTCCATGAACGTTCCACCTGAGGTGGAGTCCAAGATATTTCTAGCAGCCAAATTCAAGCCAGCGTAGAAGATTTGTACAATCATCCAAAGACTCAAGCCATGAGCGGGACAATTTCTAATCATCAATTTTATTCTCTCCCAATGTTGTGCAACATGTTCATGAGCAAGTTGCTTAAAATTGATGATATCATTACGGAGAGAGATAATCTTAGCCGGCGGAAAATACTTGGATATATAAGCATCTTTGCACTTGTTCCAAGAATCAATACTATTTTTGGGCAAAGACGAAAACCAAGTTTTTGCTCGATCTCGCCACAAGAAAGGAAAAAGCTTCAATTTAATCACATCATTATCCACATCTTTCTTCTTTTGCATATCGCAAAGCTCAATGAAGGTATTAAGATGGGATGCGGCATCTTCACTAGGAAGGCCGAAGAATTGCTCTTTCATAACAAGATTCTGCAAAGCAGCATTGATTTCGTATGATTCCGCACTAGTGGTGGGAGCAATCGGAGTACTAATAAAATCATTATTATTAGTATTCGAGAAGTCACAAAGTTTGGTGTTTTCAGACATGGTGACTTCAGCAAGCAAGCAAGCACACAAGCGAACAAAGAGCAAGCGAGAGAAAAGGGCGAAGGAAAAAGGCAAATAAAAAGGCAAATATTTTTGTAAATTTTTGTTTTCCAAAAGTGGGGGAGAGGAAAATGACAGGCAAAAAAAAGTAAATGCAAGGGATGAGTTTGCAACACTTACTTGGATGAGTTCTTGACTTGATCCTCCCCGGCAACGGCGCCAGAAATTCTTCTACTACGACAACAGACATCAGTGCCACAGATTGGCACGTTGACGGAGACTGGGCTTGCGTTGGTTTTTCCCTTGAAGAGGAAAGGGTGGTGCAGCACAGGAGCAGTAAGTATTTACCTCAGTTTGAGAACCAAGGTATCAATCCAGTAGGAGAATCTCGTCAAGTCTAGAGTACCTACGCAAACACAAACGAGCTTGCACCCAACGCTATAAAGGGGTTGTCAATCCCTTCAAGATTGATTGCGAAGTGAGATCTGAAGGCGGAAAGTGCAACGAAGTAAAAGAGTAAGGCTGAGAATATGGTGTGAAGTAGACCCGGGGGCCATAGAGTTCACTAGAGGCTTCTCTCCAAATATCAAATATTATGGTGGGTGAACAAATTACTGTCGAGCAATTGATAGAACCGTGCAAAGTCATGACGATATCTAAGGCAATGATCATACATATAGGCATCACGTCTTAGACAAGTAGACCGATACTTTCTGCATCTACTACTATTACTCCACACATCGACCGCTATCCAGCATGCATCTAGTGTATTGAGTCCATGACGAACAGAGTAACGCCTTAAGCAAGATGACATGATGTAGAGGGATAAACTCAAACCAATGATGAAAACCCCATCTTTTTACCCTTGATGGCAACAACATGATGCGTGCCTCGCTACCCCTTCTATCACTGGGTGAGGTCACCGCACGGTATGAAACCAAAACCAAGCACTTCTCACATTGCAAGAATCATAGATCAAGTTGGCCAAACAAAACCCACAACTCGAAGAGAATTACAAGGATATGAAATCATGCATATAAGAGATCAGAAGAAACTCAAATAAGATTCATAGATAATATGATCATAAATCCACAATTCATCGGATCTCGACAAACACATCGCAAAAGAAGATTACATCGGATAGATCTCCATGAAGATCATGGAGAACTTTGTATTGAAGATCGAAGAGAGAGAAGAAGCCATCTAGCTACTAGCTATGGACCTGTAGGTCTATGGTGAACTACTCACGCATCATCGGAGAGGCCATGGTGTTGATGAAGAAGCCCTCCGTATCCGAATCCCCCCTCCGGCAGGGCACCAGAACGTGCCCCAGATGGGATCATGCGGAGACAGAAGCTTGCGGCGGCGGAAAAGTACTTTCGATGATCTCCTGATTTTTTCTGGGATTTAGGGAATATATAGGCGAAGGAGCTAGGGCAGAGGAGGTCGAGGGAGCCCACAAGCCTGGGAGGCGCCCCCCCCCCCCTGGCCGCGCCATGAGGGCTTGTGGGGTCCCTGGTGACCCTCTGCCTTGGTTCTCAAGTCTCCCGATCGTCTTCTGTTTAGGAAAAAAAAATCGGAAGTTTTACTCCGTTTGGACTCCGTTCAAAATCCTCCTCTGAAAAGGGTCAAAAACAAGGAAAAATCAGGAACTGACACTTGGCACTGATTTAATAAGTTAGTGCCAAAAAAGATTAAAAAAAAGGCATACAAAACATCCAAAGTTTGACAAGATAATAGCATGAAATAATCAAAAATTATAGATACGTTGGAGACGTATCAACCACAACCTAATAATAAACGTTATGATAAAAGAGATTTTGTTGATAGAAAGCATGGAAAAGAAAGAGAGCCATGGGTTCAAAAACCCATGCCTTACCCACCTAAACCAACTAAGAAAAAATATGATGAAGAATTTGAACGCTTTGGTGAAATGCTTAGGTCAGTATTTTTTGCGTACTCATTTAAGTGATCTTTTGAAGATGGCCCCTTATGCTACGTACATGAAAGACATCGTCACTAATAAAAGAAATTACTTGAAGCTGAAATCTCTACCATGCTTGCTAATTATACCTTTAAGGACGGAGTGCCTAAAAAACTAGGAGATCCAGGAATACCAACTATACCATGTTCCATCAAAAATAACTATGTGAAAACTGCTTTATGTGATCTAGGAGCTGGTGTTAGTGTTATGCCTTTATCTTTATACAAAAGACTTGACTTGAATAAACTCACACCTATTGAAATTTCATTACAAATGGCTGACAAATCAACTTCCATACATGAGGATGTACCCGTTGTTGTTGCAAATGTTACTATCTTGACAAACTTTGTTATACTTGATATTCCCGAGGATGACAAACATGTCAATTATCCTTGGTTGACCTTTCTTGAATACTGCAGGGGGTTTTATTAATTGCAACAAAAGAAAGGTCACTTTTCATGTCAATGGTAAAGAACATATGGTGCATTTTCCGAGGAAACAACTGCAAGTGAATGGTGTTAATGTTATTGAAAAATCTCCGACTATCACCAGTGAAAGTTTTCAACTACCTCTGCCTACTCCAAAAAATAAATATGAGATACTTATTGTTTGGGATATGCACATCCCCATGGAGGTAACTTAGTGTTTTACAAAAATTCTTCGGGATCATGCTAATTGGACGTGGTTGTTAATAAGACTTGATCAACCTTATTAATGAATCATTTTTAAGTAACATGGGGTAGATGAATTCACTAGCCACAACTCTTTGTACCCACTTTTCTTTCTCTGTTATTTTTAGTTAATTACGATAAAAGTCATGATTATCCTATTTTCTGAAAAAATCGTGCAATAAAAAATTGCCCATAAATAAAAGTTCTCCAAATGACCTAAAACAATTACATGAATTTTCTTCTGAATATTCGAGAATTTCTCGCACTAAAAACAATGCACGGGGTGTCCGAGGTGGCCATTAGACACCAGGGCGCGCCAGCCCCCCTCGCGCGGCCAGGTGTATAGTGGGCCCCTCGGGGTCCCCTCACTTATTTCTTCAGCTCACTTTGTCACCTACCTCCAGAAAAATAAAATCCTTGTAGCTCTCTCTCTTTCTCTCATGTCCTTGCTCTCAAACCCGTGGATTTCGATCTCTTTGCTCGAAACTCCGTTTTTGTAACTGTTTTGGGGGATTGCTCCTTGGTATGTAACTCCCCGACTCCTTCAATTAGTTTATGCTTTAGTGGTTTATCTTAGAAGTAATTAGCTACTCTAAGTGATGATGTAGATGAGCTTGCATGTTGAATTCTTGAATTTCCAAGTTGTTTGAATGCTTGTTTTAGGCTCTAGGCATCCCTATGAGTAGTTGCTATCATTCTTGTGAAGTTTTGTTAACTTTAGTTTGTGACCCAAAATAATTCAGAAATTTATTCTTGGAAAAATGAACCTCTTTAGGAGGAGCTCATCCAAGAAGAATGCCAAGGGAGTTCTTGGTGAATCGTCTGTTGCTGGACTCACCACCCCGCGATTGACGAAGGTCCGGCCGTGCGAACGGCCACACACTCCTTTCATGGAACAAGTCGGATTTCACCGTGAGTTTGCGCAATTCATGGAAAATGTTGGGTTGACCAACTTCATCGCACATGAGTGTGACCAATACCATACCCTCACTAATTCTTTCGTTCAAAAATTCTATTTCCTAAATAAGCATGATCCACCTTTAGTGCAGTTTAAACTATATGTTGAGACCCGCCAAATACCGCTTTATTGAATTTTGTGTGATATGTTTAATTCCCACATGTGGGGAGTTAAGAGAACCCAAAACGGATGAGTTTGATGATTTCCTGCTCACCTTAACAGTCGGTGAGACAAGAGGCATGTCGAAACCACAACCCCAAGCCTGCAATTTCCTTCAGTGCACTACTTTGCTTTATTTATCATAAAGTGTTTAACTGTTAGGGAGAAAGGTAGTATCCTTAGCGCTCCTCCTTGCCATTTTGCGCTGAAGACTCCATAATGATCACACCTTTAATTTAGCAGCTATTATTGCTTGATGTTTACACAGTAACAGATCTAAGGGTAAAATCCACTATGGTATTTATGCCACTCGCTTAGCGGAATGCTTTAACATCCCTTTCTGTCATGATGACTATCGTTTACCACAAGCTTATCCAGATCGTCAATCTATGATTGATCACCAATTTATTGACAGTGATGATTCCTTGGGTAACTCTCGTATAACTTAATCTTTAGTGAGGTTACCCGAGATATTATCACATTACCTACATCTGCTTTGTTTGATTCTATTGTTAGGAACCGATACAGGATCATGCATGAGGACATTATTGCCTACTTGAACGCCCACGCAACGGCCGAGCGGGATCCCCGGGAGTGGGACTCTCTAGTGCCACCACCCAAGCACTTTGAAATGAGGACGGCTACTACGGGTGGTGATTACCAAGCTAGGCAAAAGGCCTAAGCTTGGGGGAGTACGTGTCTCCACCGACTTTACATTCATGATTGCATATTCTTGTTGTCGGGGTTCACACTCTTGCATGGTGCTATCCTTGTTAGATTTAATTTCTTGCCTTCTTCTTGTGTGTTTGAAAAACCTGCACAAAATCTAAAAAATATTTCTCACTTCTTTTCGGTTTTTCTTTGTAGAGTAATTTAGTTGTAGTACTAAAAGAAGACCCAAAATGATTTCTCTTTTATTCCTTTACTTGTTGGGAGATTTCCCATGTAAATGGTTTTTCTTGTTTTTCTTTTTCTTCTTTAAATTGTCTTCTTCATGAAAAAAAACTAAAAACTACAAAAATATTTTAGTGCGTTTCTATGAATTTCTTTTACCTTCTTTGAGTTAGATCCAAGGGTAAGACCACGATGAAAATATTGAGTGGCTCTCATATGCATTGTTATTGATATAATTAAGAGTCATATTACTTTGTCTTCTCCTCTTCAATAAAATGTTGCAGATTCCAGCTTAGTCCATGGCACTCCTGCACTATTATTATTTTCATATCGGTCGGTCGTGCAAGTGAAAGGCAATAATGACGATATTTGATGAAGTGACTATGACAAGGAGAAGCGGGTATGAACTCAACTTGTTTTTGTTTTTGTAAATATCTTAAGACCAATATCCATGGTTCAGCGTATTATGATCAAACATGTTTGCAATGACAATTATAGATTATAGTTGTTCATGCCATGCTTAAGGAGCTAGGAGTGAATAATGATTTATCTTGGATGTCAACATGCATTAAAATGGTTGTGATGTAGTATGATGATATGGTATCCTCCTATGAATGTGCGAGTGGCTTAACTTGGCACATGTTCACGCATGTAGTCGAATCAAAACCAACATAGCCTCCACGATACTTATGTTCATGGTGTTTATATCCTACTCATGCTAGTGTGCAACGATGGTTATTCATAAAGCATGGTCATGAGCGTCTTCGCTCTCTAGCTGGTCGCTTCCCAACCTATTTGCTAGCCTTCGCCTATACTAAGCAAGAATACTGATTGTGCATCAAAATTCTTGAAACAAAGTTATTCCAGATGAGTCCATTATATCTACCTATGTGTGGTATTGCCCTGTCATTCCAAGTAAATATGCATGTGCCACCTCTAATATTTCAAATTAACTTCTCTTTTGTGTACCTGGACCGCTCATGGAGCGACAGAGGGCGGTGAGTATCTTCCCTGCTAAGCGGATTATTCTCATGATGAGTCTTTATTCACTCATCCTTGCACGAGAGGGGCTCGTAAAAAGGGACTCCCAATCCTGAATCATAAATCACAAATAATTAAACAAAACTCCCCCTGGATTGTTGTTGGTATAGACGGTACCCTTGGATTCGGCTAGCTCTGGAGTGTGTTTGATTGGTGGAGGGGGTAAAATTTTACTTCTACTGCTTGGGAAGCACCGCTAATTTGTTTAGCATGGAAGATATCGATAACTGTTGGTCGTAACATTGACAGGAAGGGTGCACCTCCCAAAAATAATTTATCTATTATTTTCACTGAGCTCTGGCACCTCTGCAAATCCCTGCTTCCCTCTGCGAATGGACTTTCTATTCACTTACGTTTTATTTTATTTTTGCTTTGAGCCATCACCTTCTCAAATAAGCACCAGACCTGAGAGCATTGTTGTCATCCTCATGCTTTGTGTCTAGTTAATTGTTGTTTGCAACATGACTGGATCTCTTTTACCATGAATTACAATGTCTAATCGGAAAGCACGATCAAGTGCCTCAGTGTACTACGCCAGAAACCGCGCGTCGTAGCGACGTGTCACGTAGGGGGCGTAGACAGCGACATAGGATCGGTCGCTGCGCTCCCGAACGTCAGAGGCGTAAGCAGTGAGATCAGACCCAGTCTCATCCCCGGCAGGAGCATGCAGGATGTATCTGAAAGGGCTCTCCTCCAGGTGAGGGTACGCTCCATGGAGGCGGGTGATAGTGATGTAGGCCGCATCATGGACGGCCATCTCGACCGACACTCCAATACCACAAAAGACATGGCGCTCGAGGGTCTCGCCGCCCGTCTGGTCGAAGATGCAAACCTCACCCTGGAACTGGCACTGGTTGTACTCGCGGAAATCCTCGAACACAGTGTACTCGGGGTACCAGCGATATCCCAGCCTGGTCAGGAAGTCGACCAAAATGGCCGGGAACCCTGTCGTTTCAGTGGCCTGTGTCAGGCGCACGTGCTGTCTTGCGGGACGCATCTGAAAATAAGATTGACGGATGTAAAATGACAGTGTGTGTAATATATATTCAGGACAAAAGAGTAGATAGTCCAGCGCTCTGGGTCGATGTGATTACGAGAACCTAATGTTAGAGTTAGTAAAATCTTTGACCCGAAATAGAAGAGAGAGTAGAGCCCAGAGTATAGGAAAGGAGTAAAAGATACTAATACCACCCAGTTGAGATGTGGGCCCGTAAGCCACAACATCAGTGTTAGTAAAGTTTTTCAAACACTAGAGTCAACTTCGGTCAAGGAGTTGGAAAGGGCGCTACCTACAGGCAGTCGGCTCTGATACAAACTTGTGACACCCTCGGTTTAACCATACGCTAATCATACACGCAAATGCGTACGATCAAACTCAAGGACTCACGGGAAGATATCACAACACAACACTAGACACAAATAAAACAATGTCAGCTTCATATTACAAGCCAGGGGCCTCGAGGGCTAGAATACGGAAGGTCGATAAACACACGAGTCAGCGGAAGCAACAATACCTGAGTACAGACATAAAACATGGGGTGCCTTAGACAAGGCTAGCACAAAAGATACAACGATCGAACGAGGATAGGCCTCCTGCCTGGGAACCTCCTAACTACTCCTGGTCATCAACGGCCTCCACGTAGTAGTAGGCACCGTCGGGGTAGCAGTCGTCGTCGGCGGGGACCTCCATTTCCTGGGCTACATCATCTGGTCGCAGCAACGGATCAAGGGGGCAAAGGGGGAGCAAAGCAGCGGTGAGTACTCATCCAAAGTACTCGCAAGTCTTACATCAGAACTATTCTAAGTATGCATCAGTATCAAAGAAGGGGGGGTTATATGTGGAGTGACTGCAGCAATGCGAGAATAGAGAGAGAAAAGCCTAGTCCTATCGAAGACTAGCATCTTCAGGGTCTTGCAGCAAATAGACGAGAGTAGAACAAGTGTAACACAAAATAATAGTCATATTGTTGCAGCAATATTAAAGTGAGGTCACGACCAGAGATCCTCCCTCGACTCCCTGCGAGGAAGCAATCCCAAGGCAACTAATGATCCAGTTAAGTAACAATTGTAGTTGTATAAGATCAGGGCACAACTCCAAGTCGTCCTGTAACCGTGGACACGACTATTCGAATAGTTAATTTTCATCCCTGCAGGGGTGCACCACATGTCCCCTCACGCTCAATAACACTCTGTCCGGACACACTTTTCTGGGTCCTTCCCGGCCTCGGAATATCGACACGTCGCAGCCCCACCTAAGACTAATCAGAGAGGCCAGCCCGCCGGTCTAAATCCTAAGCGCAAAGGATTCATGGGCCCAGTTCCCCTCCGCGCTCCGGCACGATGCGAGGGCGGACGACGTCAGTCCTAGCATCCCTTAATCACAAGCTCAATGCATCTCGGGACCACTCGGGCGCGCGCCACTACGTTGCTGACATCTGAAGAGCTTCGGCTGATACCGCGACGCCGAGTACCCATAATTCTTCCCGCGTAGCCGGTTAGTGCGAAAAGGTCTCCGACCAACCAAGATCAAATAACCAAATTCATTAACATTTTAATTAGGCCATCAACACAATCTCACGGGAATCCACCCGTCTTAACAGCTAATCACCAATGATCCCAGTAACATGGTCAAGTAACTGTGTGGTTATAACATCGGGGGGAATCCGAGGTATCACCCTCGTTGGATTTCGAACGATGTATCCGTCAAGGTGGGCTTAGAGGAATCACCCTTGGGGTCCCACACTTGAGGGGTTGCACGACAGAGGCATCGTCGGGAATGGTAAAAGAGGAATCACCCTCGATAACCACGACCGACTGGCTATACTACAGTGATATTATCAGGAGTACATAGCGAGGTGTCACCCTCGGTACCCGATAGTATCTCTGTAGCGTCGTACAACAAAGCGGGTGTATGTGATGTGTCAGGTCTGGCTCGTTGATCAAGGATCGAGATTTGAAAACAAGCGGGGCAACTGGACTACGGGGTCAGAGGGGATGACTGCTCCACCTATACTAAGCAGATTTAAAGCACACGACTGAAAGTAGCAGTTCAGCAAAAATAGGCTATGCATAAGATATAGGAGCTAACTACAACAGTAGCAAAATACTAATGCAAACAATAGGAAGAAAGACATAGGCGATATAGGAATGATCAAGGGGGGTTTGCTTGCCTTGCTGCTCTGCGGCAAAGGAATGATCAGCAGGGTCGTAGATGTACCCAGCAGCAGCGTCAGTCTCGGGGTCTGATACGTCTCCATCGCATCTACTTTTCCAAACTCTTTTGCCCTTGTTTTGGACTCTAATTTGCATGATTTGAATGGAACTAACCCAGACTGACGTGTTTTTAGCAGAATTGCCATGGTGTTGTTTTTGTGCAGAAATGAAAGTTCTCGGAACGTCCTGAAAATTTACGGAGAATTTTTCTGCAAAATATGAAAAATACGTGCACAAAGATCCACCAAAGGGGGTGGGCCAGTGGGCCAGAAGCCCTGTTGCCGCAGCCACCCCTTGGTCGCGGCAACCAAGCTTGTGGGGCCCACGTGGCTCTACCGCCCCCAGTCTCAGCTCTATAAATTCACTTTCACCCAGAAAAAAAATCAGAAGGGAAGATTTCGTCGCGTTTGCGATACGGAGGCGCCGCCACATCTTGTTCTTCATCTGGAGGACAGATCTGGAGTCCGTTTTGGGCTCCGGAGAGGGGAAATCATCAACATCGTCATCATCAACCTTCTTCCCTCTCCAATTCCATGAAGCTCTTCATCGTTCGTGAGTAATCTATTCGTAGGCTCGCTGGACGGTGATGAGTAGGATGAGATCTATCATGTAATCGAGTTAGTTTTGACGGGGATTGATCCCTAGTATCCACTATGTTCTGAGATTGATGTTGCTACTACTTTGCCATGCTTAATTCTTGTCACTAGGGCCCGAGTGCCATGATTGCAGATCTGAAATTATTATGTTGTCACCAATATATGTGTGTTTTAGATCCGATCTTGCAAGTTGTAGTTACCTACTATGTGTTATGACCCAGCAACCCCGGAGTAACAATAACCAGAACCACTCCCGTTGATGATCATAGTTTGAGGAGTTCATGTGTTCACCAAGTGCTAATGCGTTGTTCCGGTTCTTTATTTAAAGGAGAACCTTAATATCTCGTAGTATCCTTTTGGACCCCGCTGCCACGGGAGGGATGGACAACAGATGTCATGCAAGTTCTTTTCCCTAAGCACGTATGACTACACATGGAATGCATGCCTACATCACATTGGCGAACGGGATCTAGCCACATATCTCTCCGTGTTATAACTGTTGCATGATGAATATCATCCAAACGAATCACCGACCCATTGCCTACGAGTTCGTCCCACTGCTACTGTTACTACTGTTGCTGCTGCTGTTACTCGTTACACTTCTGCTACCTCCTACGATTTTGATTCGCTCGGCGTTGACGGGAAAAGACAATTTCTGTCAACGGGCGACTTGGCGCCATTGATACGACAGTTAGGAATAGTCTGCCATCAACAGATCGTTTCTGACACCGTTGTTATCATACTACTTTGCTGCTGATTCTTTGCTTGCAGATACTAATCTTTCAGGTGTGGTTGAATCTGATAAATTCAGCTGCTAATACTCGAGAGTATCCTCTCACCTCCTTTTGGCGTATCAACAAATTTGGGTCGAATATTCTACCCTCGAAAACTGCTGCGATCCCACGCGCTGGTGGGCCGTCAACAACATTCTTCTAGTTTCGTTGCCGGGGAGTGCTAGCAGCATTCTTCTGGTGCCGTTGCAGGGGAAGGTCTGTTGTCACGGAGTCAGGGTCTACCGGTAAGAAGAGGGGGAAGAAACAATAAATAATAGCAGTGGTGCAACACAAAGCATGACATGGCAAGATGCAGGCTAGACATGAGCTAACGCAGCAACATCCGTCATAGACGGGTCGGAAGAATATCTGACGATGTTTTCCGGGTCTCGGGCTACTACCGGACAGATGGAAAACGATGGAAATGTTCCATGTTTGCTATGCTAGGGACGCATGACAAACGAATGGACCGCGTATCCGGGTTCGTCTCGTTGTGCTGATCAACTTTCATGTTGAAAATATTTTGATATGACTTACGGATTATTTAATATTAATTTTTAAAGTTTTAATCAATAATTAGGAATTAAAAACATATTTAAATAATTTAATAAAATGCTATTGTGACATCAGCATGATGTCACGTTGACATCAACAGTTCACTGGTCAACTGACCAGTGGGTCCCAACGTCATAGGCACAAGTTTTTTATTAAGATTAAATAGTAATTAATCAGATTAATTTAGTGGGGGCCCACATGTCATACTCTAATCTATACTTATACTAATTTGTGGCTCTCTAAAAAATCCCACGTTAATTAGATTTTATGAACCGTTAATCTGGTGGGATCGAATTATTACGGTGTAGATCGATTCTTGATCTGTTAGATAAAAAATGATTTAAATAATAATAATCTATACTTACTTATACTAATTTGTGGCTCTCTAAAAAATCTCACGTTAATTAGATTTTATGAACCGTTAATCTGGTGGGACCGAATTATTACGATGTAGATCTCTCTTGAATCTTTCCCAAAAAGAAAATAAAATAATGAACACGTAACCTATCCTTTACGTGTGATTATCTCCCAATAACAAAAGATCCTACAGTTTAGATCTCTCTTGAATCTCTCACAAAAAGAAAAGAAAAAACATGGACACCTAACCTATCCTTCACGTGAGATTGTCACCCCAAAAGAAAAAACTCTCATGGACACCTAATCTATCCTTCACGTAATCTCTCTCACAAGTCTGGAGACCTACCAATCTCTCTCACGGCTGCTCTTTCAAAAAAAATTTCGTGCCATTTGTTTTCATCCTTTCGATCTCCATAAAAAAATACCTCCATGCTGCCCCTCTACCTGATCGAGCTCCTGTTTGCCACATGCAGTGCATTGTTCTGCAAACGAAGAGGAAAAGTATCTGATCGCCATCACCTACCGACCTGGTGGGGATGATCGTATTGGCCACCATGTTTGCCTACCTTACGATTGATTCAAGCCAGGCTGGTGCAAGGGGGCAACTCTTGCCATGCAACTCCGGCAGCAGTGATCAATATTTGCGCAAGCCAGACATTTGTTGGGGGCGTGGGACAGCAGTACTCTGCCCTCAACTCGGATGCAACCATATGTAGTTACATACAACATTCTATACAACGTGGGACAACAATCTTCAAGGATCAACTATATATATAGTCCAGTTTTGTTTTACATTTTGTGAAGATATATATTTTATTTTTCTTTTATATTTTGTACAAGGATGTACTTCACATGACATCAATTATCCACAGAGATGTGTCTCATTTGTATAACCATTTAGATATTCGATACCACTTCCACATTATTTATGGAATTATCAGACAAATAAGTAAATGGCTGCTACTGCTGAAATTCACTGTATTTGTGACATTTAGATTGTACAATCGTCCAACAATTCCATTTGGATAATTTGGAATGAGTACACGGGGACAAACTGTGTTTCTCAAAATAACAACACGTTAAGAAAGTACGTATTGATTAGTTATGTTTGTTAGTTTTGGTTGTAAACACGGAATTTTTTTTGTTCCCGCAATTGTATTGTCCTTTCTTAAACATTACTGAATGTATGCTTTTATTTTGTGCAAAATGTATTTATACAATAATACGCTTGGGGGAATAAACAAATGGAGGAACTTCTCTGAAAATCTAAGAATTTTTTAGTATTTTTTGCGACCTTTTTGCACATGTTGAAAAAAGTATTAACATCACCCGATGTAAGATAAATAAACAATAATGATTTATATGACATAACTGCTACTTAAAGGGTAAATGTATGATTAAAGAATGCTGTTTTTTAAAGAACTAAATATCAAGAGGTTAATACAAAGTCTATGAATTCATAATTAGTTTGCCTTTTTACGTAAAAAAATATTCTTGAAATTGTTCTACTATGTTATTGTTTAAATAACTAGCCCGTGCAAACGCACGGGTTGACGACTAGTTATTCTAATTACCCGATTAATTAATTAATTAATATATCTATTTATTTATTTAATAAAAACATTATTTTATATTTTTATATTTTAATTTTCACTTTTTCTAAAAAGAGGGTGTGGGGCCTCCCTGTCATAGACAGCGGGGTGGGTTGGCCCCACCGGTAAGTGGCTTAGGCCACATACACATTTTTACATACCTACACATATTCATACAATTAACGCATTCTCCATATACCTACATACATAAATACATACATCGTGCATCTCATACATAAAAAATACGTACGGCATCTATACATACATACATACGTGCTTTTATTATTATCTTTTTGTTCTTTTCTGATCTCATCTCACAACTCCAACCTGTGTGTTAACACAGACTCTCAACATCACAAAGAGAGGGACACATCTCCACGATCACCTACACGAACCTAACGGCGTCGGATCGGAATGCCGTTTGCCGGAACGGAATCGAGACGGCGCGGGGAAGGAGATGGTGGGAGGAGCCCGAGGAGGGGCTCACCGATGTTGACGAGAGGGCCCGATGAAGCCGGAGTTCTCGTGAGGCGGAGGTGACGGCGAGGAGGAGGACGATGCAGTGACGGTGGTGACAGGGGTGCCGGTGAGGACGTGCCGGCGAGGTCGTGCCGAGAGGGGGCCCGGTGAGGAGGGCCCCCGGGATGGAGCCGCCGACAGGGGCTCCTGCCGGCATGGGGGCCGACGGGAGACGAGGTTCCGGGGGTGGGGCTTCGGCCGGCGGGGCGACCAGGGGGGCCTCGGCCGACGGGGGATCTGGGGGCCGACGGCGGGAGGGACCCGATGGGATGGGGATCTAGGAGCTGTGGTTGGCCGACGGGGTTGGGGCTCCCGGCCTCTATGGGAGACCGAGGGAGGGGTCGTCGGCTTGGGAGGAGGAGGGAGCGACGGGGGGCTGCGCGGGGGGATCCGGGAGGCTGCGGGAGGCGAGGTGGGGTGCTGGCTGCCGATCTGGGAGGCTATGGGGTGGTTAGGTGCGTGGGAGAAGGAGCCGAGGGGAGGGGAGTCTCTCGGGGGAGGAGAGGGAACGAGCGGATGGGGTGGCTCGGTCTGTCGGTGGGGGGAGCCATGGCGAGCGAGGAGTAGGTGGGGGGGCCTCGAGGGGCTGGTGGCGACCGAGGGGCAGGAACCCCTCGCGGCGGCGAGGGGGAGAGCGAGGGGAGCCTGGGGTCTCGCTAGCTAGGGTTTGGCGCTGCGGTGGCTCGTGGCCTTGCCGGCTGGGCCACTAGGCCAAGTTGGGCCAGGGGGGTTCTTTTCCTTTTTTGTTTTTTTAAATACTTTCTTTTTATTATTAATTCTAATTCTTTTTATTGTTCTCTTTCTTATTAAATCTTATTTACTTTCTTTTATAATTTATTATATATACTTTTAATTCTTTCTTTTATTTATTTCTTTTCGTTTACTATCTTTCTTTTATTTATTTGTTTAAAGCTCCTTTCTTAAATATATTGGGATTATCAATGATTCCAAAAGTGCCCGATTCGCTTTTATACTTTGCTAGAGAAAATATATAACTCCCGTGACATTTTCATTTCAACAACCGAATTCTTTTCTCGTTTGACTTAATCTCAAAGCTCGAATTTTGATTCGGTTTCAACCAACATGAGAACATTGATATAATCCACGATGACGTGGCATCATTAGCGCGGGATCACTGTCGCTTAATTACAATCATCACTGTAGCAAAAGTCAAGGATGTCACAGTAGGCTTGTTGGTCGGTGAAGAGCTGGATGAGATTCATCATGTAATCGAATTAGTTTTGTCATGGCTTGATCTCTAGTATCCACTATGTTCGGAGATAAATGTTGCGTTGACTTTGTTATGCTTAATGCTTGTCACTATGGCCGAGTACCATGATTTCAGATCGGAACCGCTTATGTTTTCACCATTATATCTATGTTCCTGATCCGATCTTGCAAGTTGTATGCATCTACTACGTGTTAGGATCCGCATACCCCAAAGTGACAATAATTGGGATTCTTTTCGGTGATTACCGTAGTATGAGGAGTTCTTGTATTCACTATGTGTTAATGCTTTGTTCCGGTTCTCTATTAAAAGGAGGCCTTAATATTCCCTAGTTTCCTTATGGACCCCGCTTCCATGGGAGGTTAGGACAAAAGATGTCATGCAAGTTCTTTTCGATAAGCACGTATGACTATTTACGGAATACATGCCTACATTATATCTATGAACGGGAGCTAGTTCTGTGTCGCCCTATGTTGTGACTGTTATATGATGAATATTACCCAGCAATATCATCGATCTAGTGCCTATGATTCTTCCACATATTGTGCTTGCTAAGTTACTACTCTTGCTAGTATTGTTACAACTGCTACAAAACTGCTATCATTGTTACCGTTACTGCTGCTACTGCTACCACTGCTACCAAAACTATCATATTATTATGGTACTAATCACTGTGTTGCAGATACTAAATCCCAAGTGTGGTTGAATTGACAACTCAATTGCTAATACCTTCAAATATTCTTTGGCACCCCTTGTGTCGAATCTATAAATTTGGGTTGAATACTCTACCCTCGAAAACTATCGCGATCCCATATACTTGTGGGTTATCACATACCCGAAGGAATCTCATAATAAATATTTTCAGTAGGTTCAAACGGTTCAGGAATGATTTCCTCAACTTCCATTCGAGGCAAAGATGCCCCAAACAAGCCACTCAATGGATGACCGTTCATAGTGACAAGCAACAGTAAATTTCAGCACATACCGAAAATATTCCCTTAACAATTTTCTCTTAGAAAAGGCGCTTCACTCCCCGGCAACGGCGCCAAAAAAGAGTAATGATGACCCACAAGTATAGGGGATCAATCATAGTCCTTTCAATAAGTAAGAGTGTCGAACCCAACGAGGAGGAGAAGGAAATGATAAGTAGTTTTCAGCAAGGTATTCTCTGCAAGTGATGTAAGTAACAGTGATAGATAGTTTTGTAGAAAGGTAAATCATAACAAGTGATAAGTGACAAGAGTGGAAAAGGTGCAGCAAGGTAGCCCAATTCTTCTTGTAGCAAATGACAGGCTTGAAAGATCTCTTGTGTAAAGTAAGCGCTCCCGAGGACACGTGGGAATTTCTTTCTAGTCATGTTCATCATATTAAGTTGATTCGCGTTCACTACTTTGATAATTTCATATGTGGGTGGACCGGCACTAAGTTGTTGTTCTTACTTGAACTAACAACTTACTTATGATTAACCCCTATCGCAAGCATCCGCAACTACGCAAGAAGAATTAAGATAATCTAACCATAGCATGAAACATGTGGATACAATTCAGCCCCTTATGAAGCAACGCATAAACTGGGGTTTAAGCTTCTGTCACTCTTGCAACCCATCATCAACATGTTACTCCACAATGACTTCCTTTAGGCCCATAACATGGTGAAGTGTCATGTAGTCGACGTTTGCATGACACCACTAAAGGATGTATCAACATACATATCATCAAAATATCGAACGAATGCCAACTTTATATGATTACTTATAACCAGACTTCTCCCATGTCCTCGGGAACAATATTAACTACTCACACATCATCAACATGTTCAAAATCAAAGGTGTAACAAATATGATTAAGGCTCTGAACATTATGTATTCCACCAAGTAATCCAACTAGCATCAACTATAAGATGTGATTAACACAACTAGCAACCCATTCGTACCAATTTGAGGTTTTGAGACAAAGATTGAATGCACGAGATGAACTAGGGTTGGAGGTGATATGGTGATGGTGAAGATTATTGATGAAGATTGGTCCTCCCGGGCATGAGGAAGCGTTGGTGATGACGGTGGCTTCGATTTCCCCCTCCCGGAGAGGAATTCCTCCGACAGAATCGCTCTCCCGGAGAGCAAAAGGGCCTCCACCCAGGTTTCCACCTCGAGATGGTGACGCTTCGTCCCGAAAGTCATATCTTGATTTTTTTTTTCTAGGGTAAAACACATCATATAGGAGAAGAAGGGCGTCGCAGGACCAACAGGGGCCCCACAAGATATCAGGTCGCGGCCTCACGGGGGCGGCCTGATGGCTTGTGCCGTGGTGGCTGCCCCTCTAGTGTGTATGTTTGTCCCAATAATTCTTATATATTACAAAAAAAATCTCCGTGAAGTTTCACGTCATTTGGAGCAACTTGATTTTCTGCCTTTTTCTCGGTTTCCCGGCCCAGAATTCCAGTTCCGATATACTTTCCTCTTCATAATGTACCTTACATATTCACAGAGAAAATACATAAGAATTACATAATAATGGGGAATAATGGACAATAATAAGACAAATATCAATAAAGATTCATGATGCAAAATGGACGTATCACAACATCGTGACGACGTCCTCAAGAGGATAACGGCGCTCATTAGCGTCGTCGGCGGCGGCTTTAAAGCGCATAGCTTTCACTCGTTAGCTGCCCCATGCCATCATGAGGTCTTCTAGAGAAGCATGACGAGTCCAGATCACTAGCTCTGGATCGGGGCGTCGCCACTATCAAGGACCAAGGGCTCGCCCGAGACATCCGCTGCTACCCATCTTGCCGCCCACACGATCAAGAGGTATGGCCACCACCACCGCCATGGTGCCTGTTGGAAGGCTAACCAAGCGGACCACCTGCTCGACTTGCCGCACCGGCTTCCAAGCCGCAAGACATCGCCCATCGTCCGCTTCACAGTGCACAAACCGCGATAGGAGAAGCCTTGCATCAGCCGCCTAGCCAAGATGAGGTCCACCATAGTTGGGTGGCCCACGCGTGCAATCCTACATGTCCCGGTGGGCCGATAGGACATGACTCAGTGGTTGCCGACGGCCATCCCTGAGCAACCAGCTCAGACGACTCCAAGTCCACAGGTTCAGGCACCGATATAACCGCCGGCACGCGGATGCCCCGACCACCACTACCACGGACCTCCACCGACACCAAACATGAGGAGGCCTCTCCAACCGGACCACAAGCACCCACCTTGGCATAGCCAGAGGCGACCCAACCATCGCATGGAGCAACGAACTCCGGGCCGAAGGACCAACTCAAACTCATGTCCGGTGACTCGCCCATGACGCCTGCCTACTGCCACGCACCGGTGACGTGATCACCGGCCCAACCCATGGGAGGTGCACATGGAAGACGGCAACTCCGGCCACCTAGCGGCCATTCCGGCAACCCCGCCCCACCTTGGCTCCACGCACACGATTCAGTCACCGCCAACCACGCCCAGGCCGCCATCGGTCAAGCACATCCCTGCCACCACCACTAGCCGCCAGCCACCGGACTCGATCCCTAGCCCATCAGCGCACCCGCAAGCCGCACTGCCAGAGCCGGCCAGGCCAAGGCCAGCCCACACTCACCACCCATGGCTCTCCCGACGGAAGCTCGGATCCGTCGGGGCTACCGTGCCACACTACCGGAACCAGCCAAGTCAAGGTCAGCCCCCATGCCACCACGTATCCCCCGCTGCCACGGCCCATGCCGCCCACGAGAAGCGGACGGACGCGGCCCCGATATCTGGGCTAAGGGGCTCACCATCATCGCTCCGTGCACGCACGCACCACCTATCCCCCATTGACCCGCGCAGCCACCGCAACAAGAATGCACGCTGCCGAGCGTTGTGCCCCGCAGGCCACATGTCCCGCACCGTGCACCGCCACATGAGGAGGAAGGACAGTCCAACCATGAATAGACTTTGCCCATCCACCGGCAACGGCGAGGGGAAGGGGAGGCACAAGGTGGACTAGGGTTGGCCGCACATAGGGCTTCGCCTAGCCGCTGGTGGTAGCGGTTAGGACAAAGCGGTTTCCGGTCACTACTCTATTTGATACTCCCTGTGTACCTAACTAATTATAGTTAAGAGAACTAGACTAATCTTTCTAACTATAATTATTTAGGTCAAAAGGGAGTAGATTGTAGTCTTCTCTATTTAATCATTTACAAGTTTGCGAATTTATTAAAATACTACTTTAGTCTCTAATGAGCACATTTCTTTTATATACTATACTTCAAAGCCAAACGACAAGAATGATTGCTAATTTGTTGTGAATATACTATATCATTAAACCTTCTAAGATTGGAGGCCTCACAATCAATTGAGGTCTTCAATTAGAAATTGGTTGCCCGACTTTGATCGGGTCAACAATCTCTTTTGTTTATTCTTTTTATATAATACACTACGCTTCCTAATTTTTAAACATTCACAATTAAGTGAAGCTTCAGTTTAGAATTGGGTCATCCGATTTTAACGGGTCAATAATTTCTCAAGGGGCTCTTCCATTAATTTATTTTAAGTCTCTATGTTTTCTAATTTTAAAGCTCTTTCATTCGATTAAGGTTTACAATCTTAGATTTGGTTTACAATTATCATCGAGCCAACGATTTTACAAATCAATCTCCTAGGATTGGAGGCCTCGCAATCAACTGATGTCTCCAATTGGAATTTGGTTGCTCTTTTGATTGGGTCAACGATCTTTTTTGTTTATTTTTTTATACAATACATTATGTTTCCTAATTTTTAAATCTTCACAATTAATTGAAGCTTCAAATTAGAATTGGGTCACCCGATTTTGACTTGGTTGCTATCCCACAAACAACAGCGCCAGAAATTGACACGATGAAAGGGTGATGCAGCACAGGAGCAGTAAGTATTTCCCTCGGTTTGAGAACCAAGGTATTGATCCAGAAGGAGGGTCTCGTCAAGTCCAGAGTACCTGCGCAAACACAAACAAGCTTGCACCCAACGCTTCAAAGAGGTTGTCAATCCCTTCAAGATTGTTTGCCAAGTGAGATCTGAAGGCGGAAAGTGCAACGAAGTAAAAAGTGTAAGGCTGAAAATATGGTGTGGAGTAGACCCTGGGGGCCATAGTGTTCACTAGAGACTTCTCTCAAAATAGCAAGTATCACGGTGGGTGAACAAATTACTGTCGAGCAATTGATAGAATCGCGCAAAGTCATGACGATATCTAAGGCAATGATCATACATATAGGCATCACGTCCGCGACAAGTAGACCGAAACTTTCTGCATCTACTACTATTACTCCACACATCGACCGCTATCCAGCATGCATGTAGTGTATTGAGTTCATGACGAACAGAGTAACGCCTTAAGCAAGATGACATGATATAGAGGGATAATCTCAAACCAATGATGAAAACCCCATCTTTTTACCCTTGATGGAAACAACACGATACGTGCCTCGCTACCCCTTCTGTCACTGGGTGAGGTCACCGCACGGTATGAACCCAAAACCAAGCACTTCTCCCATTGCAAGAATCATAGATCTAGTTAGCCAAACAAAACCAACAACTCGAAGAGAATTACAAGGATATGAAATCATGCATAAGAGAGATCAGAAGAAACTCAAATAAGATTCATAGATAATCTGATCATAAATCCACAATTCATCGGATCTCGACAAATACACCGCAAAAGAAGATTATATCGGATAGATCTCCATGAAGATCATGGAGAACTTTGTATTGAAGATCCAAGAGAGAGAAGAAGCCATCTAGTTACTAGCTATGGACCCATAGGTATATGGTGAACTACTCACGCATCATCGGAGAGGTCATGGTGTTGATGGAGAAGCCCTCCGTGTCTGAATCCCCCCTCCGGCAGGGCACCAGGACGTGCCCCGGATGGGATCTTGCGGAGACAGAAGCTTGCGGCGGCGGAAAAGTTATTGCGATGATCTCCTAATTTTTTCTGGAATTTATGGGAATATATAGGCGAAAGTCCTAGGGCAAAGGGCGTCCAGGGGGCCACAAGCGTGGATGCCCCCCTGGCCGCAGGGTGGGGGCTTGTGGGGCCCCTGGGGCTCCTCTGCCTTGGCTCCCAAGTTCCCCGGTCTTCTTCCATTCCAAAAAAATCTTTTCGGGGATTTTCTTCCGTTTGTACTCCGTTTCAAAATCTCCTCTGAAAGGGGTCAAAAACATCGAAAAAACAGGAACTGGCACTTGGCACTGAGTTAATAAGTTAGTCCCAAAAAATATATAAAAGGCATGCAAAACATCCAAAGTTTGACAAGATAATAACATGAAACCATCAAAAATTATAGATACGTTGGAGACGTATCAAGTATCCCCAAGCTTAACTCATGCTCGTCCTCGAGTAGGGAAGTGATAAAGAATGAATTTTTGATTTGGAATGCTACCTAGCATAGTTTTCCTTTGCAACTTCTTTCACGTGACATGAATGTTCAGATCCGTAAGATTCAAAACAATAGTTTGCTATTGACATGAAAACAGTAATACTTCAAGCAAACTAGCAAAGTAATCATGAACTTTCAAAATAACAAGGCCAAAGAAAGTTATCCCTACAAAATCATATAGCCTGGCTATGCTCCATCATCCTCACACAACTAATGTAAATCATGCACAACCCCAGAATTGGCCAAGTAATTGTTTTCGCACTCTTACTTTCTCAAACTTTTAATAACTATCACGCAATGCATGAGCGCGAGCCATGGATATAGCAGTATAGGTGGAATAGAGTGTGGTGGTGGTTGTGAGACAAAAAAAAGGAGGAGATGGTCACACTGACTCGACGTATCTATAGGCTATGGAGATGACCATTAATAGATATCAATGTGAATGAGTAGGGATTGCCATACAAGAGATGCACTAGAGCTATAAGTATGTGAAAGCTCAAAAGGAAAACTAGTGGGTGTGCATCCAACTTGCTTGCTCACGAAGACCTAGGGCAATTTTGAGGAAGCCCATCATTGGAATATACAAGCCAAGTTATATAATGAAGATTCCCACTAGCATATGGTGGTGACAAAGCAAGAAGCTCTCAATCATGAAGAACATGGTGCTACATGAAGCACAAGTGTGGAAAAAGATAGTAGCATTGTCCCTTCTCTCTTTTTCTCTCTTTTTTTATTTGGGCTCTTAGGCCTCTTTTTTTCTTTTCTTTTCTTTTCTCTCTTTTTTTTTGTTTTTGGGCTCTTTGGCCTGTCTTTTTTTTCCTCACATGGGACAATGTTCTAATAATGATTATCATCACACTTTTATTTACTCACAGCTCAAATATCACAATGATGATGACTCCGTAGGAAATGCCTCCGGCAGTGTACCGGGATGTGCAACGATCTAGCATGGCGTATGACGTTGAAACATCTCGCTAGCTATCTTACGATCATGCAATGGCAATATGAGAGTGACGGCACAAGTCATGAGACGGAACGGTGGGAGTTGCATGGCAATATATCTCGGAATGGCTATGAAAATGCCATACTAGGTAGGTATGGTGGCGGTTTTGAGGAAGGAATTTGGTGGGTTTGAGTACCGGCGAGAATTGCGCGGCACTAGAGAGGCTAGCAATGGTGGAAGGTGAAAGTGCATCTATACCATGGGCTCACATTACTCATGAAGAACTCACATACTTATTGTGAAAGTTTTTAATAGTAATCGAAACAAAGTGCTAAACGCATACTCCGAGGGGAAGGGTTGGTAGGTGTAAACCATCGCGCGATCCCGACCACAACACAAAGGATGACAATCAATTGATCAATTAAGCTCCGACTTCCTAACATAGCGGTTCACCATACGTGCATGCTACGGGAATCACTAACTTCAACACAAGTATTTCTAGATTCACAACACCCTACTAACATAACTCTCAATATTACCGAATCCACGTCTCAAAACTAATTGAGAGGAATCGAAACTTCTCTTTCTACTCAATGCACATGAAGATGGAGGTTTTTGCATCGTCTTTGGGTACCTAGCACATTTGGGACTACTTTCATAGCATAAGCCAACTACAAAATCACGCACCGCCGTGCTCTAAAGATATGAGTGAAGCAAAAGAGCAAAAGTGTCTAGCTCAAAAGATATAAGTGAAGCACTATGAGAATTCTAGCAAAATCACGATGAGTGCATGTCTCTCTCTCTCTCTCAAAAAGGTGTCTGGCAAGGATGATTGTGACACAACAAAAAGAAAAGACTCCTAAGATACAAGACGCTCCAAGCAAAACACATATCATGTGGTGAATAAAAATATAGCTCCAAGTAATGTTACCGATGGATTGAAGACGAAAGAGGGGATGCCTTCCCGGGGCATCCCCAAGCTTAGGCTTTTTGGTGTCCTTGAATTTGGCTTGGGATGCTCTCGGGACCCCGATCCTAAGCCATAGGAATCCAGTATGTAACACATCGCATCTCTTTGCGGTCTCACGCACGGTTATCCCCACGGCTGTAGCCTTACCTTAGCCGGGACCGTTTGCGCCTTTTGACTCGCGTATGCAATTGTGTCGCTAGCAATCCAATGTCAAAGAACCCGGATCGACATGTCTAGTCATAAACTCAAGCGGCAGTTTCGTACAGGGACCCGCATAGATGACCCAGCAAAGCAGGTGTCGGTCATCAATGAATGTAGGTCAACCAATGTGTCCGGAGTAGTAGTGAACTACCATGGCTCGATGGAATCACAAAGGGGCATTTCCCCGTAAGGTGTGCTACTAAGGCATACGACTAGGTATTCGAACCCCATACATATCAAGTAAAACACACGTACGCATGGCATACCGATATGTATAGATACATCGACGGCATCACAACATAACCATAAACATACAAACTTTATGTAGAGGGCTCACACAAGCCACACACATAATATTACACAGATAGGGGTCTCACGACCCATCATCACAAATTCATACACACAACTCTTACAAGCCAGCGGAAGATTAAAACTGTCTGAGTACAGATAGATGGAAAGATAAAGGAACATGGCCTGACTATCTACAAACCCAACCTAGGGCCAGATCGTAGCTGGGATACCAGCTACTCGTCGTCGTCGACGTCTAGGTAGAACCCTCCATTAGGGTCATTAACAACCTCTGCAACACATTATTAAGCAAACGTGAGTACAAAAGTAATCAGCAAGACTTTAGGATAATCTATCTACTCATGCAATGTATCATCAAGGAATTGTGGAGTTTCATACAGAAAGCCAGCATTTGTGTCACGCCCAAGATGCGACCCTATCCTCAATTTGGCACGAAGGCCTCGTCGGGGATAGAAGCGCATCTCGTCGTGTCGCAAGAATGGATATTGTTACAAGTACATGTACTGAAGAGAAGAGATAAAGAGTTGGATTACACTCGCCACAAGCTACATCAGAGTCACATCAGTACATTACATAATCATCAAGAGTAAGAGCAGGGTCCGACTACGGACGAAAACAACCGACAAAAGAAGAACGACGTCCATCCTTGCTATCCCAGGCTGCCGGCCTGGACCCATCCTAGATCGATGAAGAAGAAGAAGAAGAAGAAGCAACTCCAAATGTACAATCAACGCGCTTGCGTCAAGTAACCTTTACATGTACCTGCAACTGGTGTTGTAGTAATCTGTGAGTCACAGGGGACTCAGCAATCTCATTTCCAAAGGTATCAAGACTAGCAAAGCTTAATGGGTGAGGTATGGTTAAGTGGTGAGGTTGCAACAGCGGCTAAGCATATGTTTGGTGGCTAACATACGAGTACAAGAATTAGAGGGGGAAGATCTACGCATAACGGACGTGACTATTGACGATCAAATGAATGATCCTGAACACTTACCTACGTCAGACATAACCCCACCGTGTCCTCGATCGGAGAAAGAACTCACGAAAGAGACAGTCACGGTTACGCACACAGTTGGCATATTTTAATTAAGTTAACTTCAAGTTATCTAGAACCAGTGCTAAACAAAGTTTCCACGTTGCCACATAACCGCGGGTACGGCTTTCCGAAAGATTTAACCCTGCAGGGGTGCTCCAACTAGTCCATCACAAATTACCACAAGCCGCATAGAAATCCTCAATCATGAAGCTCGCGATCTCGTCGGATTCCCTAGTGGAAAACCTCAACTCTGAGATTACCCAAAGCATCACCAGAATCCCGATGCACAAGATATCTCGTCAAAGGTAAAACTAATCCAGCAAGGCCGCCCGGCGTGTCGACGATCCCGATAGGAGCCGCGTATCTCGTTCTCACGACACGACGGATAAGCGAAGCGTACGAGTGCCAAACCTCGAGTTTCCTCGCGGTGGCCCCGCACGGTGCTCTGTTTTGGACCAGCACCATCAGCACTGGCCCTCCCTGTATTATGTAGAATTACTCCTCGGGTAGCGCTAACTCCCTATGCATTTCAATTTAACAGAATTATTATGTTGGGCAAATGTAGTACCAATGTTGGGCCTTGCCAGACCAGCTTTAATCTAAAACGAATTATCAAGGGGGTCGCCATAACAACCCCGATCGTGTTAGGAGCGCTTAATTATGGAACATAACACCGGTAGCCGAAACTAAGGGGGCAAAGGTGGAACAAAACACCAGGCTAGAAAGGCCGAGCCTTCCACCTTTTACCAAGTATATAGGTGCATTAAATTAAATAGCATTTATATGGCGATATGACAAGGGACCCATGTTATCACATGGAAACAACTGCACCTGCAACTAGCAACGCTAACAACAAGGATAAGCAAGCGGTAACGTAGCCAATCAGTGGTTTGCTAGGTCGGACAGGTTGAAGGTTATCATGGCATTGTTGAGAGGCTGATAATTAACATGTGGTAGGCAACAAGACATAACGATAGAGACGGTAAAACTAGCATGGCAATGATAGTAATGGTATCTGGGGAAATGATCATCTTGCCTGAGATCCCGCCTGGAAGAAGAATGCCTCCGTGAAGCAGACGAACCGACGTAGTCGAGCGGGTCCTCACATCCGACACGCTTCGGAACTCTATCGAGACGAAGCAAACCGGAAACACAAATCAACACACGGAATTCACCACACGATGCACAACACATATGATGCATGAGCAGATGAATACAAGCAAGTCACGGCATGACAATTCGCACAATCAAACACTACACGTTAAGTGGAGTTCAATATGCAACGAGTTGCATATTGACGAAACTCCACGTTAATTATTTAGTTCTATTGCGATTAGATACACGGCAATATTAAATGTGATTAAACATGGCAAGAGGTGAAGCATAATTAAACTACCTATCTAGGCATTTTAAATGAGGTCGGAAATGACATATAGCACCTCTGAAACGACCTCACATGTTAATTTACAATTCTGTCCAGATCTGAACTAACACATTTAATTGGTTGTTAAACAGCAAAACAAATAGGTTCACGTGATTCTACGCGTCATTTCAAGCAATCTACGCATAAAGAACATCTCCAACGGAGCTACGGATCAAAAGTTACGAGCACCGCAAGATATGTTGGCATGAATGCAATATGTGTGCAATGGCGGTCACGAGCACCACAAAACATACAACCAGCAAGAGAGAATGAAACTACACAAGATTCTAAGCAAGTCTCATGTAGGTCACGATCAAATCGGAGCTACGGTTCAACAACTACGAGCAAAACAAGAAACGACTACAATCTGCCAAATTCAGCCACATAGCATTTCCTACGCCCCACAACTACGAGCTACACTACTCCGATAAACTCAAGCAAGGCATGGCACGGAAGAGGGCAAGAAGCACTACTACAAACAACTCACAACAACTAGCATGGCATCATGGATCACTAGGAAAAGAAGACACAACATGGCATCGCACACACTATTTCAGACTTAGTGAAAATAACACCTCATGAAGGTGCAGTTTTCGATCTGAAGCTATATTGACAGCAGCAAAACCTATAGCTACAGGACTTCAAATGGCATGAAACTTCACAGCATGCTAGAGAAACACAAGGGGCACAACTAACTCCATTGGACCAACCCCAAAAGAGCTACACATCACAAGATGCAAGCAAGACAAGACAGCAACAAAATAATAACAGATTCCAGACTTAGAAATATTTCAGCTCCTCTAAAACAGCACTATTTCTAGCAACTTGAGAGCAAGCAAAACACACCTAAACATGCATTTCTATTGCAACTAAAAATACCAGAGGCTAGACAAAACATCCAAGATCACATCTCTAGTTGACAACTTAATCAAACGAAGAACGGATTAAATCCTACGAATTAAACAAAAGGGCAACATAGCAAAATATCTCGCGAACTAACTTGTTCTAATGCTAAAACTAATTGCACAGAAAAATCCCATGGATTTTCCTACCCCGGAAACATATAAAATATGTGGGGTTTGCAACGCAAAATAATGCCACACATTAATGCGGGAAAAGAATCTATATACGGGAAAATAAACTACCGCAAATCACTACGCGCAAAAATACCAACGGCTACTCTAAAATGCATGGAAAAATGGTTGCTAAAACATGGACATTTCTAATACGGCATACGAGCAATCCGGACTTGCACGGGAATTAAATACGGGGTGTATCCTATTGAAACAGCACGCAAAACTATGCATACGACACGTCAAACAACGTCAAATAATTATGCAAGTATTGAAATCGTGATCTACGCGCAAAACTACCTCAAAACCATGTATTACACGTCTCGATCCGATTTACGGTTTTAAAGTTACGGGGTTTTTAAAATCTAGCATATTCCTGAAATTATAAAACTGAAAATCCTAAAAATTAAAATACTATCGGGCCTAATATGAGGGGCGCAAGATACCTAAGGCACGCTGGGGGCGAGGATTAGCTCACCTCGGGGGAAGCCACTCGGGCCGGTTGGAGGAGAGGCTGGAGGCCTCGGGCAGCTGCGCCAGCTGGGCCGGTGGGAGGCCGAATGGGCCGAGGCCTTGGGCGCTGGGGGCCCAGGCGGCCTGGGACGATGCGGGAGCGCTCGGGGCTCTGGCGGCTCGGTCGTCCTCCTCGCGCAAGAGGCGGCGCCGGCGGTTGGCGTGGGGACGGCGGCTCGGTCCGGCGCGGGAACAACGGGAGAAGGCCGGAGATGCCCCGATCCGGTGATCCCCGGCCGGATCCGGGCGCGGCGACGAGGACCCCGGTAGGAGCTCGGCTCGCTGGAGATGGCGGTGGCGGATCCGGACTGGCGCGCAGGCTGGCCTACGGCTGGCGGTGGCAGCGGACGGCGACGAGCGTCGGCCACAGCGCGGAGGGCTCTGGAGGCGGCGAGGACGGCCGAAGGCAAGGCGGCGGGGAGGCTGCGGCTGCGCGCGGGAGGCGGGGCGCTGACGAGGTGTGGGCGGCGGAGCTCGGCGACGAGAGCAGGGAGCTCGGGCCAGATGGGCTTGGGGCGGCCCTGACCCGGGCTCGGGCGGGCCCGGCGGCTGGAGGAGGGGGACAGGGAGGTGAGAGAGAGGATTAGGGTTAGGGAAGGCACGAATTTCGAGGGAGAGAGAGTTGTCTTAAAATGCACAGGGGACTATATATAGACAAATGGGGGGGCTAGGTTTAGCGAAAATCCTCCTCGGTTTCAACCGCACGGTCGGATTTGAATAATTCCGAACGCGGGTATGGGTACGCGGCCGTGTAGAGGGAATATCCGGAGACGAGAGGGAGAACGGGCGGCACGGCACGAATTTTAAAACACCGACAGACGTCCGACGGTAGCCCGAATACGGTGCCGCTACGGTCGACCGTTCGGGTACCAGACAGTCTCCGATCGCGACGAAATTCGGTAGGCGGCCTAGCTATAAATAAATAATACCGCACGACAAATTCCAGCTCAATCGGAGAAAGTATTATCCACGCTTTAAAAACAGGGTTACGTCGGTGCCACGGGCGCGTGCGAGTGCGGTCAGGCTCGGAACAAACAACGACGATAACCGGCAACTAACAACGGATGCAAGTTTTGAAAACGGGGGGCAACGGAGACACCGATGCAATGCAGATGATGCGCATGATGCGATGATGATGCGACAAATATAAATAGACACATGACGAAAACGGAAAGAGAGGAGAATCTTCTGGAACGTCGGCAACGGGTTGTCACAATTTGACTCTTGGCTAGACAACTTGCATTTTTAAAAAGTTTTGACAACTATGTTTCTCGCACAAGAGTCCACTAACACCACAACAATACTCCATCGTGGAATCATTCCGTCTCCCTACGGAAATGCCGTCCACGACACTCACGCTTATTTTGACAATTTTATGAGTAGCCATTATAGTTATCTATGAACAACATATGCCTCCAAGTAGTCCATCTCCGCGGACGCGGCTATTCGAATAGAACATAACCCTGCAGGGGTGTACTTCTTCACACACGCTCTCGCGACTTATCGCCATGTGCACGTCATGCACCTCGGCAACCTTCAAGCGGAAGCCCAGCGCGGGACTCAGCCACGACCGTTAACCATGCTAATACTTAGTCCAGGTCTATCGCCTATCTGAGGGTAACTGATGACCCACAAGTATAGGGGATCAATCGTAGTCCTTTCGATAAGTAAGAGTGTCGAACCCAGCGAGGAGCAGAAGGCTCTCATAAGCGGATTTCAGCAAGGTAATAACTGCAAGCACTGAAAGTAGCGGTAACAAGTGATTGTGTAGCGAGGTGAAACATAGCAAGCAAAAAGTAACAAGTAACAAGTAGTAGCAACGGTGCAGCAAGTGGCCCAATCCCTTTTGTAGCAAGGGACAAGCCTGAACAAAGTCTTATAGGAGGAAAAACGCTCCCGAGGACACACGGGAATTTCTGTCATGCTAGTTTCATCATGTTCATATGATTCGCGTTCGTTACTTTGATAGTTTGATATGTGGGTGGACCGGCGCTTGGGTACTGCCCTTACTTGGACAAGCATCCCACTTATGATTAACCTCTCTCGCAAGCATCCGCAGTTACAAAAGAAGAATTCAAACAAAGTCTAACCATAGCATTAAACTAGTGGATCCAAATCAGCCCCTCAAGCAACGCATAGACTCGGGTTTAAGCTTCTGTTACTCCAGCAACCCATCATCTACTTACTACTTCCCAATGCCGTCATCTAGGCCCAAATATGGTGAAGTGTTATGTAGTCGACGTTCACATAACACCACTAGAGGAAAAACAACATACAACAAATCAAAATACCGAACGAATATCAAATTCACATGACTATTATCAGCATGACTTATCCCGTGTCCTCGGGAACAAAAGTAACTACTCACAAAGCATAATCACAATCATGATCAGAGGTGTAATGAATAGCATCAAGGATCTGAACATAAACTCTTCCACCAAGTAATCCAACTAGCATCAACTACAAAGAGTAATCAACACTACTAGCAACCTTACAAGTACCAATCGGAGTTGCGAGACGAAGATTGGTTACAAGAGATGAACTAGGGATTGGAGAGGAGATGGTGCTAATGAAGATGTTGATGAAGATGCCTCCCCTCCGACGAGAGGAGTGTTGGTGATGACGATGGCGACAATTCCCCCCTCCGGGAGGGAAGTTTCCCCGGCAGGATCGTCCTGCCGGAGCTCTAGATTGGATGTGCTCAAGTTCCGCCTCGTGGCGGCGGCGAAACCACGAAAAAGCTCCCGATTGATTTATTTTTTCCAGACCAGGACGCTTCATACAGCAAAAGAGGGGGGCTAGTGGGCCGTCAGGCAGCCCACAAGCCTGCCCTGCGCCACCGGAGGGGTTGTGGCGGTGGGCAAGCTTATGGAGCCCTGGTGGCCCCCCTCCGGTAGTTCTTTCGCACAGTATTTTTTATATATTCCCAAAAAATTCCACGTAAATTTTCAGGGCACTTGGAGATGTGCAGAATAGTGGACTAGGATTTGCTCCTTTTCCAGTCCAGAATTCCAGCTGCCTGAATTCTCCCTCTTCAAATAAACCTTGCAAAATAAGAGAGAAAAGGCATAAATATGGTACCACAAGTAATATAACAGCCCAAAAAGCAATAAATATCAACATGAAAGCATGATGCAAAATGGACCTATCAACTCCCCCAATCTTAGACCTCGCTTGTCCTCAAGCGAAAACCAAGTTCCATAAACAGGTCCACATGTTGAGGGACGAAGGTGTCGATAAAACATAATACGGACATGAGGGCATCATGATCACACATAGAACAGCAATACATCATAAAGACTCTTATGGGAAAGTAACAATTCCTTCACAAAGCAAACCATGAAGCAAAAAACCTTACCGAGAAGTAACCAACAATAGTCCATAGTCATTGAAGCAATTGCAATTTATCACAACATCAGAAAGAGTCAAATAAGAGCTTGTAAGGCAAACCCTCAATCATCTCTTTTGTTTTCCACAATTGTTACAACTCACGTGGTACTCATGGTGTCAAAGTTTCAGCTGGACACAGAGCAAGATAGGGGCTTATAGTTTTGACTCCCAACCATTTACCTCAAGGGTAAAGTCAACAACAATAAAGCATGAGTACTCAACTCCAAGTTGATATATGAATAAAGATTTTTCCCAAGCATGTGACGGTAGCCAAGACAAAGGCAAAAAGTAAAGGTACAAGATCGGCCCTTCGTAGAGGGAAGCAGAGGTTCTCATGCGCTTTTGAGGTTTGAATGCGTGTCCTCTTAGCGCGGAGGAACGTCACTTTATATTGCCTCCTGTGATAAAGAACTTTATTATGCAGTCCGTCGCTTTTATGTCTTCCTCATCACAGGTTCGAACAAAGCTTATTTTCCACACACTAATAGATCATACATATTAGAGAGCAATTTTTATTGCTTGCACCGATGACAACTTACTTGAAGGATCTTATTCAATCCATAGGTAGGTATGGTGGACTCTCATGGCAAAACTGGTTTGGAGGTTTATGGATGCACAAGTAGTATCTCTACTTGGTGCGGGAGTTTTGGCTAATATGAGGTGGAAGCAATCGTCACATGCTAAGGGATCTCTAATCATATAACATTGTTTGGAACCAAGCAAACACAATTCATTATGTTGTCTTCCTTGTCCAACATCTACTCCTAGGCATGTAATAGTTTGGTGAGTCCTCACAATTGTAAAAAGTGTCTAAGATGATATATTTATATGTGAACCTCTCTTTCCTTATTACTTCTTATTAATTGCAACAATGACTGAGGTCTATGTTGATTTATTCTCAACAAGTTTCAATCATCATACGTGTCATAAGTGAAGTTATCACTTTCCATAAGATCGTCTCATGATCTTTCATGCTATCGTTCTTTTCATACTTTTGATCATGGCACAAAGCAAAGCCCTTGACTAAGAAACTCTTTATTATATAGCTCGTAAGCTCGAATACATCGGGGGAGAGACAAAAGCAAAAGACTGAAACTAAAAACTAAAGACTTATTCCTCTAAGAGAATATATAAAAACTAAAAAGGAAAGAACAAAAACAAAGGTAAAAGCAAAAGATATAAAGGTGATACGATACCAGGGCAACTCCCCCAAGCTTGGCAGAATCCAAGGGGATTGCCCATACCAATGCTTAGTTGTCTTCCTTTGGTGGTGATGGTGGTGTTGTTGGAGTAGTCTGATCCTCCGTCTTCCAAGGCATAGGTGCTCCATCATGGCAGGATGAATGAGTCGCTGGAATCCTCAAATCTGCAGCCAACCTTATTGATTTAAATCTGTACTCATACTCACAGTTTTGATTCTGCAGGTCATAGATCTGGCCCTGAAGTTGGTTAACCCTATAGTAGAGCCTGGAGAGGTGTTTCCCAATATCAATGGCATCCATCTTGTGAATGCTAGTGAACTCTGTGATCATCGTGTGGTTGGCGTTGAGTCCACGCTCCACCATCCCTTGGCACTTGAAGACTTGTTGCTCCATTGCTTCGAGCCTCGTCTCCATGCTTCCGGTCTTCTTAGGCCCTTCAACGTCACGGATGTGCAACATCCCCTTGCTCATCTTGATAGATTGAGGGTGTTTCAGCACTTCCATGAGGTAGGGATTGATGACCTTCTCGAAGATCTTGTCCTTAGGAGCGTTGGGGGAAGTCATGATGATCTAGATCTGCGGCAGAAACAAGCTCGAAATGAAAACAGAGGAAAACTACGCGATACGGAGATCAAAACCTGCGGGTGACTATATATTGATTTTTTCGGGGCGAGAAGGAGTCCTCCACAAGAAAATGGAGTCCGGGAGGCACACGAGGTGCCCACAAGCTTGCCCTCTGCCACCAGGGGGCTAGGGGCGGTGGCAGGGCTTGTGGCTGCCTCGTCCGCTCTCCGGACTGCTTTTTATTTTTCTAATTTTCCAAAAATTCCAAACCGAAAGAAATTGCCTATTGGAAAAGTATCGAGTCCAATTTCTTACTGAAACAGACACATCTTCATTTTCAAGGTATGAACAGGCTGATAAACATCCCTTATGTACTCCTCTGGAGTTATAACATTGATGATATTGGTCTCAACATTTATGGGAGTACCAGAGATGTAGTGCTTGATCCTTTGCCCATTTACCACTCTAGGAAAATTTCCTTCCGTGTTATTGATTTTTATGGCACCGGAACGATATACTTCCTCGACAACATAGGGACCTTCCCATTTAGAGAGAAGCTTGCCTGCAAAGAATCTCAAACGAGAATTGTATAGCAATACATAATCACCTACATTGAACTCTCATTTCTATATTTGTTTGTCGTGCCATCTCTTAACCTTTTCCTTGAACAACTTGGCATTCTCATACGCCTGGGCTCTCCATTCATCTAACGAGCTGATATCAAATAACCGCTTCTCACCAGCAAGTTTGAAATCAAAGTTGAGCTCTTTGATTGCCCAATAAGCTTTGTGTTCCAGCTCAAGAGGTAAATGACAGGCCTTACCGTAAACCATTTTATACGGTGACATGCCCATGGGATTCTTATAAGCAGTCCTATAAGCCCATAATGCATCGTCAAGTTTGCTAGACCAGTTCTTTCGAGATCTATTGATGGTCTTTTGTAAGATCAACTTGATCTCCCTATTACTCAACTCAACTTGACCACTAGACTGAGGATGATAAGGAGATGCAACTCTATGGTTGACATCATACTTAGCTAGCATCTTGCGGAAAACACCATGAATGAAGTGTGAACCGCCATCAGTCATTGAGTATCTAGGGACTCCAAATCTTGGGAATATGACTTCTTTAAGCATCTTAATAGAGGTGTGGTTATCAACATTTTTAGTGGGGATAGCTTCTACCCACTTAGTAACGTAATCCACAGCAACTAAGATGTGAGTGTACCCATTGGAACTCGGGAAGGGTCCCATATAATTAAAGCCCCAGACATCAAATGGTTCGATGACAAGTGAATAGTTCATAGGCATCTCTTGACGCTTCCTGATGTTCCCTATCCTTTGGCATTCGTCACAAGACAAGACAAACTTACGGGCATCCTTGAAGAGAGTGGGCCAATAGAAACCTGATTGCAATACCTTATGGGCAGTTCTATCTCCAGCATGGTGTCCTCCGTAGGCTTTGGAATGACACTTCTGCAGGATCTGTCCCTGTTCATGTTCAGGCACACAACGTCTAATAAAACCATCTACTCCTTCCTTATAAAGGTGAGGATCATCCCAAAAGTAGTGTCTCAAATCAAAGAAGAATTTCTTCTTTTCTTGATCGGTGAAACTGGGTGGTATGTATTTGGCTACGATATAGTTTGCATAATCGGCATACCAAGGTGCACTAAGTGAAGTGCGGATGACATTTAATTGCTCATCAGGAAAGCTGTCATCAATAGGCAGTGGGTCATCAAGGGCATTCTCTAGCCGAGACAAGTTATCTGCTACAGGGTTATCAGCACCCTTTCGGTCAACGACGTGCAAATCAAATTCCTGTAGCAGGAGAACCCATGTGATCAGCCTAGGCTTAGCGTCCTTCTTCTCCATGAGGTACTTAATAGCAGCATGATCAGAGTGAATAGTGACTTTGGAGTCAACTATGTAAGATCTGAACTTTTCACATGCAAACACGACTGCTAAAAATTCCTTCTCCGTAGTGGCATAGTTTCTTTGGGCACTGTCTAGAGTTTTACTAGTGTACTGAATGACATTCAACTTCTTGTCAACTCTTTGTCCTAGAACAGCACCAACAGCATAATCACTAGCGTCACACATGATTTCAAAGGGCAAGTTCCAGTCAGGTGGTTGAACAATAGGTGCGGTTATCAAAGCCTTCTTAAGTATTTCAAAGGCTTCCTCACAATCCTCATCAAAAACAAAAGGAACATCCTTCTGCAAGAGGTTGGTAAGAGGCCTAGAAATCTTAGAGAAGTCTTTAATGAACCTTCTATAGAAACCAGCATGACCTAGAAAACTTCGTATACCTCTGACATTTGTGGGGCAAGGCATTTTCTCAATTGCATCAACCTTAGCCTTATCAACTTCAATGCCTCTTTCAGAGATTTTGTGTCCTAAGACGATACCTTCATTAACCATAAAGTGGCACTTCTCCCAATTCAAGACGAGGTTGGTTTCTTCGCATCTCTGCAAGACTCGATCAAGGTTGCTGAGGCAATCATCAAAGGAAGGCTCGTAAACGGAGAAGTCATCCATGAAAACCTCGACGATCTTTTCACAAAAGTCTGAGAATATAGCCATCATACATCTTTGGAAGGTGGCAGGTGCATTACATAAGCCAAAAGGCATACGTCTATAGGCAAAGGTACCGAAAGGGCAGGTGAAAGTGGTTTTCTCTTGATCAGATTGTGCAATAGGTATTTGCGAGAAACCTGAATAACCGTCTAGAAAACAGAAGTGTGTGTGTTTTCATAGCCTTTCTAGCATTTGGTTGATGAACAGCAAAGGATAATGATCTTTCCTGGTTGCCTTGTTCAGTTCCCGTAAATCTATCACCATTCTATAGCCGGTAATAATCCTTTGTGGGATTAGTTCATCCTTATCATTAGGAACGACGGTGATACCTCCCTTCTTAGGTACGCAATGTACTGGACTTACCCAATCACTATGAGCAACAGGATAAATGATTCCTGCTTCTAGAAGCTTTAATATTTCTTTTCTAACGACCTCTTTCATCTTAGGATTTAATCTCCTTTGATGATCAGCAACTGGTTTAAAGTCAGGATCGGTTTTAATCTTGTGCTGACATAGAGTAGGACTAATACCCTTAAGATCATCAAGAGTATATCCAATAGCAGCGCGGTGCTTCCTCGGAGTTTTTAGTAACTTCTTCTCTTCGCGCTCTGAGAGGAGAGCACTAATAATGACAGGATATATCTCCTTCTCATCAAGATAGGCATACTTAAGAGTATCAGGCAACTGTTTAAGCTCGAACACAGGATCACCCTTTGGTGGGGGATGCATATCATTTTCATGCTCAAGCAGATATTGCTCTAAAGGATCCATAGGAGGTACGGCAATAGAGGCAAGAGCAATGATTTCATCTCTACCAGACGACTCTCTTTCATGGGGTTGTCTTCCAAACTTGGAGATGTTAAATTCATGAGACACACCCTCGAAACTTACTGTGACAGTCTGCTTAATGCAATCAATGTGAGCATTGACAGTGTTGAGAAAGGGTCTACCAAATATGATGGGACAAAAGCTATCTTGTGCAGTACCAAGGACGAGGAAATCAGTAGGATACTTCGTCTTACCACACATGACTTCTACGTCTCTCACAATTCCGAGAGGGCAGATAGTGTCTCTATTAGCTAGCGTAATAGTGACATCAATGGGTTCTAACTCAGCAGGTGCAATCTCATCTTTGATTTCATCATATAGAGAACGGGGTATTGCACTAACACTAGCTCCCATATCACATAAACCATGGTAACAGTGATCTCCTATCTTAAGAGATACAACGGGCAGGCCAACTACAGGTCCGTGTTTGTCTTTCACGTGAGGTTTAGCAATTCTAGCGGAGTCCTCACAGAATTTGACAACATGCCCGTCTATGTCTTCGGCTAAGAGATCTTTGATAATAGCAACACTAGGTTCAACTCTAATCTCCTCAGGGGGTGCAAGTGGTCTAATGTAACCCCTACGTATCACAGTTGGAGCTTTAGAATAATCCTTTATCCTAGCAGGGTATGGTGGTTTCTCAGTGTAAGCACAAGGAACAACAAGATCACTAAAAGCTATGATTTTCTCCTCAACTAGATTGGTTTCGGCTATGTTGCTTTCTACAGGAGGATGATATTTAAACCACTTCTATTTTGGAAGATCAACATGAGCAGCAAAAGATTCACATAGAGAAGCTACTATCTCAGAGTCAAGTCCATACTTAGCGCTAAAATCTCTAGAAGTGTTTGTCTCAACAAAAGATTTAACGCAATCAAACTGGAAATTCATACCTGACTCCTTACCTTCCTCCATCTCCCAATCTTCAGAGTTGCGTTTGATTCTTTCCAATAAATTCCACTTGTGATCAATATCCTTCTTCATAAAAGAACCGGCACAAGAAGTGTCAAGCATGGTACGATCTTCATGAGAAAGCCGAGCATAAAAGTTTTGAGTAATGATTTCTCTCGAGAGCTCATGATTGGGGCATGAATATAGCATTGATTTAAGACTCCCCCAAGCATGAGCTATGCTTTCTCAGTCACGAGGCCAAAAGATATAAATAAAGTTCCGATCACGATGTACTAAATGCATAGGATAGAACGTTTGATGAAATTCCAATTTCAACCGATTGTAGCCCCATGATACAGTATCATCACATAGCCTATACCATGTCAATGCCTTATCTTTCAAAGATAAAGGAAAGAATTTCTTCTTTAACTCATCCTCGGGCAAACCTGCAAGCTTAAATAAACAACAAACTTCATCTACATAGATTAGATGTAAGTCTGGATGTGAAGATCCATCTCCTGTGAAAGGATTAGCCAGCAGTTTCTCAAGCATACCCGAAGGAATTTCATAAAAGATATTTTAAGGAGGTACCTCAGGTTGAGGAGCAACTCCTCATTCTTCCGTTCGATGTGAAGATACCCTGAGTAAACTCCTCAAAGGAAAAGTTTCCATAGTGGCAATAAATTTCAACATAGTATAAAAATGTTTCCTTACCAATTTCCACTTACCAAAGTCGCTTCACTCCCCGGCAACGGCGCCAGAAAAGAGTCTTGATGACCCACAAGTATAGGGGATCAATCGTAGTCCTTTCGATAAGTAAGAGTGTCGAACCCAACGAGGACCAGAAGGCTCTCATAAGCGGATTTCAGCAAAGTAATAACTGCAAGCACTGAAAGTAGCGGTAACAAGTGATTATGTAGCAAGGTGAAACGTAGCAAGCAAAGAGTAACAAGTAACAAGTAGTAGCAACGGTGCAGCAACTGGCCCAATCCCTTTTGTAGCAAGGGACAAGCCTGAACAAAGTCTTATAGGAGGAAAAACGCTCCCGAGGACACACGGGAATTTATGTCATGCTAGTTTCATCATGTTCATATGATTCGCGTTCGTTAGTTTGATAGTTTGATATGTGGGTAGACTGGCACTTGGGTATTGCCGTTACTTGGACAAGCATCCCACTTATGATTAACCTCTCTCGCAATCATGTGCAACTACAAAAGAAGAATTAAGACAAAGTCTAACCATTAAACTAGTGGATCCAAATCAGCCCCTCACGAAGCAACGCATAGACTCGGGTTTAAGCTTCTGTTACTCCAGCAACCCATCATCTACTTACTACTTCCCAATGCCTTCCTCTAGAACCAAATATGGTGAAGTGTTATGTAGTCGACGTTCACATAACACCACTAGAGGAAAAACAACATACAGCATATCAAAATACCAAACGAATATCAAATTCACATGACTATTATCAGCATGACTTATCCCATGTCCTCGGGAACAAAAGTAACTACTCACAAAGCATAATCATAATCATGATCAGAGGTGTAATGAATAGCATCAAGGATCTGAACATAAACTCTTCCACCAAGCAATCCAACTAGCATCAACTACAAAGAGTAATCAACACTACTACCAACCTTACAAGTACCAATCGGAGTTGCGAGACGAAGATTGGTTACAAGAGATGAACTAGGGATTGGAGAGGAGATAGTGTTGATGAAGATGTTGATGATGATATCTCCCCTTCGACGAGAGGAGTGTTGGTGATGACGATGGCGACGATTCCCCCCTCCGGGAGGGAAGTTTCCCCAGCAGGATCGTCGTGTCGGAGCTCTAGATTAGATCTGCTCAAGTTCCGCCTCGTGGCGGCGGTGAAACCACAAAAAAGCTCCCAATTGATTTTTTCAGACCAGGACGCTTCATATAGCAAAAGAGGTGGGCTAGTGGACCGTCAGGCAGCCCACAAGCCTTCCGTGCGCCACGAGGGGGGGTGGTGGCGGTGGGCAAGCTTGTGGAGCCCTGGTGGCCCCCTCCGGTAGTTCTTTCGCCCAGTATTTTTTATATATTCCCAAAAAATTCCACGTAAATTTTCAGGGCATTTGGAGATGTGCAGAATAGTGGACTAGGATTTGCTCCTTTTCCAGTCCAGAATTCTAGCTGCCTGAATTCTCCCTCTTCAAATAAACCTTGCAAAATAAGAGAGAAAAGGCATAAATATGGTACCACAAGTAATATAACAGCCCAAAACGCAATAAATATCAACATGAAAGCATGATGCAAAATGGACGTATCAGTAACCCGCATGGAAGTCCGATCGAGGTTTCCACCACGGCCCCAAACAATGTGCGCAGGGTTCCCAAGCCCACCATCCGGGTGCCACTTGGTACATCGTGCCACTGCCTACCGCATCATATCCCACCTCTAAGGTCAGCACTACGCACGGCCTCTAGCATGACTATAAACACCAGAAACTACTTGCAACTCCTGGACCGAGTACTAAGCGGTTAATAAGTCGAGCGGGGTCATATTTCAGGGCCAGCATGTGGTAGTATCTTGTCTTGTATTACATACACGGAACTTAGTTCCTAAGGACGGTTCCAATGAAACAACCCGCCATGTACTCCGAGATAGCCTTTCACCGGTACCTTTACCAAATCAGGTTCAACACACAACCTTTACTAACTGAACACATTCTCACGATCATGTTCATCACCCAGATGACAGACCATACACAACTCTAAGCATAGCATGCATAGCAGGATAAGGCACATCATGGCTCAAGCATCTACCAGGTATGCTAGGTTGCAAGGTTCAACTATTTACTGTGACAAGGACAGGTCATGCAAAGGAAGTGGGTTCAACTAACATGGTAAAAGCATTGAAAGCATTTTGACCTAATGCAATAAATAAGAGCAGGAGCAAGAACATGGGATTTATCAGGATGATCAAAACGGTTGCTTGCCTTGTTGCTCGGCACAGGGGTGATATCCATCAGTCGGATAATCAGACGTATCCGGAGGGGCGAAGCCTACCGGAATAACAACAATCAATCAATATCAAACATATGCAACAAAATGATGCATGAAATGCAATGTAGCATGCTTTGAGATGACTAAAAGAACCTTTTGGGTGATCTTGATTTGAAATCATAATTCAAATATCATTTGAATTATAGTTTAGCAAATTCTTTTAATTGATTTGACCTGATGCTGTTTCATAACTTTGTTTTTCATGCATGAAAATAGCACCATTGGATTCCTTGAATTTTTTTGATCCTTTTACATATATTATTTATCAAATTTGGATTTATATTCAATTTTATATGAATTTCCAAAGTTTTGAACTTATTCTGGAATTATTTTTAAACAGAAAAGCTTTTATTGCATCAGCATGACATCAGCACGTCAATCTGGCCGTTGAAAGTCAAACTTGACCAGTGGGACCCACTGGTTAGTGACTCTGGCCAGTTTTTAGTTTAAATTTAACTTAATTAGCTAATTATCAGGGTTGGACCCACATGTCTGTGTGTGTTTAAGTTTTTATTTAATTAATTATTTTTATTAACCTAAACTTAATTAGCCAGGGGGCTCGCCCCACGTGCCAGTGACTCAGGGGAGTCAGATCCACCGGCGGTGAGGTCGATCTCGCCGACGGTGAGCCTCCGGCAGCATCAGAGACGGCGGAGGGGCTCGGAAATGCATCTCCGACGACCAAATGCACGGCGGAGGGCACCAAACGAACCAACACACAGCCGCAGTTCCATTCCTGCAAAGAACCGAGGCTAAGATGGTCGGAGATGACGTCGGCGATGAGCTTGGCGGCGGCCCAAGCTCGGGCATCATCGGGGTCATCGAAACAGAGGGCATCACGCGCGGGGCTGGGCTCCTACAGCACCTACACGATGCACTGAAGCCATTGGTGGCCTGAGAATGACCAGCCGATCACCGGAGGGCTACCGGCGACGAGGTCCCGCGGTGGATCTCGGCGGGCTCCGGTGGAATCGGGGCCTAGAGGAAGGGGTCGAGGGGGAAAACTTGGGGAAAAGAACCCTGAGCTCACGGGGAGTGCAGAGGCGTCGAGAGTGGGCTTGGGGATGGCCTGAGGAGGGAGAACGACGGCGGTGAGCTGCGGTGACCCGAGGAGGAAGGCGATGGCTTTACGGCATTTCAGAGCTTCTCGGCCTCGAGCGACTGGCTGGAGAGCTTCAGGGGATCACGGCGAAGCTAATGCGCAGCTCAGATGAGAGGGAGAGGGGCTGGAGCGACGGCGAGCTCGAGCTCAAGCTTGCGGTCATGGCGGCCGAGAGGAGAAGAGAGCATGGGCGAATGGCGAGGGGATGAGCACGGGGATGACTTCGGGGAGCTTATCCCTCTTCGCGCCAACGCGACCCGGTGGTCAGGCAGACGCACACGTGCATGGCCGCACAGGAACGAGCGGCAGCCACTTCCTACTCCGACTCGCACAAGGAAGACGACGGGGAGCAGCTGGGCCTGGGCCAGGTGAGCGACAGGTAAGCTTCTTTCCATTTTTTTCATTTCTGTTTCTGTTATTTACTTACTGACTTTGTTTTGTTTTATTTTTGGCTCCAAACTATTCCTAAAATAGTTTGAAAAATACCAGAGTGTTAGTTGGAATATTTCCAACAACTCATAAAGTTTTCAACATTTTTGGAAACTTTAAAATATTTGAAACCAAAGATATAATTGATTTCAGTAGCTTTTAACTTAAATTTAAAATGCCAAAAGTAGTTTGAAAATAAGTTTCATCTCTGATATTTTGTTTTTAACGTTTATCAGAAAAGATGAACTTTTTTAATGGCCATTCTGGTTTCATTGATTTTGACAATGGTTGGATTTCTTATGAATAAGGAGTGGCTAGGGTTTTGCTTTGGATTTCACCACCTCTTTTGAGTTTATTTCCATTCCTTGAATGCAATGAAAGAAGACATGAGCACAAGTTGTTAAACCCTAACAGGGAATCTAGGGATGTGACAACTCACCCCCACTCAAAAGAATCTTGTCCCGAGATTTGGAAGTCGTCGGGAATAGCGCGGGATACTCAAGTCGGAGACGATCCTCTCTTTCCCATGTTGCTTCTTTTTCAGAATGATTTGACCATTGAACTTTAAGAAACTTGAGGTTTCGATGTCGAGTGGTACACTCAGCTTGATCAAGAATTTGCATAGGGTATTCTCGGTATGAAAGGTTATCTTGGAGATCAAGCGTTTCATGGTCCACTTCGCGGATAGGATCCGAAAAGCAAGGCCTGAGTTGCAAGACGTGGAATACATCATGAACCTTGGAAAGATGCAGAGGAAGTTCCAATTGATAGGCAACTTCTCCTTGTTTGGCAAGAATGCGGAAAGGACCAATGTAACGAGGAGCCAACTTGCCCTTGATACCGAATTGATGGGTACTCTTCAAAGGTGTAACCCGAAGGTAAGCCTTCTCGTCAACTTCAAAGGTCACAGCCTTATGATGACGATCATATTGGCTCTTTTGACGAGACTGGGCTATTTTCAACTTTTCACGAATAATGCGAGCTTGCTCTTCTGCATCTTGGATCATATCCGGACCAAAGAGTTGCCTCTCTCCGGTTTCTGACCAATTAAGAGGTGTTCGACATATTCGTCCATAGAGAACTTCAAAAGGAGCTTTGCCCAAGCTTGATTGATAACTATTGTTATAGGCAAATTTGGCGAATGGAAGGCACTTCTCCCAATTCATACCGAATGATATAACACAAGCTCGGAGCATATCTTCTAGGACTTGATTCACTCTTTCTACTTGACCACTTGATTGAGGATGGAAAGCAGTGCTAAAAGATAAGTGAGTCCCCATGGCATTCTGAAAACTCTCCCAGAAATGAGAAGTAAAGATACTTCCACGGTCTGAGTTAATCTCCAGAGAAACACCATGAAGAGACACTATTCGAGAGAGATATAACTCTGCTAGGTGGCTAGCTGTTATACTCTCACGAACTGGAAGAAAGTGAGCTACTTTGGAAAGACGGTCAATGACCACAAAAATAGCATTATTTCCTTTCTTGGTCTTGGGAAATCCGGTGATGAAATCCATACTGACTTTATCCCATTTCCTTTCAGGAATAGCTAAAGGTTGAAGGGTGCCAGCAGGCCTTTGATGTTCTGCCTTAACTCGACAACAAACGTCGCAGTTAGCAACAAATTCGGCAATTTCTCTCTTCATCCTAGTCCACCAAAACCTCTGGCGTAGGTCTTGATACATCTTAGTACTACCAGGATGAATGGTGAGAGGAGAATCATGAGCCTCTTTAAGGATTAACTGCCTTAGATGTGGATTCTTAGGAACCACTAGACGATTCTGGAAGAACACAACACCTTGATCATTCATGGAGAATTCCTTAGCGTTTTCGCTAATAATATTCTCCTTCATCCGTGATATACCCTTATCACGCTTCTGGCCAGCTATGATTTGATCCTTAAGATTAGGCTTCGCCACCAGGTTAGAAAGGAATCCTTGAGGAACAATGTGAAGATTTAACTTCCGAAATTCCTCATAGAGATGTGGTTGACCTCATTGTAGCATCAGGTTGTTACAATAAGACTTACGACTTAGTGCATCAGCCATAACATTGGCCTTACCCAGGGTGTAAGTTATCCCTAAGTCGTAATCCGTGATCAAATCAACCCATCGTCTTTGCCTGAGATTCAAATCCGGCTGGGTGAAGATATATTTCAGACTTTGGTGATCAGTGAATATTTCGCAACGATTACCAAGAAGGTAATGTCGCCAGGTTTTAAGTGCATGGACTACTGCTGCAAGCTCAAGATCATGTGTGGGATAATTATCCTCATGTGGACGCAACTGTCGAGATGCGTATGCAATCACATGACGGTCCTGCATGAGAATGCAACCTAATCCTTGTCGCAAGGCGTCGTAGTAGATAACAAAGTCCTTAGAGAAATCTGGTGGTAACAACACAGGTGCGGAAGTCAGGCGTCTTTTCAGTTCCTGGAAACTATGCTCACACTGTGGTGTCCACTCGAACTTTTTATCTTTCTTGAGGAGTTTAGTTAGAGGCTTTGCAACCTTGGAGAAATTCTCGACAAAGCGGCAACAATAGCTCGCTAGACCAAGAAAACTCCTAACTTGCTTCACCGATTCAGGTTGAGTCCAATCAAGTACAGCTTGAACACTCTCGGGATTGACAGCAATACCCTTACCAGAGATTATGTGACCTAGATAGGTCACTTCTGGTAACCAAAATTCACATTTTGAAAACTTGGCATAAAGGCGATGCTCTCGAAGTTTCATCAATACCAGCCTTAGATGCTCGGCATGTTCTTGTTCGTTCTTCGAGTAGATGAGGATATCATCGAGGTATACTACGACGAATTTATCCAAATACTCCATGAAGATTGAATTCATCAAGCGAGAGAAGGTGGCTGGGGCATTGGTTAAACCAAAGGACATGACGGTGTACTCGTATTGTCCATAACAACTGACAAAAGCCGTTTTTGGAATGTCCTCATTCTTGATCTTGATTTGATGGTAACCCAACCTCAAATACATTTTGGAAAAGACTGAGGATCCAGCAAGCTGATCATACACGTCGTTGATCCTGGGGAGCAGATACTAGTTCTTTATGGTGACCAGATTAACTGGTCGATAATCTACAACCATCCGATCCGTTCCGTCTTTCTTCTTAACGAAGAGGACGGGACAAGCCCAAGGAGAAGAGCTAGGATGAATGAAACCTTTATTCAAGGCCTCATCTATTTGCTTCTTAAGTTCGGCTAGCTCCAGGGGTGCCATCTTATAAGGTCTTATGGCTATTGGGACAGTTCCCGGAACAAGGTCTATCACAAACTCTACATCTCTGACAGGTGGAATTCCTGGCAGTTCCTCTGGAAAAACATCCGGGAAGTCACGGACTACCGGAATGTCTTTAAGTTTTTAAGAGGGTTGGCATTGAGGGAATAGAGTTGGCATTTGTCAACTCGAGTAGAGACATTGACTATCTCACCCGAGGGATGGGTAAGCTGGACATTTCTAGAATGAGTATCAATCTTGGCATAATGAGCTGACATCCAGTCCATACCCAAGATGATATTGATATCCGAAGATTTCAGGGCTATCAAAGATGCTAGAAAAACTAGCCTGTCTACTAGAATTTCATTGTCATAGGTTATCCTCGAGGTTTGCCACTTACTACCAGGGGTTTGGACAACCAATGGGATTGGCATATCACAGAAAGACATGTTATGCAACTGTGCATAACTTTCTGAAATGAAGGAATGAGATGACCCAGTGTCAAAAAAAACAGACGCTGGGTGATGACTAACAAGGAGCGTATCCAGTATAACGTCGGGATCCTCAGCAGCTTCTTCTGCTGAAACATAGTTCACACGGCCACGTGCAGGAGTTGGCTTCACATAGTAAGCTTTGCCCGACTTGCCTTGCCCAACGGACTTTCCAGGTTGCTTGGCACCCATATTCTGAGGACACTCTCGGGAATAGTGCCCTAGTTCTCCACACTTCTAACAAATCACCTGATTGGCACGTGGTGCGGCATTGCTAGCTGGACCACCATAGGTTTTTGCTGGAGGGTTGGTCTGATTCTCCTGAGGCGCCACATAGGATGGCGTCGGGGTGTATCTTGGTGGCAGAGAACTATTTGGAACCCACAGCCTGCATTTCGGGACCGCGGAACCAGATGACGAGCCAGAGTTACGGGAGTGCTTCTTTGTGGCTTCATAGTCGGTATGACCAGACTCGGCACTGATCGTCCTGTTGACAAGAGCTTGAAAGCTTGTACATTTGTGGAGGCGCAAATCACGACGAAGTTCAGGCCTTAGACCCTTATGGAATCTTGCTTGCTTCTTGGCGTCAGTTGACACCTCTTCAGTTGCATAGCGGGCGAGGTTACCGAACTCTCGGCTATAGGCATCCACGGTCAATTTTCCCTGGGTGAATGCACAGAACTCCTCTCTCTTTCTGTCCATCAGACCCTCTGGAATATGGTGCAGACGGAAGGCTGCACTAAAGTCTCTCCATGTAGCTACTGGTCCGGCAGGACGCATAGCTTCAAAGTTCTCCCACCATAGATTGGCGGGTCCTTCCAGAAAGTACGCCGCAAAGGTCACCTTGTCGGCCTTAGAAACATTTGCAGAGCGAATCTTGCGCGATATACTGCACAACCAGTCATCAGCGTCTAGGGGATCGACGAAGTGATGGAACTTTGGAGGATTCAGCTTCACAAAGTCATTGAGGGACAGTGCATCATTCTTAGGCTGACGAGCCGTATTTTGCTCAATACGCTCTAACAGACGGTTGGTCTCCCTTTTGTTTCTCTCTGCCTCAAGCATAACTTCCGCCAGAGAGGGCGGGTGAGGCAGTTCCTCCTGCGATGCTTGACTACCCTCTCCTTGCTCATGAGCAGGGGCACGGTTCAACCTGGTGAACACCATCCTGACAAACAAACTCACAGCTTAGACCAATATTAACATCAATACTAACTATGGATTAAGAATGCACTGAACACATGGAATGCGGAAATGAACATCCGAACAACATGGTAACAAGCAACTGCTATATATACACCATGGTTCATACACACCATTACATAGTTCAGTACAACCTTAACCGAAGAGCAAACTACTGAAAGATGACAATACTCATCAGAGGCTTCCAAGCTTCCTATACATTATTTATCTATGCCTCCGGAATTCATCTTTCGACATAAGCATACTCCACAAGACACACAGGACTGTGGAAGTATAACTACTACCATACTATCCTTCCACTCACGGGTTCTGGCATCTGCATAGAACATCTCATAAAGGTTGCCTCCATGGCCTGGGAGCTCAACCTGCGGATCAGGAAATACTCGAGCCTGAGACCCCTGGGAACCATAAGGGCACGGATGTCGCCTTGGTCCCCTGACTGGTGGTTGTAGAGGTCCCCGAAGAAGGGTGACTCCTCCTATAGCAGGCCAGTCAACATGAGCCGGAACATGGGTCCTAACAGGGTTCAGCATCTCCATATCTCCATACCCTGTCTGGACTACAGGTGCCAGTTGTGTCAAAGCCATCCACAGACGGGCACATGTAGCATAGAGCTCCATACAAAGGGCACGAGCATCCCTGTCTCTATTCTCTAGCATCTCAGCAGTGGACTGCAGAGCGGATCCACCATAGAGGAATCAAAGTAGAACCCACCGAGGTATCCTTCTTCTCCTGGCTGAGAGGCAGGAACATAGTAGAACTCTGAATTCTGCAACAGTGCATGTCTGGCCCTCATGATGGTCAGCATTGAATAGGCAGCATCTTGTACTGCCATGTCAACAGTGACCCCCAATCCATAAGACCAATGGATCGGCTCCTCAGCTCCAGGGTAATCTGGGAATACCCTAAGAGTGCAGAGATACTAACTCTGATTAAAATCCCGGTACTGCTCCTCCACTCTGTACTCTAGGTACCAGCGGTAACCGGCTACTGACATCATCCTGACTAGCATGGCCGTATAACCTGGCACATCAATGCACCTAGTCAGACGGACCACCGGACGAGAAGGATGGCCAGGCATCTGAAAATAGAGAGTAATGCAAAAAGCATTAGAGCTCTTAAGACAAAATTGGGCAGCATAACGGCTGTAAATGCTCAAAAACAATTTTGAGACAACCCACAAAGATATGATAGCATAACCACTCAACTATCAAATTCAATTCCATGGTCATAAAAACTTACTTTCTTTTCCTTGAAATAAGAGAAACTCGGAGTAACTCTTGACTCGTTGTCCTATCATCCACCGATCAGAAAAACACGAGCCTAAGAGACAGATAAGTAACCTAGTCCTTAATCCCCGCAGAAAAGACGAGGATGACCAGAATAGAATAATTTCAGAAGAGAAGCAAGAGTCTTACGTTCCCTTCCACAAACAATTCCCTTATGTATAACTAAATCAATTCTAGACTCAACTTCGACCAGTTTGGCTTAGTAATCCTACATTCAGTCAGGCTCTGATACCAACACTGTCGGGACCCCGATCCTAAGCCATAGGAATCCAGTCTGTAACACATGGCATCTCTTTGCGGTCTCACGCACGGTTATCCCTACGGTTGTAGCCTTACCTTATCCGAGACCGTTTGTGCCTTTTGACTCGTGTATGCAATTGTGTCACTAGCAATCCAATGTCAAAGAACCCGGATCGACATGACTAGTCATAAACTCAAGCGGCAGTTCCGTACAGGGACAGGCATACATGGCCCAGCAAAGCAGGTGTCGTTCATCAACGAATGTAGGCGAGTTGTAGCAAGCTACAAGGACTCCATTACATATGTGTGACATTTCCCAAAGGGACAGACACAGCAGCTAAGAAGGACACATGTCGGTCAACCAATGTGTCCGGAGCAGTAGCGAACTACCATGGCTCGACGGAATCACAAAGGGGCATTTCCCCATAAGGAGTGCTACTAAGGCATACGACTAGGTATTCGAACCCCATACATATCAAGTACGACACACGTACGCATGGCATACCGATATGTATAGATACATCGATGGCATCACAACATAACCATAAACATACAAACTTTATTTAGAGGGCTCACACGAGCCACACACATAATATTACACAGATAGGGGTCTCACGACCCATCATCACAAATTCATACACACAAGTCTTACAAGTCAGCGGAAGATTAAAATTGTCTGAGTACAGACAGATGGAAAGATAAAGGCACATGGCCTGACTATCTACAGACCCAACCTAGGGCCAGATCGTAGCTGGGATACCAGCTACTCGTCGTCATCGACGTCTAGGTAGAACCCTCCATTAGGGTAATTAACAACCTCTGCAACAAATTATTAAGCAAATGTGAGTACAAAAGTACTCAGCAAGACTTTAGTATAATCTATCTACTCATGCAATGTATCATCAAGGAATTGTGGAGTTTCATGCAGAAAGCCAGCATTTGACTCTTGGCTAGACAACTTGCATTTTTAAATAGTTTTGACAACTATGTTTCTCGCACACGAGTCCACTAGCACCACAACAATACTCCATCGTGGAATCATTCTGTCTCCATACGGAAATGTCGTCCATGACACTCACGCTTATCTTGACAATTTTATGAGTAGCCATTATAGTTATCTATGAACAACATATGCCTCCAAGTAGTCCATATACGCGGACGCGGCTATTCGAATAGATCATAACCCTGCAGGGGTGTACGTCTTCACACACGCTCTCGCCACTTATCGCCATGTGCACGTCATGCACCTCGGCAACCTTCAAGCGGAAGCCAAGCGAGGGAGTCGGCCACGACCGTTAACCATGCTAATACTTAGTCCAGGTCTATCGCCTATCTGAGGGTAACCCGAACGGAAGTCCGGCCGAGGTTTGCACCACGGCCCCAAACGATATGTGCAGGGTTCCCAAGCCCACCATCCGGGTGCCACTGGGTACACCGTGCCACTACCTACCGCATCATAGCCCACCTCTAAGGTCAGCGCTACGCACGGCGTCCAGCATGACTATAAACACCAGAAACTACTTGCAACTCCTGGACCGAGTACTAAGCGGTTAATAAGTCGAGCGGGGTCATATTTCAGGGCCCAGCATGTGGTAGTATCTTGTCTTGGATTACATACACGGAACTCAATTCCTAAGGACGGTTCCAATGAAACAACCCGCCATGTACCCCTACATAGCCTTTCACCGGTACCTTTACCAAATCAGGTTCAACACACAACCTTTACTAACTGAACACATTCTCACGATCATGTTCATCACCCATATGACAGACCATACACAACTCTAAGCATAGCATGCATAGCAGGATAAGGCACATCATGGCTCAAGCATCTACCAGATATGCTAGGTTGCAAGGTTCATGTATTTACTGTGACAAGGACAGGTCATGCAAAGGAAGTGGGTTCAACTAACGTGGTAAAACCATTGAAAGCATTTTGACCTAATGCAATAAATAAGAGCAGGAGCGAGAACATGGGATTTATCGGGATGATCAAAATGGTTGCTTGCCTTGTTGCTCGGCACAGGGGTGATATCCATCAGTCGGATAATCAGACGTATCCGGAGGGGCGAAGCCTACCGAAATAACTGTTGGGGAACGTCGCATGGGAAACAAAAAATTTCCTACGCGCACGAAGACCTATCATGGTGATGTCCATCTACGAGAGGGGATGAGTGATCTACGTACCCTTGTAGATCGTACAGCAGAAGCGTTAGAGAACGCGGTTGATGTAGTGGAACGTCCTCACGTCCCTCGATCCGCCCCGTGAACAATCCCGCGATCAGTCCCACGATCTAGTACCGAACGGACGGCACCTCCGCGTTCAGCACACGTACAGCTCGACGATGATCTCGGCCTTCTTGATCCAGCAAGAGAGACGGAGAGGTAGAAGAGTTCTCCGGCAGCGTGATGGCGCTCCGGAGGTTGGTGATGATCTTATCTCAGCAGGGCTCCGCCCGAGCTTCGCAGAAACACGATCTAGAGGAAAAACTATGGAGGTATATGGTCGGGCAGCCGTGAGAAAGTCGTCTCAAATCTGCCCTAAAAGCCCCATATATATAGGAGGAGGGAGGGGGACCTTGCCTTGGGGTCCAAGGGATCCCCAAGGGGTCGGCCGAGCCAGGGGGGAGGACTCTCCCCCCCCAAACCGAGTCCTACTTGGTTTGGTGGGAGGGAGTCCTTCCCCCTTCCCACTTCTTCCTTTTTTTTTCTTTCCTTTGATTTTTTTCTCTCTTGGCGCATAGGGGATTGGTGGGCTGTCCCACCAGCCCACTAAGGGCTGGTGTGACCCCCCCAAATGCCTATGGGCTTCCCCGGAGTGGGTTGCCCCCCTCCGGTGAACTCCCGGAACCCATTCGTCATTCCCGGTACATTCCCGGTAACTCCGAAAACCTTCCGGTAATCAAATGAGGTCATCCTATATATCAATCTTCGTTTCCGGACTATTCCGGAAACCCTCGTGACGTCTGTGATCTCATCCAGGACTCCGAACAACATTCGGTAACCAACCATATAACTCAAATACGCATAAAACAACGTCGAACCTTAAGTGTGCACACCCTGCGGGTTCGAGAACTATGTAGACATGACCCGAGAGACTCCTCGGTCAATATCCAATAGCGGGACCTGGATGCCCATATTGGATCCTACATATTCTACGAAGATCTTATCATTTGAACCTCAGTGCCAAGGATTCGTATAATCCCGTATGTCATTCCTTTTGTCCTTCGGTATGTTACTTGCCCGAGATTCGATCGTCAGTATCCGTATACCTATTTCAATCTCGTTTACCGGCAAGTCTCTTTACTCGTTCCGTAATACAAGATCCCGTAACTTACACTAAGTCACATTGCTTGCAAGGCTTGTGTGATGTTGTATTACCGAGTGGGCCCCGAGATACCTCTCCGTCACACGGAGTGACAAATCCCAGTCTTGATCCATACTAACTCAACCAACACCTTCGGAGATACCTGTAGAGCATCTTTATAGTCACCCAGTTACGTTGCGACGTTTGATACACACAAAGCATTCCTCCGGTGTCAGTGAGTTATATGATCTCATGGTCATAGGAATAAATACTTGACACGCAGAAAACAGTAGCAACAAAATGACACGATCAACATGCTATGTCTATCAGTTTGGGTCTAGTCCATCACGTGATTCTCCTAATGACGTGATCCAGTTATCAAGCAACAACACCTTGTTCATAATCAGAAGACACTGACTATCATCGATGAACTGGCTAGCCAACTAGAGGCATGCTAGGGACGGTGTTTTGTCTATGTATCCACACATGTAAATGAGTCTTCATTCAATACAATTATAGCATGGATAATAAACTATTATCTTGATACAGGAATTATAATAATAACTATACATTTATTATTGCCTCTAGGGCATAATTCCAACAGTCTCCCACTTGCACTAGAGTCAATAATCTAGCCCTCACATCACCATGTAAATTACATTGTAATAAATCTAACACCCATACAGTTCTGGTGTCGATCATGTTTTGGCCGTGGAAGAGGTTTAGTCAGCGGGTCTGCTACATTCAGATCCGTGTGCACTTTGCATATATTTACGTCCTCCTCCTCGACGTAGTCGCGAATGAGGTTGAAGCGTCGTTTGATGTGTCTGGTCTTCTTGTGAAACCTTGGTTCCTTTGCCAGGGCAATGGCACCAGTGTTGTCACAGAACAAGGTTATTGGATCCTGTGCACTTGGCACCACTCCAAGATCCGTCATGAACTGCTTCATCCAGACACCCTCCTTAGCTGCCTCCGAGGCAGCCATGTACTCCGCTTCACATGTAGAATCTGCTACGACGCTTTGCTTGGAACTGCACCAGCTTACTGCACCCCCATTAAGAATAAATACGTATCCGGTTTGTGACTTAGAGTCGTCCGGATCTGTGTCAAAGCTTGCATCAACGTAACCCTTTACGGCGAGCTCTTCGTCACCTCCATACACGAGAAACATCTCCTTAGTCCTTTTCAGGTACTTTAGGATATTCTTGACCGCTGTCCAGTGATCCACTCCTGGATTACTCTGGAACCTGCCTGCCATACTTATGGCCAGGCTAACATCCGGTCTAGTGCACAGCATCGCATACATGATAGAACCTATGGCTGAAGCATAGGGGACGGAGCGCATATGCTCTCTATCTTCATCAGTTGCTGGGCACTGAGTCTTACTCAATCTCGTACCTTGTAACACCGGCAAGAACCCTTTCTTGGACTGTTCCATTTTGAACCTCTTCAAAACTTTATCAAGGTATGTGCTTTGTGAAAGTCCTATCAGGCGTTTTGATCTATCCCTATAGATCTTAATGCCTAGAATGTAAGCAGCTTCTCCTAGGTCCTTCATAGAGAAACTTATATTCAAGTAACCTTTTATGCTCTCTAAAAGCTCTACGTTGTTTCCAATCAGTAATATGTCATCCACATATAATATTAGAAACGCCACAGAGCTCCCACTCACTTTCTTGTAAATACAAGATTCTCCAACCACTTGTATAAACCCAAATGCTTTGATCACCTCATCAAAGCGTTTGTTCCAACTCCGAGATGCTTGCACCAGTCCATAAATGGATCGCTGGAGCTTGCACACCTTGTCAGCATTTTTAGGATCGACAAAACCTTCGGGTTGCATCATATACAACTCTTCCTTAAGGAAACCGTTAAGGAACGCCGTTTTGACATCCATCTGCCAGATTTCATAATCGAAAAATGCAGCTATTGCTAACATGATTCTGACGGACTTAAGCATCGCTACGGGAGAGAAAGTCTCATCGTAGTCAATTCCTGGAACTTGTGAAAAACCCTTTGCCACAAGTCGAGCTTTATAAACGGTCACATTACCGTCAGCGTCCGTCTTCTTCTTAAAGATCCATTTGTTCTGAATAGCCTTGCGGCCCTCAGGCAGTATCTCCAAAGTCCACACTTTGTTCTCATACATGGATCCTATCTCGGATTTCATGGCTTCTAGCCATTTGTTGGAATCTGGGCCCACCATTGCTTCTTCATAATTTGCAGGTTCATTGTTGTCTAACAACATGATTGATAAGACGGGATTACCGTACCACTCTGGAGCAGCGCGTGATCTCGTCGACCTGCGTGGTTCAACAGAAACTTGAACTGGAGTTTCATGATCATCATCATTAACTTCCTCCTCAACCGGCGTCGCAACGACAGAGGTTTCCCCTTGCCCTGCGCCACCATCCAGAGGGATGAGAGGTTCGACAACCTCGTCAAGTTCTATCTTCCTCCCACTCAATTCTCTCGAGAGAAACTCCTTCTCGAGAAAAGTTCCGTTTTTAGCAACAAACACTTTGCCCTCGGATTTGAGATAGAAGGTGTACCCAACTGTCTCCTTTCGGTAACCTATGAAGACGCATTTTTCCTCTTTGGGTTCCAGCTTTTCAGGCTGAAGCTTTTTGACATAAGCACCACATCCCCAAACTTTAAGAAACGACAACTTTGGTCTTTTGCCATACCACAGTTCGTATGGCGTCGTCTCAACGGATTTTGATGGTGCCCTATTCAAAGTGAATGCAGCTGTTTCTAATGCATAACCCCAAAATGACAACGGCAAATCAGTAAGAGACATCATAGATCGCACCATCTCTAACAAAGTACGATTACAACGTTCGGACACACCATTACGTTGTGGTGTTCCAGGCGGTGTTAACTGCGAAACAATTCCACATTGTCTTAAGTGAGCACCAAACTCGAAACTCAGATATTCACCCCCACGATCAGACCGTAGGAACTTGATCTTCTTGTTACGATGATTTTCTACTTCACTCTGAAATTGCTTGAACTTTTCAAATGTTTCAGACTTGTGCTTCATCAAGTAGATATAACCATATCTACTTAAATCGTCAGTGAAGGTGAGAAAATAACGATATCCGCCGCGTGCCTCCACGCTCATCGGACCACACACATCGGTATGTATGATTTCCAACAAGTCACTTGCACGCTCCATTGTTCCGGAGAACGGAGTTTTAGTCATCTTGCCCATGAGGCATGGTTCGCACGTGTCAAGTGAATCAAAGTCAAGTGACTCCAAAAGTCCATCAGCATGGAGTTTCTTCATGCGCTTTACACCAATATGACCCAAGCGGCAGTGCCACAAAAACATGGCGCTATCATTGTTTACTCTAACTCTTTTGGTCTCAATGTTATGTATATGTGTAGTGCTATCGAGATTCAATATGAACAATCCTCTCACATTCGGTGCATGACCATAAAAGATATTACTCATAGAAATAGAACAACCATTATTCTCAGATTTCAAAGAGTAACCGTCTCGCAATAAACAAGATCCAGATATAATGTTCATGCTCAACGCAGGCACTAAATAACAATGATTTAAGTTCATCACTAATCCCGATGGTAGTTGAAGTGATACGGTGCCGACGGCGATTGCATCAACCTTGGAACCGTTTCCTACGCGCATCGTCACTTCGTCTTTCGCCAGCCTTCGTCTATTCCGCAGTTCCTGCTTCGAGTTGCAAATGTGAGCAACAGAACCGGTATCAAATACCCAGGCACTACTACGAGAGCCGGTTAAGTACACATCAATAACATGTATATCAAATATACCTGATTTTTCTTTACCCGCCTTCTTATCTGCCAGATACTTGGGGCAATTGCGCTTCCAGTGACCCATACCCTTGCAATAGAAGCACTCTGTTTCAGGCTTAGGTCCAGCCTTGGGTTTCTTCGGCGGATTGGCAATAGTCTCGCCGCTCTTCTTCGAATTGCCCTTCTTGCCTTTGCCGTTTCTCTTGAAACTAGTGGTCTTTCTCACCATCAACACTTGATGCTCTTTACGGAGTTCAGACTCTGCGACTTTCAGCATCGCAAACAACTCGCCGGGAGACTTGTTCATCCCTTGCATGTTGTAGTTCAACACAAAGCCTTTATAGCTTGGCGGCAGTGATTGAAGGATTATGTCAATGATAGCTTCTTGCGGGAGTTCAATCCCCAGTTCAGCTAGACGGTTTGAGTACCCAGACATTTTGAGCACATGTTCACTGACAGATGAGCTTTCCTCCATCTTGCAAGCATAGAATTTATCGGAGGTCTCATACCTCTCGATCCGGGCGTTCTTCTGAAAGATAAACTTCAACTCCTGGAACATCTCAAATGCTCCATGACGCTCAAAGCGACGTTGAAGTCCCGGTTCCAAGCCATACAAGACTGCACATTGAACTATTGAGTAGTCCTCCTTACGTGCTAACCAAGCGTTCTTAACATCCTGATCAGCCGTAGCGGGTGGTTCATCTCCTAGCGCAGCATTAAGGACATAATCCTTCTTTCCAGCTTGTAAGATTAGCTTAAGATTACGAGCCCAGTCTACAAAGTTTCTTCCATCATCTTTCAACTTAGCTTTCTCTAGGAACGTATTAAAATTCAGGATGACACTTGCGTGAGCCATGATCTACAACACAAATACATACAAAGTGGACTTAGACTATGTTCAAGATAATTAGAGTTCAACTTAATCAAATTATATGCCAAACTCCCACTCAAAAAGTACATCTCTCTAGTCATTTGAGTGGTTCATGATCCACTTACACTATCCCAAGTCCGATCATCACGTGAGTCGAGAGTAGTTTCAGTGGTAAGCATCCCTATGCTAATCATATCAACTATATGATTCATGATCGACCTTTCGGTCTCATGTGTTCCGAGGCCATGTCTGCACATGCTAGGCTCGTCAAGCTTAACCCGAGTGTTCCGCGTGCGCAACTGTTTGGCACCCGCTGTATGTGAACGTTGAGTCTATCACACCCGATCATCACGTGGTGTCTCGAAACGACGAACTGTAGCAACGGTGCACAGTCGGGGAGAACACAATTTCGTCTTGAAATTTTAGTGAGAGATCACCTCATAATGCTACCGTCGTTCTAAGCAAAATAAGGTGCATAAAAGGATTAACATCACATGCAATTCATAAGTGACATGATATGGCCATCATCTCGTGCTTCTTGATCTCCATCGCCAAAGCACCGGCACGATCTTCTTGTCACCGGCGCCACACCATGATCATCCATCAACGTGTTGCCATCGGGGTTGTCGTGCTACTTATGCTATTACTACTAAAGCTACATCCTAGCAAAATAGTAAACGCATCTGCAAGCACATATGTTAGTATAAAGACAACCCTATGGCTCCTGCCGGTTGCCGTACCATCGACGTGCAAGTCGATATTTCTATTACAACATGATCATCTCATACATCCAATATATCACATCACATCGTTGGCCATACCATATCACAATCATACCCTGCAAAAACAAGTTAGACGTCCTCTAATTTTGTTGTTGCATGTTTTACGTGGTGACCAAGGGTATCTAGTAGGATCGCATCTTACTTACGCAAACACCACAACGGAGATATATGAGTTGCTATTTAACCTCATCCAAGGACCTCCTCGGTCAAATCCGATTCAACTAAAGTTGGAGAAACCGTCACTTGCCAGTCATCTTTGAGCAAAGGGGGTTACTCGTAACGATGAAACCAGTCTCTCGTAAGCGTACGAGTAATGTCGGTCCAAGCCGCTTCAATCCAACAATACCGCGGAATCAAGAAAAGACTAAGGAGGGCAACAAAACGCACATCACCGCCCACAAAACCTTTTGTGTTCTACTCGAGAAGACATCCACGCATGAACCTCGCTCTGATACCACTGTTGGGGAACGTCGCATGGGAAACAAAAATTTTCCTACGCGCACGAAGACCTATCATGGTGATGTCCATCTACGAGAGGGGATGAGTGATCTACGTACCCTTGTAGATCGTACAGCAGAAGCGTTAGAGAACGCGGTTGATGTAGTGGAACGTCCTCACGTCCCTCGATCCGCCCCGCGAACAATCCCGCGATCAGTCCCACGATCTAGTACCGAACGGACGGCACCTCCGCGTTCAGCACACGTACAGCTCGACGATGATCTCGGCCTTCTTGATCCAGCAAGAGAGACGGAGAGGTAGAAGAGTTCTCCGGCAGCGTGACGGCGCTCCGGAGGTTGGTGATGATCTTATATCAGCAGGGCTCCGCCCGAGCTCCGCAGAAACACGATCTAGAGGAAAAACTATGGAGGTATGTGGTCGGGCAGCCGTGAGAAAGTCGTCTCAAATCTGCCCTAAAAGCCCCATATATATAGGAGGAGGGAGGGGGACCTTGCCTTGGGGTCCAAGGGATCCCCAAGGGGTCGGCCGAGCCAGGGGGGAGGACTCTCCCCCCCCCCCCAAACCGAGTCCTGCTTGGTTTGGTGGGAGGGAGTCCTTCCCCTTCCCACTTCTTCCTTTTTTTTCTTTCCTTTGATTTTTTTCTCTCTTGGCGCATAGGGGATTGGTGGGCTGTCCCACCAGCCCACTAAGGACTGGTGTGACCCCCCCAAATGCCTATGGGCTTCCCCGGAGTGGGTTGCCCCCCTCCGGTGAACTCCCGGAACCCATTCGTCATTCCTGGTACATTCCCGGTAACTCCGAAAACCTTCCGGTAATCAAATGAGGTCATCCTATATATCAATCTTCATTTCCGGACTATTCCGGAAACCCTCGTGACGTCCGTGATCTCATCCGGGACTCCGAACAACATTCGGTAACCAACCATATAACTCAAATACGCATAAAACAACGTCGAACCTTAAGTGTGCAGACCCTGCGGGTTCGAGAACTATGTAGACATGACCCGAGAGACTCCTCGGTCAATATCCAATAGCGGGACCTGGATGCCCATATTGGATCCTACATATTCTATGAAGATCTTATCGTTTGAACCTCAGTGCCAAGGATTCGTATAATCCCGTATGTCATTCCTTTTGTCCTTCGGTATGTTACTTGCCCGAGATTCGATCATCAGTATCCGTATACCTATTTCAATCTCGTTTACCGGCAAGTCTCTTTACTCGTTCCGTAATACAAGATCCCGTAACTTACACTAAGTCACATTGCTTGCAAGGCTTGTGTGTGATGTTGTATTACCGAGTGGGCCCCGAGATACCTCTCCGTCACACGGAGTGACAAATCCCAGTCTTGATCCATACTAACTCAACCAACACCTTCGGAGATACCTGTAGAGCATCTTTATAGTCACCCAGTTACGTTGCGACGTTTGATACACACAAAGCATTCCTCCGGTGTCAGTGAGTTATATGATCTCATGGTCATAGGAATAAATACTTGACACGCAGAAAACAGTAGCAACAAAATGACACGATCAACATGCTATGTCTATCAGTTTGGGTCTAGTCCATCACGTGATTCTCCTAATGACGTGATCCAGTTATCAAGCAACAACACCTTGTTCATAATCAGAAGACACTGACTATCATCGATCAACTCGCTAGCCAACTAGAGGCATGCTAGGGACGGTGTTTTGTCTATGTATCCACACATGTAAATGAGTCTTCATTCAATACAATTATAGCATGGATAATAAACTATTATCTTGATACAGGAATTATAATAATAACTATACATTTATTATTGCCTCTAGGGCATAATTCCAACAATAACAACAATCAATCAATATCAAACATATGCAACAAAATGATGCATGAAACGCAATGTAGCATGGTTGGAGATGACTAACATAACCTTTTGGGTGATCTTGATTTGAAATCATAATTCAAATATCATTTGAATTATAATTTAGCAAATTCTTTTAATTGATTTGACGTGATGTTGTTTCATAACTTTGTTTTTCATGCATGACAATAGCACCGTTGGATTCCTTGAATTTTTCTGATCCTTTTACATATATTATTTATCAAATTTGGATTTATATTCAATTTTCTATGAATTTCCAAAGTTTTGAACTTATTCTGGAATTATTTTTAAACAGAAAAGCTTTTATTGCATCAGCATGACATCAGCAGGTCAATCTGGCCGTTGAAAGTCAAACATGACCAGTGGGACCCACTGGTTAGTGACTCTGGCCAGTTTTTAGTTTAAATTTAACTTAATTAGCTAATTATCACGGTTGGACCCACATGTTAGTGTATGTTTAAGTTTTTATTTGATTAATTAATTTATTAACCTAAAATTAATTAGCCAGGGGGCTCGCCCCACGTGCGAGTGACTCACGGGAGTCAGATCCACCGGCGGCGAGGTCGATCTCGCCGGCGGTGAGCCTCCGGCAGCACCAGAGACAGCGGAGGGGCTTGGAAATGCATCTCTGACGACCAAATGCACGGCGGAGGGCACCAAACGAACCAGCACACAGCCACAGTTCCATTCCTGCAAAGAACCGAGGCTAACATGGCCGGAGATGACGCCGGCGACGAGCTTGGCGGCGGCCGAAGCTCGGGCATCATCGGGGTCATCGAAACAGAGGTCATCACGCATGGGGTTGGGCTCCTACAACACCTACACGATGCACTGAAGCCATTGGTGGCCTGAGAATGACCAGCCGATCACCGGAGGGCTACCGGCGATGAGGTCCCGCGGCGGATCTCGTCGGGCTCCGGTGGAATCGGGGCCTAGAGGAAGGGATCGAGGGGGAAAACTTGAGGAAAAGAACCCTGAGCCCACGGGGAGTGCAGCGGCGTCGAGAGTGGGCTTGGGGATGGCCTGAGGAGGGAGAACGACGGTGGCGAGTTCCGGTGACCCGAGGAGGAAGACGATGGCGTCACGGCGTTTCACAGCTTCTCGGCGTCGAGCGACTGGCTGGAGAGCTTCAGTGGATCACGACGAAGCTAACGCGCAGCTCTGGTGAGAGGGAGAGGGGTTGGAGCGACGACGAGCTCGAGCTCAAGCTTGTGGTCATGGCGGCCGAGAGGAGAAGAGAGCACGGGCGAATGGCGAGGGGATGAGCACGGGGATGACTTCGGGGAGCTTATCCCCCTTCGCGCCAGCGCGACGCGGTGGCCAGGCAGACGCACACGTGCATGGCCACACTGGAACAAGCGGTGGCCACCTCCTACTCCGACTGGCACAAGGAAGACGACGGGGAGCAGCTGGGCGTGGGCCAGGTGAGCGACAGGTAAGCTTCTTTCCATTTTTTTCATTTATGTTTCTGTTATTTACTTACTGACTTTGTTTTGTTTTATTTTTGGCTGCAAACTATTCCTAAAATAGTTTGAAAAATACGAGAGTGTTAGTTGGAATATTTCCAACCACTCATAAAGTTTTCAACATTTTTGGAAACTTTAAAATATTTGAAACCAAAGATATAATTGATTTCAGTAGCTTTTAACTTAAATTTAAAATGCGAAAAGTAGTTTGTAAATAAGTTTCATCTCTCATATTTTGTTTTCAACATTTATCAGAAAAGATGAACTTTTCTAATGGACATTTTGGATTCATTGATTTTGACAATGGTTGGATTTCTTATGAATATGGAGTGGCTAGGGTTTTGCTTTGGATTTCACGACTTCTTTTGAGTTTATTTCCATTTCTTGAATGCAATGAAAGAAGACATGAGCACAAGTTGTTAAACCCTAACAGGGAATCCAGGGATGTGACAGATGCCTTGGGCATCCCCAAGCTTGAGCTCTTTCCACTCCTTATCTCTTTATCCATGAGAACATCACCCAAAACTTGAAAACTTCACAACACAAAACTTAAACAGAAACTCGTGATAACATTAGTACAAGAAAACAAACTACCACTTCTTTTGTTACTGTAGCAAACTTGAATTCCATCTATATTGATCATGGGCTACTGTATTCTCACTTTTCCATGGCTAGTACCCCCGATACTAACCATAGTTTCATCAAAACAAGCAACCAACCCAACAAAAACAGAATTTGTCAAAAACAAACCAGTCTGTAGAAATCTGTATACTTCGTATACTTCTGGTACCTCGAAAAATCTGAAAAATTTTGAAGGCCTGGTTAAAAAGCATATCAATCAGCATAAAAAGAATCAACTCAAAAAATCTTTCTGAATAAAAATGAAAAATCATCTCGTGAGCGAAAAGTTTCTGTCTTTTTCCAGCAGGATCAAACAACCATTACCAAGACTAGTCATAAAGGCTTTGCTTGGCTCAAACACAAAAAGAAACACAAAAAACACAATCACAACAGAATTGTGATGGTGTGGACGCAACAAAACAGAAAGAAAACGATAAATTCATTGGTTTTCCTCCCAACAAACGATATTGTTTAACGCCCTTAGCTAGGCATAGAAGCGATAGAATCACGTATCGTCGTTTTTGGTGCTCAAACCATAAGTGGCCCTCATCATGGATTCATAAGGCAATCTTATTTTCTTTCTAGGAAAGTGTTCCATGCCCTTCCTCAAAGGAAATTGAAATCTAATATTCCCTTCCTTCATATCGATGATAGCACCGATAGTCCTTAGCAAAGGTCTACCAAGAATAATGGGGAATGAAGGATTGCAATCAATGTCAAGCACAATGAAATCCGCGGGTACATAGTCCCTATTTGCAATAATAAGAACATCATTGATCCTTCCATGGGTTTCTTGACAGTAGAATCAGCAAGATGCAAATTAAGAGAACACTCTTCAATCTCATTAAAACCCAAAACATCACATAAAGACTTTGGAATCGCGGAAACACTAGCACCCAAATCACACAAAGCATTGCACTCATAGTTTCTGATTTTGATTTTGATGGTAGGTTCCCACTCATCATGAAGCTTTCTAGGGATAGAGACTTCCAATTCAAGTTTCTCTTCAAGAGATTTCATCATAGCTTCAACGATATGATCGGTAAAGGCCTTGTTTTGGCTATAAGCGTGTGGAGAGTTCAACATGGATTGCATCAAAGAAATGCATTCAATCAAGGAGAAACTATCATAATTGAATTCCTTGAAATCCACGGTAGTAATTTCATCACTACTCAAAGTTTTAACGTCTTCTAATCCACTTTCAATGCTTTTAGCATCAAGATAGATGGACTCCGAATCATTGGGGCACTTTTCAACCAAAGTGGATCCATATCCAGCCCCATAATCATTAGGTTTGACACAAGAAAACAAAGATTCAATAGGAGTCACACCAAGCACCTTAAGACCTTCGTGATTCTCATCATGAGAACACGCCTTTTTAAGCCATTCATGTCTAGCACGAATTTGGGCGGTTCTTTCTTGGCTCTCAATCATGGAAACACGCATAGCTTTTAAAGTTTCATCCATGTTTATTTTGGGAGGAGCACGTCTAACTTTTGAAGCATCAACATCACAAGAAATTATATCCACGCTCTTAGCCAAATCGTCAATTTTGAGTAGTTTTTCCACTATGGACGCATTGAAAATCTTTTGAGAGTTGATAAACTCTTTGATATTACTCTCTAGATCAGAGGGTAATCTATTGTAATTTCCATGAGTATTGTTGTAGGAGTTGCCAAAGTTATTAGAGACGTTACTAGGAAAAGACCTAGGAACATAGTTTTCTCTAAAAGCATTGTTGTTGCCAAAGTTATTCCTACCAACAAAATTAACGTCCAAGCTAGCGTTGCTACTCTCAATCAAAGAAGACAAAGGCATATCATTAGGATCCAAAGGAGCACTTCTACTAGCAACCAAATTCATTAAATCATCCATCTTAGCACTCAACGAGTTAATTTCTTCTATAGCGTGTACCTTCTTACTAGTAGGTGACCTTTCAGTGTGCCATTGAGAGTAGTTTGTCATGATGTTGTCTAAGAGCTTTGTGGCTTCCCCTAACATGATTTCCATGAAAGTTCCACCTGAGGCGGAGTCCAAGATATTTCTAGAATCGAAATTCAAGCCAGCGTAAAAGATTTGAATAATCATCCAAAGGCTCAAGCCATGAGTGGGACAATTTCTAATCATTAATTTCATTCTCTCCCAAGCTTGTGCAACATGTTCATGATCAAGTTGCTTGAAATTCATGATATCATTACGGAGAGAAATGATCTTAGCCGGCGGAAAATACTTGGATATAAAATCATCTTTGCACTTATCCCAAGAATCGATACTATTTTTGGGCAAAGAAGAAAACCAAGTTTTTGCGCGATCTCGCAACGAGAAAGGAAAAAAGCTTCAATTTAATCACGTCATTATCCACATCTTTTTTATTTTGCATATCGCAAAGCTCAATGAAGGTATTGAGATGGGATGCGACATCTTCACTAGAAAGGCCAGAGAATTGCTCTTTCATAACAAGATTCAGCAAAGCGGCATTGATTTCGTATGACTCCGCACTAGTGGCGGGAGCAATCGGAGTACTAATAAAATCATTATTATTAGTATTCGAGAAGTCACAAAGTTTGGTGTTCTCGTTCATGGTGACTTCAGCAAGCAAGCAAGCACACAAGCAAACAAAGAGCAGGCGAGAAAAAGAGCGAACGAAAAGGCGAACGAAAAGTCAAACGAAAAAGGCAAATTGATGAAGTGGGGGAGAGGAAAACGAGAGGCAACTGGCAAACAAAGTAAATGCAAGAGATGAGTTTGCGACACCTACTTGGATGAGTTCTTGACTTGATCTTCCTCCCCGGCAACGGTGCCAGAAATCCTTCTGCTGCCCCACAGACAACAGCGCCAGAAATTGACACGTTGACAGAGGCTGGGCTTGCGTTGGTTTTTCCCTTGAAGAGGAAAGGGTGATGCAGCACAAGAGCAGTAAGTATTTCCCTCAGTTTGAGGACCAAGGTATCGATCCAGAAGGAGGGTCTCGTCAAGTCCAAAGTACCTGCGCAAACACAAACAAGCTTGCACCCAACGCTTCAAAGGGGTTGTCAATCCCTTCAAGATTGTTTGCAAAGTGAGATCTCAAGGCGGAAAGTGCAACGAACTACAAAGTGTAAGGTTGAAAATATGGTGTGGAGTAGACCCTGGGGGCCATAGTGTTCACTAGAGGCTTCTCTCAAAATAGTAAGTATCACGGTGGGTGAACAAATTACTGTCGAGCAATTGATAGAACCGCGCAAAGCCATGACGATATCTAAGGCAATGATCATACATATAGGCATCATGTCCTAGACAAGTAGACCGATACTTTCGGCATCTACTACTATTACTCCACACATCGACCGCTATCCACCATGCATCTAGTGTATTGAGTTCATGACGAACAGAGTAACGCCTTAAGCAAGATGACATGATGTAGAGGGATAATCTCAAACCAATGATGAAAACCCCATCTTTTTACCCTTGATGGCAACAACACGATACGTGCCTCGCTACCCCTTCTGTCACTGGGTGAGGTTACCGCACGGTATGAACCCAAAACCAAGCACTTCTCCCATTGCAAGAATCATAGATCTAGTTGGCCAAACAAAACCCACAACTTGAAGAGAATTACAAGTATATGAAATCATGCATAAGAGAGATCAGAAGAAACTCAAATAAGATTCATAGATAATCTAATGATAAATCCACAATTCATCGGATCACGACAAACACACCGCAAAAGAAGATTATATCGGATAGATCTCCATGAAGATCATGGAGCACTTTGTATTGAAGATCCAAGAGAGAGAAGAAGTCATCTAGTTACTAGCTATGGACCCGTAGGTCTATGGTGAACTACTCACGCATCATCGGAAAGGTCATGGTGTTGATGGAGAAGCCCTCCATGTCCGAATCCCCCCTCCAGCAGGGCACCAGGACGTGCCCCAGATGGGATCTTGCGGAGACAGAAGCTTGCGGCGGCGGAAAAGTTATTGCGATGATCTCCTGATTTTTTCTGGAATTTATTAGAATATATATGCGAAAGTCCTAGGGCAAAGGGCGTCCAGGGGGCCCACAAGCCTGGATGCCCCACCCCCCGGCCGCGGGGTGGGGGATTGTGGGGCCCCTGGGGCTCCTTTGCCTTGGCTCCCAAGTTCCCCGATCTTCTTCCGTTCCAAAAAAAATCTTTTCCGGGATTTTCTTCCGTTTGGACTCCGTTTCAAAATCTCCTGTGAAAGGGGTCAAAAACATGGAAAAAATAGGAACAGGAACTGGCACTTGGCATTGAGTTAATAAGTTAGTCCGAAAAAATATATAAAAGGCATGCAAAACATCCAAAGTTTGACAAGATAATAGCATGAAACCATCAAAAATTATAGATACGTTGGAGACGTATCATTGGTCAATAATTTCTTAAGGGGCTCTCACATTAACTTATTTTTAGTCTCTATGTTTTCTAATTTTAATGCTCTTTCATTCGATTAAGGTTTCCAATTTTTGATTCGGTTTACAATTTTGATCGGCCAACGATTTTTTTTAATCAATTAGTAGCAACCGGCCTATAAAAATATGTTAACCCCTCGCAAACTTCTTTCACCACACTAAGAAAGCCACCATGTGATATTATAGCCGAATAAAGTACACGCAACCAACAATAAAAATTGATCCCTACATAAGTATGGTTTGATTAGCAGATAACACAAAATCACACCGAGAAAGACCCACAAAATAACCACATTATAAATAAACATTAAACACACTCCACCTTCTCCCCCAGCGGTCAAATTAAATACTTCATCAATTTTAAAATATAAGGGTTATTAGTTTTTTGTAATGTCAAATTTCTATAATTTTGACCAAGTTCACATCCATAAATATCGACTTCCACAATATTAACCAAAAAATCATTTCCTCATGAATCTAATAACACCGATTTCATATTATGGATCTTTGACATATTTCTCTAAAAATTTGATCAGACTTAAAAGGTTTGAATTTTTTTTTAAAAAAATACACCATATATTTTAAAATAGAGTGAGTAAAAAAATATTTAAAGGAGGAGCAAAATGCGCCCAACCCTTCTAGTACCAATACCAATCTAAGAGCGTCTCCAATAGATGGTCCAAATTTTGGCGGTCCCAAACCGGAGATGTAAAATTTGGACCGCCAAAAAGTGTATTTTGGAGCTTCAAAAAACGCTCAACTCCAACAGATGGTCCAAAAGAGCAACTCCAATAGATGGTCCAAACCAAAGATGTAAAAATCTGAAAACGGCGGCGCGGCTGCTGCCAGCCACTGTTCAACCGCGGTTTTGCATTGAACTAGCATCAAAAATTTGAAAATAAAGTGCATCATCATCATAGTTTCAATCAAAAGTGCATCACCATCATAGTATCAAATCCCTCTACCAAAAGATCATCGTCTCAATCAAAGTTTTTCGCTGGAGGAGGCCGCCGATCGCATCGACTGCGATTCACCACCCCGAGCCACCGCGGCCGCCTTGGAGAGCTTCACCGGTCGCGTAGAACTGTCGGTCGGGTTGCGGCTGTGGTTGGCCGCCCGTTTTCCGCCGCCTCGTCCCTTCGTCGGCTTCGCCGTCGGCGCGGTGGCCACTGGCCGGGGCGACGCTAATCCAGGCCGGCGGGCGGGGGGCGGCGGCATGGCAGCGGTTGCGGGCGAGATGGCAGCGGCGGCGGCCACGTGGGTCAGCCCACCGGCTGCGGCGTCGGCGGAGAAGGCGACGAGGTCGTCGCCTTCGGCCATGGCAGCGCCGGACGGCGGGGGCGGCGGGGGTCGGGCGAGCAAACGGGGGCGGGAACGGAAATGAAGTGGCGGTTAAGCGTTCGCGGGCGACGGTTGGTTTTGGACCAAATGCACCTCGTCATGTAAATTTACACCACGAGGTGTTGCGTTTTACATCACGAGGAGACCGCGGTTCAAAAAAAATTACATATGAACCGTCTGCTGAAGAAGCGTTTTTTGTCTCAGATGGTTCAAAAATTAGGTATTTTTATATTTGAACCGTCTATCGAAGATGCTTTAACTAGGTAAGCATGTTCCATTGCCGTTCTGACAGAATGGTGGTTGAATTCTCTAGCATGTCTTCTCAGGACAGATTAGTATTCATTTATCTGAGCTGCGTCGGATATCTGAATACAATTCATAAAAGATCCAATACATCATTGCACCTCTTTATTAATTCAACCGAAGGATGAAGTTGTTCTCACTGCCAAAGAGGGCATCGTTTATCTGTATTGTTAATTCCACAGTTGGAAGCACAGTTCAAGCAATTAAAAGGTTATCGTAACTACAAATTAACAGAAATAGACCCAAAAAATGATGATCCTGATTAACTGATACTAGTTAGAAGTTAACCTGAAACACATAGCAGTTAGTAGTTATCCATTAAAAGTCAGACAACAAATTTGTACACCCAGAATTCAGATCAATTAGCAGAAACAGAGCAAATGCTTGTTCAGTCCCTGTGGCGTTTTTTTCACATTACAAATTAGCCTGCAAACAAGTACGATTCATCCGAGGCTCCTGGTAAATCATGGCAAATCAACTCGTCTCCACCTCAATATCGTACCCAACCCAACAGAGAGCAACAAGCAAGAGAAAATTAGAAAGACAGCAGTTGCACAGAGACAGGTTTCATTTCCAACAAGATATGTGCTCCATGATTCAGTTCGAACTACAGAGGAAATACTGAACTAAACACGTCGAGGTTTTCATCGAGCTTTTGAAATCTGCAGGCGGCGACAGACACTGGCGGCCATCGGGCGGCCCTAGCCGCCGAAGCCGTAGAGGGTGCGGCCCTGGCGCTTGAGCGCGTAGACGACGTCCATGGCGGTGACGGTCTTGCGACGGGCGTGCTCGGTGTAGGTGACGGCGTCGCGGATGACGTTCTCGAGGAAGATCTTGAGCACGCCGCGGGTCTCCTCGTAGATGAGCCCGGAGATGCGCTTCACGCCGCCCCTCCGCGCCAGCCGCCGGATCGCCGGCTTGGTGATGCCCTGGATGTTGTCGCGCAGGACCTTCCTGTGGCGCTTGGCGCCGCCCTTGCCGAGCCCCTTGCCTCCCTTGCCGCGCCCGGACATGGCTGACGACGATCTGGAGCTGCGAGCGGATGTGGCGGCTGGAACGGTGGTGGCGCTGTGATTGGAGGGGCGCAGGGCGTCTTAAAGTGAACGAGGGGGTGGAGGAGGCATGTTCCTGCCGTTCGATGCGGATGGAGTGGACGGTCGAGACGGCGATCCGGGGGAGAGATGCCGCGGATCGGTGACGTGGCCGAAAGCTTGACCCGTGGATTGGCGCGCAGGGTCAGAGCTGTGGCGGCAGGTCGAAATTTTTGGGCTGTTGGTGGGCGGGGTGTTTGGGTGCGAGAGTGCCAGGCTCTTTTCGTCGTTTTTCTTTGAAAAAAGTCTATTTGAAACCTTGAACTTGTGGAGGTCGGACAAAATGAACCCTTAAGTCGAAATTCCGGTCGATCATATCCGGAACTATGCAATCCCAGTCTAAATTGAACCCTAGTAAAGGTTAACTGGGATTCATGTGACAAGCCGACCCGTTTTAATTTTTTTGATTCAAAAATAAAAATTCTGGGTGCATGCCGCTGCTCGCCTCCTTGCCGTCCGGGTGCATGTCCGTTCTGTCCGCGTCGGCCTGTCTCGTCCTGGCCGCGTAGTGCGTGGCTCGCGCCGCTGCATGCTAGCTGCCTCTGGCTGTTGACCGCATGTATGCTTACCCGCGAGCTAGCTAGCCAGCCGCTGGATACGTACATGCATGCACAACTGCCGTTGCTGTTCTGCGTGCACGAGCTAGCCGCCATCGACGGAGCTCGCCGCACCGCCACCGCTGCTGCTCGCGTTGGACATTGAGCCTTGCCAATGTTGGTCTGCCGTGCTCCGAGGTCGCATATAAGGTCTTTGTCGAAATGACCGAAAAGATTTTGTAGTATCCATTGAATGACTTTTACTATACGATGAACATTTTTAAATATAAACAATAATCATTTTAAATATATGATGAACATTTTGGAAGAAAATCTATAAATATATGTGTTGAATAATTTTTGAATATGCATTGAACATTTTTAATGTACATTAAACAATTTTTGAATACACATTGAATATTGTGTAATACTCCCTCCGTTCCTAAATATAAGTCTTTTTAGATATTTCAATAAAAAACTACATACGGATGTATATAGACATACTTTAGTGTATAGGTTTACTCATTTTGTCCTCTTTTTGCTCCGTATGTAGTCCCATGTTGAAATGTCTAAAAAGACTTATATTTAGGAATGGAGGAAGTATACCACTTAACAAATTTCAAAAGCATAGCAAACACTTTATATTCATTGAACCATTTCTAATATACCATTAACAATTTATAATGCATGATAAACTTTTTTGTAATATACCGTGGACAATTTTTTAAACATACAATGAATATTCCGATAACACACAATGAACTTTGTATAATATAGGGAAAAAGAAACAGTAAAAAGGAAAATAAAATCATAAAAAAAATAGAAACAGAAACAGAAAAGAAAAAGAAAAACGAAAGGAAAAAAGAACCAGAAAAAAAAAAGTTAAAACAAAAGGAAACAAGAATAAAAAAGAATAAAAAAACGAATGAAAAAGTTGAAGCAACAACGTGCAGCACACGCTCCTGTGAACTGGGCCGGCCCAATCCCGGTTATCCTTTGTCAGGTCAACAATCCCTGTTTGGAAAATGATCCGAGGGTCTAATTTAGACCGGCATTGTATAGTTCAGGGTACAATCGACAGGGATTTTGACATTGGGGTTCGTTCCGTCCAACCTCTATGAATTCAGGGTTTAAATAAACTTTTTCCTTTTTCTTTTCGAGACGGTCATTTTGTTCTGCTTGTGCACTTCAGCACTTGCATGTATCCCGTCTTCAGTTTTTTACTGAATCATCTCCTTGTATCAAGCGTTCAGTTTCATGTGGGAGGGTGTTCAAAGTCGTAGGTATCAAAGGAATAATGTATTGAAAATATTGTAATGTGTCTCGAATTTTTTCTATTGAAATGATAATGGTTGTCTTCAGTTATTCTGCAAGGGACAGACTTCTTTTATATGGGTGTATTTCAAACCCAGAAAACAAGATAAGTCACTAGTTCACTGTGAATATCAATTCAACTTGGTATCCTTGCTTTTCCACACAAAAAAGATATACTTGCTGCATTGCATCACTGCTATTCTAATGTTTCCAATGGCAGATTCTTAGTCCTTTTGTCAGAACTGTTTTTTAGATCTTAAGATAATCTACAAGAAACTTGCTCATTCTAATTTTTCATCGTATACTGCCTACTAGAATTAACTTTTTTAGGACTCAAGCATTCAGATAACACGTTACAATAGAATACCAAGATGCTTGACTGCTCTAACATAAGCTTACCACCAGAAACATTCGGATCCCACAGCAGCACTGTTCTAAAGTGCCCAGGATGAGCCGTGTTTTGAGTTAAGTGTGTACGTAGAAATTGGGGTTGGTATTACTGTGGCCGCAGTTACTCCATGGGAGTAGCAGTGTGCCTTATGATAAACACTAAATCAAGAAAAACAGTAGTACTAGTACTAGTTGGAGACATATATAACTGTGTTTGTAGTTTTGAGATTATACAGCACAAAAGCAGGGTTGAGACGCTTACGGCAACGATGTGATCATCAGGAAAGCACTGTTTATGTAAGGTACACAAAACTGAACTGAACGAGTGTATTACATCTGTTCATTCAGGTCCAGAGGCAGCCTTTTAATCTACAAAAATGAAGCAATTAAGAACACAGTGGTAGCTGAAACCGACAGGACATTTCACATGTTTGAGATAGGACATGTTCTCTTTATACTCCTGAATGTAACCAATGTTCAGGATACTCTATTTTTGTAAAATAAAGTAAAAGTTTGGCACTCCTGAATGTAACCAATTTCCAAGCAATGGGCGAAAAACAGGTAAGAAATTTGACAATTTGGCGAAAGTACATTCAAGAAGAACAACTTACATACAAGAAAAGGCAGGCATTCGAACGCAGATGAATGAGAACAGGAAGCTAACATATTCATTTCCATTGCTGATGGCAACAAGAAGGTACCATCAGACTAGGCACAACACATCCACCATGAACAGAACAATACAGGCACAGTCTGAAACACTACGACAGTAGATCACACGTTTCCACCCGTCGCATGGATGGATTGCAGCCTAGGCCCTCTCGCCACGGATGCGGCGTGCGAGCTGGATGTCCTTGGGCATGATGGTGACGCGCTTGGCGTGGATGGCGCAGAGGTTGGTGTCCTCGAACAGCCCGACGAGGTAGGCCTCAGCGGCCTCCTGCAGGGCGGAGACGGCGGAGGACTGGAAGCGGAGGTCGGTCTTGAAGTCCTGGGCGATCTCGCGGACGAGGCGCTGGAAGGGGAGCTTGCGGATGAGCAGCTCCGTGCTCTTCTGGTACTTGCGGATCTCGCGGAGCGCGACGGTACCGGGGCGGAAGCGGTGGGGCTTCTTGACGCCGCCGGTGGCCGGGGCGGACTTGCGCGCCGCCTTGGTGGCCAGCTGCTTCCTCGGCGCCTTGCCGCCGGTGGACTTCCTCGCCGTCTGCTTGGTGCGGGCCATGTCGGAGACGAGAGGGGAGGCGAGGAGAGTCTGGTGCTTTGTGCTTTCTGATCTGGGGGATTGGAGTGAGGATGAAGAAGATGGGGATGGGACGGTGTTAAATAGGAGGAGGGGAGCGCCGAGCGGGCGGGGGATTGGAGTGGGCAGCGCGCGTGGGTTTTTGCTTTGCTTTTTCGGGAGGGGTGATGGGCGTGGACGGCTGTGATCTGGCTTTCGAGGAGCGATCCGTGGGAAGGGGGATCGCGTGCTCTGATTGGTTTATTGGTTGTCGACGAGTCAGGCGAATCGTGGAGCTGTGTCCCGAGTCCCTACCCCCGACTGGACTGCTGCCGCAGCTACTGATTCGAGAAATTTGGAATTTTTGCTTGAGCTTTACATATTTATCATTCTCAACATTGGTTTCATAAAATAGCCACTCAGGCGGTTAACGCCTTGATTACTACTCCCTCCGTTCCTAAATATAAGTTTTTTAAAACATTTCATTAGAGGGCTACATACGGACCAAAATGAATGAATCTATACTTTAAATTATGTTTATATACATCCGTATGTAGTCCTTTTAGTGAAACCTCTTAAAAGACTTATATTTAGGAACGTAGGGAGTATGTGCCATTAACATGCATTTTATTCATATGAATTACCCTTAGGGCCATATAAATGTATCATCTATTTCAACCAGAGACTTTTGGTTCAACCAAGACGCTTCCTTTGCCGGCATGGCCGCTGCCGTCACACCCGACACCTGACCGTTCGTCGCTCATCCCGGCTCACTGCTCGCTATCGCCACTCTGGTTAGTTCACCGCTCAGTAGCTCACCGGCCACCCTCCCAGTCGGTCGACTGGCCGCTCGTCCGAGATGAGGAGAAGAGAGGGCGCCTCGTGGATGGACGAGACGAGACATAGGAAGCTGGCGAGAGAGATAGACACGTCGACATGCGTGTGGCTGCGCATAGAAGATTGTCTGACCGGGGCTTAATTCTTACTCCCTCTGTTCCTAAATATAAGTCTTTTAAGCGATTTCACTAAAGGACTACATACGAAGCAAAATGAATGAATCTACACTCTAAAACATGTCTATATACATCTGTATGTAGTCCTCTAATGAAATCGCTAAAAAGACTTATATTATGGAACGGAGGGAGTACATGTGTACGATTATGGTGTTATGAAGTAGCTAATTATTGAGAGCTTTAGTTTTTAAAAAGACTTATATTTAAAACGAAGGGAGTACTACATATGCGCGCACTCAATTAATTAACATGCCTCCACTGCCGCTCATGGTCCATGCACGCCGAGGGGCTGGGTGGTCACGTCGTGGTTGGTCGCTCCGTGGGAGTCGCCCTGGGGCCGAGGGCCCTCGGCCTCGAATGATGTCCGTGTGACGTGCACTTCGCTGTGCGCCGAGGGTTCAGGCGGATAGGGGGCGCCGCTGTGCCGCCGGGGTGTGTCGCTTCCGTTGATAGCGTTTGTGTCTGTTTTTCTTCTATTTTTGGTAAGGTCTCTTGTTGTTGATTGCTTTACAGAATTAGTACAGGTCGTGGATTTGATGTTATCATGTGGTTGATCATATATCTTCTCGGTTCTTGGTGTTCTTGCTAGAGCAATTGGTTTGTGCACCAATAAAATCAAACCGAATCACCTTGTTTGACACCGATTTCTTTATGTGAATGGCGGCCATGGTTGAAGATCGCGTGAGTTGCTTGGTGTCGTTCGTTGCTTAACGTCGACGGGTAGCGCAAGCACGAGTGCAGTGCATGAGGGTGGCCTCACCGGGCGCAACAATGGCGTTGTGGGCTATCGGGCGCTCCGTGGTGTGCTACAGGTTCGCATTTTAGGACTCTGTCATGGGGCGAGCGTCCCGCGCCGGCTGTTTCTCCTCCAGATGCGGGAAAAAATCCTTCTGCTCTCGCCGTTGTTTCGCCTCTTCCCAATCGCGTTCTTCTCGTTCCGGTAGCCAAATCGCTCTCGGTTACGAGTGTGGTGATACCGTGTAAAAAACGAGACAGAAGCAAATGATTGAATAAACAGTGATCTCATTGACTTAAGATGAGTGTATTTGTACCCCTAGTACAGAGTCGGTAATTACATAGACGGTAAGTGACGGTTGCTAACCAACAACCGACTAAAGCAATGGTTACTAGAATTTAATTAATTCTTAACGTAAACAATGAAGAAGGAGCCAGAAATTAAAGAATCGATGCATCCTACACACGTCGCTTGATCATCCATCTAATTAACTCTATCTCGATCCATTAACTCTTTAACTCGATCTAGTGATCAGATTTCACATACACATATCAACCACCATTAACTCTTTAACTCAATTCGAGTGGTCAGATTTTACATACACACTTCGATCATCACACATGTGATGAAATCAAAGAAGTCTTGCTTTGTCGCTCATGTAGTTGCACACACGATGCAGCCTCCCGCTCTAAGCGATCACAAACAAAGACGTGTCGAAGTGAAAGCACCAAGGATTATTGAACGTAAATCTGTGCATGAACCCATGCAAACAAAATCAAAAAGAAATAAGATAAATTCCACATTGGCCATGAAGAGAGGAGCCTCAACCTCTTCCAAAGAAGAGGAACATACCGTCTTCGTACTTTTTTATGTTATTTTGACTCTAACGACTGTTATGACCGCTTTTTATTTATTTTTGCTAGTAAATCTCTCTTGCACTTGGATCTCACCAGATCAAGCTAGGAAACTAATCATGGAATGGATTCTCTTGCTTTCCCAATCTGTTTATCACATTCTACATACCCTTTTCGCACAAATGCGGGAGACCTCGGGTGGACGGGAGCGCCATGCTCTCATGGGGGGAACAAAGTAGTTGGCAAATCCAAGTCCTTTGTGTTCGGAGGAGGAAACCTCCAAGGCACGGGATCTAGTCTCATTCATTAATAGAAACGACTTCGATCTAAATGAACTGCCACACGAGCATGAGCAATGGTAGTTGTAACTATAAGGAAAATGGGTGGCTTTGCTGCGCCATTTTATTGCTTTGCTGCGTCATTATCATTGTTTTGTACAAACAAAACCAGTTAAGAATTATTACAACATATATTAAATACATGTACTCCCAAAGTTATGAACATCACGATCCAACACATGAAAAAGGGGAAATATGGATTAGTTAAACATTCAGCAAAAAATGCCAAATAAAAGCTCAAACATCGAATACCGTATAGAATTTATATAGAAAGAAAATAAAGTAGAAACTAAAATAAAAGTAGTGACGTTTTTAAAGAATAACAATAAACTAGTGTCATTGGTATTACCATTTAAGAAAAAAAATGAAAATTTGAAAACAAAATTTGCACACAATTTACACAAAAAAATGTGATTTCTTATAATATGCAAAAATATTAATATATTAGTGTATTTTTTGCAAAAAGATGTCTCTAAATAAGGAATGAATTAGAGGAATCCATAGAGGGGGTCCATCCCTACATTGTCGACCATCTCAACTTTTTTGTGGGTTCACCCGTGCATAATGAAAATTGTTGGCGGGAGGGGGGGGGGGGCTTCGTCCCTCATGATGTAAAAGTACGAAATGATTATGCCCATATTTAATCAATATGGATGCTTGACTTGTTGGTTCGTGAATATGTTAATGCATTCTTGCCTCCTCTCAAGTTTTTAGTTGGGTCCGCCCCTACAGGAGACGACCCTAACTCGAGTGGCGAATGCAATCGGTCGAGTGGTGGGCGGGCAGTAGACATGAGCGTGCAGTGCCACTGGAATGTAGGGTTGTCGATGAGACGGGCATGCGAGGCAATCAACGGCGGGTGTGGGACTGGCCAGGCGGTGAGCGATATAGCGTGAGCCACGTGCACATCCAGAGAGCCACAGGGCAGTTTGGTCCTTTCATCAGCATGTTGATGTGAAAGGTGATAGAGGCGAGGGTCCCGATCTTTCGATGAGATGGTGGCTATCGATTTGGTGGAGACGACTTTGACGATCCGACTACAAACATGCATGACGTTGCGCCTTAGAAATCGCTAAACCAACTCCAAGAGGCTATTGACCACGCCGGAGCACGATCAACCTAACCACGGGTCTCTTCTTGCAAGCAATTGAAGAACACACAAGAATATGATAAAGCAATTTGAATATTGTGAATATATATGAAGTATTGATAAGGGTGGGGATCCAAAAGCGGTCTTAGTCTGGTTGTTGGACACAAACGAAGTACACGAAGTTGCAATGGCTAACTTTTAACTAAACAAATCTCAAGCAAAAATCTACTAGGTTGATCTAATTATATAGGAGCAAGGGATGGCGGTCAAGGAGGTGGGAGCACGTCCCAAGGCATCCTAAAACTAACCTAGGTTGTACAAGGCCTATGTGCCCAAGTGGATGTGATGAAACACATTTGGACTTGTAGTTTGACTCGGGTTCTGGTGCAATGTCACATTGTTTCGTCAATATCTCCACGCTTCGAACGAATTTTAAGGTGATTCCAATTGGGCTGGAACGTAGCAAAAAGCTACTAGGTTGATCGACTTATATTGGAGCAAGAAGTGGTGGCCAATAAGGTGGGAGCACATCCCAAGACATCCTAAAACTACCCCTAGGTCGTACAAGGCCTATGTGCCCAAGTGGAGGTGATGCAACACCTTTGGACTTGTAGTTTGACTCGGATTTTGGTGCAACATTAGATTGTTTTGTCAACATCTCCATGCTCCGAACGCATTTTAAGGTGACTTCTATTGGGCTGGAACATACATAAAATCTACTTTCCAATAAAAATGAAACACACAAATTCGGAGTCCGTATGAAAATGTTGTTGATGTTTAGAGTTAGGTATGTCTGTGCAGTCAAAATTTGAGTCCAGAACGTGAGAGACTTGGACTTTATCTTCTCTTGGGATAAAAGTGACGTGAGAGAACTTTTTGAACAGCACATGATCATTTCCTTTGGTGTGAGAGGACTTCTTTAACAATACCTAATCATTTCCTCTTCCTTTATCTTCACATGTGGTTCGTGCAAGCGTTCGACAATTCTGCACTTAGGCATGGAGTAAAAATAGGTGAAGTATTTTTGTTCCGAATAACATAAATCATATATTGCATAATTATTATAAGAAATCACCTCACAAATATGAAAATATGAAATATTTTTGGTCGTATCCAAGGTAGCCATGTCCTTATTATCCTCCCCTTCTTGAAAACAAAGTCGTCCTCGGCGTTGCTTAATCTGAAATATGGCCAACAAAAAGAGAAAAATCATACATGTTGTACATGTATATGTCATCCATTTTTTACTTTCCTTGTTTTTTGCACATATGACACATGTATACATGAGTAACTTTCATATGTTATGAAATATAAAGCCAAAATATTATCACAAGAAGTAGAAGGCATGAAAATATTGCAACTCAGTTTGCATATATAAGTGAAGTCCTTATTCATATCAACAGATTGACAATGTTCATCATTAAACCATCCTAACATTGGTGAATACACTTTCATTGTTTCAAACTTACATGCTACAACATTCTTAAATAAAAAAACATGCACCAAGTCATTTGACATAGAATCATCACCAAGATTAGAGGTCATATCAAAATGATTAAACATTGGCACAATTATTTAAAAAAATATTTGATGCAAATTTGATTTATTCTATGATTCACATGGTTCTTTCTCATCAACAGTTAATTCAATGGATTCACTCAACATTGTTGATATTGTAATTATTTGATCACATGGCAAAGTCAAATCATGAATATAGTCCTCTAAGATAGGCGGTGTGACCAAAGTAATGGGTAGCTCGTCAAAGGGTACATTGCAATTGACAAGGCATTCATCATACTCATGTGGGGGTGGAAGATAGGTACCTTTGTCATTACCTCTTATGGTCAACTCGGATGATGTAGGTACTCTCGATGGTAACATGTCACATGGTGAAGGTGATGTAGACCTCACAACAATTGATGTGGTTATCATCGTACGCCTAGTAGTTGAAGGAACAACCATATCAATTCTTGGAATATGCACCTGCGCTCATTATCCTTGTGGGAAACACGTCATTTTATTTCATCTTCAGCTTTGCAAGCAAGACGAAACAAACGATCCATAGGATAACACTTTTCATGAATTAGTATTTCCTGAATACATGGTTTAATCCTCCCCAAAATCTATCCATAAAATCTTCTTCATTTTCTTCTAATGAGGAATGTAACAAGGTCGTTTGTAAATCATCATAATATTTTGTTACGGTGTCACTACCTTGTTTTAAATGTTGTACTTTTAATCATGTCACGAGTATAATAAGCAGGAACGAATGTGTGTCTCATGGCAAGTTTCAAATCATCCCAAGTAGTAGGTATATAATCAGGGTGTAACCAACAATATCCGCTCCATCAAACTGAAGCATAACCGGTGAAAGAACCAACCGCAACCTTAACTTTCTTATGTTCAACGAAATTATGGGAAGCAAATATATCATTTATTTCAAATTCCCATTTGATATATAAAGCAGGTCTAAAACGACCATTAAATGGTGGTATAGAAACATTAACCTCATTATGCGCATTTGGATCTCTATGCACCTCTCGCAACGGTTGTTTTGGTGGCACGTCTCCCACGATTGAAGAAGCCCATGAATTGACAACTTTGTATCCTATCATGACTAGTAGAAACAAACAAAACTTCAAGAATATTGTTCCTATGAACTATTGAGATATGGTGGTAAAACGCTCACGGTAAAAGCAAATATTGATGACCCACAAGTATAGGGGATCAATCGTAGTCCTTTTGATAAGTAAGAGTGTCGAACCCAACGAGGAGCAGAAGGCTCTGATAAACGGATTTCAGCAAGGTAATAACTGCAAGCACTGAAAGTAGCGGTAACAAGTGATTGTGTAGCGAGGTGAAACGTAGCAAGCAAAAAGTAACAAGTAACAAGTAGTAGCAACGGTGCAGCAAGTGGCCCAATCCCTTTTGTAGCAAGGGACAAGCCTGAACAAAGTCTTATAGGAGGAAAAACGCTCCCGAGGACACACGGGAATTTCTGTCATGCTAGTTTCATCATGTTCATATGATTCGCATTCGTTACTTTGATAGTTTGATATGTGGGTGGACCGGCGCTTGGGTACTGCCCTTACTTGGACAAGCATCCCACTTATGATTAACCTCTCTCGCAAGCATCTGCAACTACAAAAGAAGAATTAAGACAAAGTCTAACCATAGCATTAAACTAGTGGATCCAAATCAGCCCCTCACGAAGCAACGCATAGACTGGGCTTTAAGCTTTTGTCACTCCAGCAACCCATCATCTACTTACTACTTCTCAATGCCTTCCTCTAGGCCCAAATATGGTGAAGTGTTATGTAGTCGACGTTCACATAACACCACTAGAGGAAAAGACAACATACAACATATCAAAATACTGAACGAATATCAAATTCACATGACTCTTTTTAACATGACTTATCCCATGTCCTGAGGAACAAAAGTAACTACTCACAAAACATAATCATAATCATGATCAGAGGTGTAATGAATAGCATCAAGGATCTGAACATAAACTCTTCCACCAAGTAATCCAACTAGCATCAACTACAAAGAGTAATCAACACTACTAGCAACCTTACAAGTACCAATCGGAGTTGCGAGACGAAGATTGGTTACAAGAGATGAACTAGGGATTGGAGAGGATACGGTGTTGATGAAGATGTTGATGAAGATGCCTCCCCTCCGATCATAGGAGTGTTGGTGATGACGATGGCGACGATTTCCCCCTCCGGGAGGGAAGTTTCCCCGGCAGGATCGTCCTGCCGGAGCTCTAGATTGGATCTGCTCAAGTTCCGCCTCATGGCGGCGAAGAAACCACGAAAAAGCTCCCCCCTGATTTTTTCTGGACCAGGACGCTTCATATAGCAAAAGAGGGGGGCTAGTGGGCTGTCAGGGAGCCCACAAGCCCCCACTCCGCCACCAGGGGGGTGGCGTTGTCAGGGCTTGTGGCGGCCTGACAGCCCCCCTCCGGTAGTTCTTTCGCCCAGTATTTTTTATATAATCCCAAAAAAATCCACGTAACTTTTCAGGGCATTTGGAGATGTGCAGAATAGTGGACTAGGATTTGCTCCTTTTCTAGTCCAGAATTCCAGATGCCTGAATTCTCCCTCTTCAAATAAACCTTGCAAAATAAGAGAGAAAAGGCATAAATATGGTACCACAAGTAATATAACAGCCCAAAAAGCAATAAATATAAACATGAAAGCAATATGCAAAATGGACGTATCAACTCCCCCAAGCTTAGACCTCGCTTGTTCTCAAGCGAAAACCAAGTTCCATAAACATGTCCACATGTTGAGGGACGAAGGTGTCGATAGAACATAATATAGACATGAGGGCATCATGATCACACATAGAACAGCAAAACATCATAAAGATTCTTATGGGAAAGTAACAATTCCTTCATAAAGCAAAGCATGAAGCAAAAACCTTACCGAGAAGTAACCAACAATAGTCCATAGTCATTGAAGCAATTGCAATTTATCACAACATCAGAAAGAGTCAAATAAGAGCTTGTAAGGAAAACCCACATACTCAATCATCTCTTTTGTTTTCCACAATTGTTACAACTCACGTGGTACTTATGGTGTCAAAGTTTTAGCTGGACACAGAGGAAGATAGGGGCTTATAGTTTTGCCTCCCAACCATTTACCTAAAGGGTAAAGTCAACAACAATAAAGCATAAGTACTCAACTCCAAGTTGATATATGAATATAGATCTTTCCCAAGCATGTGATGGTAGCCAAGACAAAGGCAAAATAGGGAATTGGTGATGATCACCATGACTCTTACACGGGCAAAAAGTAAAGGTACAAGATAGGCCCTTCGCAGAGGGAAGCAGAGGTTGTCATGCGCTTTTGAGGTTTGAATGTGTGTCCTCTTAGTGCGGAGGAACGTCACTTTATATTGCTTCCTGTGATAAAGAACTTTATTATGCAGTCTGTCGCTTTTATGTCTTTCTCATCACAGGTTCGTATAAAGTTTATTTTCCACACACTAATAGATCATACATATTAGAGAGCAATTTTTATTGCTTGCACCGATGACAACTTACTTGAAGGATCTTATTCAATCCATAGGTAGGTATGGTGGACTCTCATGGCAAAACTGGTTGGAGGTTTATGGATGCACAAGTAGTATCTCTACTTGGTGCGGGAGTTTTGGCTAATATGAGGTGGAAGCAATCGTCACATGCTAAGGGATCTCTAATCATATAACATTGTTTGGAAACAAGCAAACACAATTCATTATGTTGTCTTCCTTGTCCAACATCTACTCCTAGGCATGTAATAGTGTGGTGAGTGCTCACAATTGTAAAAAGTGTCTAAGATGATATATTTATATGTGAACCTCTCTTTCCTTATTACTTCTTATTAATTGCAACAATGACTGAGCTCTATGTTGATTTATTCTCAACAAGTTTCAATCATCATACGTGTCATATGTGAAGCTATCACTTTCCATAAGATCGTCTCATGATCTTTCATGCTATCATTCTTTCATACTTTTGATCATGGCACAAAGCAAAGCCCTTAACTAAGACACTCTTTATTATAAAGCTCGTAAGCTCGAATACATCTGGGGAGAGACAAAAGCAAAAGACTCAAACTAAGCACTAAAGACTTATTCCTCTAAGAGAAGAAATAAAAACTGAAAAGGAAAGAACTAAAACAAAGGTAAAAGCAAAAGATATAAAGGTGATACGATATGAGGGCAACTCCCCCAAGCTTGGCAGAAGCCAAGGGGATTGCCCATACCAATGCTTAGTTGTCTTCCTTTGGTGGTGATGGTGGTGGAGTTGTTGAAGCAGTCTGATCCTCCGTCTTCCAAGGCATGGGTGCTCCATCATGGCAGGATGAACGAGTCGCCGGAATCCTCAAATCTGCAGCCCACCTTATTGATTTAAATCTGTACTCATACTCACAGTTTTGGTTCTGCAGGTCATAGATCTGGCCCTGAAGTTGATCAAACTATCATAGAGCCTGGAGAGGTGTTTCCCAATATCAATGGCATCCATCTTGTGATTGCTAGCGAACTCTGTGATCATCGTGTGGTTGGCGTTGAGTCCACGCTCCACCATCCCTTGGCACTTGAAGACTTGTTGCTCCATTTCTTCGAGCCTCATCTCCACGCTTTCGGTCTTCTTAGGCCCCTCAACATCACGGATGTGCAACATCCCCTCGCTCATCTTGATAGATTGAGGGTGTTTCAGCACTTCCTTGAGGTAGGGATTGATGACCTTCTCGAAGATCTTGTCCTTAGGAGCGTTTCGGGAAGTCATGATGATCTAGATCTGTCACATAAACAGGCTCGAAACAAAAACAGAGGAAAACTGCGCGATACGGAGATCAAAACCTTCGGGCGAGCATATATTGATTTTTTCTGGGCCAGAAGGAGTCCTCCGCAAGAAAACGGAGTCCGGGAGGCACACGAGGTGCCCACAAGCTTGCCCTCCGCCACCAGGGGGTAGGGGCGGTGGCCGCCTCGTTCGCTCTCCGGACTGCTTTTTATTTTTCTAATTTTCCAAAAATTCCAAAACGGAGGAAAATTCCTATTGGAAAAGCATTGGAGTCCAGTTTCTTACCGAAACAGATACATCTTCGTTTTCAAGGTCTGAAACAGGCTGATAAACATGCCTTATGTACTCCTCTGGAGTTCTGACATTGATGATATTGGTCTCAAGATTTATGGGAGTACCAGAGATGTAATGCTTGATTCTTTGCCCATTTACCACTCTAGGAAAATTTGCTTCCGTGTTATTGATTTTGTTGGCACGGAACGATATACTTCCTCGATAACATAGGGACCTTACCATTTAGAGAAAAGTTTGCCTGCAAAGAATCTCAAACGAGAATTGTATAGCAGGACATAATCACTTACATTGAACTCTCGTTTCTGTATTCGTTTTTCGTGCCATCTCTTAACCTTTTCCTTGAACAACTTGGCATTCTCATATGCTTGGGCCCTCCATTCATCTAACGAGTTGATATCAAACAACCGCTTCTCACCGGCAAGTTTGAAATCAAAGTTGAGCTCTTTGATTGCCCAATAAGCTTTGTGTTCCAGCTCAAGAGGTAAATGACAGGCCTTACCGTAAACCATTTTATACGGTGACATGCCCATGGGATTCTTATAAGCAGTCCTATAAGCCCATAGTGCATCGTCAAGTTTGTTAGACCAGTTCTTTCGAGATCTATTAACGGTCTTTTGTAGGATCAACTTGGTCTCCCTATTACTCAACTCAACTTGACCACTAGACTGAGGATGATAAGGAGATGCAACTCTATGGTTGACATCATACTTAGCTAGCATCTTACGGAAAACACCATGAATGAAGTGTGAATCGCCATCAGTCATCAAGTATCTAGGGACTCCAAATCTTGGGAATATGACTTCTTTAAGCATCTTAATAGAGGTGTGGTGATCAACATTTTTAGTGGGGATAGCCTCTACCCACTTAGTAACGTAATCCACAGCAACTAAGATGTGAATGTACCCATTGGAACTCGAGAAGGGTCCCATATAATCAAAGCCCCAGACATCAAATGGTTCAATGACAAGTGAATAGTTCATAGGCATCTCCTGACGCTTACTGATATTCCCTATTCTTTAGCATTCGTCACAAGACAAGACAAACTTACACGCATCCTTGAAGAGAGTGGGCCAATAGAAACCTGATTGCAATACCTTATGGGCAGCTCTATCTCCAGCGTGGTGTCCTCCGTAGGCTTCGGAATGACACTTCTGCAAGATCTGTCCCTGTTCATGTTCAGGCACACAACATGTAATAACACCATCTACTCCTTCCTTATAAAGGTGAGGATCATCCCAAAAGTAGTGTCTCAAATCAAAGAAGAATTTCTTATTTTGCTGATAGGTGAAACTGGGTGGTATGTATTTGGCTACAATATAGTTTGCATAATATGCATACCATGGTGCACTATGTGAAGTGCGGATGACATTTAGTTGCTCATCAGGAAAGCTGTCATCAATAGGTAGTGGGTCCTCAAGGACATTCTCTAGCCTAGACAAGTTATCTGCTACAGGGTTATCAGCACCCTTTCGGTCAACGACGTGCAAATCAAATTCCTATAGCAGGAGAACCCATCTGATTAGCCTAGGCTTAGCGTCCTTCTTCTCCATAAGGTACTTAATAGCAGCATGATGAGAGTGAATAGTGACTTTGGAGTCAACTATATAAGATCTAAACTTTTCACATGCAAACACGACTGCTAAAAACTCCTTTTCCGTAGTGGCATAGTTTCTTTGGGCACTGTCTAGAGTTTTACTAGCGTAGTGAATAACATTCAACTTCTTGTCAACTCGTTGTCCTAGAACAACACCAACAGCATAATCACTAGCGTCGCACATGATTTCAAAGGGTAAGTTCCAGTCAGCTGGTTGGACAATAGGTGCGGTTATCAAAACCTTCTTAAGTATTTCGAAAGCTTCCTCACAATCCTCATAAAAAACAAAAGGAACATCCTTCTACAAGAGGTTGGTAAGAGGCCTAGAAATCTTAGAGATGTCTTTAATGAACCTTCTATAGAAACCATCATGACCTAGGAAACTTCATATACCTCTGATATCTGTGGGGCAAGGCATTTTCTCAATTGCATCAACCTTAGCCTTATCAACATCAATGCCTCTTTCAGAAATTGTGTGTCCTAAGACGATGCCTTCATTAACCATAAAGTGGCACTTCTCCCAATTCAAGACGAGGCTGGTATCTTTGCGTCTCTGTAAGACTCGATCAAGGTTGCTGAGGCAATCATCAAAGGAAGACCCGTAAACGAAGAAGTCATCCATGAAAACCTCGACAATCTTTTCACAAAAGTCAGAGAATATAACCATCATACATCTTTGGAAGGTGGCAGGTGCATTGCATAAGCCAAAAGGCATACGTATATAGGCAAAGGTACCGAAAGGGAAGGTAAAAGTGGTTTTCTCTTGATCAGATTGTGCAACAGGTATTTGCGAGAAACCTGAATAACCGTATAGAAAGTAGAAGTGTGTGTGTTTTGATAGCCTTTCTAGCATTTGGTCGATGAACGACAAAGGATAATGATCTTTCCTGGTTGCCTTGTTCAGTTTACGGAAGTCTATCACCATCCTATAGCCAGTAATAATCCTTTGTGGGATTAGTTCATCTTTATCATTAGGAATGACGGTGATACCTCCCTTCTTAGGTACGCAATGTACTGGACTTACCCAATCACTATGGCAACAGGATAAATGATTCCTGCTTCCAGAAGCTTTAATATTTCTTTTCTAACGACCTCTTTCATCTTAGGATTCAATCTCCTTTGATGATCAGCAACTGGTTTAAAGTCAGGATCAGTTTTAATCTTGTGTTGACATAGAGTAGGACTAATACCCTTAAGATCATCAAGAGTATATCCAATAGAGGCACGGTGCTTCCTCAGAGTTTTTAATAACTTTTTCTCTTCGTGATTCGAGAGGTGAGCATTAATAATGACAGGATATATCTCCTTCTCATCAAGATAGGCATACTTAAGACTATCAGGCAACTGTTTAAGCTCGAACACAGGATCACCCTTTGGTGGGGGAGGATCCCCAAGCAGTTCAACATGCAGATTATTCTTGAGAATAGGATATTGTTCTAAGACAATTTTATCTATCTCATCTCTCTCCTCCATATGCATATCATTTTTATGCTCAAGCAGATATTGTTCTAAATGATCCGTAGGAGGTACGGCAATAGAGGCAAGAGCAATAATTTCATCTCTACCAGACGACTCTCTTTCATGGGGTTGTCTTCCAAACTTGGAGAAGTTAAATTCATGAGACACACCCTCGAAACTTATTGTGACAGTCTGCTTAATGCAATCAATGTGAGCATTGACAGTGTTGAGAAAGGGTCTACCAAATATGATGGGACAAAAGCTATCTTGTGCAGTACCAAGGACGAGGAAATCAGTAGGATACTTCGTCTTACCACACACGACTTCTACGTCTCTCACAATTCCTAGAGGGCAAATAGTGTCTCTATTAGCTAGCGTGATAGTGACATCAATGGGTTCTAACTCAGCAGGTGCAATCCCATCTTTGATTTCATCATATAGAGAACGGGGTATTGCACTAACACTAGCTCCCATATCACATAAACCATGGTAACAGTGATCTCCTATCTTAACAGAAACAATGGGCAGGCCAACTACAGGTCCGTATTTGTCTTTCGTATGAGGTTTACAATTCTAGCGAAGTCCTCACAGAATTTGATAACATGCCCGTCTACGTCTTCGTCTAAGAGATCTTTGATAATAGCAACACTAGGTTCAACTCTACTTTCCTCAGGGGGTGCAAGTGGTCTCATGTAACCCCTATGTATCACAGTTGGAGCTTTAGAATAATCCTTTATCCTAGCAGGGTATGGTGGTTTCTCAGTGTAAGCACAAGGAACAACATGATCACTAAAAGCAATGACTTTCTCTTCAACTATATTGGTTTTGGTTATGTTGCTTTCTACAGGAGGATGATATTTAAACCACTTCTCTTTGGGAAGATCAACATGAGCAGCAAAAGATTCACATAGAGAAGCTACTATCTCAGAGTCAAATCCATACTTAGCGCTAAAATCTCTAGAAGTGTTTGTCTCAACAAAAGATTTAACGCAATCAAACTGGAAATTCATACCTGACTCCTTACCTTCCTCCAGCTCCCAATCTTCAGAGTTGCATTTGATTCCCTCCAATAGATTGCACTTGTGATCAATATCCTTCTTCATAAAAGAACCGGTACAAGAAGTGTCAAGCATGGTACGATCTTCATGAGAAAGCCGAGCATAAAAGTTTTGAGTGATGATTTCTCTCGAGAGCTCATGATTGGGGCATGAATATAGCATTGATTTAAGCCTCCCCCAAGCTTGAGCTATGCTTTCCCTGTCACGAGGCCAAAAGTTATAAATAAAGTTCCGATCACGATGTACTAAATGCATAGGATAGAACTTTTGATGAAATTCCAATTTCAACCGATTGTAGCCCCATGATCCAGTATCATCACATAGCCTATACCATGTCAACGCCTTATCCTTCAAAGATAAAGGAAAGACTTTATTCATTACCTCATCCTCGGGCAAACCTGCAAGCTTAAATAAACCACAAACTTCATCTACATAGATCAGATGCAAGTCTGGATGTGAAGATCCATCTCTTGTGAAAGGATTAGCCAACAGTTTCTCAAGCATACCCGAAGGAATTTCATAAAAGATATTTTCACTAGGTACCTCAGGTTGAGGAACAACTCCTCGTGCTTCCGTTCGTGGTGAAGATACCCCGAACAAACTCCTCAAAGGAACAGTTTCCATAGTGACAAGTGACAATAAATTTCAGCACAGTATATAAATGTTTCCTTACCAATTTCCACTTACCAAAGGCGCTTCACTCCTCGGCAACGGCGCCAGAAAAGAGTCTTGATGACCCACAAGTATAGGGGATCAATCATAGTCCTTTTGATAAGTAAGAGTGTCGAACCCAACGAGGAGCAGAAGGCTCTGATAAACGGATTTCAGCAAGGTAATAACTGCAAGCACTGAAAGTAGCGGTAACAAGTGATTGTGTAGCGAGGTGAAACGTAGCAAGCAAAAACTAACAAGTAACAAGTAGTAGCAACGGTGCAGCAAGTGGCCCAATCCCTTTTGTAGCAAGGGACAAGCCTGAACAAAGTCTTATAGGAGGAAATACGCTCCCGAGGACACACGGGAATTTCTGTCATGCTAGTTTCATCATGTTCATATGATTCGCGTTCGTTACTTTGATAGTTTGATATGTGGGTGGACCGGCTCTTGGGTACTGCCCTTACTTGGACAAGCATCCCACTTATGATTAACCTCTCTCGCAAGCATCTGCAACTACAAAAGAATAATTAAGACAAAGTCTAACCATAGCATTAAACTAGTGGATCCAAATGAGCCCCTCACGAAGCAACGCATAGACGAGGGTTTAAGCTTCTGTCACTCCAGCAACCATCATCTACTTACTACTTCCCAATGCCTTCCTCTAGGCCCAAATATGGTGAAGTGTTATGTAGTCGGCGTTCACATAACACCACTAGAGGAAAAGACAACATACAACATATCAAAATACCGAATGAATATCAAATTCACATGACTATTTTTAACATGACTTATCCCATGTCCTCAGGAACAAAAGTAACTACTCACAAAACATAATCATAATCATGATCAGAGGTGTAACGAATAGCATCAAGGATCTGAACATAAACTCTTCCACCAAGTAATCCAACTAGCATCAACTACAAAGAGTAATCAACACTACTAGCAACCTTACAAGTACCAATCAGAGTTGCGAGACGAAGATTGGTTACAAGAGATGAACTAGGGATTGGAGAGGATATGGTGCTGATGAAGATGTTGATTAAGATGCCTCCCCTCTGATGAGAGGAGTGTTGGTGATGACGATGGCGACGATTTCCCCCTCCGGGAGGGAAGTTTCCCCGGCAGGATCGTCCTGTCGGAGCTCTAGATTGGATCTGCTCAAGTTCCGCCTCGTGGCGGCGACGAAACCACGAAAAGCTCCCCGTGATTTTTTCTGGACCAATACGCTTCATATAGCAAAAGAGGGGGGCTAGGGGGCCGTTAGGGAGCCCACAAGCCCCCACTCTGCCACCAGGGGGTGGCGGTGTCAGGGCTTGTGGCGCCCTGGCAACCCCCCTCCGGTAGCTCTTTCACCCAGTATTTTTTATATAATCCCAAAAAAATCCACGTAACTTTTCAGGGCATTTGGAGATGTGCAGAATAGTGGACTAGGATTTGCTCCTTTTCTAGTCCAGAATTCCAAATGCCTGAATTCTCCCTCTTCAAATAAACCTTGCAAAATAAGAGAGAAAAGGCATAAATATGGTACCACAAGTAATATAACAGCCCAAAAAGCAATAAATATCAACATGAAAGTAATATGCAAAATGGATGTATCAAATATCAATGTCTTACAAATTCTTACCATGCAGCAGGCGGTGACCGGCAACCGACGGTGTCAATATCTTCGAAGATTGAGTAAAGCGATTAGCAGGTGAACGTATGTATACACGACGAAGATTGAGTAAAGCGATTTGCAATAATCTATTCAAATGTGCAATGTTGAATAAACGCTCAACGATAGTACTGTACTCGTCCTAGGCTAGACCGTACTAGAGACACGAGCCTAGAACACTAACGGAGTCACGACACACCACAAGTATCAACAACGAATGATAAAAAGTAGCTCTAAATAGAAAGATATGAGTGAAGGTTACAATGGAAATGAAGATAATGATGATAAATGATCGCTAAGGATGATATACCAAAACTCTCTCTGCAACTTTCCTCCGGAAAATATAATGTGAAATTTCTGATTTTCTCTTCTTCTCACGATTGCCACTGAACCAAGCTTGTCAATGCAAAAAAGAATCACTCAATTCCGATTTCGTATGAGGTTCAAAAAATTCGGAAACGGACCTAAAAAATATTGAAAAACTGTGTTCATGACCTTCGGAGGACAAAAAGTCCTATTTAGAAGCCAAATTTGGAGTTGACAATAATGAACCATGTGATGAACTAGTCAGATGTGAATCGTCGATAGCTTGAACTTGAGTACTTGTGGAGCCAAAATGGACTTCATGTGAGGAATATACACTTGTTTTATGGAACACTGCACAATAAATTTGATATAGGGATAACTAGAAATTCTCACCGAGCAACCTAAAAACTGATACCACCTGACCACGGGTCTCTTCCTGGAAGCAATCGAAGAACAAGCAAGAATATGATAAAAGCAATCTGAATATTACGAATATATATGAAGTATTGATAATGGTGGGATCCGAAATCAGTCTTAGTTTGGTCATTGGACACAAACGAAGTATGCAATGGCTAACTTTTAACTAAACAAATTCCAAGCAAAAATCTACTAGATTGATCTACTTATATAGGAGCAAGGGGTGGCGACCAAGGAGGTGGGAGCACGTACCAAGACATCCTAAAACTAACCCTAGGTCGTACAAGGCCAATGTGCCCAAGTGGAGGTGATGCAACACATTTGGACTTGTAGTTTGACTAGGATTCTGGTGCAACACCACATTGTTTTGTCACTATCTCCATGTTCCGAACGAATTTTAAGGTGATTTCAATTGGGTTGGAACGTACATAAAATCTACTTTCCAAAAAAGAAAGAAGCAGCCAATTTGGAGTCCGTATGAAAATGTTATTGACGTTTTGAGACACATATGTGTGCAGTTCGAATATGAGTCCACAACGTGAGAGACTTGGACTTTACCTTCTCTTTGGTTAAAAGTGACGTGAGAGAACTTCTTAAACAACACATAATCATTTCCTTTGATGCGAGAGGAGTTCTTGAACAATACCTAATCATTTTCTCTTTCTTTTTCTTCCCACGTGGTTCGTGCAAGCGTTCGATAATTCTGCATTTAGACGTGGAATAAAAATAGATGAAGTATTTTTGTTCCTGATAACATATATAAACTATTGCATAATTATTATAAGAAATCACCGCATAACTATGCAAATATGAAATACTTTTTGTCGTATCCAAGGGAGGCATGTCCTCATCAAAAGGCAAATAAAAATGAACAAAATGGATCTGATGGCATGGGAATCAAGGTGTCAACCGCCTAGGTGGAAATTTTACAAATGCAATTTTAAGAATGGAAAATCTGCGAAGCCCAAAGAAGAGAGTGGCAAAATACTAAATCTCTCCACTGATTCATTGTGTTCTTTTTTTGCGTCAATTCCTTTCTTGTTTTTTATTTTAAGGGATACCGGTTTGTAGTGTTGGCGAGACAAAACTGTTAGAAACTAATTAGTAGATTAGCAAAGGGATGTGTCCAACCCCGAACAGTCGTGTCTCCTCTCTCTCTATTGCCAACAGGCACCTGTTCTGGAGGGATGCCTCCGAACAGGCACCTCTTCTTCGCACCTCTTCCAGATGTATATATACTTGAGAATCAATGGAAATCAGGACTAATCGTCCATTCACTTTCATTAATCTCGTTTTACTCTAACACGTTATCACACACTTAGCTCTCTGATCGAGCGATTTGGCCGGACAGGAGAAGAGAAGAACAAGGATGAACAGGGGGCGTCAACCTCCATCCATTCAAAGATCATCATCGAATCAGAATGGAGAGATCAAACACAAAATAAGAAATTGATTGGTCATACTCCAAACAGAAACTAGAAACTGGTCATGATTTTTTCAATCAAGTAACCACAACGGATTGAACCTTGTTTTTATCTTTAATGGCCAGGGAATTGGACAATGTTCGCATCTTTTCATGGGCCAAGGCATCATCGAAACAGAAAAAGGCGGACAGAAAAAAGCAGAACATTGCATTGGCATCCATGATTGATGGATTGAAAAATAAATCCATACCAAGAACTTAATGGTCTTCACGCAGAGGGGGCTACACGCAACAACATCCTCTGTAATACAAACAGCGGCCAATGCGACTTGACGACAACCATAATGTTAAGACAATGATATCAAGCGCCTCCCGGCAGGAGGCAAGGCACCCTTAGGCGCTCGGGTCGTCGAGCCACAGCACGGCGGTGCGGCTATCGCGTCGCTCCTTCCTCCAGCGAAGCACTACCCCTGCGACACTCGCCCTCGCCCGCGTCGTGGCCGCCTGCGCCCGGCCGCCCCCAGGCCGTGGCCGCACTCGCCCGTGACGTGGCCACCTGCGCCTGCCAAGCCGGGCCGTGTCTGCATCCGACTACGCCGTGGGCGCTCGTGCCCGCCGGCGACCAGCCAGTGAACGAGGGGAGGTGCACGGGAGTGCGGCGGCGGCTGTGCCCGTGGACCGCGCCGTGCAGGTGGTGGTGGGGGGGGGGTCGAGCGATGGTGCTTATCCGTAACCGCCCCACCCCTCGCCTTCTCTTTATGCGGTGCGGGAGGCTACAGATCGGCCGAAGGCCGCGACGACCCAAGCCGAGGCGCCCGACCTCTCCCATCTAGGAATTCATTTTTTTTATTTTTCTGTTGAGTTTTATAATTCCAGAAATATGTGTATGTTGATACTTACATGTTTAATGTGCTTACCACATTCTCTAGAACATGTTTTTCATGATTGAGATTAAATTTTCTCGCAAAACAATATTGATTTGCGACTGAGAAAATATATTTTCCCTTGCGAAACAATCTCATTGCGATTGAGATTAATTCTCACGCAAAATATTAGTTCACTTTGTTGGATTATCTTGAAACTTGATACAGACCGTCTCATTTAATTTGAGGTCTATACAATTCAAGTTTTTTTACTTGAACATAAAGTTTGCAACATCATTACTATTCATTACAATAGTAATGTATTTCTGTTAAGTACGATGTATTCCGGAACGTATGTATCTCCATGTTCGTTACATGTCGAGATTAATACATTTATCCGCAATTGAGATTTTCAATTTCGTGCAAATATTGACGCAAAATTGAAAGTGAATTCTTCAAATTGATGTTTTGGGATCACAAGTAGTGTGTAGATCTCCTGCTTTGCATATTATCACCACTATTGATAATGCCTACATTTTGTTGTTTCAACATTATGATTGTTTTACAAAGTGCTCTCCCACACATTTTACTAAGTCATGACATAAGGCACTACAAGTGAGTCTACTGACTTCATCAGATTATACTCCCTAGTACTGCGAGATCTACTCCATTTTTGGAGATTATCTTCAAGGTGTCATATTTAGCAATTTGAGATTCACATTAATGGTTTCAAGATAACTTATTGAAATATCCATTAATTTTACTAAATTCATTACAACATCAACCATGATGGTCTTAAATTTACTGTAGGTAAATTAATTATCTCTAGTTTACCCATAGAGGTAACATATGGCTATAAGGAGTCAGCCGTACTAGTATTTGATGCTTCGAAGCATTTATTGTTGTTGTTCACTAAAATAATGTACTCTCATAGTAAATATTGTTCTTGCACACTTTGCTTGAATATGTAATAGCAAACTACTGAAATTTTTGCATATACGTATGATTACCTTCTATTACATTGGTAAAACACATGGCAATGATTGAGTGTCTCAACACTTCCGCAAGGTCCACACCACATCGTGGTTGTAGTTTCATAGTGACTAACCAATGTTAAGAATGCAAGTCTGTACGTTTTGGCAGTGATTCTAAAGTCACAGAATGAAGTCCAAAACATTAGCAATAATTTCATCACATGTGTTGTACTGAAGGATACACCGAGGTTCACCAAGGATCACCTTGGCCATGATTGTTCTCAAACAAATCATTTATTCATAGATGACACTTACTCCTAGAAGTAAATTAAATAAATGCATTAGCATTTATAAGTAAGCATGGTTGACATTTCCAAATACAGTAAGTACATGTTAGGTGATATTATTTATTGTATGATGATTTACAACATGAGTCGTTGTATCCACCCGTGGTATTATTGCCACTATAACTCCACCTCTAGGAAAATATTTTATGGCTTTTCTCTTAATAGCTATGTATGTACATATTGCATTTTATATGTAACCAACTTCACTTGATTCTCAAGCTAAGTACATAAATGGATGAATATTTATTCACCTTGAACATTTCCCTTAAGAGAAACATGCTGCCATGAGCACATTTGGAATGATCACGCAATAATTTTGGAAGGCCTCAAGTCTATCACACCTTACAATTTTGGTAATTATAAAATCAACTTCAAGTTGAGATTTTGTGATCAGATATTTTTCATATTTGAATCCGATTGAATAGCCCATAATACACTCTACATCCTCTTATGATGGCATTGACATTTTCATGGTAAAGAAACATATTATTTATTAAAATCATTATATTCACCCAACGGGTGCTATACCACTATTTCAAAATATTTGCTAGTATTGAGAAGCAGGTCAATGGTCACAAATAGAACCATGAGGAATTCAAAGTAAAGTGGAGGCTAAAGACAACAATGACATAATTATATTTTAATTAGGAATTGATCATTTCCAAATGATCACAAAGACAACTCTTAAGTTTGTCAAATGTGTGGTTACATAAATATCATACATATGATTACCAAACCCTCAAACATATGGTCAAAACACACCATGAGTTTATTAAAAGGCAAATAAGTTCATTGGGGTATTTGAAAATTTGCAAACATACGACGAGAAACTATTCTGGTAAATGATGTTCTCAAATCTTCATCAGAAGGAGAACCAAAAATATAGTGCAATAAAATAATGATCAATTCGTTTGCGCCTATGATATGTTTGCATAATTCATTTTTCAGTAATATGGGAGACCTCATGTAATATCCCGATTATTCCCAAAATATCGTTTGCCTATAGTTGTACTACTACATGTAGTATAATGTCCAATATCCTATTTCTTGGACATTATATTTGATAAATTTTGAATGTATGAATCAATTCATACTTAGTTTTGTTGCGTACAAAATAATTTTCTAAATCTTACAAAATATTTGGTTATAAGCCTTACAATCCTGGTTTGGGGTTGATTAGAAAATTATGGACAATTCTATTGGTCACAACTTAACAAGTTGCAAAATTTCCCAAATCATTAGATTTTATGTGCACCACATGTGTTATAGGGGAAATTAATTTAAGGCACTCTCACCTTACAATTCTAAATGAGCCACTCGTTCTTCCTTGAACACATTCAGAAGACATATATGGATTACTTAACCATTATGTGGGATTATTGAGATACTTCATGGTACTCATAAAAGAATTTATATAATGATTTCAAGTGTGCCTCTTGTCACACACAACCATGAATGATCTTACCAAATCAATTGCTCAAACTTCTCAAAGTAAGAGCAAATTATTCTAAACAAGGGATAAATCCATTCGAATGGACAACTTTGTTGAACTCATTTCACAAGCAATGTCTGATTATATATAATACTTGATGTACATACCCAGAATGGTTTAGTTCAATATGTTATCAAAGATAATGAAATTAATAATATGACCAAACTTTTAGAATCGTAATTTACTAGCCTCATGCTAGACAAATACGACATTACACACCGTAAGTATGATATAAATCATACCAACTGCATAGCATACTACTTTCCCCTTGTAGTAATTATGTGGAAATCAACAAAGTATTTCCTATCTGCGATAATTCGGTTACATACCGATATCACCACTCCAGCATACATCAATGGGCTCTCAAACAAAATTAGGGATCTATGTGAGGAATAACAATTTATTCGTTAATCAAAATTATTCATAGCCCGTATGCTGATTGCATCAGCAATAAGGACATTTCTGGCATTAGGGGGAGATAAGTGCCACAAAGAATGCCAAGAAATAAATTAGAAATGTTATTCACATTCAGTCCTTATATCCACGTACTCAAAGAATCTAAACTAGAAGTTTAGAATCACATATTTGCAACTCATTGCAAATCTGCCACATACGTTTACTCATAACAAAGGTGCCACCCAATTTTATATTGCTGCAGACCTGATAAACCACTCTTATCCCCAAATGAGAGCAATAGGGGGAGAAATCTAACCACACGAGATATAATCTCGCATATGCTTCCGCGGAAATAGAGGAAATCAAATCCTTAACCAGTAAATGTAATTCAACATCAAGTTGAAAGACACCTCACTGGATGCTCATCATCCAAAGCCCGGCATAGATGTGCACAAATGTTTTGGTGCCGGGACATCGAAACACCTTGACTCCATTGTTGTAGGAAATCACAAGGAGTTAAAAGGAATAAATACATTTCCACAAATTTCATTGATTCCTCCAGAATCATATAACATAACTCTACATTTGTCGACATATATTTCTTCTGAAAATTGCTAAAACCTTTTGGGCCCTGAACCAAAATCCATGGTAGAGTGTCTCTTGTACTCATATTGGTTCACATAAAAGGAAGCAAGTAATGAAGAATAGCACTCGCTCATCAAAGAGTGGTATTTACCACAGTAATACCTACTCCTCATAAGTATCTTCCATATGGAATACTAAAAACTTCTCATTCATAGACAAAGTCAATGAGGTGGTGAAAAAGCAAGGCTTGTAGCAAAAGGGTTCACGCAGAGACCCGACATCGATTACAATGTAACATACCTTCTTGGTATGAGTGGAACTATGTTTCGATAATAAATACCACTGGCAGTACAAATAATATTGTCCATGCAGTTAATGGATGTAGTGATTACATACTCATATGAGTCACTCATTTCGGAAATCTATATTAAAGTCCCTAAAGGGCTTACATTTCTGAATCCAAAATAAATCGCAACATATTTGTGTAAAATTTCAGAAGTCACTCCATGGCTCGAAATAGTCGAAAATTATATGGTACTATCGACTAAATAATTTTCTTCTTCCGAAGGATTACTAAAATAATGATGATTGTTTATGTGTTAACAAAGGAATCCCAAATTTGAAATCCTTATATCACCTCAGTGTATATCGATGATTTCATCATCAATGTCTCTACAAGACCTAAACATACACAAAATCATCTCAAGACGAAAAATTTGGATTCAACCAAATTTAGCTTAAGTTTACAACTTGAGCATTCTATCAAGAATACATATCAGTCTACATATATCGAAAACATATACGAGAAGTTCAGTGTGGATATATCATAACAAAAAAAGGACATTTATGGTCATAGTACCTTTGATAAGGTACAAATCCATTCATACCTAGAGGTGATAATGAAGTAATACTAGGACCTGAAGTTCTATATCTCACTAATGTTAAAGCACTCATATACTTGCAAACTACGTCAGGCCTGACACTATATTTGCTATCTTTATTCGGAGTGCAACCCCCAACAAAAGGTATATGGTTGATATAAGTTATATCATCTTATATCTGAAGATTACAATAAATCTTGAATATTTTCATCAGGAAATAGAAGATATGGCCATGATATGATGTAATGATATTGGCTTTTTATTTGATCCCAACGACGCCATATCAATGACTGAATTTGCTGGAATAGCCTTCACATGGAAGTCATATAAATGGATTTTAATGGTTATTTCTAGTTATCATTCTAACATAATTGCTTTATCTAAAGGCATTGCAAAATATGCATAACTTGGTAGAATGGTTAACCACACTCAAAATCATGTGGTTGAAATTCATTAGAATCACATAACTTAATTTATGAAGATACTTCCACTTGTGTTACTCAATACCTACACGTTATATGAAGAGAAATATCATAAATCACATTGATCAGAAATTACTTATCCTCATGGATTATAGAAAGTTGAGGAAATAATTTGCAAACAAAATATTGTGATAATCCAACAGATTATACACAATCTCATGTTCATGTCAATGGCATTGGTATGAGACATCCTCCATATTTGCAAAGTTCAGGGGGAGTAATCTCCCAGACTTTTTCCCTTGATACTCAATCATCAAAGTTCAGGGGGAGTAATCTCCCAAACTACCTATTAACAATCATCAAATTGCATATATTGTACTCTTTTTCCCTTGATGAGTTTTCTATAACGGTTTCTCATAAAAGGTTTTTAATGAGATAATATAAACACAAGTATCTATAATATGCCATATCATTTTCTCCTTATATTTTTTCCACTGGGTTTTAAAGGAGTTTTCAATGGCATGTATGATTGCACTCTTTTCCCTTATGAGTTTTCTCTCAAAGTTTCTCATAATGGTTTTTAGTGAGGCAATATCTTCTCAAAGATCATATGTCATACTTTCTATTTTCCCTACCGGGTTTTTTAAAGGAAGTACTCAATATATATTAATTGTTCTCTAAACTTATCAATGAGTTTTCTCCTTCTTCAAAGGTTTTCTCATATGAGTTATCAAGAGACAATGATCATCATATGTTGCATCATTTTCTCCTTATTTTTCCCACTGGGTTTGAAGTAGTTTTAGCAACATATCTACTCTATTCTCCTCATATTTTTCCCACAGGGTTTTTGGGGGAGACTCTCAAGATGGAAGATCTATATGCAAGAAGCTTTCAACGATGAAACATTCAAGGAGCAGTGTTGTACAAGGGGAGTGTTAGAAACTAATTAGTAGATTAATTAATTAGCAAAGGGATGTGTCCAACCCCGAACAGTCGTGTCTCCTCTCTCTCTATTGCCAACAGGCACCTGTTCTGGAGGGATGCCTCCGAACAGGCACCTCTTCTTTGCACCTCTTCCAGATGTATATATACTTGAGAATCAATAGAAATCAGGACTAATCATCCATTCACTTTCATTAATCTCGTTTTACTCTAACAAAAACGAACGTGTTGGGACTGCGAAAGGAAGGCATGGTCGTGTTTGCTCTTTGCTACCAACGCATCCCAAACAAAAAAACACTATGACTTTACTACAAAACTGATGACTTCAAGTCATAGCAAACAAAACGTTTTTCCGTGGAAAATTATGTTATACAAGGATGGAAAATTTAGTCAGTGAGCATGGTAAATTTGTCTCAGTCTATTTTTTGTGAGAATATCATCTTACTTGTAAACTAAAATTGGCATTGCCGCACTAATATAATTTTCCATGAAAAACATTAGATTTGTCATGCCTAATATGATGATGGAATTTTAGTTATTCAAGAAAACTACTGTTATAGACAATTGTTGCAACCAAAAGGGATGACTAAGTAGCTTCTATTAGATTTTATGGGTCTTGACTCGGCTTATCAAACCTTCTCGTCCGGTTAAAATTCTAAAATCTTAAAGGCCCATTTTAATTGCATGATATTTGTCATATAGTTAGTGAAGTGGAAAAACACCAATATAAAAGGTGAATTGTTCTAAAGTAGCTTCTTGTAACACGTTTTTTTATCTAGAGAGCTTTTTCACCACATCTGAGTTGTATCTCTTCACTCTTCCCACGTGTCCCTTCTATGTGGGGTAGATACATAGAAGAGATGGTACACATAACTATACGTGGCCATGCACTGGGCCTAGGCCGGGCTTAAAAAACCATAGCAGAAAACTGAGGTCCAGGCCCGGCTTTGGCCCTACCATTGGTCTACTTTACAAGCCCAAGCCCGACACATCTGTTGAAAAATCCGTTGGGCCTAGGACCATGGGCCAGGCCTCTTTCTTAAAATCTTAATATGCCAGGCCCAAGCCCAGCCGGGTCATGCTGGCGGGCTCAAAACTCAGGGCCAAGCCTGGCCTATGAGCAAGCACGTCGGGCCTAGGCCCTTGATTTTTGTGTCGGGCCTGGGCGGGCCAGTTGGGCCGCGCCGGAGATAGCCAGGTATACACATAACACAACACACATAACAGTGCATACACCTGTCATTTTTTTTATTTTGAGCTGCTTCTCTAGCGATCTCATCGTGACTACTTTGTACACATGAGTTTAGGAGAGCAGACGTACGAAACCTCGTCCCTTGAGAACCTCCACGGAGTGAAGGACGATAAGGTTTTTGGAGAGTGTCTCGGCATGATTGCTCACTCAAGATCGATGATATCCTCGATGTCTACGAGCCTACTTCTAATACTTCCTCTACGGTAAATGACCACCTTGTCTTGACCATCATACTACATCGGAGTTTTGGGTGCTCTCTCTCCCTCTCTCTCCCTCTCCCTCTCCCACTCTCCCTCCCTCCCTCTCTCTCCCTCTCCCTCTCCCACTCTCCCTCCCTCCCTCTCCCTCTCCCCCTTTCCCTCCCTCCCTCTCCCTCCCTCCCTCCCTCCCTCTCTCCCTCCCTCTCTATCCTACTCTCTCTCTTGATCTCTCTCCGCCTCTCTCTCTCTCTCTTGATGTTCAATACAATTATCTCTTTGGAGACCTATTCGATGTAATTCTCACGGCGTGTGATGGAACGAGAATTTGTGATCTTTTCCTAGTGATTCCATTTGGTTTTCTGTCACATCCCTAACCCTTAAGCAAGTTAGCCTTGTGCTCATGTCTTCTTTGCATTTGCATCTAAGAATTTTCAACAAGAACAAGAAAGTGGCAAAGGAAAAACTCAAAACCCTAGCCACTACTTTAAATAAAGAAAATCTCAAACTAGTTAAAATCAATGAACCCAAAATGGCGTCAAGAAATGTTGAAACTTTCTGAGAAATCATGAAAGTAAATGAGCATTGGAGAAAACTATTTTCTTGACACTTTAAGCATTTTAATTTAATGCAAAAAGCCACTGGTTTCAAACTTTAAATTTGAAATCAGAAACTATAAATTTTCAAAAATGTTGAAAACTTTGGAAATGGTTGAGAATATTATAACAAATATTCAGGTGTGTTTAAAATAGTTTTACAACCTTTTTTGGAGCTGAAATAAATAGCAAATCAATGTCAGAAATTAAAACAGAAACAAAAACTGAAAAAAAGGGAAAAGAGTTACCTGTCGCCTATAGCCTGGCCCAGCCCATCTAAGCCCTGTCGTCTTCCTCCCGCCAGTAGGCAGCAGGAGGTGGTCGCCGCGTTCCCCGGTGTGGCCACGCACCTGTGCGCCTGCCTGGTCGCCGCCTCGCGCTGGCAAGGCCGGGGATAAGCTCCCCGAGGCCTCACCTATCCATTCCCAGCGTCGGCTCTCTCCCTCCTCCCGGATCTCTTCCTCCTTCCTGCTACCGCCATTAGAGCCGAGCAAAGCTCGAGCTGCCCGTGCCCCTAGCCTTAGCCTCCTCTTGCTGAGCACGCCGTTAGCTCCGCCTCGTCGCCCTGGTCCTCTCTGCAGAAGCCGAAGCTTCCCCGAGCTCTGCATCGCCCCCAACGCCATCGTCTTCCACCTCCGGCCGCCGGACCTCTTTCGTCGATTCGCTCCCTCCGGCGCATCCCCGAGCCCCTTAGCAGCACCATCGGAACCGCCGTGAGCTCGTCGTTGTTTCCCCTCTCGCCCCACGCTCTCCCGTGCATCGTAGCCTCGTTCCCCACCAAGGCCGAGAGCTCCTCGCCGCCGTCCATGTCATCGCCGTCGCTGTGGTGTCTGATCCACGCGCTCGAGCTCCTCGAGCCTCCAGGAGTGTGATGAGCCCCTAAGCTGCCCTCCCCGTGCCCTAGAGCTATCGCTCATAGAAGGCCGAGCTTCGGCCGCCGCTTCGGCTCGTCGCCGGCGCCTCTTCCGGCGACCCTAGCCACCCCTGATGCCCCTGCCAGATCGGCCACTTCACCAGCGTTCCATAGCTGCAAAGCGCGTTCGAATTGGTGTTGTGCAGCGCCGTTTAGGTCGTCTCCGGCGAGCCCTCCGCCGCGGGCTTGGTCGCCGGCGACCACCCTCCGGTGGGCGTCGACGTGGCCGACCATTAGGGCATAATTGCCCTCCCCTCAGTCGCTGCCAGAGGGCCCCACGCCTGGTCAAACCCCAATTAGGGGCTGGTCAGCGCGGGGTTAGCCCCTGGGTCACTGACCAGTGGGTCCCCCGTGTCAGGTTTGACCTGAACAGGTCGGCTGACCTGCTGACGTCAGCCTGATGCAATAAATAGAATTTCCAGTATAGAAATAATTCCAGTAAATTGCTAAAACTTGTAAAAATCATAGAAATTAATCTGTAACTCCAATGAAAATAATTTTTATATGAAAAAGTATCATAAAAATTCAAGGATTCTGATTATGCTATTTTCAACCATGTTTGAAAAAGTTACAGAACCCTAAATTGTGGAATAAGGAATAATTCAATTCTTATAATTACTTTTTAAATGGAATTTGGAAAAATATTCAAATTTCATTATGAATGCAATGATCACACACTGTCCTAGTTACAAATCAGTACCATACCATGACATCTCATGCATGCTAACATCAAGTTGATCTGAGCATCAGGTCGAATCAATTTAAATGGTGCCCGAGAATACCCCGTTTGAATTGCTATTCGAATGTGATTCAAATCAACTCTAAACCTAATACATGTTGAAAATAATAACTTATCACTTTGCATTCTCATGCCATGCTCATGCATCATTTTGATTGCATATGATTGTTATTGAATGTTGCCATTTATTTCGGTAGGCTCCGCAACCCCGGATTCCACCGAATATCCGTCTGACGGATATCGTTCCTCCTCTGAGCAACAAGGCAAGCAACCCTTTTGATCATCCCGATAAATCCCATGTTCTTGCTCCTGCACCTATTTATTGCATTTAAGATCAAATGCTTCAACTGCTTTTGCCACGATAGTTGAACCCACTTCCTTTGCATGACCTAACCTTGTCACAGTAAATAGCCGAACCTTGCAACCTAGCATACCTGGTAGATGCTTGAGCTATGATGTGCCTTATCCTGCTATGCATGCTATGCTTAGATTTGTGTATGGTCTGTCATCTGGGAGATGAACAAAAATGTGGAATGTGTTCGGTGAGCAAAGGTTGTGTGTTGAACTTGATTTGGTAAAGGTACCGGTGAAAGGTTGTGTAGGAGTACATGGCGGGTTGTTTCATTGGAACCGTCCTTAGGAACTGAGTTCCGTGTATGTAATCCAAGACTAGATACTACCACATGCTGGGCCCTGAAATATGACCCCGCTCGACCTATTAATCGCGTAGTACTCGGTCCAGGAGTTGCAAGTAGTTTCTGGTGTTTATAGTAATGCTGGAGGCCGTGCATGGTGCTGACCTGAGAGGTGGGCCGTGATGCGGTAGGCAGTGGCACGGTGTACCAAGTGGCACCCGGATGGTGGGCTTGGGAACCCTGCGCACATCGTTTGAGGCCGTGGCGGAAACCTCGGCCGGACTTCCGTACGGGTTACTCTCAGATAGGCGATAAACCTGGACTAGGTACTAGTGTGGTTAACGGTCGTGGCCGACTCCCTCGCCGGGCTTCCGCTTGAAGGTTGCCGAGGTGCATGACGTGCACATCTCGATAAGTGGCGAGAGCGTGTGTGACGAAGTACACCCCTGCAGGGTTATGATCTATTCGAATAGCCGCGTCCGCGGATATGGACTACTTGGAGACATATGTTGTTCATAGATAACTTCAACGGCTACTCATAAAATTGCCAAGATAAGCGTGAGTGTCGTGGACAACATTTCCGTACGGAGACGGAATGATTCCACGATAGTGTATTGTTGTGGTGTTAGTGGACTCGTGTGCGAGAAATCAAGTTGTCAAAATTATTTAAAAATGCAAGTTGTCTAGCCACGAGTCGAATGCTAGCTTTCCGCATGAAACCCCACAATACCTTTTGATACCTTGCATGAGTAGTTAGTCATCCTAAAGTCTTGCTGAGTACCTTCGTACTCATGTTTGTTTAATAAATGTTGCAGAGGTTGCTAATGACCCTAATGGAGGGTTCTTCGTAGACATCGACGACGACGAGTAGCTGGTGTCCCAGCTACGGTCTGGCCCTACGTTGGCTCTGTAGTATAGTCAGGCCATGTGCCTTCTAGTTGCCCTGTCTGTACTCAGATAGTTTAAACTCTTCCGCTGGCTTGTAACTGAATGACTGCTATTATGGGTCGTGAGACCTTTAATGTGTAATATTATGTGTGTGGATCTTCCGAGCCTCTTAAATAAAGGTTGTATGTTTATGGTTATGTTGTGATGCCATCGATGTATCTATACATATCGGTATGCCATGCGTACGTGTGTCGTACTTGATATGTATGGGGTTCGATTACCTAGTCGTGAACTTTAGTAGCACTCCTTACAAGGAAATGCCCCTTTGTGATCCAACGAGCCTTGGTAGTTCGCTACTGCTCCGGACACATTGGTTGACCGGCATGTGTCCTTCTTAGCTGCTGTGTCTGTCCCCTTTGGGGAAATGTCACGCGATGTAATGGAGTCCTTGTAGCTTGCTACGACTCGTCTACATTCGCTAATGACCGACACCTGCTTTGTTGGGTCATGTATGCCTGTCCTTGTGCGGTACTGCCACTTTGGTTTATGACTAGACATGTCGATCCGGGTTCTTTGACATTGGAATGCTAGCGACACTATTGCATACGTGAGTCAAAAGACACAAATGGTCCCGGCTAAGGTAAGTTTGCAGCCGTGGAGTTAACCGTGCGTGAGACCGCAAAGGGATGCGATGTGTTACCGGTTGGATTCCTATGGCTTAGGATCGGGGTCCCGACAGCGTTGGTGTCAGAGCCTGACTGACTGTAGGATTACTAAGCCAAACTGGTCGAAGATGAGTCTAGAATTGCTTTAGTTATATATAAGGGAATTGTTTGTGGAAGGGAACGTAAGACTCTTGTTCTCTTCTCAAGTTATTCTATTCTGGTCATCCTCGTCCTTTCTACGGGAATTAAGGACTAGGTTACTCATCTTCTTCTAGGCTCGTGTTCTGATCGGTAGATTATAGGACTACGTGTCAAGAGACATTGGGTTTCTTCTATTCCTAGGAAAAAGGAAGTAAGTTGATGATCAGAGAGTTGAAATTGATAGTTGAGTGGTTACGCTATTCCATTTTGGGTTGTCTCAAAATTTGTTTTTGAGCATTTACAGCCGTTATGCTGCCCAATTTTGCATTCGGAGCTCTAATGCTTTTGCATTACTCTCTATTTACAGATGCCTGGCCGTCCTTCTCGTCAGGTGGTACGTCTGACCAGGTGCATTGATGTGCCGGGTCATACGGCCATACTGGTCAGGGTGATGTCGGTGTGCGGTTACCGCTGGTACCCCGAGTACACAGTGGAGGAACAGTACCGAGACTTCAACCAGAGCCAGTACATCTGCACTGTTAGGGTATTTCCAGACTACCCTGGAGCTGAGAAGCCAATTCATTGGTCCTATGGGTTGGGGGTCACCGTTGACATGGCAGTACAGGATGCTGCCTATTCAATGCTGACCATTATGAGAGCGAGACATGCACTGCTGCAGAATTCAGAGTTCTGCTATGTTCCGGCCTCTCAGCCTGGTGAAGAGGGATACCTCAGTGGAGTCTATTTTGATTCTTCCATGGAGGATCCACTTCTACAGTCCACTGTTGAGATGCTAGAGAACAGAGACAGGGATGCTCGTGCTCTCCGCATGGAGCTTTATGCTACCCGTGCCCGTCTGTGGACAGCTCTGACGCAGCTGGCACCGGTAGTCCAGACAGGGTATGGAGAGATGGAGATGCTGAACCCTGTTAGGACCCATCTTCCGGCCCACGTTGACTGGCCAGCTATAGGAGGAGTCACACCTCTTCGGGGACCCCTCTTACCACCAGTCAGGGGACCAAGGCCACATCCGTGTCCTTATGGATCCCAGGGATCTCAAGCTAGAGTGTTTCCTGATCCGCAGGTTGAGCTTCCAGGTCATGGAGGTAATCTCTATGAGATGTTCTATGCGGATGCCTGAGCTGTGAGCGGAAGGATAGTATGGTAGTAGCCGTACGTTCACAGTCCTGCATGACTTGTGAAGTATGCCTGTAATGTGAAATGAATTCCGGAGGCCTAGATAAATAATGTATAGGAAGCTTGTAAGCCTCTGATGAGTAGTTTCATAATTTCAGTAGTTTGCTCTTCGGTTAAGGTTGTACTGAACTATGTAAGGGTGTGTATGAACCATGGTGTATATATAGCAGTTGCTTGTTACCATGCTGTTCGGATATTCATTTCCGCATTCCGTGTGTTCAGTACATTCTTAATCCATAGCTAGTATTGATATGATATTGGTCTAAGCTATGAGTTTGTTTGTCAGGATGGTGTTCACTAGGTTGAACCGTGCCCCTGCTCATGAGCAAGGTGAGGGTAGTCAAGTGTCGTAGGAAGACCTGCCTCACCCGCCTTCTCTGGTGGAAGTGATGCTTGAGGCAGAAAGAAACAAAAGGGAGACCAACCGACTGCTAGAGCGTATTGAGCAGAATACGGCTCGACAGCCTAGGAATGCCTTAGTGTCCCTCAATGACTTTGTGAAGCTGAATCCTCCAAAGTTTCATCATTCCGTCGATCCCCTCGACGCTGATGACTGGCTGTGCAACATCTCACGCAAGATTCGCTCTGCGAATGTGTCTGAGGCCGACAAGGTGACCTTTGCGGCATATTTTCTGGAAGGACCCGCCAATCTGTGGTGGGAGAATTTTGAAGCTATGCGTCCCGCTGAACCAGTGGCCACATGGGCAGACTTCAGCGCAGCTTTTCGTCTGCACCATATTCCAGAGGGCCTGATGGATAGAAAGAGAGAGGAGTTCTGTGCCTTCACTCAGGGCAAGTTGTCTGTGGATGCCTATAGCTGCGAGTTCGGTAACCTCGCCCGCTATGCAACAGAGGAGGTGTCTACTGACGCCAAGAAGCAAGCAAGGTTTCGTAAGGGTCTGAGCCCTGAGTTGCGTCGAGACCCGCGCCTCCATGAGTGTGCAAGCTTTCAAGCCCTGGTCAACAAAGCGATCAGTGCCGACACTGGTCATACTGACTTCGAAGCCACAAGGAAGCACTCCCGTGACTTTGGCTCGTCTTCTGGTTCCGCGTTTCCAAAACGTAGGCTGTGGGTTCCAAACAGTTCTCTGCCACCAAGATACACTCCGAGGCCATCCTACGTGGCGCCTCAGACGAATCAGGCCAACCCTCCAGCAAAAGCTTATGGTGGTCCAGCTAGCAATGCTGCACCACGTGCCAACCAGGTGATATGCTACAAGTGTGGAGAACCAGGGCACTATTCCCGTGAGTGTCCTCAGAATGTGGGTGCCAAGCAACCCGGAAAGTCCGTCGGGCAGGCCAAGTCGGGCAAAGCGTACTATGTGAAGCCAACTCCTGCACGTGGTCGTGTGAACTATGTGTCAGCAGAAGAAGCTGCAGAGGATCCCGACGTCTTGCTGGGTATGCTTCTTGTTAATCATCACCCAGCGTCCGTTCTCTTTGACACTGGGTCTTCTCATTCCTTCATTTCAGAAAGTTATGCACAGTTGCATAACATGTCTTTTTGTGATATGCCAATCCCATTGGTTGTCCAAACCCCTGGTAGTAAATGGCAAACCTCTAGGATAACCTATGACAATGAAATTCTAGTAGATAGGCTAGTTTTTCTAGCCTCATTGATAGCCTTGAAATCTTCAGATATTAATATCATCTTGGGCATGGACTGGATGTCAGCTCACTATGCCAAGATTGATACTCATTCTAGAAATGTCCAGCTTACCCATCCCTCGGGTGAGATAGTAAATGTCTCTACTCGAGTTGCCAAATGCCAGCTCTATTCCTTAAATGCCAACCCTCTTCCGGAACTTGAAGACATTCCGGTAGTCCGTGACTTTCCGGATGTTTTTCCAGAGGAACTGCCAGGAATTCCACCTGACAGAGATGTAGAGTTTGTGATAGATCTTGTTCCGGGAACTGTCCCAATAGCCAGAAGGCCATATAAGATGGCACCCGTGGAGCTAGCCGAACTTAAGAAGCAATTAGATGAGGCCTTGAACAAAGGTTTCATTCGTCCTAGCTCTTCTCCTTGGGCTTGTCCCATCCTCTTCGTCAAGAAGAAAGACGGAACGGATCGGATGGTTGTAGATTACCGACCAGTTAATCTGGTCACCATTAAGAACAAGTATCCGCTCCCTAGGATCAACGACCTGTACGATCAGCTCGCTGGATCCTCAGTCTTCTCCAAAATGGATTTGAGGTTGGGATACCATCAAATCAAGATTAAGAACGGGGACATTCCAAAAATGGCTTTTGTTACTCGTTATGGCCAATATGAGTACACCGTCATGTCCTTCGGTTTGACCAATGCCCCAGCCACCTTCTCTCGACTGATGAATTCAATCTTCATGGAGTATTTGGATAAATTCGTCGTGGTATACCTCGATGATATTCTCATCTACTCGAAGAATGAACAAGAACATGCCGAGCATCTAAGGCTGGTATTGATGAAACTTCGAGAGCATCGCCTTTATGCCAAATTTTCAAAATGTGAATTCTGGTTACCAGAAGTGACCTATCTAGGTCACGTAATCTCTGGTAAGGGTATTGCTGTCAATCCTGAGAGAATTCAAGCTGTCCTTGATTGGACTCAACCTGAATCGGTTAAGCAAGTTAGGAGTTCTCTTGGTCTAGCGAGCTATTGTCGCCGCTTCGTCGAGAATTTCTCCAAGGTTGCAAAGCCTCTAACTGAACTCCTCAAGAAAGATAAAAAGTTCGAGTGTACACCACAGTGTGAGCATAGTTTTCACGAACTGAAAAGACGCCTGACTTCCGCACCTGTGTTGCTACCACCAGATTTTTCTAAGGACTTTGTTATCTATTGCGACGCCTTGCGACAAGGATTAGGTTGCATTCTCATGCAAGATCGTCATGTGATCGCATACGCATCTCGACAGTTGCGTCCACATGAGGATAATTATCCCACACATGACCTTGAGCTTGCAGCTGTGGTCCATGCACTAAAAACCTGGCGACATTACCTTCTGGGTAATCGTTGCGAAATATTCACTGATCACCAAAGTCTGAAATATATCTTCACCCAGCCGGATTTGAATCTCAGGCAAAGACGGTGGGTTGAGTTGATCTTGGATTACGACTTAGGGATAACTTACACCCCGGGGAAGGCCAATGTTATGGCCGATGCGCTAAGTCGTAAATCTTATTGTAACAATTTGATGCTACAACAAGGTCAACCACATCTCCATGAGGACTTTCGGAAGTTGAATCTTCATATTGTTCCTCAAGGATTCCTTTCTACTCTGGTGGCGAAGCCTACTCTTAAGGATCAAACTATAGCTGGCCAAAAGCGTGACAAGGGTATATCACGGATCAAGGTGAATATTTTTAGCGGAAACGCTAAAGAATTTTCCATGAACGATCAAGGTGTTGTGTTCTTCCAGAATCGTTTAGTGGTTCCTAAGAACCCACATCTAAGGCAGTTAATCCTTAAGGAGGCTCATGATTCTCCTCTCACCATTCATCCCGGTAGTACTAAGATGTATCAGGACCTATGCCAGAGGTTTTGGTGGATTAGGATGAAGAGAGAAATTGCTGAGTTCGTTGCTAACTGCGACGTTTGTCGTCGAGTTAAGGCAGAACATCAAAGGCCTGCTGGCACCCTTCAACCTCTAGCTATTCCTGAATGGAAATGGGATAAAGTTAGCATGGATTTCATTACCGGATTTCCCAAGACCAAGAAAGGAAATAATGCTATCTTTGTGGTCATTGACCGTCTTTCCAAAGTGGCTCATTTTCTTCCTGTTCGTGAGAGTATAACAGCTAGCCAGCTAGCAGAGTTATATATCTCTCGAATAGTGTCTCTTCATGGTGTTCCCCTGGAGATTAACTCGGACCGTGGAAGTATCTTTACTTCTCGCTTCTGGGAAAGTTTTCAGAATGCCATGGGGACTCACTTATCTTTTAGCACTGCTTTTCATCCTCAATCAAGTGGTCAAGTAGAAAGAGTGAATCAAATTCTAGAAGATATGCTCCGAGCTTGTGTTATATCGTTCGGTATGAATTGGGAGAAGTGTCTTCCATTCGCCGAATTCGCTTATAACAATAGTTACCAATCAAGCTTGGGCAAAGCCCCTTTTGAAGTTCTCTATGGACGAAGATGTCGAACACCTCTTAATTGGTCAGAAACCGGAGAGAGGCAACTCTTTGGCCCGGATATGATCCAGGATGCAGAAGAGCAGGTTCGCATTATTCGTGAAAAGTTGAAAACAGCCCAGTCTCGTCAAAAGAGCCAATATGATCGTCATCATAAGGCTGTGACCTTTGAAGTTGACGAGAAGGCTTACCTTCGGGTTACACCTTTGAAGGGTACCCATCGTTTCGGCATCAAGGGAAAATTGGCTCCTCGTTACATTGGTCCTTTTCGTATTCTTGCCAAACGAGGAGAAGTTGCCTACCAGTTGGAACTTCCTCCGCATCTTTCCAAGGTTCATGATGTTTTCCACGTCTCGCAACTCAGGCGTTGCTTTTCGGATCCTATCCGTGAAGTGGACCACGAAACGCTTGATCTCCAAGATAACCTTTCATACCGAGAATACCCCGTGCGTATTCTTGATCAAGCTGAGCGTACCACTCGACGTCGAAACCTCAAGTTTCTTAAAGTTCAATGGTCAAACCATTCTGAAAAGGAGGCAACTTGGGAAAGAGAGGATCGTCTTCGACTTGAGTATCCTGCGTTATTCCCGACGACTTCTAAATCTCGGGACGAGATTCTTTTGAGTGGGGGTGAGTTGTCACATCCCTAACCCTTAAGCAAGTTAGCCTTGTGCTCATGTCTTCTTTGCATTTGCATCTAAGAATTTTCAACAAGAACAAGAAAGTGGCAAGGAAAAACTCAAAACCCTAGCCACTACTTTAAATAAAGAAAATCTCAAACTAGTTAAAATCAATGAACCCAAAATGGCCTCAAGAAATGTTCAAACTTTCTGATAAATCATGAAAGTAAATGAGCATTGGAGAAAACTATTTTCTTGACACTTTAAGCATTTTAATTTAATGCAAAAAGCCACTGGTTTCAAACTTTAAATTTGAAATCAGAAACTATAAATTTTCAAAAATGTTGAAAACTTTGGAAATGGTTGAGAATATTATAACAAATATTCAGGTGTGTTTAAAATAGTTTTACAACCTTTTTTGGAGCTGAAATAAATAGCAAATCAATGTCAGAAATTAAAACAGAAACAAAAACTGAAAAAAGGGAAAAGAGTTACCTGTCGCCTATAGCCTGGCCCAGCCCATCTAAGCCCTGTCGTCTTCCTCCCGCCAGTAGGCAGCAGGAGGTGGCCGCCGCGTTCCCCGGCGCGGCCATGCACCTGTGCGCCTGCCTGGTCGCCGCCTCGCGCTGGCAAGGCCGGGGATAAGCTCCCCGAGGCCTCATCTATCCATTCCTAGCGTCGGCTCTCTCCCTCCTCCCGGATCTCTTCCTCCTTCCTGCTGCCGCCATTGGAGCCGAGCAAAGCTCGAGCTGCCCGTGCCCCTAGCCTTAGCCTCCTCTTGCTGAGCACGCCGTTAGCTCCGCCTCGTCGCCTTGGTCCTCTCTGCAGAAGCCGAAGCTTCCCCGAGCTCTGCATCGCCCCCAACGCCATCGTCTTCCACCTCCGGGCGCCGGACCTCTTCCGTCGATTCTCTCCCTGCGGCGCATCCCCGAGCCCCTCAGCAGCACCATCGGAACCGCCGTGAGCTCGTCGTCGTTTCCCCTCTTGCCCCACGCTCTCCCGTGCATCGTAGCCTCGTTCCCCACCAAGGCCGAGAGCTCCTCTCCGCCGGCCATGTCGTCGCCGTCGCTGTGGTGTCTGATCCACGCGCTCGAGCTAGGGTTCGAGCTCCTGGAGCCTCCAGGAGCGTGATGAGCCCCTGAGCTGCCCTCCCCGTGCCCTAGAGCCATCGCTCGTAGAAGGCCGAGCTTCGGCCGCCGCTTCGGCTCGTCGCCGGCGCCTCTTCCGGCGACCCTAGCCACCCCTGATGCCCCTGCCAGATCGGCCACTTCACCAGCGTTCCGTAGCTGCAAACCGCGTTCGAATTGGTGCTGTGCAGCGCCGTTTAGGTCATATCCGGCGAGCCATCCGCCGCGGGCTTGGTCGCCGGCGACCACCCTCCGGTGGGCGTCGACGTGGCCGACCATTAGGGCGTAATTGCCCTCCCCTCAGTCGCTGTCAGAGGGCCCCATGCCTGGTCAAACCCCAATTAGGGGCTGGTCAGCGCGGGGTTAGCCCCTGGGTCACTGACCAGTGGGTCCCCCCTGTCAGGTTTGACCTGAAAAGGTCGGCTGACCTGCTGACGTCAGCCTGATGCAATAAATAGAATTTCCAGTATAGAAATAATTCCAGTAAATTGCTAAAACTTGTAAAAATCATACAAATTAATCTGTAACTCCAATGAACATAATTTATATATGAAAAAGTATCAGAAAAATTCAAGGATTCTGATTATGCTATTTTCAACCATGTTTGAAAAAGTTACAGAACCCTAAATTGTGGAATAAGGAATAATTCAATTCTTATAATTACTTTTTAAATGGAATTTGGAAAAATATTCAAATTTTATTATGAATGCAATGATCACACACTGTCCTAGTTACAAATCAGTGCCATAAATGACATCTCATGCATGCTAACATCAAGTTGATCTGAGCATCAGGTCGAATCAATTTAAACGGTGCCCGAGAATACCCCGTATGAATTGCTATTCGAATGTGATTCAAATCAACTCTAAACCTAATACATGTTGAAAATAATAACTTATCACTTTGCATTCTCATGCCATGCTCATGCATCATTTTGATTGCATATGATTGTTATTGAATGTTGCCATTTATTTCGGTAGGCTCCGCAACCCCGGATTCCACCGAATATCCGTCTGACGGATATCGTTCCTCCTCTGAGCAACAAGGCAAGCAACCTTTTTGATCATCCCGATAAATCCCATGTTCTTGCTCCTGCACCTATTTATTGCATTTAAGATCAAATGCTTCAACTGCTTTTGCCACGATAGTTGAACCCACTTCCTTTGCATGACCTAACCTTGTCACAGTAAATAGCCGAACCTTGCAACCTAGCATACCTGGTAGATGCTTGAGCTATGATGTGCCTTATCCTGCTATGCATGCTATGCTTAGAGTTGTGTATGGTCTGTCATCTGGGAGATGAACAGAAATGTGGAATGTGTTCGGTGAGCAAAGGTTGCGTGTTGAACTTGATTTGGTAAAGGTACCGGTGAAAGGCTGTGTAGGAGTACATGGCGGGTTGTTTCATTGGAACCGTCCTTAGGAACTGAGTTCCGTGTATGTAATCCAAGACAAGATACTACCACATGCTGGGCCCTGAAATATGACCCCGCTCGGCCTATTAATCGCGTAGTACTCGGTCCAGGAGTTGCAAGTAGTTTCTGGTGTTTATAGTAATGCTGGAGGCCGTGCATGGTGCTGACCTGAGAGGTGGGCCGTGATGCGGTAGGCAGTGGCACGGTGTACCAAGTGGCACCCGGATGGTGGGCTTGGGAACCCTGCGCACATCGTTTGAGGCCGTGGCGGAAACCTCGGCCGGACTTCCATACGGGTTACTCTCAGATAGGCGATAAACCTGGACTAGGTACTAGTGTGGTTAACGGTCGTGGCCGACTCCCTCGCCGGGCTTCCGCTTGAAGGTTGCCGAGGTGCATGACGTGCACATGGCGATAAGTGGCGAGAGCGTGTGTGACGAAGTACACCCCTGCAGGGTTATGATCTATTCGAATAGCCGCGTCCGCGGATATGGACTACTTGGAGACATATGTTGTTCATAGATAACTTCAACGGCTACTCATAAAATTGCCAAGATAAGCGTGAGTGTCGTGGACAGCATTTCCGTACGGAGACGGAATGATTCCACGATAGTGTATTGTTGTGGTGTTAGTGGACTCGTGTGCGAGAAATCAAGTTGTCAAAATTATTTAAAAATGCAAGTTGTCTAGCCACGAGTCGAATGCTGGCTTTCCGCATGAAACCCCACAATACCTTTTGATACCTTGCATGAGTAGTTAGTCATCCTAAAGTCTTGCTGAGTACCTTCGTACTCATGTTTGTTTAATAAATGTTGCAGAGGTTGCTAATGACCCTAATGGAGGGTTCTTCGTAGACATCGATGACGACGAGTAGCTGGTGTCCCAGCTACAATCTGGCCCTATGTTGGCTCTGTAGTATAGTCAGGCCATGTGCCTTCTTGTTGCCCTGTATGTACTCAGACATTTTAAACTCTTCCGCTGGCTTGTAACTGAATGACTGCTATTATGGGTCGTGAGACCTTTAATGTGTAATATTATGTGTGTGGCTCTTTCGAGCCTCTTAAATAAAGGTTGTATGTTTATGGTTATGTTGTGATGCCATCGATGTATCTATACATATCGGTATGCCATGCGTACGTGTGTCGTACTTGATATGTATGGGGTTTGATTACCTAGTCGTGAACTTTAGTAGCACTCCTTACAAGGAAATGCCCCTTTGTGATCCAACGAGCCTTGGTAGTTCGCTACTGCTCCGGACACATTGGTTGACCGACATGTGTCCTTCTTAGCTGCTGTGTCTGTCCCCTTTGGGGAAATGTCACGCGATGTAATGGAGTCCTTGTAGCTTGCTACGACTTGTCTACATTCGCTGATGACCGACACCTGCTTTGTTGGGTCATGTATGCCTGTCCTTGTGCGGTACTGCCACTTTGGTTTATGACTAGACATGTCGATCTGGGTTCTTTGACATTGGAATGCTAGCGACACTATTGCATACGTGAGTCAAAAGACGCAAACGGTCCCGGCTAAGGTAAGGCTGCAGCCGTGGAGTTAACCGTGCGTGAGACCGCAAAGGGATGCGATGTGTTACCGGCTGGATTCCTATGGCTTAGGATCGGGGTCCCGACATTTTCACTAAATATTTATTACTTCTCGTTTGTCTCTAACGTTAATCCTCCAAAAGAGAAGAAGTATGTTTTCCATTGTTTGGCAGGAAATAACATATATATAAGGAAAGCAAGGAGAATTACTATAAATCAAGTCAAATCGAGCAACTTCCATGTGGAGAGCCAAGCCACCAGGCATGGCAAAACAAAAGACGACCTTCTATACGACCTAAGGTGCTCGTATGAGCAGTCGTATGGAATGACCACCGATACGTCCTAAACGTATCTACTTTTCCAAACACTTTTGGTCTTGTTTTGGGCTCTAATTTGCATGCTTTGGATGAAACTAACCTAGGACTACCATTGTTTTCAGCACAACTGCCATGGTGTTGTATTTGTGCAGAAATTAAAGTTCTCGGAATTAAACAAAAAAATTGTGGATTTTTTCTTGGAAATATAAGAATTATTAGAGCGACGATCCACCAGAGGGGGCACCTAGTTGGTGCCAAGCCAACAACCCCCCTTGGACGCACCCTAATGGCTTCGGGCCACCTAGAAGCTCCTCCGACCCTAATTCCAATCCCATAAATACACAATTATGGAGAAAACACGTATGATTATATATGGAATACATGCCTACATTATATTAATGAATTGGAGCTAGTTCTGTGTCGCTCTAGTGTGTAACTAATACATGATTGATGTCATCTAAATCATTATCCATCACTGGTCCACGTGATGGACCAGTGGTCTTCAATACAATGATCTCTTCGAAGACCGATTCGATGTAATTCTCGCGGTGCATAGTGGATCAAGAATTTGTGATATTTTCCGAGTGATTCCCATTTGGTTTTCACTAAATACTTATTACTTCTTGTTTATATCTAGCGCTAATCCTCCAAAAGAGAAGAAATATGTTTTCCATTGTTTGGCAGGAAATAACATATATAGAAGGAAACCAATGATAATTACTACAAATCAAGTCAAATGGAGCAACTTCCATGTGGAGAGCCAAGCCACCAGACATGAAAGAACAAAATACGACCTTCTATATGACCTCACGTGCTTGTCTGAGCACTCGTATGGAGTGCCAACTGATACGTCCTAAACGTATCCACTTTTCCACACACTTTTGCTCTTACTCTTCACTCTAATTTGCAAGCTTTGGAAGAAACTAACCAAGGAGTGACGTTGTTTTCAGCACAACTGCCATGGTGTTGTTTCTGGGCAGAAATAAAATTTCTCAGAATTGGACAAAAAAATTGATGGACTTTTTTTGGGAAATATAAGAATTATTGGAGCAAAGACCCACCAAAGGGGGGCACCTTGTTGGTGCCAAACCAACATCACCCCCCCTTGGGTGCACCCTAATGGCTTGGGGCCACCTCGCGGCTCCTTCGCCCCTAATTCTAGTGTCATAAATTGACAATTACGGAGAAAGCACGTATGACTATATATGGAATACATGCCTATATAATATTAATGAATTGGAAGCTAGTTCCGTGTCGCTCTAGTGTGCAACTATCACATGATTGATGTCGTCTAAATCATTATCCATCACTAGTCTACGTGATTGACCAGTGATCTTCAATACAATGATCTCTTCGGAGACCCATTCGATGTTATTCTCGTGGTGCGTGATCGAATGAGAATTTGTGGTATTTTCCAAGTGATTCCCGTTTGGTTTTCACTAAATATTTGTTACTTCTCGTTTATTTCTAATGCTAATCCTCCAAAAGAGAATAAGTATGTTTTTTGACTCCCCGCTGATTTGCATTGGTTTCCCTCCAAGATTAAAGGGTGATGTAGCACAGCGACGACAAGTATTTTCCTCGGTTATGAAACCAAGGTATCAATCCAGTAGGAAGATCCACAAGACTATGTAAGCGGTACCTGCACACAAATAACAAATCCTCGCAACCCAACGCATGTAGGGGTTGTCAATCCCTCCAGGGTAAAGTAAAGATAGATTGATAGATGCAAATAAAAGTGATAGCAAATAAAACGCAACAAGGTATTATTAGGTTTTTTGATAATATAGATCTGAAAATAAAATAGCAAACAAAATAGAAACGTGAATGCAAAGTAGAGATTACAAATAGATGATGTGAAATAGACCCAGGGGCCGTAGGTTTCACTGGTGGCTTCTCTCTAGAAAATAGCAAACGGTGGATAGACAAATTACTGTTGGGCAATTGATAAAAGATCAAATAATATGACGATATTCAAGACAATGATCATGTATATAGTAATCACGTCCAAGACAAGTAGACCGACTTGTGCCTGCATCTACTTCTATTACTCCACACATCGATTGCAATACAACATGCATCTTGTATATTGAGTTCTTGGAGAAACAGAGTAATGCCTTCAAAACGATGACATGATGTATACAAGATCTATTCATGTAGGAATATACACATTCGTTTTATCCTTGATAGCAACGATACAAGCGTGTCATGTCTCTTTCTGTCATCGAGATTGAGCACCGCAAGATCGAACCCATCACAAAGCACCTCTTCCCATTGAAAGATAAAAGATCAAGTTGGTCACACAAAAACCAAATATCGGAGAAGAAATACGACACTATAATAATCAAGCATGAATATAATTTCATAGATCTGATCATAAACTCACAATTCATCGGATCCCAACAAACACACCGCAAAAGAATGAGGTACATCATATGGATCTCCAAGAGACCATTGTATTGAGATGCAAAATGAGAGAGAGAGACATCTAGCTACTGCCTACGGACCCGTATATCTGATATGAACTACTCATGCATCATTGGAGGAGCACCAATGAGGATGATGAACCACTCCGTGATCATGTTCTTCTCCGGAATGGGCTCTAGATTGGATTTTGCGGCTTCTGGAACTCGCGACAGGAGAAACAATTTTTCTTCGACTCCTATAGGGTTTCTGGAATATTGAGGGTATTTATGGAGCTCATAGGCGGTGGAGGAGGCGCCCGAGGCCCCCACTAGACACCAGGTCACAACTAGGGGCCTTGGGCGCGCCCTGGTTCCTATTAGGCTGCCCGGGCCTCGTCTCATGATCATCCTTGGCTCCCAAGTTTCCTTCTCGTCCAAAAAATTCTCCGTAAAGTTTCATGGCATTTGGACTTCATGTGATATTGATATTTTATGACGGAAAAAAATAGAAAAAACATCGACTGGCACTAGGCCCCATGTTAATAGGTTAGTCCCAAAAATTATATAAAATTGATATAAAATGATCATCAAACATCCAGGAATGATAATATAACAACATGGAACAATCAAAAATTATAGATACATTGGAGACATATCAGCATCCCCAAGTTTAATTCCTCCTCGTCATCGAGTAGGTAAATGATAAAAATAGAATTGTTAATGTGGAATGCTGACTCACATGTTTATCATATTCTTTTTCTTTTTAGCATGGACATATGTACTTGTAGATGATTCAAAACAATAGTCTATAATTTGACATGAAAATTTCAATACTCAAGCATATCAACAAGCAACCAACTCTTTCAAAATATCAACGCTAAAGAACATTATCCCTAGCCCATCATTCTCCATCATTGATCCATTCATGCAACACACCTGAATATTAACTACATCCAATGCTCAAGTATGATAACGCTATTCCTTAGTTGGTGCTTTATAAGAAAATATGGAGACTCAAATTCAAAATAAAAATTGCATAAAGTAAATAGATAGGCCTTTCGTAGAGGGAAGCAGGGATTTGTAGAGGTGCCAAAGCTCAAAGTGAAAAATTTAGAGATAAAATATTTTTGGTGGTATGTTTTTCCTGTCAACGAAAACGAATAAGAGTTTCCAATATCCTCCATGCTAAAAAAATTATAGGCGGTTCCCAAACTGAAAATAAAGTTTATTCGTTTTCCACCATTCTTTCACATTCCGCGGCTAGTTGTATCCACGGGTACCGTCCATACCAACACTTTCCAAGGAATTTTTTATTTGGCATTTTTTTGCATTTTGGGACTAGGCATCCCTATTACCGCCATACTCTCGTGCATTGACAAGTGAATAAACACTCATCTTGAGACTAACCTATTTAACATGGAAGATACCGTCCACCTCTCGCCGCTTGATGAGCGGTACGGGCACACAAAACAGAAATTTATTTTGAACATTAGAGTTGGCACTTGCAAATTTACTTAGAGCGACATTTAAATACCACATATAGGTAGGTATGGTGGACTCATTTGGCACAACTTTAGGTTTAGGATTTGGATGCACAAGAAGTATTCCCGCTTAGTACAAGTGAAGGCTAGCAAATAGATTGAGAAGCACCCAACCAAGGAATGAAAATAATCATAAGTGAACTTAAACATAACTAACACAGAATATCGCAACACAAGTAGGATGTAATTTCATAGCAAAATTATTAACTTCATGTGCATGCATAGGGAATCACCAACTTTAACACCAATATTCTTACTAAAGCATAATTACTCATCAACATAACTTACATATCACTATCTTGATATCGCAAAACTATTGCAAAGTATCAAATTTAACATCCAGTGACCTTCATGAAAGTTTTTATTATATCTTTCCTGGACATCCATCACTTTGGGACTAATTTCATTTTAAAGCAAATTTCCATTGGAAATAACAAGCTCTCAAACAAATATAAGTGAAGAATGAGAGCACACGTTTCTTTAAAATTTTCAATTCTCAAAATAATATATGTGAAGCAAGAGAGGATTTCTCCAAAATTTCTACTACTCCCAAAATAATCTAAGTGAAGCATGAGAGAAAATTTCTTCAAAATAACAGCACCACTGTGCTAAAAAAGATATAAGTGAAGCACTTGAGCAATTCCATGGCTCAAAAAATTTAAGTGAAGCATAAAGAGCAATTATAACAAATCATAGCATAATTTGGTTCTCTCAAATGGGTATGTCCAGTAAGGTTTATTATGACAAACTAACCATAAAATCAAGCAAACACACAAATAATACAAGAATCTCCAAGCAAAACTCATGATATGTGACATATAAAAATATAGCTCCAAGTAAAATTACCGATGCTTGTTAGAAGAAAGAGGGGGTGCCTCCCGGGGCATCGCCAAGCTTAGTTGCTTGGTACTCCTTGGATATTACCTTGGGGTGCCATGGGGAATCCCCAAGCTTAGGCTTTTATCACTCCTTATTCCTTCATTCATCGCGATCTCACTCAAAACTTGAAAACTCCAATCACACAAAACTCAATAAAACTTATGTGAGGCCGTTAGTATAAGAAAACCAAACTTTACTTTAGGTACTATGGAAAACCTAGTACAATTTTGTTTTTGCATTATACCTACTGTAATCTAACTTTACCGTGGCTTATACCCCCCTATACAAACCATAGAATCATCAAAATAAGCACATAACGCAAAGAAAATAGAATCCGTAAAAAATATAACAATCTCTAAAGACCAAAATTTTACTCATACTTCTGCAACTCCAAAAATTCTGGAAAATTAGGAAAATGTAGGGAATTTGTATATCAATATTGTGTAAAGTTTCAGACACTTTATACACTTTTGTGATTTTCAGTATTGTTTCTACTCGACGCTAAAGTTTATGTATTTCAACATGATTAAATAACTAACACCCCACATGAGCCCAAAGGGTTTACTTGGCACAAACACTAAATAAAACATAAAACACGATTATAACAGTATCAGACTTGTGAAAACACTCAAGAACAGAAAGAAAAAGTGAAAAATAAAATTTATTCATTGGGTTGTCTCCCAACAAGCGCTATTGTTCTACGCCTCTAGATAGGCATATAACATAGAATCAAGTATTGTCATCCTTGTTGGTTGCTCGATAGTTTGCCCTCATGATTGATTCATATGGTAATTTAATGTTAGTTCTAGGGAAGTGTTCCATGCCTTTTCTTAGTGGGAAATGAAATTTAATATTCCCTTCTTTCATATCAATCATGACCCCTATAGTACATAGGAATGGTCTACCAAGAATTATTGGACAAGACCGATCGCAATCAATATCAAGAACAATAAAATCTATGGGCACATAATTCCTATTTGCAAGTATAAGAACATCATTAATTCTTCCCATAGGATTTTTAATAGTAGAATCCGCCAAGTGCAAATTGAGAGAACATTTTTCAATATTGATAAGACCAAGCACATCACAAAGAGATTTCAGAATTGTGGAAACACCAGCGCCAAAATCACATAAAGCATAACACTCCAAATTCTTAATCTTAATCTTAATGGCTAGTTCCCATTCATCTTATAATTTTCTAGGAATTTAAATCTCTAATTCTAACTTTTCTTCCAAAGCTTTTATTACCGCATCCGAAATATGTTTAGTAAAAGATTTATTTTGTTCATAAGCATTGGGCGAATTTATCATGGATTGCAACATAGAAATACAATCAATCAAAGTGCAACTATCAAAATTAAAGTTTTTGCAATCTGAAATAGTGGGTGCATCACTAGCTAAAGTTTTGACCTCTTCAATCCCACTTTTATCAATTTGTTCAATAGGATTTTCACCCTCCAAAACATGGAACCGCCCTCTAGCTAAAGTTGAATCTTCTTCAGTTCCCTCATAATTAATTTAACACTACTAAATAGGGAATCAATAGAAGAAACACCGATCATTTTAATCTCTTCATCATTTGTATGAAAGCAATCGGGAAACACTATTTCTAGAAATCCTCTTTTAGCTCTAAGCATAGCGGTTCTTTTCTTACTTTCATCTATGGAAACATATAAACCTCTAACTGATTCATTAATACCAACCTTAGGAAAAAAATTATTCTTGAGATTTTCTACATCATGCAAATTCTATCAATGCTTCTAGACATATCATCAATCTTATTCAACTTTTCTTTTATCGTAGTATTGACAGATTTTTGCGCAATGATAAATTCCTTAATGTCAATCTCAAGATCAGAGGGTATCCTAGCATTATTATTATGAGAATTACCATAAGAATTACCCTAATTATTTGAAGAACTTACGGGATACGACCTATGATTAAAATTGTTCCCATAAGCATTATTATTAAAATTGTTCCGCGAGACAAAATTCACATCACATCTACGGGATCATTATTTTGCTCAATCAAAGTAGACAAAGGCACATTATTAGGATCAATAGGAGCATGCTTACTAGCAACCAATTTCATAAGAGCATCAACTTTATCACTCAAAGCATCAATTTCTTCAATAGAATTAACTTTTTTACTAGTAGGAGCTCTTTTAGTATGCCATCGTGAATAATTAGCCATAATATTATCAAGCAATTTAGTAGCATCACCCAAAGTAATTTCCATAAAAGTACCACCCGCGGAAGAATCTAAAAGATTTCTAGAAGCAAATACCAATCCCACATATTTTTTTGGTATGATCATCCACAAATTCAAACCATGAGTTGGGCAATTCCTTATCATCACTTTCATCCTTTCGCAAGATTGGGCAACATGCTAATGCTCAAGTTGTTTAAAATTCATAATCTGATTTCTAAGAGAAATAATTTTTGCGGGAGGAAAATACTTTGTGATAAAAGCATCTTTGCACTTGTTCCAAGAATTGATACTATTTTGTGGCAAAGAAGAAAACCAAATTTTAGCACAATCACACATAGAGAACGGAAATAATTTAAACTTGACAATATCATTGTCAACATCTTTCTTATTTTGTATATCACACAATTCTACGGAAGTGTTTAGATGGGACGCGACATCCTCATTAGGAGTACCAGAAAATTTCTCCTTCATAACAAGATTCAACAAAGCAACATTAATATCATAAGACTCCGCACTAGTGGCGGGAGGAGCAATCGGGTTGCTAATAAAATCCTTGTTATTGGTATTTGAAAAATCACACAACTTAGTGTTTTCTTGAGTCACAGTGACTACGCAAACAAGAACACAAGCAAACTAGAGATCCAGAAAGAAAATGACAAACAAAAAGAAGGCAAATAAAAGGCAATTTTTTGTGAAGTGTGGGAGAGGAAAATGAGAGGGAAATGGCAAATAATGTAATTGCAAGGATATGATAGTTTGTGTATAGGAACCTGATAGATCTTGACTTGATCTTCCCCGACAACGGTGCCATAAATCTTGACTCCTCGCTGATTGCGTTGGTTTCCCTCCAAGCTTAAAGGGTGATGTAGCACATCGACGACAAGTATTTTCCTTAGTTATGAAACCAAGGTTGTATCAATCTAGTAGCAAGATCCACAAGACTATGTAAGCAGTACCTGCACACAAATAACAAATCCTCGCAACCCAACACATGTAGGTTGTGTCAATCCCTCGTGGGTAAAGTAAAGATAGATTGATAGATGCAAATAAAAGTGATAGCAAGTAAAACACAACAAGGTATTTTTGGGTTTTTTATACTATAGATATTAAAATAAAAGAGAAAATAAAATATAAACACGAATGGCAAAGTAGGGGTTGCAAATAGATGATTTGTAATAGACCCGGGGGCGTAGGTTTCATTACTGGCTCCTCTCGAGAAAATAGCAAAGAGTGCGTAGACAAATTACTGTTGGGCAATTAATAGAAGAGCAAATAATTATGACTATATTCAAGACAATGATCATGTATATAGGCATCACCTCCAAGACAAGTAGACCGACTTGTGTGTGCATCTACTTCTATTACTCCACACGTCGACCGCTATCCAACATGCATCTAGTGTATTGAGTTCATGGAGAAATAGAGTAATGCCTTAAGAACGATGACATGATGTAGACAAGATCTATTCATGTAGGAATAGACCGCATTGTTTTATTCTTGATAGAAACAATACATGCGTGTCATGTCTCTTTCTGTCACTGAGATTGAGGCGCAAGATCGAACCCATCACAAAGCACATCTTCCAATTGCAAGATAAAAGATCAAGTTGGCCACACAAAAACCAAATATCGGAGAAGAAATCCAAGGCTATAATAATCAATCATGAATTTAATTTCATAGATCTGATCATAAATTCACAATTCATCGGATCCCAACAAACATACCACAAAGCAATGAGTTACATCATATGGATCTCCAAGAGACCATTGTGTTTAGAAGCAAAACAAGAGAGGGAGAGTGCCATCTAGCTACTGCCTACGGACCCGTAGGTCTGATATGAACTACTCACACATCATCGGAGGAGCACCAACGAGGACAATGAACCCTGATACGTCTTCAACTTATCTATAATTTATGAAGTATTGATGCCATGTTTACAACAATTTTATATGACTTTGGTACGGTATTATTAGAACTAACCCGGTCTGACGCTGTTTTCAGCAGAACTACCATGGTGTCATTTTTGTACAGAAATAAAAGTTCTCGGAATGGGCTGAAAATTTACGGAGAATATTTTTGGAAAATATAAAAATATTGGAGCAAAAAGATACCGGAGAGGAGTCTCGAGTCACTCACAAGCCTAGGCCCCCCTAGGGCGCGCCCCCGTGGCTTCTGGGTCCCTCGGGCATGCCCTTGACGTGAGAACGACGCAAAAAAATCCTATAAATCCCAAAACCCCCAGATAGAAACCTAGATCAGGAGTTCCACCGCTGCAAGCCTCCAGAGCCACAAAAAACCAACCGGGAGCCCGTTCCGGCACCCTGTCGGAGGGGAGAACCATCACCGTAGGCCATCTTCATCATCCCGACGGTCTCCATGATGTGGAGGGAGTATTTCACCCTCGGGGTTGAGGATATGTACCAATAGCTATGTGTTTGATCTCTCTCTCTCGTGTTCTTGAGATGGCACGATCTTGATGTACCGTGGGCTTTATTAATTTAGATGAATCATATGGAGTTTTACCCTCTCTATCTTCTTGTGATGAATTGAGTTTTCCCTTTGAAGTTTTCTTATCGGATTAAGTCTTTAAGGATTTGAGAACACTTGATGTATGTATTGCGATGGGATATCCGTGGTGACAATGAGATGTTCTATTGATCCATTTGATGTATGTTTTGGTGATCAACTTACGGGTTCTGTGACCTTGGGAATCTATGCATAGGGTTGGCACACATTTTTGTCTTGACTCTCCGGTAGAAACTTTGGGGCATTCTTTGAAGTTCTTTGTGTTGGGCTGAACATGATGAATCTGAAATCGTGTGATGCATATCGTATAATCAAGCCCATGGGTACTTGTGGTGACATTGGAGTATCTAGGTGACATTAGGGTTTTGGTTGATGTGTGTCTTAGGGTGTTATTTTAGTACGAACTCTAGGGCTATTCGTGATACTTATAGGGATAGCTCATAAGATTGATCGGAAAAGATAACTTTGAGGTGGTTTTGTACCCGACATTAATTTATTCGTTAGTTCTCCGCTATTTATGACTTTGGAGTGAACTATTTGTCGCACGAGAGGTATTTACATATGATTCAACTATGTTAGTATTGTTGAGAGAACATGCACTAGTGAAAGTATGAACCCTAGGCCTTGTTTCTAAGCATTGCAATACCGTTTGTGCTCACTTTCATCATTAGGTACCTTGCTGTTTTTATATTTTCAGATTACAAAAACCTATATCTACCATCCATATTACACTTGTATCACCATCTCTTTGCCGAACTAGTGCACCTATACAATTTGTCATTGTATTGGGTGTGTTGGGGACACAACATGTTTCTTGTATTTGATTGCAGGGTTGTTTGAGAGAGACCGTATTCATCTTACACCTCCCATAGATTGACAAAACTTAGGTCATCCACTTGAGGGAAATTTGCTACTGTCCTACAAAACTCTACGCTTGGAGGTCCAACACGAGTCTACAAGAACAAGGTTGCATAGTAGACATCAAGCTCTTTTCTGGCACCGTTGCCAGGGAGGTGAGTGCTTGAAGGTATATCTTTAGATCTTGCAATTAAACCTTTTAGTTTCTTATTTTTCACTAGTTTGGTTTTATAAAATAAAACTACAAAAAATGGAATTGAGGTTGCCTCATATGCTTCATCTTTTCAATGTCTTTCGTGAAAATGATGGAAGGGAAAATTATGCTCAAGTGTTAGAAGAAGAAGTTATTAAAATGTTTGGCACTAAATATTTGAGTGATGAGCATGATAGCAATATTGTTAGTATGAATTATCTAAATATTCATGATGCTAATGATATGCAAAGCCACAATCTTGGGGGTGCTATGCTTGATGAATATGATATTTTTTGTCCCCCAAGTTTTGATGAGCAAAACTATTATGATGATAGCATGCCTCCCATGTGTCACACCCTGTTTTTGCTATCACCTGTGTGTGTTGTAAAATTCTGAGCTTGTTAAAACTTTTTCCAAACTAATGTTGTGAGTGCCATGATTGACACTGTATGCTTGATCATGTGAGGTTTTAAAACCCTAAATTCCTTTTGGTATTTTACTGATTTCCAAAAACCTTTGATAACCAAAGTAAACCACCTTGAGTTGTACTGCATGTCTTTGATAACAAGCAGAGCTACTACTCATATTTGGTAATATGATTTTTACCTATCTTTATATTTCAAAACCACAAAAATAATTATTTTTGTGAGTATTTTCCTAATTAAATAACCTGTCCATTTCTAAGGCCAGAATTGGTATCAACATGGAAAAATACTTTTCTGCCTTGGAAAAATCTGATTAAATTTAGAGATGATAAGAAGGACATATATTTTCCATACATAAGATTTTAAACCCCATTTTATATTATATTTATTGATTAAAACTATAAAAGCTATTTATGTCTGTTTTGGCATTTTGAAATTTTTCCAAAGGAAATATTCTCAATAAATTCCTAGAAAATTCCAGTGTTGTCCCTAAGCCTTGTTTGGTGTCCACATAAAGTATCACCTTGATCAAAGGTGGATAAGGACCCCAAATAACCCAAAAACCCTGTCTGTCCAGAATCAAGTTAGAGCAACTCTAGATAGCAAAGTTTGTCTAATGAGGCTAAAACTTTGGAGGAGTGTCTAATACCTCAAATGAGGGTTCTACACCAAAATTGGGATTTGTGGGACTTAGTTTGCCCACACTCCCTTTGGAAGGAACAGATCTGGTCATATTGGCGTGAACAAGTTTACAAAGCTAAATTGTCCTTTGGAGCTCAAAATTGGTGGAACTCCATGGTTTACCACCAAAACCAAACCTGTTAAGTCTTAGCACCACTCGTGGGGTGCAACCCCCTGTGTCCACTGTCGAACACCTTCTGACAGATAGGAAAAAGCCACCTTAGCTACAGCTAAACCAAACTCCTTTGCTTCAAACTCTTAGATTAAGTAGCCAGCACCTGTATCTAACCCCAGTCAACTGGCCCTTCCTGGTTCAAAGTGGAAAGGACAAAAACCCCAATTTAAACCTCAGTTCATGACTGACAGCACCAGTATTTCTTGCCTCTTTTGACCAGCCGAAGCTCCCACTAAAACCAAACGGCTAGCCACACCCCCAGCAAGTGCCAGGACATGCTAGACACGTCCAAAGTGCCTCAGAGCGCACCAGCATGCCGTGGCATGCCAAAACTGCGCTCTGGGCGCGCTACAGGGAGTCACCGAGGTGGGGGCGACGCCCTCGGCCAGTTCCAGCCTCCCCCGAGATGTCCAACCTCCTCCCCGACAGCCCCTCTGTGTCGGGCAAGCCTCAGGGCCCCTCCTCTCTCGCGCTAGAGATCGCGCGACGCGTGCCCGCGCGCTCCAGAATTGGCCAAGCTTGCGCGGCCACGAATGCTCACCTTCTCTCTCCCTCTCTCTGCTGCAGATGGTTCGAGCAGTCCAATACCACGTCCTGAGACCTTGGTTTCAACCCCGACCTCTCTGTGTGTCGGTGAATACTCACAACATATGCCATAGGTAGGCTAAAGTCGGTGAGAACCGAAGGGACAAAGGTGGGCACTGGGAACGAGGTTGGTACACGCATGGAACACACGATGTACCCAGGTTCAAGGCTCTCCGTAGAGATAATACCCCTAGTCCTGCCGGAGTGTTTTATGTGTATGAATGGAGTACAGAGTTGCTCCTGGAGCTGTGTTGGTAGGAGGAAGAGGGGAGCAGCCGGCTCGTCTCTGCCTCTCTCTCTCTCTGTGGTTGGTGAGTGTGTAGTGTTGTTCGATTGTGGAATGATCTCCCCCCTGCATGGAGGACGACCGGGGGGTTTTGTAGACGAACCCGCAGGCCTACAATATGGATAAAGGGTACAAGTGTGGGACCTGGCTGGCAGCCTCGCCGGCTGGCCAGGGCCCACTAGAGTCTTGTCCTGTCGTTTGAGGGGCCCGCCGGCTGCATGGTCTCGATTGGCAGTGGGACCCGCCGGCTCGCCAATGAAGCTCTTGCGTAAGGTTGACGCCGAGCACGCGCTGTACGTGAAGCGTCGTCCAGCGAGATTGGTCATGGGCAGGTAGTACGGCCGCCTCCACTGTTCCCCACGCCGAGTGCAGTAATGGAGTGGGAGTGCGATGGTCCGACACTATGCTAGGTGATGGATCAGAGCCGGGGTAGGTCAGCGGCGTGGCCGCCGACGCTCCTACCTGCCGGGCTCCCTGATCCAGTACCTTTGCTGACGCGTAGCTACCTTTAATCGTAAGGTCCCATCCTGACCTACGACCTGATGTGACTTGTGATCCTTGGCCGGCTAGCATGCTTGGGTGGCCGGCTTGGGCGCGGCCGCCTCATTCCTAGCCGACTGGCTGGACCAGGCTGGCTCAGAAGAGGTAACCGCCTTGACTCTAGCCGACAGGGGTTGCGGGCCGGCGAGAGGGATGGCCGCCTCGTCCTCTAGCCGGTAGGCGCTGCCTAGCCGGCCGGAAGACTTGGGCCTTGGGAAACTGTATATGTTCATGTCCTTTGGACCGGAAATGAAGGAGCAGGCTTGATGAGCCTACCCCGGGGTTATCCCCCCGACAGTAGTCCACGAAGCTGGAGAGGCCTGCCGCCTGTGGGCGGGCGGACTCACCGGCTTGATGATTTGTCTTGGTATTTTCGCCGCTATTAGTGACGAGGAGCGCCGGCTCCGAAACCGGCTGACTTCGAAACGACGCCTCGGCTTCGTCGCAAGTTGCTCGGAGGGCGCTACGTGCCAAGGCCCGCCTGACATAATGATGGTGATTACTGGTGACGGGACCGGGCCTGGGCCCTGGGTCCCGCCACGTCGCCCCCTCGGCCTCCGCACGAGAGATCCTGTGCGGATTTACTCCGCGACGGTTGGGTTTAGGGAAGCGTTACCGCCCGTAATACACGGGGCTGGTGGGGGACTCGCGCGCACCGGATCCCCTCCCCACGACGCTTCGTGGGGGTTTAAATGGGATGCGGGGGTTCCGAGGAGGCCATTCGCCCCCCTTCTCGCCCTGCATCCACGCCCTCTTCCTCCCTGCGCTCACAGAGAAAGAGCTCGTATCCTTCATCTTCCTCGTCTTCGTTGCCGCGAAACCGCCAACCCCTTCGAGTTTTAGTCGCCCGTAGTCATGGCCGGCAATTCTTCCTCGAAAAGGCCCTCGGCGCAGAAGGCGTCATCGCAGGGAGCCTGGCCGGGCAACGAAGTCGGGAGGAGCACATCGAGGCGCTTCGTCACCACCGGCTGTTGCCACCTGCCTCCCAAGTACTGGTGCGACTCCCTAGCGCTGAGACCGCTCCCACACTCGCCGTGGGAGAGGTCGTGGTCTTCACCGAGCATTTCTACCGGGGCTTCGGGCTTCCGGCCAGCGCCTTCCTTTCCGAATGGCTCCGCTTCTTTGGCCTACAGCCGTATGACCTAGCGCGAACGCCATACTGCAGCTGTCGGCCTTCGTGATCTTGTGCGAAGGCTTTGTGGGGATCGAGCCCCGCGTCGATCTGTGGCAAAGCTTGTTCTTCTTCAAGCAGCAATCCATCGCCATGGAGAAATCCGAGGTGGAGAAGCTCCAGGGACCGCACCCGATGACAACGTGTGGTGCCGCATTGGTGCATCACCGCTCGAAGTCGGGCTTCCCCCAGATGCCACTTCAAAAATCCATCAAGCAGTGGCAGAAGGGTTTCTTCTACATGAAGAGCGCCGAACCTTCCCTCGACGCCCTCAACATGCCCCCGTTCAACATCGACCCGCCACGCGGTTGAACTGGGCGGCGAAGACCCCCAAGCCGATTCCCGAGGTGGCGCTGATTGATACGTCCATTTTGCATCATGCTTTCATGTTGATATTTATTGCTTTATGGGCTGTTATATTACTTTGTGGTACCATATTTATGCTTTTTCTCTCTTATTTTGCAAGGTTTATTTGAAGAGGGAGAATTCAGGCAGCTGGAATTCTGGACTAGAAAAGGAGCAAATCTTAGTCCACTATTCTGCACAACTCCAAATGCCCTGAAAATTTACGTGGAATTTTTTGAGATTATATAAAAAATACTGGGCGAAAGAAGTATTAGAGGGGAGCTACCAGGGCGCCACAAGCCTGGTAGCCGCCACCCCCTGGTGGCGGCTACACGGCTTGTGGGCTCCCTGACGGCCCACTGGCCCCCCTCTTTTGCTATATGAAGGGTTTCGTTCCAGAAAAAATGAGTCGGGAGCTTTTTCGTGGTTTCGCCGCTGCCACGAGGCGGAACTTCAGCAGACCCAATCTAGAGCTCCGGCAGGACGATCCTGCCGGGGAAACTTCCCTCCCGGAGGGGGAAATCATCGCCATCGTCATCACCAACACTCCTCTCGTCGGAGGGGAGGCATTTTCATAAACATCTTCAGCAGCACCATGTCCTCTCCAATCCCTAAGTTCATCTCTTGTAACCAATCTTCGTCTCGCGACTCCGATTGGTACTTGTAAGGTTGCTAGTAGTGTTGATTACTCTTGGTAGTTGATGCTAGTTGGATTACTTGGTGGAAGAGTTTATGTTCAGATCCTTGATGCTATTCATTACACCTCTAATCATGATTATGATTATGCTTTGTGAGTAGTTACATTTGTTCCCGAGGACATGGGATAAGTCATGCTAATAATAGTCATGTGAGTTTGGTATTCATTCGGTATTTTGATATGTTGTATGTTGTTTTTCCTCTAGTGGTGTTATGTGAACGTCGACTACATAACACTTCACCATATTTGGGCCTAGAGGAAGGCATTGGGGAGTAGTAAGTAGATGATGGGTTGCTGGAGTGACAGAAGCTTAAACCCTAGTCTATGTGTTGCTTCATAAGGGGCTGATTTGGATCCACTAGTTTAATGCTATGGTTAGACGTTGTGTTAATTCTTCTTTCGTAGTTGCGGATGCTTGCGAGAGGGGTTAATAATAAGTGGGATGCTTGTCCAAGTAAGGGTAGTACCCAAGCACTGGTCCACCCACATATCAAACTATCAAAGTAACGAACGCGAATCACATGAACATGATGAAACTAGCATGACAGAAATTCCAGTGTGTCCTCGGGAGCGTTTTTCCTCCTATAAGACTTTGTTCAGGCTTGTCCCTTGCTACAAAAGGGATTGGGCCACTTGCTCCACCATTTCTACTACTTGTTACTTGTTACTTTTCACGTGTTACGTTTCACCTGCTACACCATCACTTGTTACCGCTACTTTCAGTGCTTGCAGTTATTACCTTGCTGAAAACCGTTTATCAAAGCCTTCTACTCCTCGTTGGGTTCGACACTCTTACTTATTGAAAGGACTACGATTTATCCCCTATACTTGTGGGTCATCAAGACTCTTTTCTCGAGCCGTTGCCGGGGAGTGAAGCGCCTTTGCTAAGTGGAATTTGGTAAGGAATTATATTTATAACTTTTGGCCTCGTGACAGGGAAAGCATAGCTCAAGCTTGGGGGAGGCTTAAATCAATGCCATATTCATGCCCCAATCATGAGCTCTCGAGAGAAATTATCACTCAAAACTTTTATGCTCGGCTTTCTCATGAAGATCGTACCATGCTTGACACTTCTTGTAACGGTTCTTTTATGAAGAAGGGTAGTGACCACAAGTGGAATTTATTGGAAAGAATCAAACGTAACTCTGAAGATTGGGAGCTGGAGGAAGGTAAGGAGTCAGGTATGAATTTCCAGTTTGATTGCGTTAAATCTTTTGTTGAGACAAACACTTCTAGAGATTTTAGCGCTAAGTATGGACTTGACTCTGAGATAGTAGCTTCTCTATGTGAATCTTTTGCTGCTCATGTTGATCTTCCCAAAGAGACGTGGTTTAAGTATCATCCTCCTGTAGAAAGCAACATAGCCAAAACCAATCTAGTTGAGGAGAAAGTCATTGCTTTTAGTGGTCCTGTTGTTCCTTGTGCTTACACTGAGAGACCACCATACCCTGCTAGGATAAAGGATTATTCTACAGCTCCCACTGTGATACGTAGGGGTTACATTAGACCACTTGCACCCCCTGAGGAGATTAGAGTTGAACCTAGTGTTGCTATTATCAAAGATCTCTTAGCCGAAGACATAGACGGGCATGTTATCAAACTCTGTGAGGACTCTGCTAGAATTGCTAAACCTCACGTGGAAGACAAATACAGACCTGTAGTTGGCCTGCCCGTTGTTTCTGTCAAGATAGGAGATCACTGTTACCATGGTTTATGTGATATGGGAGCTAGTGTTAGTGCAATACCCCGTTCCCTATATGATGAAATCAAAGATGAGATCGCACCTGCTGAGCTAGAACCCATTGATGTCACTATTACACTAGCTAATAGAGAAACTATCTGCCCTCTGGGAATTGTGAGAGACGTAGAAGTCCTGTGTGGTAATACGAAGTATCCAACTGATTTCCTCGTCCTTGGTACTGCACAAGATAGCTTTTGTCACATCATATTCGGTAGACCCCTTCTCAACACTGTCAATGCTCACATTGATTGCATTAAGCAGACTATCACAGTTAGTTTCGAGGGTGTGTCTCATGAATTTAACTTCTCCAATTTTGGAAGACAACCCCATGAAAAAGAGTCGTCTGGTAGGGATGAAATCATTGCTCTTGCCTCTATTGCCGTACCTCCTACAAATCCTTTAGAGCAATATCTGCTTGAGCATGAAAATGATATGCATATGGAGGAAAGAGATGAGATAGACAAAAATGTCTTAGAACAATATCCTATTCTCAAGAATAATCTGCCTATTGAACTGCTTGGGGATCCTCCCCCACCAAAGGGTGATCCTGTGTTCGAGCTTAAACAGTTGCCTGATACTCTTAAGTATGCCTATCTTGATGAGAAGGAGATATATCCTATTATTATTAGTGCTCTCCTCTCAGAGCATGAAGAAAAGAAGTTACTAAAAACTCTGAGGAAGCACCGTGCTGCTATTGGATATACTCTTGATGGTCTTAAGGGCATTAGTCCTACTCTATGCCAGCACAAGATTAAAACCGATCCTGATTCTCAACCAGTTGTTGATCATCAAAGGAGATTGAATCCTAAGATGAAATAGGTCGTTAGAAAAGAAATATTAAAGCTTCTGGAAGCAGGAATCATTTATCCTGTTGCTCATAGTGATTGGGTAAGTCGAGTACATTGCGTACCTAAGAATGGAGGTATCACCGTCGTTCCTAATGATAAGGATGAACTAATCCCACAAAGGATTATTACTGGCTATAGGATGGTGATAGACTTTCGGAAACTAAACAAGGCAACCAGGAAAGGTGACTATCCTTTGCCGTTTATTGACCAAATGCTAGAAAGGCTATCCAAACACACACACTTTTGCTTTCTAGACGGTTATTCAGGTTTCTCGCAAATACCTGTTGCACAATCTGATCAGGAGAAAACCACTTTCACCTGCCCCTTCGGTACCTTTGCTTATAGATGTATGCCTTTTGGCTTATGCAATGCACCTGCCACCTTTCAAAGATGTATGATGGCTATATTCTCTGACTTCTGTGAAAAGGTCGAGGTTTTCATGGATGACTTCTCCGTTTACGGGTCTTCCTTTGATGATTGCCTCAGCAACCTTGATCGAGTCTTACAGAGATGCAAAGATACCAGCCTCGTCTTGAATTGGGAGAAGTGCCACTTTATGGTTAATGAAGGCATCGTCTTAGGACACACAATTTCTGAAAGAGGCATTGATGTTGATAAGGCTAAGGTTGATGCAATTGAGAAAATGCCTTGCCCCACAGATATCAGAGGTATATGAAGTTTCCTAGGTCATGCTGGTTTCTATAGAAGGTTCATTAAAGACATCTCTAAGATTTCTAGGCCTCTTACCAACCTCTTGTAGAAGGATGTTCCTTTTGTTTTTGGTGAGGATTGTGAGGAAGCTTTCGGAATACTTAAGTAGGTTTTGATAACCGCACCTATTGTTCAACCACCTGACTGGAACTTACCCTTTGAAATCATGTGCGACGCTAGTGATTATGCTGTTGGTGCTGTTCTAGGACAAAGAGTTGACAAGAAGTTGAATGTTATTCACTACGCTTGTAAAACTCTAGACAGTGCCCAAAGAAACTATGCCACTACGGAAAAGGAGTTTTTAGCAGTCGTGTTTGCATGTGAAAAGTTCAGATCTTATATAGTTGACTCCAAAGTCACTATTCACTCTGATCATGCTACTATTAAGTACCTTATGGAGAAGAAGGATGCTAAGCCTAGGCTAATCAGATGGGTTCTCCTGCTACAGGAATTTGATTTGCACGTCGTTGACCGAAAGGGTGCTGATAACCCTGTAGCAGATAACTTGTCCAGGCTAGAGAATGTCCTTGATGACCCACGACCTATTGATGACAGCTTTCCTGATGAGCAATTGAATGTCATCCGCACTTCACATAGTGCACCGTGGTATGCTGGTTATGCAAACTATATCGTAGCCAAATACATACCACCCAGTTTCACCTATCAGCAAAATAAGAAATTCTTCTTTGATTTGAGACACTAATTTTGGGATGATCCTCACCTTTATAAGGAAGGAGTAGATGGTGTTACTAGACGGTGTGTGCGTGGACATGAACAGGGTCAGATCCTGCAGAAGTGTCATTCCAAAGCCTATGGAGGAAACCATGCTGGAGATAGAACTGCTCATAAGGTATTGCAATCAGGTTTCTATTGGCCCACTATCTTCAAGGATGCCCGTAAGTTTGTCTTGTCTTGTGACGAATGCCAAAGAATAGGGAACATCAGTAAGCGTCAGGAAATGCCTATGAACTATTCACTTGTCATTGAACCATTTGATGTCTGGGGCTTTGATTATATGGGACCTTTCCCGAGTTCCAATGGGTATACTCACATCTTACTTGTTGTGGATTACGTCACTAAGTGGGTAGAAGCTATCCCCACTAAAAATGCTGATCACTACACCTCTATTAAGATGCTTAAAGAAGTCATTTTCCCAAGATTTGGAGTCCCTAGATATTTGATGACTGATGGCGGTTCACACTTCATTCATGGTGTTTTCCGCAAGATGGTCGCTAAGTATGATGTCAACCATAGAGTTGCATCTCCTTATCATCCTCAGTCTAGTGGTCAAGTGGAGTAGGGTAATAGGGAGATCAAATCGATCTTACAAAAGACCGTCAATAGATCTCGAAAGAATTGGTCTAGCAAACTTGACGATGCACTATGGGCTTATTGGACTGCTTATAAGAATCCCATGGGCATGTCGCCGTATAAAATGGTTTACGGTAAGGCCTGTCATTTACCTCTTTAGCTGGAACACAAAGCTTATTGGGCAATCAAAGAGCTCAACTTTGATTTCAAACTTGCCGGTGAGAAGCGGTTGTTTGATATCAGCTCGTTAGATGAATGGAGGGCCCAAGCATATGAGAATGCCAAGTTGTTCAAGGAAAAGGTTAAGAGATGGCACGATAAACGAATACAAAAACGAGAGTTCAATGTAGGTGATTATGTCATGCTGTACAATTCTTGTTTAAGATTCTTCGCAGGCAAGCTTCTCTCTAAATGGGAAGGTCCTTACGTTATCGAGGAAGTAGATCGTTCTAGTGCCATCAAAATCAATAACACGGAAGGCAATTTTCCTAGAGTGGTAAATGGGCAAAGAATCAAGCATTATATCTCCGGTACTCCCATAAATGTTGAGACCAATATCATCAAGGTCATAACTCCAGAGGAGTACATAAGGGATGTTTATCAGCCTGTTTCAGACCCTGAAAATGAAGAGGTATCTGTTTCGGTAAGTAATTGGACTCCGAAACTTTTCCAATAGGAAATTTCCTCCGTTTTGGAATTTTTGGAAAATTAGAAAAATAAAAAGCAGTCAGGGGAGCGCACGAGGCGACCACTAGCTTGGTAGCCGCCGCCTACCCCCTTGTGGCGGCTAGAGGGCTTGTGGGCACCTCGTGTGCCTCCGGGACTCCGTTTTCTTGCGGAGCACTCCTTGTGGTCCAGAAAAAAAATCATTATATATTCGCCCGAAGGTTTTGATCTCCGTATCACGCAGTTTTCCTCTGTTTTCGTTTCAAGGCTGTTGTATGCCGCAGATTTAGGTCAAGATGTCTTCTCAAGATTCAGAAGAAGAGATCTAAGTGGCTGATGATCGCGCTAACTCTAGGATTAATGGGGACTTGGAACCATATGGCTGGACCACTGATGAGGAAGAGGAGTATGAGCCCAAAGGGAAAGAACAAACGAGTTCCGATGAAGAGGAGGCTCCTTTACCTCAACCTGCAATCACCCATGTGGCGTTCAAGAAGTCAAGCCTCCCCAACTCCAGGAAGAAGCCTAAGACCATATTTATCCCCTCTTGTTTCTTGCAGGAGAGTAAGCAGGAACTTTGCCATAGAGTGTTGAAACTTGAGGAGGAAAATGACGATCTAAGGGAGCAAAACTTTTTGCTCAAGTGGAAATTAGACAAGCTCAAGACTGCTTCAACAACACCACCACCATCACCGCCAAAGGAAGACAACTAAGCATTGGTATGGCCAATCCCCTAGGCTTGTGCCAAGCTTGGGGGAGTTGCCCTGGTATCGTATCACCTTTATATCTTTTGCTTTTACCTTTGTTTTAGTTCTTTCCTTTTTAGTTTTTATTTCTTCTCTTAGAGGAATAAGTTTTTAGTGTTTAGTTGAGTCTTTTGCTTTTGTCTCTCCCCCTTTGTATTCGAGCTTGCGAGCTATATAATAAAGAGAATCTTAGTGAAGGGTTTTGCTTTATGTCGTGATCAAAAGAATGAAAAGAACGATAGCATGAAAGATCATGAGATGATCTTATGGAAAGTGATAACTTCACATTTGACACGTATGATGATTGAAACTTGTTGAGAATAAATCAACATAGACCTCAGTCACTGTTGCAATTAATAAGAAGTAATAAGGAAAGAGAGGTTCACATACAAATATATCATCTTAGACACTTTTTACAATTGTGAGCACTCACCAAACTATTACATGCTTAGGAGTAGATGTTGGACAAGGAAGACAACATAATGAATTGTGTTTTCTTGGTTCCAAACAATGTTATATGAGTAGAGATCCCTTAGCATGTGACGATTGCTTCCACCTCATATTAGCCAAAACTCCCGCACCAAGTAGATATACTACTTGTGCATCCATAAACCTTCAACCCAGTTTTGCCATGAGAGTCCACCATACCTACCTATGGATTGAATAAGATCCTTCAAGTAAGTTTTCATCAGTGCAAGAAATAAAAAATGCTCTCTAATACTCCCTCTGTACCTAAATATAAGTCTTTTAAGATATTTCACTAGGTGTCTACATACGAAGCAAAATGAGTGAATCTATACCCTAAAATATGTCTATATACATCCGTATGTAGTCCATTAGTGAAACTCTTAGAAAGACTTATATTTAGGAACGGAGGGAGTATGTATGATATATTAGTGTGTGGAAAATAAGCTTTGTACGAACCTGTGATGAGGAAGACATAAAAGCGACAGACTGCATAATAAAGTTCTTTATCACAGGAGGCAATATAAAGTGACGTTCCTCCGCACTAAGAGAACACACATCCAAACCTCAAAAGCGCATGACAACCTGTGCTTCCCTCTGCGAAGGGCCTTTCTTGTACCTTTAATTTTTGCCCTTGTAAGAGTCATGGTGATCATCACCAATTCCCTATTTTGCCTTTGTCTTGGCTACCGTCACATCCTTGGGAAAGATCTATATTCATATATCAACTTGGAGTTGAGTACTTATGCTTTATTATTGTTGACTTTACCCTTGAGGTAAATGGTTGGGAGGCAAAACTGTAAGCCCCTATCTTCCTCTGTGTCCAGCTGAAACTTTGATACCATGAGTACCATGTGAGTTGTAACAATTGTGGAAAACAAAAGAGATGATTGAGTATGTGGGTTTGCCTTACAAGCTCTTATTTGACTCTTTCTGATGTTATGATAAATTGCAATTGCTTCAATGACTTTGGACTGTTGTTGGTTACTTCTCGGCAAGGTTTTTGCTTCATACTTTGCTTTGTGAAGGAATTGTTACTTTCCCATAAGAATCTTTATGATGTATTGCTGTTCTATGTGTGATCATGATGCCCTCATGTCCGTATTATTTTTTATTGACACCTTCGTCCCTAAACATGTGGACATGTTTATGGATCTTGGTTTTCGCTTGAGGACAAGCGAGGTCTAAGCTTGGGGGAGTTGATACGTCCATTTTGCATCATGCTTTCATGTTGATATTTATTGCTTTATGGGCTGTTATTTTACTTTGTGGTACCATATTTATGCCTTTTGTCTCTTATTTTGCAAGGTTTATTTGAAGAGGGAGAATTCAGGCAGCTGGAATTCTGGACTGGAAAAGGAGCAAATCTTAGTCCACTATTCTGCACAACTCCAAATGCCCTGAAAATTTACGTGGAATTTTTTGGGATTATATAAAAAATACTGGGCGAAAGAAGTACCAGAGGGGAGCTACCAGAGCGCCACAAGCCTGGTAGCCGCCACCCCCTGGTGGCGGCTACAGGGCTTGTGGGCTCCCTGACGGCCCACTACCCCCTCTTTTGCTATATGAAGGGTTTCATTCCAGAAAAAATGAATAGGGAGCTTTTTCGTGGTTTCACCGCCGCCACGAGGCGGAACTTGAGCAGATCCAATCTAGAGCTCCGGCAGGACGATCCTGCCGGGGAAACTTCCCTTCCGGAGGGGGAAATCGTCGCCATCGTCATCACCAACACTCCTCTCGTCGGAGGGGATGCATTTTCATCAACATCTTCATCAGCACCATCTCCTCTCCAATCCCTAGTTCATCTCTTGTAACCAATCTTCGTCTCACGACTCCGATTGGTACTTGTAAGGTTGCTAGTTGTGTTGATTACTCTTTGTAGTTGATGCTAGTTGGATTACTTGGTGGAAGAGTTTATGTTCAGATCCTTGATGCTATTCATTACACCTCTGATCATGATTATGATTATGCTTTGTGAGTAGTTACTTTTGTTCCTGAGGACATGGGATAAGTCATGCTAATAATAGTCATGTGAGTTTGGTATTCGTTCGGTATTTTGATATGCTGTATGTTGTTTTTCCTCTAGTGGTGTTATGTGAACGTCGCCTACATAACACTTCACCATATTTGGGCCTAGAGGAAGGCATTGGGGAGTAGTAAGTAGATGATGGGTTGCTGGAGTGACAGAATCTTAAACCCCAGTCTATGCGTTGCTTCGTAAGGGGCTGATTTGGATCCACTAGTTTAATACTATGGTTAGACGTTGTCTTAATTCTTCTTTCGTAGTTGCGGATGCTTGCAAGAGGGGTTAATCATAAGTGGGATGCTTGTCCAAGTAAGGGCAGTACCCAAGCGCCGGTCCACCCACATATCAAACTATCAAAGTAACGAACGCGAATCACATGAACATGATGAAACTAGCATGACAGAAATTCCCGTGTGTCCTCGGGAGCGTTTTTCTCCTATAAGACTTTGTTTAGGCTTGTACCTTGCTACAAAAGGGATTGGGCCACTTGCTGCACTATTGCTACTACTTATTACTTGTTACTTTTCACGTGTTATGTTTCACCTCGCTACACCATCACTTGTTACCGCTACTTTCACTGCTTGCAGTTATTACCTTGCTGAAAACCGTTTATCAGAGCCTTCTGCTCCTCGTTGGGTTCGACACTCTTACTTATCGAAAGGACTATGATTGATCCCCTATACTTGTGGGTCATCACTGATCTGGGCCCACCTTGAGATCTTGGAGAAGAGCGGCCTCCTTGGCCGCGACCTGCTCACCACTGTGGTGACCAGCCGGATCCTGCCGCTGCAGAGGCGACCACATCTGGTTTGCCAGATGAGCGGCCGGCACAATCCCTGTCGGCTGTCCTCCAAGGGGTTCACCCGAGGCGCGGTAGCGCGGCGGGTGAACCTGATCTCCACCGCCCGCATGGACGAGGTTGGGGAATGGACAAGGGGGATGGCCCCCTTCAACAGGGCCCGTCCGCCTCCAATTGTAAGCGGCCTTCTTGTTTTTCGTTGTTTGTCTTGCAGCCAGCCACCTTGCTGAGTCGGCGATTGAATCCCCCTTCGCAGCTGTTCGAGAGTCTGCAAGGCTCCCTCCGTCTGCCCGCTCCCGACGTGGATATGTACGACGCCTCGGAGATTGAGGATGAGGGCATGATTGAATCCTGCTCGGACTCCTCCGCAGGCTCGGAGAACCCACTGGAGTCAGAAGGGACAGAGCCGTCTGGTGAGTACCCACGGCCCTCCGTTGCAGATTGGGCGGATGACGACGAGACTCCCTCATACTTCTCTGGTGCAGCCTTCGAGGAGGACTCCGACGGGGTGGAAGAGGTCACCAGCCCGCCACTGGCGCGCGGACGACGTCAAAGGGGTGGCACAACCGTTGCTGATGAGGCGGCCGGGAGGAAGGGCAAGGGTGCCACAGCATCCCGGCCGGCTCTTAAGCGGCCGGCACCGGGTTCTCCAGCCGGAACGCGAGCAGGCGGCGGCAAGAAGCGCCGAGGTGCCGGCCGGAGGCAGGTGCCTATGGTAGCGGGGTAAGACTTCCCCCCCTTTTCTTTGCTTATCTTGCGATAAGTTTTTGTTTCTTAAGAACTTTTGCTCGACAGGGAGGCGGAGGATGTGGAGGAGGACACCGCCTCCGCAGCCGAGCGGGCTGGCTGGGCAGCAGTCGATGCTGCCCAGAGGGAGCTTGAGACGTAGTCCAAGCGCCGGTGGGACGTGGCTGCGGAGAAGATGGCCGCGGGCCAGTCTCGCCCCAGCCGGGTCGAGAAGCCGGTGGAGAAGCTTGCGAAGGCTAGACATGACCCCTCCGCACATGCTCGCGCGGAGGAGCTAGCTAGCGAAGCAGCTTCAAGGCACGCCCCAAGGGCGGAGGGGACCCAGCCCTCAGGGCCAGATGCCTTGGCGCCGGTGGATCTGGAAACGATCCGTGATTCCCCTAGGGCAGAGGCAGCACCCGATGTGCCGGAATTGGTCCTGGACGCGCCGGACATGGCCCCTGACGCGCCAGGGGCGGCCATGGATGCGCCGGATGCGGCCCATCTACCTCCTGTAGAGGTGGCAGCGCCGGACGAGATGACGTCAGAGCCGGCCGCCGAGCCGACACCTAGAGTCGGCGCCATCCTTGTTCCCCAGAACGACCCTGTTGTGCGAGGAGCTGGAGGCCGGGTCGGGAGCCGGCCAATGAAGACATGGCGGGCGGCCAACCTGGCCCGCCCGCGACTGCCCGCCGGCACCGCGCTTTCCGGTGTCCCGGAGCTGGTGTCGATGTTTACCAGCAGCCGGTCCAAGGTGGAGCAGTCCGCCTGCGTGGTGTGCAGCGACATGCAGCGCCTGGAGGCCCGCACCCAGGTAGGTGTATCCTCTTTGGTTTTTGAACTTTTCTTCTTTTGCGTTAGTGGGGGCGCGACAGCGCACCCACTGGGTGTAGCCCCCGAGAATCGGGCCGGTCGATCGTCGGCCGGTCCGAATCTCTTGGAGCTTCTTTTCCTTGTTTTGCCTTTTTAGTGGGGGCGCGCTAGCGCACCCACTGGGTGTAGCCCCCGAGAATCGGGCTGGTTAAGTCTTAATCAGGCCAAATCTTAATCCTGCTTCTTTTTGCTCCTTTAGTGGGGGCACGCTAGCGCACCCACTGGGTGTAGCCCCCGAGAATCGGGCTGGTTAAGTCTTAACCAAGCCTAATCTTAATCCTGCTTCTTTTTTGCTTTTTGGCAGGAGCTTTATGACGCTCAGGCGCAGGCTTATAATGAGCTGCGAACCCAGCACCTGGGAGCTGATGGCCGGATCGCCGAGCTCGAAGTTCGGCTGGGCGAAGTTGCCACGGAGCGGGATGCCCTGCGTGGTGCCGGCAACCGGCTCCAGGAGCAGCTGGCCCTTCTTCAGACGGAGAAGAAGGAGCTCGAGGCGGCCAGCCGGGTCGAGCTGGAGCGACTGCGCGATACGCTGCAGGAGAAGGAGGCCTCCTACTCCGACGATGTGGATCGCCTCGCGTCGCTTCATCTCAAGGAGATGAACCTCAAGGATGCCGCCTTGAGGGAGAAGTTGGAGGCCCTTGTCCAGAAGCAATCGTAGCTGGCCAAGGCCTTGGAGTCTGCGGCAGCTCTCCAGGAGGAGGTTGCCCGCCTTACTCACGCGAGCAAGGTGCGGGAGCTCGAGGTCCTCGAGAGCTCCCATGAGACTGATGGCGCCTTCCATCGTGAGTCTCTCTCCCTTGCTTTGTTTTTAGCTTTTTGGCCGTCTCCTCTTCTTACCGCGCCCTTGTGCTCTAGCTTTTCCTATCTCAGGTCTCTTCCCTGATATCCAGGTCACAGCCGACACTGCCGTCGAGTTGAGCCGCGAGGAGCGCCGCGCGGCTGGGCAGGAGGTAGACACTACCTCCGGCTGGAGTGTGGAGGAGATCGGGGTGGGCCTTCAGGCCTGCCTGCTCGCCCTGGGTGAGTCTGTGGCTCAGCTCCAGGTTGCAGGCTCGTCGATGGTGGCGGCCGTGTGGCCGGAGGGCGTGGAGCCGGCTTCAATGGGCCGGCTCGCCCGCTGGCTTGCAGCGGGCGGGGAATGCTTCGATGCCTGGCGCGCCTCTGCCGCGCACGTCGGAGCTTACATGGCCCTGCGCTTGGCCAAGTCTTGGTATCGAAACCTGGACTTGGGTAAGCTCGCCGCATTGCGTGATGACTCGGAGGCGGAGCTGCAGGACGTGGAGGAGGCACTGCAGGTGAGGGCCAGCGGCATCGCCGAGTATGCCACTTGGGACGATTTTGTTTTGGAGCGGGGTGAAGATGGCGGTGTGATCGCTGAAGATCTGCATGACCTTCAGCCCTATGACCCCGATGGCAGCTCCGTTGAGGCGGCCCACGCTGTGGAATCTGCTGCCACCTCCAGCGGTGCGGCATATGTCGGCTCCGGTGAGGATGGAGCTGGGAGGCCTTGCAAAGGAGACGGTGCAACCGCCTCGGGAGCAGCCGGGGATGGTGAAGCCACCACTTCAGGAGCAGCGGCCGGGGCGACCGATGAGGCCGCAGCCCCGTAGCCGGTGTCCTTTGTGTTTTGTTCCACCCCGTGAGGGATGTAATGAACATGGGCCATGGGCCAATGCTTTTTTGAATGTATGTATTCAACATTATATTCGTATTGCCATGCGTGTTGTTTTATATCCTTGTCTTTGGATTCCTGGTTGACTCCTTTTTCTCCAATCCTTGTACTCCCAAGCTTCCACCCCGCCAGCCCGACAACCGGGAGCCGGTCTGTGACCGGGTCGAGGTTTCTGACTTTAGTACACAAGACTTAGATTTTTCGAAGCCATCAAGACTTAAAGACTAGGACATAAACCAACAGAGGCCGGCTTGAATGAGATCATAATTATGATCGAGCCAGCCCGATCCGGCGACCCTTTGTAGCCGAACTTTGCATGCATCCGGCCTGACCTGGCATCACCATGCAAGCCAGACGGCCGGAGCCAGTCCGCAAGCTCGTACGAGGTGACCAGGGATCAACCGGTTTACACTATGTGTTCTTTTACAATAGGGAAGGCGTCCGAGCGGCTAGCGAGCCCCCGATCTTGTTAAAGCCAGCAAGGGGCGTGCACTGCGTAGCCTCCGAGCTTGATGAAGCTAGCAAGAGGTGTACGCGGTGTAGCCCACGAGCTTATTGAAGCTAGTCAGGGGGCGTACACTGAGTGAAAACTCTCAATAAAAACAAACATGAGGCATGCTCTTTTTATTGCATTTGTTGTTGATCCCTGAAGAGGGAGAAAGATACATATGCATGCTCTTTCCATTGTTTGATTCTTGCCTTCTAGCAATAGAACGGGCGAAGCAGCGCCGTGTTCCATGGACGTTCCGTCTCCTGGCCAGAGTCGTCCCTCTTGCGCTTCCTTGGCTTTTGGGCATCGATCAAGTAGTAAGCATTGTTGTGCAACACCCTACTGATGATGAAGGGTCCCTCCCATGGGGATGAGAGCTTGTGCTGGCCGGCAGTGCACTGGATTCTTCTGAGGAACAAGTCTCCCTCCCTGAAAGAGAGAGGCTTGATCTTTTTGCTGTGGTAGTATCTCAGCTTCTGTTGGTAGATGGCTGTCTGGCTCAAGGCCAAATCCCTTGCTTGTCCGAGGAGGTCCACACCGTCTTCTCTTGCCTCCTTCGCCTCCGTTTCTGTGATTAAGGTGACCCGAGGCGAGTCGAACTCGATATCCATGGGGATAATAGCCTCGGAATCGTACACAAGAAAGAACAGAGTGAAGCCGGTCGACTGGTTAGGCGTGGTGCGGAGGCTCCATAACACAGCCGGCGGTTCTTCAATCCAGCAGCCCGCCGATCTGACCAGTGGTTCCACCAGTCTTGGCTTGATGCCGGCCAGAATCAGGCCATTGGCCCTCTCCACTTGGCCATTCCACTGGGGATGTGCTACTGACGCCAAATCGAGTCGGATGCCTACCTTGGAATAGTAGAGCGCCAGAGCGCCTTTGGCGAAGTTGGTGCCGTTGTCGGTGATGATGTTGTGGGGAACGCCATATCGAACAGAGATGTATGTGATGAACTTGACGGCGGTGGGGCCATCAAGCTTCTTGATAGGTTTGGCCTCAATCCATTTGGTGAACTTGTCGACGACTACCAAGAGGTGTGTCATTCCACCACGAGCCGTCTTGAAGGGTCCTACCATGTCCAGTCCCCAGACGGCAAACGGCCATGATAGGGGGATGGTTTTGAGGGCCGAAGGCGACATATGGCTCTTCACGCTGAAGAATTGGCAGCCTTCGCACTTGTCGACCAGATCCACGGCCTCCTCGAGAGCCGTGGGCCAATAGAATCCGTGGCGGAACGCCTTGGCCACCAGGGTTCTAGAGGCGGCATGATGCCCACACTCCCCCTGGTGAATGTCCTGAGGATCTCCTATCCCTTTTCTGATTCGACGCAGCGTTGGAACACGCCGGTCACACTGCGCCGTACCAGTTCACGATTGATAATGGCGTAGGCTGCAGACCTATGCTGGACCTGTCTCGCCTCCGCCTCATTCTGAGGAAGTTCGCCGCAAAGAAGGAAGGCCAAGATAGTTTGAGCCCATGAAGGAGCCGACACAAGGGTCGCCTCCGCCTCAACTTGACTGTGGGGGGCTTCTGCAGCCCCCGAGCTTGGTGGAGCCGCGGTCGTGGACTCGAGACAAGGTGTCTCTAGCGCTGTTGCAGCAGCTGGCTCGCCGTCTACCTCCATGACGTCCACCCACTAGGTGTCGAGACTACAGGATTCGAGGCCAGGCGGAGCCGGAGTTGTTGTTGTAGCCGGTGTCGCTATTGGAGTCGGCGTGGCCAACGTAGCCGGCACATGAATTGTAGCCGGCGTAGTTGGTGGAACCAACGACGCTTGCACCTTGGACTCGGCAGGTGCCGCTATTGGAGTCGGCATAACCAGCGTAGCCGGCCCAGGAGCTGCGGCCGGCGTAGCTGGTGGAGCCGATGGCGCTTGCACCGCAGAGTCAGCCAACACCAAGATCGATGACGACTCGGGAGACGGCTTGATCGACGGCTTATGGAGTTGCTCGAGGGAGACGCCGGCTTGGATAGCTTGTCTCGTGGAGCCGATCTTTGCGAGTGTATCAGCCGCCTCATTTTCTGCTCTGGGAACATGGTGGAACTCACAACCTTCAAAGGGGCCGCTGAGCTGCTGGATGAGGAAGCGGTAGCTTGCCATGTTGGCGTCCCTGGTGTCCCATTCGCCAGAGACTTGCTGCACCACCAAGTCAGAGTCGCCGAAGCATATAAGGCGCCGGATGCCAATCTCCTTGGCAAGCCGGAGGCCGTGAGCAAGTGCTTCGTACTCGGCGACGTTGTTGGAGGCGGCGAAGTGGATCTGGAGAGCATACTTGAGCTGGTCCCCTTTCGGAGACGTTAAGACGATGCCGGCTCCCAGTCCTGTCCGCATATTCGAGCCGTCGAAGTGCATCTGCCAATGCGTGGAGTCTGGAGGCGGTGGCTCAAACTGGGTCTCGGCCCAGTCGACTAAGAAGTCGGCCACCACCAGAGATTTGATGGCGGTGTAGGGCTCGCACCGGATATCATGGTCCGCCATAGCGATGGACCATTTGGCAATCCTGCCCGTGGCATCACGGTTGCCCATGATCTCTGAGAAGTGGAGCAGTGCTTACCATAGTGATGGCCTGCTCTTGGAAGTATTGCTTCAATTTATTTGCAGCAAGGTAAACACCATAACACATTTTTTGATAATGCGGATAGTTCTGCTTGGAGGCGGACAAGACCTCACTAAGGTAATAGACATGGCGCTGCATTGGCAGTGCCTTGCCCTCCTCCTTGCGCTGAACTACCAACACTACGCTAACCACGCGAGTGGTCGCTGCAATGTATATGAGTATGGGTTCCCTTTCAGACGGCGCTGCCAAGATTGGCAGGCTCGAGATGACCTGCTTGAGGTTGCGGAAGGCTTCGTCCGCCTGGTCGTTTCACTCGAACTTCGTTGTCTTCTTCATGAGCTGATAGAGTGGAAGGGCCTTATCGCCAAGCCGGCTGACGAACCGGCTAAGGGACGCCAGGCAGCCGGCGAACTTCTGGACGTCAAGGATTCGAGCCGGCCGCACCATCCGCTCGATGGTGCTGATCTTCTCGGGGTTCGCCTCGATGCCGCGAGTGGAGACGAAGAACCCCAAGAGTTTGCCGCCTGGAACCCCAAAGACGCACTTCTCCGGGTTGAGCCAGATCTTGTATTCGCGTAGGTTGGCGAACGTCTCCCGCAAGTCGTCGAGGAGCCTGAAGTGCTGCTTCGTCTTGACGACGATGACATCCACATAGACGTGGATGTTTCTGTCGATCTGTGGCTGTAGGCACTGCTGCATGCAGTGTTGGAATGTTGCACCTGCATTCTTCAGACCGAACATCATGGTGGTGTAGCAGTAGGCCCCGAAGGGTGTGATGAAGGAGGTCTTTAGGCGATCAGCTGGATCCAGCTTGATTTGATGGTAGCCTGAATAAGCATACAGAAACGACAACAGTTCGCAGCCTGCAGTGGAGTCGATCACTTGATCTATCCTAGGCAACACGAAAGGGTCTTTCGGACAGGCCTTATTTAGGCTAGTGTAGTCGATACACATTCGCCAGGTGTTGTTCTTCTTTAGCACCAGGACTGGATTAGCCAGCCAGTCCGTGTGGAAAACCTCCATGATGAAGCCGGCTGCAAGGAGCCGGGTGATCTCTTCTCTGATCGTGCATCGCTTCCCCTCGGTGAAGCGGCGCAAAGGTTGTTTCACCGGCTTTGCATCCGTCCGCACGTGAAGTTTATGCTCGGCGTACTTCCTCGGAACACCCGACATGTCCTTGGGGGACCATGCAAAGATGTCCCGATTCTCACGGAGGAAGTCGACGAGCTCGCCTTCCTATTTGGGGCTCAGGCCGGCCCCGATGGTGACGCACTTCTTTGGGTTGGCAGGGTCGAGTGGGACCTACTTGGTCTCTTTAGCCTGCTTGAAAGAGCCCTCGCCGGCCGATTGGGACGGAGGAGAAGGAATCGCCGGCTGCTCAGTAGCGTGGGGCACGAGATGGTCGATCTGTCGCTTCTCCTCAGCAATCACCAAGGCGTCAGCGAGGCGGCTGCTATCTTGGGCACACTCGAGCGACTTCTTGTAGTCACCAACAACAGTGATGATGCCCTTGGGACCCGGCATCTTCATCTTCAGGTAGGCGTAGTGCGAAATAGCCATAAACTTGGCCTGAGCCGGTCTTCCCAGCAGCGCGTGATACGGGCTGCTGAGGTCCACTACCTCGAACTATATGGACTATCGGCGGAAGTGGGCTTTATCGTCGAAGAGGACGTCCAGCTGGATCTTACCAATGGGCGAGCAGGACTGCCCAGGCATGATGCCATGGAAGACAGTACTGGTCGGTAGGACGTCCGTCTCCTTGAGTCCGAGCTTGAGGAGAGTGTCGAGCTAGAGGATGTTGATGTTGCTGCCGCCGTCGACCAGCACCAGGGAGAATCGGCAGGTGAGCCTCTTGGAGGCGAAGGTGGGGTCGAGGACGAGCGCATATGACCTTGGGTTGGGCATCACCGCAGGATGGTCCACCCGACTCCATGTGATTGGTTTGTCCAACCAATGCATGTATTGGGGAACCGGGGGAACCGTGGCATTCACCTCGTGCCGCCTCTCGCGCAGGCTTTGCTTGTCGTCGCCTTCACTGGTGAATACGACGAACGCTCCGTCTTGATGAGGATAGTCGTCGTGGAGGTGGCCGTCGTCGCGAGGTGGCAGCGGCGGAGCCGGAGCGAGACCAGGAGCCGGTGCATGAGGTGCCTCCTGCATACCTGGGGGAGCCGGCAGGCCAGCCCCTTGCGACAACCGGCGTCCAAAGCTGCACTGTCGAAGGGTATGGGTGGACGGCTACGCCCCAGAATGTATCTTGCAGGGGGCGTCGAGCAGCTGCTCGAAGGACTGCCTGGGCAGCCAGTTGGTGTTGTTCCGGTTGGGACGCTTTCGTGGAGGGCCGTCTTGAGGAGCCGGTGTCTCGCCCTCCATACTGGCTACCAACTTGTTGTTGGAGCGCGAATCCATCTGATCCGCCTTGCGCTTGTTGTTGTTTTGGCCGCCTCGGTTGTCCCCAGCCGGCTTGGGAGTAGCCGGCATAGGGATAGCCTTGTCCGAGGCGGCCACCTTGACGCGCATCGCCGAGTCGGCCATGGCGTATTTGTTCGCCTTAGCCATGAGCACCGCCAGAGAGGTGGACTCGGAGCACATAAGCTTGTGCTTGAGGAGGGTGCCGTCTCGGCAACCGTCGATGAAGTACTGGATGGATTGTACCTCATGCACCCCCTCACAGGAGTTGCAGAGCTCTGTCCACCGGGTGACGTAGTCGCGAATGGGTTCGTCGGGCTTCTGGATGCACATGGCCAGCTCGCGAGGCTGGCCAGTGCGCTTGTAGGTGCCAGTGAAGTTGCAGACAAACGCCTCCTCGAAGTCTACCCAGGAGTTGACGCTGCCGGCCGGAAGGCTGTTAAGCCAAGTCCGAGCCGAGCCGGCCAACATGAGTGGCACGTAGCGGACCGCTACGCGCTTGTTGCCCCTGGCAATGCCAACGGTTGCGGTGTAATCAATCAGCCAGTTCTCTAGCTTGGCCGTGCCGTTGTATTTGGGCGTGTCCCGAGGCAAGGGAAAACCTCGGGGGAACGACTCCCCTTGGATCCGGGGGCCAAAGCAGGCCGGACCGACGGGACCGTCTTCCTCTTGGAGGGCTGACTGGGCCAGGACGATGAGACGCCGGCGGGCATCCCGATCATCCTGGGACGTGTGAGCGCTAGCCCGGGTGGCGAGAGGGGAGGCACCTCGTGAACCAGAGACGTGAGTTCTTCGCGGGGGAAGAGTCTCACACTCCGAATCGCCCTCGTCGCTTCCGTGATGCAAGCCCGAAGTGTGCTCGCTCTGGCGCTCGGGGCGCCGGTCTTGGCTTCCCTCGCCCCTCCGACCGGAGGGGAGATGCGAGGAAGATCCTTCTGCATGGTGCTGACCGCTAGGGTTGCGGCGTGCTCCGGGGTTGGGCCCCGGAGACTCCGACTGGGCTTGACCGGGGTCCAGCCGAGCGTGTTGCTGGTTGGCGGCGTCAAGGAGGTCCTTGACCCGCTTCTCCTGGAAAGTGCGCTCGTCGCCTTCCCAGCTCGCCATCTCCTCCATGGCTGCCTGAGTCGCTCGCATGTTGGCTGCACGGGCCTCGTAGGTGGGTGATACGTCTCATACGTATCTATAACTTTTAATGGTTCCATGCTATTATCTTGTCAACTTTCGATGTTTTATATGCATGAATATGCTATTTTATATCTTTTTTGGGACTAATCTATTAACTCATTGCCAACTGCCAGTTTCTGTTTTTTCCGTGTTTTTGGCCCATTTTCAGACGGAGTCCAAATGGAATGAAACTTTACGATGATTTTTTTGGACCAAAAGAGACCCCCGAAGCTTTGGAAGAAGGCCAGAAGAGGCACGAGGGAGTCACAAGCCCTGACACCGTCACCACCCCCCTAGGTGGCGCAGGGCAGGCTTGTGACCTCCTCGTGGGCCCAACCGACGTAATTCCACCGCCATAAATTCCTATAAAATCAGAAACCCCCAGAAAGAAACCTAGATTGGGAGTTCCGCCGCCGCAAGCCTCTGTAGCCACCAAAAACCAATCTGGAGCCCGTTCTGGCACCCTGGCGGAGGGGGGAATCCATCTCTGGTAGCAATCTTCATCATCCCGACGATCTCCATGACGAGGAGGGAGTAGTTCTCCCTCGGGGCTGAGGGTATGTACCAGTAGCTATGTGTTTGATCTCTCTCTCTCATGTTCTTGAGATGTCTTGATCTCGATGTACCATGGGCTTTGCTACTATAGTTGGATCTTATGATGTTCTTCCCCCTCTCCCTCTTGTAATGAATTGAGTTTCCCCTTTGGAGTTATCTTATCGGATTGAGTCTTTGAAAACACTTGATGTATGTCTTGCACGTGTCTATCTGCTGTGATCAACTTGCGGTTTGTGACATTGGGAACCTATGCATATGGGTTGGCACACATTTGATTCATGTGAGTACTTGATGTATGTTTTGGTGATCAACTTGCGGGTTCGTGGCATTGGGAACCTATGCACAGGGGTTGGCACGCGTTTTGACTCTCTGGTAGAAACTTTGGGACACTCTTTGAAGTTCTATGTGTTGGTTGAATAGATGATTCTGAGATTGTGTGATGCATATCGTATAATCATGCACACGGATACTTGAGGTGACAATGGAGTATCTAGGTGACATTAGGGTCTTGGTTGATATGTATCTTAAGGTGTTATTCTAGTACGAACTCTATGATGGATCGAACGGAAAGAATAGCTTCGTGTTATTTTACTACGGACTCTTGAATAGATCGATCAGAAAGAATAACTTTGTGGTGGTTTCGTACCCGACAATAATCTCTTCGTTTGTTCCCTGCTATTAGTGACTTTGGAGTGACTCTTAGTTGCATGTTGAGGGCTAGTTATATGATCCAATTATGTTATCATTGTTGAGAGAACTTCACTAGTGAAAGTATGAACCCTAGGCCTTGTTTCCACGCATTGCAATACCGCTCGTGCTCACTTTTACCATTTGTTACGTTGTTGTTTTTGTAATTTCAGATTACAAAAACCTATATCTACCATGCATATTGCACTTTTTTCACCATCTCTTCGCCGAACTAGTGCACCTATACAATTTACCATTGTATTGGGTGTGTTGGGGACACAAGAGACTCTTTGTTATTTGGTTGCAGGGTTGCTTGAGAGAGACCATCTTCATCCTACGCCTCCCACAGATTGATAAACCTTAGGTCACCCACTTGAGGGATAATTGCTACTGTCCTGCAAACCTCTGCACTTGGAGGCCCAACAACGTCTACAAGGAGAAGGTTGTGTAGTAGACATCAAGCTCTTTTATGGCGCCGTTGCTTGGGAGGTTAGCGCTTGAAGGTATATCTTTAGATCTTGCAATCGAATCTTTTTGTTTCTTGTTCTTTCGCTGAAAACTACAAAAAAAATGGAATTGAGGATGCCTCATATGCTCCATCTTTTCAATGTCTTTCGTGAGCATGATGGGAAGGAAAATTGTGCTCAAGTGCTGAAAGAAGAATTACATAGAATGCTTGGCATATAATATGTGAATGATGAGCATGATTGCAATGTTCTTAGCATGAATTCTTTGAATAACCATGATGCTAATGATATGCAAAGCCACAAGCTTGGGGATGCTATATTTGATGAAGATGATCTTTTTAGTTCTTCCACTTTGAATGATCAAAATTATTTTGATGAAAGCATGCCCCCTATCTATGATGATTATTGTGAGGATACTTATGCTTTGAAGAAGAGGGATGATAAAGCTTGTCATACTCCCGAAAACCCCTTTGCTAAACCTTGCTTTTTCATTGTGGACACAATTTGTAGTGCTCAAGTCTTTTACAATACTCCCACTACTATTCTTGAGAATAGATTTCCTTATGTGGAGAGTAGTAAAATTTCTATGCTTGTAGATCATGAAAAGAAAGCCTTAGGTGCTGATTATATTGTTGAATTCATTCATGATGCTACTGAAAATTACTATGAGAGAGGATCATATGCTTCTACTTATTGCAATAGTATCAAGCTTCCTCTCCATATGTTGAAATTTTTGAAGCTATGCTTGTTTTGCCTTCCTGCGCTAGTTGATTCTTGCTCCAATAAATTGTTTGATCACAAAATCCCTATGCATATGAAGTGGGTTAGACTTAAATGTGCTATCCGTTTGCTCCATGATGCTCTCATTGTGTTTCAATCCTTACCTTTTATGTGAGCATCATTGAAATCAATGCCTAGCTAAGGGCGTTAAACGATAGCGCTTGTTGGGAGGCAACCCAATGAATAAATTTTTCTTTGATTTTTGCTCCCTGTTTTTTTTTCTCCACATCATCATAATTCTGTTATCATTGTGTCTTTTGTGTTTCTTTTTGTGTTTGTGCCAAACAAAACCGTTATGATTAGTCTTGGGGATGATCGTTTGGTCATGCTGGAAAAGACAGAAACTTTCTGCTCACGAAAAGCATTTTCATTTTTTTTTTCTGTAAGAGCTTTTGAGTTGATTCTTTTTGCTGCTGATTGCTCCGCAATTTCTTGAGACTGTCGTAATTGTTCAGATTTTTTTAAGTACCAGAAGTACACGAAATATACAGATTGCTACAGACCGGTCTGCTGTTAACAGATTCTGTTTTTGTTGTGTTGGTTGCTTATTTTGATGAAACTATGGATAGTATCGGGGGCGTATTAGCCATGGAAGATTGAAAATACAGTGACCCAACATCAGAATAAGTAGAATTTAAGTTTGCTACAGTACCTAAGTAAGTGGTGGTTTGCTTTCTCATACTAATGTTATCACGAGTTTCTGTTTAAGTTTCGTGTTGTGAAGTTTTCAAGTTTTGGGTGAAGTTCTTATGGACAAAGAGATAAATAGTGGCAAGAGCTCAAGATTGGGTATGCCCAAGGCACCCCAAGAGATTCAAGGATGCCGTAAAAGCCTAGTATTGGGGATGCCCCGGGAAGGCATCCCCTCTTTCGTCTTCAATCCGTCGGTAACGTTACTTGGGGCTATATTTTTATTCACCACATGTTATGTGTTTTTGCTTGGAGCGTCTTGTATCGTAGGATTCTTTTATTTTTGTTGTGTCACAATCATCCTTGCTGCACACCTAGAGAGAGAGACATGCACTCACCGTGATTTTGTCGAGCTTCACTTATATCTTATGGTAGACAATTCAGCTCACATGTGCTTCACTTATATCTTTTGAGCTAGGTACTTTTGCTCTATGTGCTTCACTTATATCTTTTAAAGCACAGCGGTGCGTGGCTTGGTAGTTGATCTATGCTTCGAAAGTAGTCTCAAAAGGGGTAGTTATCCAAAGGGATACGAAAACTTCCACCTCCATGTGCATTGAATAGTTAGAGAAGTTTGATTCATCTCAATTAGTTTTGAGTTATGGTTTTGGTAATATTGAAGTCATGCTAGTAAGGTGTTGTGGATCTAGAAGTACTTGTGTTGAAGTTAGTGATTCCCGTAGCATGCACGTATGGTGAACCGCTATGTGATGAAATATGAGCATGATTAGTCTATTGATTGTCATCCTTCGTGTGGCGGTCGGGATCGCGCAATGGTTTATACCTACCAACCCTTCCCCTAGGAGTATGTGTTGAATGCTTTGTTTCGATTACTAATAAAACTTTTGCAACAATTATATGAGTTATTCATGACTAATGTTGATTCCATGGTATAGATGCACTTTCACCTTCCACCATCACAATCTTCTTAGTGCCGTGCAACTTTCGCCCGTGCACAAAACCCACCATTAGCCTCCCTCAAAACAGCCACCATACCTACCTACTATGGCTTTTTCAAAGTCATTCCGAGATATATTGCCATGCAACTACCACCATGACATGTGCCACCACGTCTACATTGCCATTGCATGATCGTAAGATAGCTAGCATGATGTTTCCATTAATGTCTATGCCATGCTAGATCATTGTCACAGTACACTACCGAAGGCATTTCAGATAGAGTCATCATTGCTCTAAGTTTTGAGTTGAAAGTGTGATGATCATCATTGATGGAGCATTGTCCCATGTGAGTAAATAAAAGAGGCCAAAGATGCCCACCAAAAAAAAGAACAGGCCAAAGAGCCCACCAAAAAAATGAGAGAAAAAGAGAGAAGGGACAATGCTACCACTTTTCCACACTTGTGCATATTAAACACCATGATCTTCATGATTGAGAGTCTCTTGTTTTGTCACCACCATATAGCTAGTGGGAAATTTTCATTATATAACTTCCCTTGTATATTCCAATGATAGGCTTCCTCAAAATTGCCTTAGGTCTTTGTGAGCAAGCAAGTTGGATGCACACCCACTAGTTTTATTTAAGAGCTTTCACATACTCTTAGCTCTAGTGCATCATTTGTATGGCAATCCCTACTCATTCACATTGATATCTATTGATGAGCATCTCCATAGCTTATTGATATGCCTAGTTAATGTGATCATCTTCTCCTTTTTTGTCTTGGAACCTCCACCACACTCCACACCACTTATAGTGCTAAAACCATGGCTCACGCTCATGTATTGCGTGAGAGTTGAAAAGGTTTGAGAAAGTAAAGGTGTGAAACAATTACTTGGCCAATACTGGGGTTGTGCATGATTTAAACTCGTTGTGCAATGATGATAGAGGATAGCCAGACTATATGCTTTTGTGGGGATAACTTTCTTTTGGCCTTGTTATTTTGAAAGTTCATGATTACCTTGCTAGTTTGCTTGAATTATTATTGTCTCCACATCAATAGCAAACTATTGTTTTGAATCTAATGGATCTGAACATTCATGTCACGTGAGAGAAGTTACAAAGGACAACTATGATAGGTAGCATGCAACATCAAAAATTCATTCTTTATCACTTCCCTACTCGAGGACGAGCAGGAGTTAAGCTTGGGGATTCTTGATATATCTCCAACGTATCTATAGTTTTTGATGGTTCCATGCTATCATCTTGTCAACTTTGGATGTTTTATATGCATGAATATGTTATTTTATATATTTTTTGGGACTAACCTATTAACTCAGTGCCAAGTGCCACTTTCTGTTTTTTCGTGTTTTTGGCCCATTTTCAGACGGAGTCCAAATGAATGAAACTTTACGATGATTTTTTTGGACCAAAATAGACCCCTGAAGCTTTGGAAGAAGGCTTGACGCCGCCACCCCCCCTAGGTGGCGCAGGGCAGGCTTGTGACCTCCTCGCGGGCCCAACCGACGTAATTCCACCGCCATAAATTCCTATAAAATCAGAAACCCCCAGAAAGAAACCTAGATCGGGAGTTCCGCCGCCGCAAGCCTCTGTAGCCACCAAAAACCAACCTGGAGCCCGTTCTGGCACCCTGCCGGAGGGGGAATCCATCTTCGGTGGCCATCTTCATCATCCCGGCGATCTCCATGACGAGGAGGGAGTAGTTCTCCCTCGGGGCTGAGGGTATGTACCAGTAGCTATGTGTTTGATCTCTCTCTCTCTCATGTTCTTGAGATGTCTTGATCTCGATGTACCATGGGCTTTGCTACTATAGTTGGAATTTATGATGTTCCTCCCCCTTTCCCTCTTGTAATGAATTGATTTTCCCCTTTGGAGTTATCTTATCGGATTGAGTCTTTGAGAACACTTGATGTATGTCTTGCACGTGTGTATCTGCTGTGATCAACTTGCAGGTTTGTGACATTGGGAACCTATGCATATGGGTTGGCACACGTTTGATTCATGTGAGTACTTGATGTATGTTTTGGTGATCAACTTGCGGGTTCGTGACATTGGGAACCTATGCACATGGGTTAGCACACGTTTTGACTCTCTGGTAGAAACTTTGGGGCACTCTTTGAAGTTCTATGTGTTGGTTGAATAGATGATTCTGAGATTGTGTGATGCATATCATATAATCATGCCCACGGATACTTGAGGTGACAATGGAGTATCTAGGTGACATTAGGGTCTTGGTTGATATGTATCTTAAGGTGTTATTCTAGTACGAACTCTATGATGGATCGAACGGAAATAATAGCTTCGTGTTATTTTACTACGGACTCTTGAATAGATCGATCAGAAAGAATAACTTTGTGGTGGTTTCGTACCCGACAATAATCTCTTCGTTTGTTCCCCGCTATTAGTGACTTTGGAGTGACTCTTTGTTGCATGTTGAGGGCTAGTTATATGATCCAATTATGTTATCATTGTTGAGAGAACTTCACTAGTGAAAGTATGAACCCTAGGCCTTGTTTCCACGCATTGCAATACCGTTCGTGCTCACTTTTACCATTTGTTACCTTTTTGTTTTTGTAATTTCAGATTACAAAAACCTATATCTACCATCCATATTGCACTTGTTTCACCATCTCTTCGCTGAACTAGTGCACCTATACAATTTACCATTGTATTGGGTGTGTTGGGGACACAAGAGACTCTTTGTTATTTGGTTGCAGGGTTGCTTGAGAGAGACCATCTTCATCCTATGCCTCCCACGGATTGATAAACCTTAGGTCACCCACTTGAGGGAAAATTGCTACTGTCCTACAAACCTATGCACTTGGAGGCCCAACAACGTCTACAAGGAGAAGGTTGCGTAGTAGACATCAGTGGGCAGATCACTGATACGTCTCCATCGTATCTACTTTTCCAAACTCTTTTGCCCTTGTTTTGGACTCTAATTTGGATGATTTGAATGGAACTAACCCGGACTGACGCTGTTTTCAGCAGAATTGCCATGGTGTTGTTTTTGTGTGGAAATGAAAGTTCTCGGAACGTTCTGAAAATTTATGGAGATTTTTTTTGGAAAATATGAAAAATATCTGCGCAAAGATCCACCAGAGGGGGTGGGCCAGTGGCCCACAAGCCCTGTTGCCGCGGCCACCCCCTGGCCGCGACAACCAAGCTCGTGGGGCCCACGTGGCTCTGGCGCCCCCAATCTCAGCTCTATAAATTCACTTCCGCCCAGAAAAAAATAGAAGAGAAGATTTCGTCGCGTTTGCGATACAGAGGCGCCACCACATCCTGTTCTTCATCTGGAGGATAGATCTGGAGTCCGTTTTGGGCTCCGGAGAGGTGAAATCGTCGCCATCGTCATCATCAACCTTCTTCCCTCTCCAATTCCATGAAGCTCTTCATCGTTTGTCAGTAATATATTCGTAGGCTCGCTGGGCGGCGATGAGTAGGATGAGATCTATCATGCAATCGAGTTAGTTTTGACGGGGATTGATCCCTAGTATTCACTATGTTCTGATATTGATGTTGCTACTACTTTGCCATGCTTAATGCTTGTCATAGGGCCCGAGTGCCATGATTTCAGATCTGAAATTATTATGTGTCACCAATATATGTGTGTTTTAGATCCGATCTTGCAAGTTGTAGTTACCTACTATGTGTTATGACCCGGCAACCCCGGAGTGACAATAACCGGAACCACTCCCGGTGATGACCAAAGTTTGAGGAGTTCATGTGTTCACCAAGTGCTAATGCGTTGTTCCGGTTCTTTATTAAAAGGAGAACCTTAATATCCTGTAGTATCCTTTTGGACCCCGCAGCCATGGGAGGGATGGACAATAGATGCCATGCAAGTTCTTTTCCCTAAGCATGTATGACGACACACGGAATGCATGCCTACATCACATTAACGAACGGGAGCTAGCCACATATCTGTCCGTGTTATAACTGTTGCATGATGAATGTCATCCAAGCAAATGACGGACCCATTGCTTATGAGTTTGTCCTACTGGTGCTGTTACTTGTTTTGCTCTGCTGTTGTTACTACTGTTGCTGCTACTGTTACTTGCTCTGCTGCTGCTACTGTTACTTGCTACTTCTGTCACTACTACTGTTCCTTGCCACTGCTGTTACTCGTTACACTGCTGCTACCTGCTACAATTTTGATTCACTAGTCGTTGTCGGGAACAGACAATTTCCCTCAACGGGCAACTTCTGGCGCCATTCATACGACAGTTAGGAATAGTGTGCCGTCAACACATCGTTGTTATCATACTACTTTGCTGCTGACTCTTTGCTTGCAGATACTAATCTTTCAGGTGTGGTTGAATCTGACACATTCAGCTGCTAATACTTGAGAGTATCCTCTCACCTCCTATTCGCGTATCAACAAATTGGGTCGAATACTCTACCCTCAAAAACTGTTGCGATCCCACGCGCTGGTGGGCCGTCAACAACATTCTTCTAGTTTCGTAGCCGGGGAGTGCTAGCAACATTCTTCTGGTGCCGTTGCAAGGGAAGGTCTGTTGTCACACGGAGTCAGCATTTTTCTGGCGCCGTTGCCGGGGAGGTATTGCTATATTCTCTGAGTCACTTGGGATTTATATCTGCTGATCACTATGAAGAATATGAAGGATCCGAAAGCCAAAGTCTTGCCCTCAACTACGAGGGGAGGTAAGGAACTACCATCTAGCTCTGCACTTGATCCACCTTCAGTTATGAGTAAGTTTGTGACATCACCTCATGCTAGAAATCTTGATATGTCGCCTATGCTTGATGATGCTTATGATGCTACTGCTAGAGATACTATGCCTGATGATGCTATGCTTGATACTATGCCTGATGCTATGCATGATACTGCTAGAAATACTATGCTTGATGATGCTATGCTTGATACTGCTAGAGATGGTATGCTTGATACTGCTAGAGATGCTATGCCTGATACTGCTTTGCCTCATGATGCTAGAGATGCTATTTTGCCTAATGTGCCACTAGGGGTATTCCTTGATGCTCATATTTCTAGATTTACTGCCAATGCTCGTGATGCTTCTGAAACTGCCGATACTATTGAGATAGAACCTGCTTTTGCTCCTACTAGATCTAGCTCTCCTAGATATGAATTGCCTGATATACCTGAGGGTTACGTTATGGAGGGAGAGATAGGTGAAGATTGTCTTGCGTGTAAGGATGCCTATGACGTTGAGAAATTACTTCGCAAGTGGAAGGAAAAATCTGTGAAAGCTAGGAGAAATACGACCCGAAGTTTGCCACTTCACCTATCTTTGTCACCGATAAGGTTTATGAATTCTGTGTCGACCCTGAGATAATCTCTCTAGTCGAATCTGATCCTTTCCACGGTTATGAGTCTAAAACGGTCGTAGCCCATCTTACCAAACTACAGGATATAGCCACCCTTTTCACTAGTGAGGAGAAGATCCGCCACTACTATATCCTTAAGCTGTTTCCTTTCTCTCTAAAGGATGACGCTAAAGCCTGGTTCACTTCTCTTGCTCCTGGATGTGTGAGTAGTCCCCAGGATATGATCTATTACTTGTGTGAGAAATATTTCCCTGCCCATAAGAAGCAAGCTGCCTTGCAGGAAATATAAAACTTTGCTCAACTCAAAGAATAGAGTCTCCCACAAGCTTGGGAGAGGCTCGTCCAGCTACAGAATGCTTTGCATGATCACCCTCTTAAGAAGAACGAGATACTTGATATCTTCTATAACGGACTTACCGATGCTTCTGAAGACCACCTAGATAGTTGTGCCGGTTGTGTTTTTAGGGAACGAACTGTAGAACAAGTTGAGACTCTACTGAATAACATCTTGATCAACGATAATGCTTGGACTATCCCCGAACCACCTCCTAAGCCAACTCCAAAGAAAAGAGGTATTCTAGTCCTCAGTCCCGAAGATATGCAAGAAGCCAAGAAATCAATGCAAGAGAAAGGCATTAGATCTGAAGATGTCAAAAATCTACCACATATCAAAGAGATCCATGGTCTCGATAACCCGATACAGGTAGTAGAATTAAATTCCTTGCGTAGGTTTGATGAGAGTTATATTCCTTTTGATAAACCTGCTAGCCTATGCTTTGATGAATTTGACAACTTTGTTGCCAAACAACAGAGTTTCAATGATTATGTTAGCAGACATTTGGAACAAAGTACTTGTATGCTTAGTCATTTAAGTGCTTGTGTAGACAGAAATGTCAATGATCTGAAGCTTCTGAGTAAACATGCCTCTATGATTACTACTCAGGTAGAACAAGTACTTAAAGCTCAGAATGACCTGCTCAATGAATTAAATGACAACTCTGTCAAAGTCATTACTAGAGGAGGCAAAATGACTCACGAACCTTTGTATCCTGAGGGTCATCCTAAGAGAATCGATCAAGATTCTCAAGGAATTGATGCAGATGCATCCAGTCATCCTAAGGAGAAGAAGAAGGATGATAGAAACCTGCATGTTAGTTCACCAAATACTGTCACGCCTAAAGAACCAAATGATATTTCTGCGTCTGATGCAGAAACACAATCTGGTGATGAACATGAACCTGGTGACAATATGGACAACGATGTTCATAATGATGCTCAACCTAGCAATGATAAGGATGTGGAGATTGTGGTTAATCCTGATAACCCACAACCTAAGAGATATGATAAGAATGACTTCACTGCTAGGAAGCATGGTAAAGAAAGAGAGCCATGGGTTCAGAGACCTATGCCCTTTCCTCCTAAGCCATCCAAGAAAAAGGATGATGAGGATTTTGAGCGCTTCATTGAAATGATAAGAACCGCTTTTCTGCACATGCGGTTAGTTGATATGCTCAAAATATCTCCGTATACCAAGTACATGAAAGATATCGTGACCAATAAACGGAAGATACCAGATCTTGAGATCTCCACCATGCTTGCCAATTAAGCGTTCAAAGGTGGAACTCCTAAGAAACTTGGTGATCCCGGAGTGCCCACTATACCTTGCTCCATTAAAGGAAACTATGTAAGAACTGCCTTATGTGACCTTGGAGCCGGAGTTAGTGTTATGCCTCTCTCTCTTTATCGTAGACTTGAACTGGATAAGTTGACACCCACTGAAATTTCTCTGCAAATGGCCGACAAATCAACTTCTTTCCCTGTCGGCATTTGCGAGGATGTGCCTATTGTGGTTGCTAACACCACTATCTTAACAGACTTTGTTATCTTGGATATTCCCGAGGATGATGCCATGGCGGTCATCCTTGGAAGACCCTTTTTTAAACACTTCAGGGGCTGTTATAGATTGCAACAAAGGCAATGTCACTTTCCATGTCAACGGTAATGAGCATACCGTGCACTTTCCGAAGAAAGGATATCAAGTACATTGCATCAATGCTATCGAAAAAACTTCATCGATTCTTCTTGGGAGCTTTGAATGCCCTATTCCTCGTGTCAAGATGAAGTATGATTTGCTTGTTGGGGAGATTCATATCCCCATTGAGGTGACTTAGTGGCTATTCGAAAAATTCTCCGTTCTCTCTTGCGATTCGATAAAGTTTTGCCATAAGGATTTGATCAACCCATTGACGGATTTCTTTCGATGACCATGAGATGGATGAATCAAAGAGTCACATACCTCTGTTTTAAGCTTTCATTTTCTTTTGCTCAGAAGAAAAATGATAGGTTTAGTTCAGTTTTCCCTGTTTTCTGTTTTAGCGTCCCGGAGAAAAATACCTCAAAAATAAAAGTTCTCCGATGGTCCTGAAAATCTAGTATGATTTTTTTTGGAATATTTGAAAAATACTGGGACAAAGAGCTGGCCTGGGGGCCACCCCAGTGGGCCACAAGCCCTGTCACCGCGGGCTACCCCCCTGGCCACGAGGAGCAAGCTTGTGGGGCCCATCCTCTTCTTCTTCTTCCTCCAGAAAAAATTGTTTCACAGCTCAAACCCGTGTTCTTGCTCATTTGGTTGTGATTTTCGATCTCCTTGCTCAAAGCACCATTCTCCGAACCGTTTTGGGGAAATTGCTCCTTGGTAAATGACTCCTCCATTGGTCCAATTAGTTTTTTCTCTAGTGCTTTATCCTTCGCGTATTCTTGCTACCTTGGGGACCCTGTTCTTGAGCTTGAAATGTTGATTTTAGCTGGTCCGAAGTAGTTTTAGCGCATGATACGGTCTCTAGGCATTGGTGGGAGTAGTTGCTACAAGGTGTGGTTGGTCTTTATTCACTTTTCTCTTGAACTTCAAAATTTCAGCAAAGAGAAATTATGTTCACGAGGAAGTTTCATGGTGGTTCCTCAAGTAAGAAGGGTCCTCGTCTTTCTTTTGGGAGCCCGATCCTTATCAACTAAGGGACGCACCGGTACAACCTTGTGAATGGCCTTCCGATGAGTTCATGATCGAAGCAGGCTTCAAGGATGAGTTTGATACACTTGTCCGCAATGCCGGGTTAGAAGAATTCCTCTCAGATAAATGTGAACAGTATGCTTTGCTCACTGCCTCTTTCGTACGTAGATTTAAATTTTCAGTTGGTTGTGACTCATCCATACTGTTTGACTTGTATGATAAATCCTATGCCATGGATTTGGAGGATTTCAATAGGATTTGCAAAATACCCGATGAGGGTAATCTTAAAGATCCTGCTAAATCTTCGGTTAGAGATTTTTTTCTCTAGTATATTTGTTGGAGAAACTAGAGACATCACGCAAGCTACCATAGGAAGCATTCATTTCCCTGCCTTGCACTACTTTGCCCTCTTCATAGGTAGATGCATTAACAGTAAGGTTGAACATTGTCACCTATGCGCTTCCGACCTTAGTATCCTTAAGAGTGCAGTTACGGGTGACAAAATCTTCAACATGGGAGCTATTATAGCAAGGAGGCTGCATAAAAACGCTATTGAGGGAGATTTCTTTGGCGGCATCTATGCCACCCGCATAGCAAATTTTCTTGGAGTACCCATCCGCGCAGGAGATCCCCCGCTCCATACAACCTTCCTTGACCGCGTCGCTCTGACACGCTACCAGTTTCTTGAGAGGGATGATGAATCCCTCCTTTACCGATTGATATTTAACCGGCAGCGTGTTTTCCATATTACCCTTCCTGCTCCTGCTTTCTATGACTTTCAGGTTAAACGGAGATACTACATAACTATAGGAGAGACAAAGGAGTATGAGAGGGAGGCGACGGCTGCTCGTCTTCGCGAGGCAGCTATTCAGGCAGTGGCTGCAGCGCTCCCGTATAACCCCGATTATGATTTTGGATTTTTCCAGTTCCGTCCTTGGGAGTAGACCAAGCTAGGCCAAAAGCCTAAGCTTGGGGGAGTACGTGTTCTCACCGACCTTACATTCATGCTTATGCTTTTACTTTGTTCGTCGGTGTTTACACTTTGCCACTGTATGATCCATGCTAGTTTATTTTTGTTTTCTTGTTTTGTGTCCTTTTGAGAAAACCCGAAAAGGTTTTCCTTTCTTCTTTTTGCTTTTTGGGAGCTTTCCCGTGTAAATAGTTTTCTTTTTCTTTGGGTCAAGGTAGAAGATATGGGTTACAATGTTTATTGGCTCTTGCATGCATACTTGTTTAGCTTTCAAAGAGCCATATTACTTTGTCTTCTCCTTTGTGTTTTCCTGCAAATTCAGCTTAGTCCAATGCACGAGCACGCTTATTATTGTTCACATCATTCGATCGTGCAAGTGAAAGGCAATAATGATGATATATGATGAAGTGACTGAGACGGGAAAAGCAGGTATGAGCTCTATCTATTATGTTTTTGTAAATATGACTAGCTTGTCGTCCCAGAGTCAGCTATGTTGTGAGAGAACCATGTTTGCAATGACAACTTAGAGATCATAGTTTTTGATGCCATGCTTATTTAGCTAGGAGCTTATAATGGTTTGTCTTGAATGCCAACATAGATTTTGAGATGACTATGATGTAGTATGATAGGATGGTATTCTCCTTTGAATGTTTCAAGCGGTTTGACTTGGCGCATGTTCATGCATGTAGTTGAAACAAAATCAACATAGCCTCTATGATGTTCGTGTTCATGGTGATTTATATCCTGTTCATGCTTGCATTCAATGTTAGTCAAACTCATTGCATCTTGATGACTGTTGTCGCTCTCTAGTTGGTCGCTTCCCAGTCTTTTGCTAGCCTTCACTTGTACTAAGCGGAATACTGCTTGTCCATCCACTTCCATAAACCCAAACGTTTTTCCATGAGAGTCCACCATACCTACCTATTTGCGGTATTTACCTGCCGTTCCAAGTAAATTTGCATGTGCCATTGTCCAAACCTTCAAGAAATAATCTGTTTTGCAAGCCCGAACCACTCATGTGGTGACAGGGGGCTATTGATATCTTCCATGCTAGGTGTGTTATCCTCGACATGTGTTTATTCACTGTCATTCACGAGAAAGGGGCCGGTAATTGGAATGACCAGTTCCACGCTTAAATCAAAAACATAACTGTAAAACAAGGCTCCCCGTGGATTGATGTTAGTATGGACGGTACCCGAGGATTCGGTTAGCCGTGGAGTGTGATTCATTGGTGGTGGGGGAGTTAAAACTTTACTTTTTTGTTTGGGAACCGCCTATAGCATGAGTAGCGTGGAAGATATTGAGAACTCTTGGTCATTGCGTTGACAACGAAAGCATGCCACCCAAAATTATTATCTCTGTTTTCAAAGCTTGAGCTCTGGCACCTCTGCAAATCAATGCTTCCCTCTGCGAAGGGCCTGTCTATTTATTTTCCTGTTGAGTCATCCTCTTCTTATAAGCACCAATTAGAGAGCACCTTTGTCATTTTTATGCTTTGCTTTTGATTAATATTGAGTATGACTATGACTGGATCTTCGTTGCTATGAATTACAATGTTTAGTCAGCCCTTGATCTTTGAAAGTGCTCTGCATTTATGTTTTGCGGTCTCAGAAAGAGCTAGCGAGATACCACCTATTCATATTGCTTCATGCTTGTCTTGATTGAATTGTTGGTGTTTGAAACTCATTATTATTTGATCGCTATCTGATTATGCCATTGATATTAGTTCACCGTGAGACCTTTGTGTCACTTGCTTATGTGGTTAACTTGTGATCTTGCTGAATTTATGGTTATGAGTTAGACATAGTTGCAACAACAAGATCAAACAGAGTTTGTCAAAGTTTTTTTTTTCTCTCTCAGTTTGTCAACTGAGTTTCTTGAGGACAAGCAAGATTTTAAGCTTGGGGTAGTTTGATACGTCTCCATCGTATCGACTTTCCCAAACTCTTTTGCCCTTGTTTTGGACTCTAATTTGCATTATTTGAATGGAACTAACCCGGACTGACGCTGTTTTCAGCAGAATTGCCATGGTGTTGTTTTTGCATAGAAATAAAAGTTCTCAGAACGTCTTGAAAATTTACGGAGAATTTTTCTGGAAAATATGAAAAATACTTGCGCAAAGATCCACCAGAGGGGGTGGGCCAGTGGGCCACAAGCCTTGTTGCCGTGGCCACCCCCCTGGCCGCGGCAACCAAGCTTGTGGGGCCCACGTGGCTCTGCCGCCCCAATCTCAGCTCTATAAATTCACTTTCGCTCGGAAAAAAATTAGAAGAGAAGATTTCGTCGCGTTTGCGATACGGAGGCGCCGCCACATCCTGTTCTTTTTCTGGAGGACAGATCTGGAGTCCGTTTTGGGCTCCGGAGAGGGGAAATAGTCTCCATCGTCATCATCAACCTTCTTCCCTCTCCAATTCCATGAAGCTCTTCATTATTTGTGAGTAATCTATTCGTAGGCTCACTGGGCGGTGATGAGTAGGATGACATCTATCATGTAATCGAGTTAGTTTTGACGGGGATTGATCCCTAGTATCCACTATGTTCTGAGATTGATGTTGCTACTACTTTGCCATGCTTAATGCTTGTCACTAGGGCCCGAGTGCCATGATTTCAGATCTGAAATTATTATGTGTCACCAATATATGTGTGTTTTAGATCCGATTTTGCAAGTTGTAGTTACCTACTATGTGTTATGACCCGGCAACCCTGGAGTGACAATAACCGGAACCACTCCCGGTGATGACCATAGTTTGAGGAGTTCATGTGTTCACCAAGTGCTAATGCGTTGTTCCGGTTCTTTATTAAAAGGAGAACCTTAATATCCTGTAGTATCCTTTTGGATCCCGCTGCCATGGGAGGGATGGACAATAGATGTCATGCAAGTTCTTTTCCCTAAGCATGTATGACGACACACGGAATGCATGCCTACATCACATTGACGAACGGGAGCTAGCCACATATCTCTCCGTGTTATAAATGTTGCATGATGTATATCATCCAAACAAATCACCGACCCATTGCCTACGAGTTTGTCCTACTCCTGCTGTTACTTGTTTTGCTTTGCTGCTGTTACTACTGTTGCTGCTACTGTTACTTGCTCTGCTGCTGCTACTGTTACTTGCTACTTATGTCACTACTGTTGTTCCTTGCCACTGCTATTACTCGTTATACTGCTGCTACCTGCTACAATTTTGATTCGCTAGTCGTTGACGGGAACAGAGAATTTCCGTCAACGGGCAACTTCTGGCGCCATTGATACGACAGTTAGGAATAGTCTGCCGTCAACAGATCGTTTCTGACACCGTTGTTACCATACTACTTTGCTACTGACTCTTTGCTTGCAGATACTAATCTTTCAGGTGTGGTTGAATCTGACACATTCAGCTGCTAATACTTGAGAGTATCCTCTCACCTCCTATTGGCGTATCAACAAATTGGGTCGAATACTCTACCCTCGAAAACTGCTGCGATCCCACGCGCTGGTGGGCCGTCAACAACATTCTTCTAGTTTCATAGCCGGGGAGTGCTAGCAGCATTCTTCTGGTGCCATTGCAAGGGAAGGTCTGTTGTCACACGGAGTCAGTCGCCACCTAGGACTTCAGCGATGAACCGGTCGCGGCTGCGGACCGATCCAAGCCGGCTAGGGGCCTCGGAAATTGGAGTAAGGCCGTATGCGGAGTTATACTCGCGCTGCGTACCCTCCATCCGACGCTTTGCCGAGGCTACGGTGATGCCCTCCTCTAGGGTACGCTTGCGAGCCTCCTCCAGTGAGGCCCAGGCGTCAACAGGGTTTGCGGAAGCTGTGACGGGTGTCTTCAGGCCAGCGATGGCGTCCCGAAGAGTATCGGCGGTGGCAGCAGCAGGCTCACCAACATCTGCTGATGCCTTGCCGGGAGCCGTGCTGGTGCCGGCGCCGATAGCCATCACCTCCACGACGTTGGAGGCGGCAACAACGTGGTACGGGGTAAAGAACTCCACCGACGACGGAGGGCCGTCGAAGACAAGGATGTTGCTAGGATATACGTCATGGAGAGGCGTCTCGGCGATAGAGAGCCTGCTGAAGCTGGTGCAGAGCGCCTCAACGTCAAAGTCCTCGCCGAAGTAGCGTGGACCGTCGTTGAGACGTAGGTCGCTGAAGAGAACGCTGAGGTTCTCCATGGCAGCAACGGCGACACTAGGAAGCGCCTCGTCATCAGAATATTCATCCGAATCCACATGGCGGACGGGGACGTCGATCATCATCGGTGCTTCGTTGAAAGCGGGCTCCACGGGCATGCAAACTGATCCGGACGCGATGCATCCTGTGGTGTAGGTGCGGGGCCCCACCCAGCGCGTAAAGCCAGCCGATGTTGCGATCGGCCCCACGGTGGGCGCCAAATGTCGGTGAATACTCACAACATATGCCATAGGTAGGCTAAAGTCGGTGAGAACCGAAGGGACAAAGGTGGGCACTGGGAACGAGGTTGGTACACGCATGGAACGCACGATGTACCCAGGTCCAGGGCTCTCCGTAGAGATAATACCCCTAGTCCTGCCGGAGTGTTTTATGTGTATGAACGGAGTATGGAGTTGCTCCTGGAGCTGTGTTGGGAGGAGGAAGAGGGGAGCAGCCGGCTCGTCTCTGCCACTCTCTCTGTGGTTGGTGAGTGTGTAGTGTTGTTCGATTGTGGAATGATCGGCCCCCCTGCATGGAGGACGACCGGGGGGTTTTATAGACGAACCTGCCGGCCTACAGTATGGATAAAGGGTACAAGTGTGGGACCCGACTGGCAGCCTCGCCGGCTAGCCATGGGCCCACTAGAGTCTTGGCTTGTCGTTTGAGGGGCCCGCCGGCTGCATGGTCTCGATTGGCAGTGGGACCCGCCGGCTGGCCAATGAAGCTCTTGCGTAAGGTCGACGCCAAGCACGCGATGTACGTCAAGCGTCGTCCAGCGAAATTCGTCATGGGCAGGTAGTACGGCCGCCTCCACTGTTCCCCACGCCGAGTGCATCAACGGAGTGGGAGTGCGACGGTCCGACACTATGCTAGGTGATGGATCATAGCCGGGGTAGGTCAGCGGCGTGGCCGCCGACGCTCGTACCTACCGGGTCCCCGATCCAGTACCTTTGCTGACGCGTAGCTACCTTTAATCGTAAGGTCCCATCCTGACCTACGACCTGATGTGACTTGTGATCCTTGGCCGGCTAGCCTGCTTGGGTGGCCGGCTTGGGCGCGACTGCCTCATTCCTAGCCGGCTGGTTGGACCAGGCCGGCTCAGAAGAGGTAACTGTCTTGACTCTAGCCGGCAGGGGTTGCCTGGCCGGCCAAAGGGATGGTCGTCTCGTCCTCTAGCCGGCAGGGGTTGCCTGGCCGGCCGGAAGACTTGGGCCTTGGGAAACCGTATATGTTCATGTCCTTTGGACCGGAAATGAAGGAGCAGGCTTGATGAGCCTACCCCGGGGTTATCCCCCCGACACTCTGCACCCCCATGCGCGCCACGGTGAGTCACCGGCGCTCCCGAATCTGCTCACCGTCGCGGGCCTATAAATAGCCCTCCCCCTTGCTCCAGCACCCCTCAGATAGCTTCGCCGAATCCACCAGCACCTCCATAGCCACCCCAACAAACCAGCAGAGCCCTGTTGCTCGAGATTGACCGAGGCCCCTCTGTCTCGGAGCTCCGGTCGATCTCCAGCTACACTACGTCTCCTGCGCCCCTCGACCCACCAAACTGCCCCCCTTGACTCGAGGAAGCTTTCCCCAAACTCGCCCGAGCTTTTCCGTGTCTCTAGCCACCCCCTCGACCATTTCCCGAAACCCCTCTGCCATGGCCTCCTCGTCGCCGGCGAACCCCTGCCTCCCCGTCGTTGTTTCGACCACCAGTAGGTAGGCGACGGTCAGGCGGATCCATTCCCGTGTTCATTAGGGTTTGAGCACGTCGGCAACCTCGTCGGCGTCCTCCTCCTCCACTCTGGCTTGAGGTAGGAGACGACCCCGACAGGTGTGCCCCACCTATCGGTGGCCCAGCCTCCTCCCCCGCGCTGGCCTCGGCCACTGACCGCAGGGCCCCGTGCGTCAGGTTCAAACCTGACGGCGCGCGCTTGGTGAGGCCATCAGCTGGCCATGGGCCAGCCCAGCTGTGGGCCGAGCCAGGCCAGGAGCTGGCCTGTTTTTATTTTTATTTTAAAACTTGGATTTCTAAGATTTTTATAAAAACATTTAACCAGTGTAAAAATATAATTCTTCCACTGTTATTTTTCTAAAAATGTGTAGTATTTAATGATATGCTTAGATGAATTTTTCCAGCAACTATTTTATTTTACAATATTAAAAAGGGCTAAAATGGAATTGTTTTGCTTCTGCTTGGTTGTTTTCAAAAATATCCCTTCAAGGAAAATTAAGGCAAGTATTTTTAAAATGATATCTTAGATTTATGAGTAATAGGGAACATTTTTTAAATGACTTTGTGGGCTGTTTCTCTGTGGGCTATTCCTTATTTATTGTTTTATCGACGATAGAAAATCTGTGTGACGAGGGAATCGGAGCGGAAGACCTCGAAGACCTGGGATACTTAGCTGACCAAGGCAAGCAACCCTTTGACCATGACTGAGCATATCTTACCTTGCATGTTATAATAGCAAGTATTCCCGTTGCATATGATCATAAGTGTCGGTAATCATTTGATGTGATTTTACCGAAGGCTCCCCCGAAGCACATGCATTGAGCTTGACTCTACCCCTTAGGGTCATGCTAATACCATGTTGACAAGTAAAGATAGAAGTAGTATTATTCATGAGCATGATGTTGTCCTAAAGCAAGAGTTTATGAAAACCCCATCGGGTGCCACTAATGCCCGAGGGTGATGATGAGTTAGGTTGTCACTTTTGGTGAAGTGATGCACCCGGTATTTGTGTGAGTAAGGTTTCGGAAATGGGATTAGATTTATGACATGTCGACCGTCCCAACCTTACCAGTACGACCACATTACCCTTTATGGGACAGGGCTATGTTAATTACTCTGGTCGGTGCTAGCAAAGAGCCACATTACTAGTGGCGCGAGTGATGTGTGGCCACTCTCGTGATGGGGTCGTGCCAGGTAGGACGGCTATGCCATTTTTATGAATTCTAGTCACACCGTTGGTCCCTGCATGGTTGGTACTGTCCAGAGTTGGAGCTCATAAGACGTACAACATGTGGGCTGGGTACCAATCGAGTGGACCTCTTTGTCTAGTATCGTCAGGGGAAAGGCATTGATCGGGTACTTACCTCGGGTGTGTGATATACCGCGAGTCGTGGATGACACGGAAGTTTCCCGGATCTCGTGGGTCCAGCGTACTACCTCTGCAGAGTGTAAACTATTCGAATAGCCATGTCCACGGTCAAGGACAGTTGGCTAATCCTTCTTAAACTACGTCCTGATATTTCCGCATAAGCCAAGTGTGCGTGAGTTGTGTGTGGTGATAAGAAAAGTGCTGTTATGATAGCAATGCTATGACCAAGTTTGGTGACTTGGCATATAGGGTGAACTCGGATGGTTCAACCCTCACCAGATATGTTGATATTTGTAACCTGTTCTTCAAGAGTAATTCTTTAACTTGATGCATATTCATGATCATTCCACCCCGATGAGTTATACTAGTAATGCATGATATTGTTATCCTTCACTTTCATTGTTCATATCATGGGCTGTTTGCGAGTACATTCAAAGTACTCATTGGCTTGCCACTGGTTATGTTATTGACCAGACATGGAAGGACCGGAGTTTGGAGATGAGTATGTCTTCGGCGACACCCCTGCGAACTAGGACGCTTTCGAGTCAGAATGCCTATCGGTGTAGGCTTGATGGCATGGGAACCCGCTTAGCCCCTTTGTTTTCCGCTATTAGTGTACTCGTGTGATTTGGCCTTAGGCCCTGTCTTGTGAACTTGACCCTTCGGTCACGTGTTGTAATAATAATCGGTACTCAGATGTAAGACTCTTTATTCAGTATCTGTGTTCGGTGAGCATTGATCTCTGGGATCATTGAGCACGGCGATTCTCGACTAGTAAGTCGGGGTCCCCACAGATCAGAGCCATCCCGACTATAGGAAGCCTTAGGTAGCATGGGCGATAGCCGGACAATTAGTGCACATAGATCGACCCGAGAACCGCACCCCCTATATATTTCTAACCCTCTCCTCTACACCTTGTAGATGACCGCCGTACCCGAGACGATTCTGGAAACGGGCTTTCCTCTGCTTTTGAGTGATAGCCTCGAGAAGTGTCAAGTGCGTCGCACGCCCATCTTTCTCTACCACGAACACTGGGTCAACGCCGACACCAAGGAGTATCATGTGGACGTGATAGTGAAGGCTAATGACTCCCCAACTAGCTGGTTCTTTGAAGGGCCACAAATGGAGGATCTGATGTTGGCCGTGGAGACTGCAGCACGAGAGGCACTCGTGCGACTCCGCGACATCCTTCATGAGATGGAGAATGAACCCGCTACTCGTCACCTACCTTTTGTTAAGGATAAGATAGACGGAATCTGGACACTCAACCCCTCATCTGAGGACGGGATGCCATTAAGGTTTGAGACCTACTTCACCCTCTCCTCAGACACCTTGGCGCATCTTTTGATCAAGGAGTCAACTAGGATTCGCCAAGATCTGCACCAAGTTAAGGACCTACTTAGTATGGAGAAGATGAAGAACAACAAGGCGAAGAAAGAAGGAGCACCTGTAATATCACCTGGCTTTTCTTTCTGAGGAGGAATACCCCCTCTTCAGGATGTTCCTCTTCAGAGTCGACGTTTAACCGCAGAAGAGTACGCTGAGCTTTTCGCTACCTCACCAACCAAGAGACGTCGAGATGGTCTACTTCCTTCCGCTACTCCTTCGAGGAAGGGAAGCACTAATGAAGATGAAGACAGAGATGAAGATGAAGACGAAGATCCCACACAGCCGGCTTATGAGACCGCGCAGTCGATCGCTTAGCAGCGTAGGATGTACCGAACGTAGGAGTTCTTGTATCAGGATTTTATGACCCGGATGTTGTCTGAACCTGTTGGATGCATGTCGCATTCTGCCTTGTGCAGCTTGTGAGCGACTGCATCGCTTGATTTTAAATTAATGCAGTAGTTCTTTTCAAAAACCTTTGTCATAAAACCTTGCACACTAGCACACACCAGACCCCCTCTTTACTAGAACGTCATCCCTTCCGAGTGCAACCGGTTCAGCAGAATTTGACCTGTCTACTCCCCTGACAGGATGGTGAATGCAACTCGCAACAGCACTTTCGGCAACCCCGGCTCTGCCTCTTCAGGACAGCAACAGGGAACCGGAGGGGAAGCTCAAGCTGGAGATCACCATGAGCAGCAAGACGATGTTCCTCCGCCGCCGCCTCCCCCTGAAAGCTTGACCATGGCTCAGTTCCTTCAAGCTCTTCGGGAGGAGCGTCAATCCAACAATGCCGCTATCCGGCAGCTGGCTCAAACTTTGGTGAACCACCCGTCGCAGAATGGGAATGGCAATGTTCGCTCAACTCTCTCTGAGTTTATGCGGACTACGCCGCCCATATTCACGGAGACGACTGAGCCCTTGGATGCCGATGACTAGATCCGCACTACCGAAGACCTTCTCGCAGTGGTCAAGGTCACTGACGACAACGAGAAAGTTCTCTATGCAACCCACTGTCTCGGAGGCACAACCAGAGCCTGGTGGGACGGATTTCAGATCATGCGAGCCGGGCAAGTCATCACTTGGGCCGTGTTCAAGGATGGATTCCACGCCGCTCACATCCCTCCGGGGATGATGAACATTAAGAAGCGGGAATTCCGAGCCTTAAGGCAAGGCAGTGGATCAGTCAAGGAGTATTTGTAGAAGTTCAACCTTCTATCAAGGTATGCACTTGAAGATGTCAGCACTGAGGCTGCCAAAGTGGACCGCTTTATGGAAGGACTGCAGCAATCAGTCTAGTATCAACTGGTTGTTTGTGAATGTTGGACCTTCAGTGACCTGGTTAATAAGGCTCTTATGTTGGAAGACAAGCGTCGTGCAATGGACGACACCCGTAAGCGCAAGCTAATAAGTAGTGGAGGACCGATCAACTCGAAACCACGACCATGGCAGTCAGCCCCAGCAAGACCCAACTATCAGCAGCATCAGTACAAGCATCCAACATTCCACCAGAATTACCAACCTCAGCAAGTCAGCGTCAAGCCAGCAAGCACTCCGCCAAACAACGGTGGGAGCAAGACCAACCTTCCAGCGCAAGTTACCTATTTCTGGTGTGGACAACCAGGGCACTATTCCAGACAGTGCCCCAATAAGAAACCAGATGTTCCGCGCCCCAATGCGCCAAATCCAGGCCAAGGAGCACCAGGCAGGAACTAGGCTCCCCGCAATCAGCAGTATCACAGCAAGGGGCGGATTAATCATATTTCCGTGGAAGAGGCCGAGAAGGGTCACAAGAGCATCAAAGGTATCAAGAAGAAGGTTTCAGAAGGCAAGGCCCCAGGATTCTTGGAGGATGATCAAGGAGTGGTGTAGTTTGGGAAACGTTTATGCGTACCCAACAAGGCCGAACTCAAGGAACTCATCCTACGGAAAGCACATGATACACCCTACTCCATTCACCCCGGTGGTACCAAGATGTATCAAGATATCTGAGAAAGATTCTGGTGGCACAACATGAAGAGGGAAATCGCGTCATATGTGGCCATGTGCATGGTGTGTCAGCAAGTTAAGGTTGAGCATCAACGACCCGCAGGACTGCTACAACCTCTCCAGGTGCCGGAATGGAAGTGGGACAAGGTAGGGATGGATTTCATTACCGGTCTACCAAGGTCTAGCAAGGGACATAACTCGATATGGGTTGTTGTCGACCATTTGACCAAAGTGGCCCATTTCATCCGTGTCAACACCACTTATGATGGGAACAAGTTGGCTAGTCTCTATATCGAGCGCATAGTAAGCCTTCATGGAGTTCCCAAGGAGATTGTATCTGACCGAGGCACGCAGTTCAGCTCAAGGTTTTGGAAGAAACTTCAGGAAGCCCTCGGTACCAAGCTCTCTTTCAGCACCGCCTTCCACCCGCACACGGGAGGACAAACGGAAAGGGTGGATCAGATACTCGAAGATATGCTCCGCGCATGCGTCTTAGCGCATGGAGCCAAATGGGAAGATTGTCTGCCGTTCGTTGAGTTTTCATACAACAACAGCTACCAGTCTAGTCTCCAGATGGCCCCGTTCGAAGTGCTGTACGGACGGAAATGCCGCACCCCGCTCAACTGGTCAGAAACCGGAGATGGGCTGATTTTCGGACCAGAAGTTTTGCACCGGGCACAAGAGAAGGTGCAACTAGTCCAAGAATATCTGAAGGCAGCCAAGTCGCGACAAAAGAGTTATGCGGACTCTCGCCGCAGGAATGTGGAGTTCATTCCCTGAGATCTGGTGTACCTCTCTGTCACACCTCTCAAGGGAACCAAGCGTTTCCACGTTAAGGGGAAACTCGCTCCAAGGTTCATTGGGCCATTCAAGATCACGGCAAGGCGTGGAGAGGTCGCTTATCAGCTGGAATTACCTCTGGAACTTTCGGGTGTGCACAATGTTTTCCACGTGTCACAGCTTCGGAAGTGTCTCTAGACGCCAAATTGTTCTGATCCTTATAAGGACATTGATCACCGGGCCATTGACCTTCAGTCTGATCTCACCTACCGTGAGAGGCCAATCTGCTTTTTGGATGAAGCAGAGCGATGCACTCGAAGCCGCACCATCAAGTATTTCAAGGTTCAATGGAGCAACCACACCGAAGCCGAATCTACATGGGAGCGTGAAGACTATCTCCGATCTGAGTTCCCAGACCTTTTTAGCACCTAGCTTAGGAATCTCGGGGACGAGATTCTTGTAAGGGGGATAGGTCTGTCACACCGTGTTTTTGCTATCACCTGTCTGTGTTGTAAAATTATGAGCTTGTTAAAACTTTTTCCAAACTAATGTTGTGAGTGCCATGATTGACATTGTATGCTTGTATGCTTGATCATGTGAGGTTTTAAAACCCTAAATTCCTTTTGGTATTTTACTGATTTCCAAAACCTTCGATAACCAAAGTAAAACCACCTTGAGTTGTACTGCATGTCTTTGATAACAAGCAGAGCTACTACTCATATTTGGTAATCTGATTTTTACCTATCTTTATATTTCAAAACCACAAAAATAATTATTTTTGTGAGTATTTTCCTAATTAAATAACCTGTCCATTTCTAAGGCCAGAATTGGTATTCCAACATGGAAAAATACTGTTCTGCCTTGGAAAAATCTGATTAAATTTAGAGATGATCACACGGACATATATTTTCCATACATAAGATTTTAAACCCCATTTTATATTATATCTATTGATTAAAACTGTAAAAGCTATTTCTGTCTGTTTTGGCATTTTGAAATATTTCAAAGGAAATATTCTCAATAAATTCCTAGAAAATTCCAGTGTTGTCCCTAAGCCTTGTTTGGTGTCGACATAAAGTATCACCTTGATCAAAGGTGGATAAGGACCCCAAATAACCCAAAAACCATGTCTGTCCAGAATCAAGTTAGAGCAACTCTACATAACAAAGTTTGTCCAATGAGGCTAAAACTTTGCAGGAGTGTCTAATACCTCAAATAGGGTTCTACACCAAAATTGGGATTTGTGGGACTTAGTTTGCCCACACTCCCTTTGGAAGGAACATATCTGGTCATATTGGAGTGATTTCAAGTTTACAAAGCTAAACTTGTCCTTTGGAGCTCAAATTTGGTGGAACTCCATGGTTTACCACCAAAACCAAACCTGTTAAGTCTCAGCACCACTGGTGGGTGCAACCCCCTGTGTCCACTATCGAACACCTTTTGACAGATAGGAAAAAGCCACCTTAGCCACAGCTAAACCAAACTCCTTTGCTTCAAACTCTTAGATTAAGTAGCCAACACCTGTATCTAACCCCAGTCAACTGGCCCTTCACTGGTTCAAAGTGGAAAGGCCAAAAACCCCAATTTAGACCCCAGTTCATGACTGACAGCACCAGTATTTCTTGCCTCTTTTGACCAGCCGAAGCTCCCACTAAAACCAAACGGCTAGCCACACCCCCAGCAAGTGCCAGGACATGCTAGACACGTCCAAAGTGCCTCAAAGCGCACCAGCATGCCGTGGCATGCCAAAACTGCGCTCTGGGCGCGCTACAGGGAGTCACCGAGGTGGGGGCGACGCCCTCGGCCAGTTCCAGCCTCCCCCGAGATGTCCAACCTCCTCCCCGACAACCCCTCTGCGTCGGGCAAGCCTCAGGGGCCCTCCTCTCTCGTGCTAGAGCTCGCGCGACGCGTGCCCGTGCGCACCAGAATCGGCCAAGCTTGCGCGGCCACGAATGCTCGCCTTCTCTCTCCCTCTCTCTGCTACAGATGGTTCGGGCAGTCCAATACCACGTCCTGAGACCGTGGTTTCAACCCCGACCTCTCTCTGCACCCCCATGAGCGCCACGGTGAGTCACCGGCGCTCCCGAATCTGCTCACCATCGCGGGCCTATAAATAGCCCTCCCCCTCGCTCCAGCACCCCTCAGATAGCTTCGCCGCATCCACTAGCACCTCCCTAGCCGCCCAGCAAACCAACAGAGCCCCGATACTCGAGATCGACCGAGGCCCCTCCGCCTCGGAGCTCCGGTCGATCTCCGGCTACACGACGGCTCCTGCGCCCCTCGACCCACCAAACTGACCCCCTTGACTCCAGGAAGCTTTCCCCCAACTCGCCCAAGCTTTTCCGTGTCTCTAGCCACCCCCTCGACCACTTCCCGAAACCCCTCCGCCATGGCCTCCTCGTCGCCGGCGAACTCGTGCCTCCCCATCGTTGTTTTGACCACCAGCACGTAGGCGACGGTCAGGCGGACCCATTCCCGTGTTCATTAGGGTTTGAGCACGTCGGCAACCTCGTCGGAGTCCTCCTCCTCCTCTCTGGCTGGAGGTAGGAGATGACCTCGACAGGTGTGCCCCACCTATCGGTGGCCCAGCCTCCTCCCCCGCGCTGGCCTCGGCCACTGACTGTAGGGCCCCACACGTCAGGTTCAAACCTGACGGCGTGCGCGCTTGGGCAGGCCATCGGCTGGCCATTGGCCAGCCCAGCTCTGGGCCGAGCCAGGCCAGGAGCTGGCCTGTTTTTCTTTTTATTTTAAAACCTAGATTTCTAAGATTTTTATAAAAACATTTAACCAGTGTAAAAATACAATTCTTCCACTGTTATTTTTCTAAAAATGTGTAGTATTTAATGATATGCTTAGATGAATTTTTCCAGCAACCTATTTTACAATATTAAAAAGGGCTAAAATGGAATAGTTTTGCTTGTGCTTGGTTGTTTTCAAAAATATCCCTTCAAGGAAAATTAAGGCCAGTATTTTTAAAATGATATCTTAGATTTATCAGTAATAGGGAACATTTTTAAAATGACTTTGTGGACTGTTTCTGTGTGGGGTATTCCTTATTTATTGTTTTATCGACGATAGAAAATCCGTGTGACGAGGGAATCGGAGCGGAAGACCTCGAAGACCCCGGATACTTAGCTCACCAAGGCAAGCAACCCTTTGACCATGACTGAGCATATGCTACCTTGCATGTTATAATAGCAAGTATTCCTGTTGCATATGATCATAAGTGTCGGTAATCATTTGATGTGATTTTACCGAAGGCTCCCCCGGATCACATGCATTGAGATTGACTCTACCCCTTAGGGTCATGCTAATACCATGTTGACAAGTAAAGATAGAACTAGTATTATTCATGAGCATGATGTTGTCCTAAAGCAAGAGTTTATGAAAACCCCACCGGGTGCCACTAATGCCCGAGGGTGATGATGAGTTAGGTGGTCACTTTTGGTGAAGTGATGCACCCGGTATTTGTGTGAGTAAGGTTTCGGCAATGGGATTAGATTTATGATATGTCGACCGTCCCAACCTTACCAGTACGACCACGTTACCCCTTATGGGACAGGGCTATGTTAATTACTCTGGTCAGTGCTAGCAAAGAGCCACATTACTAGTGGCGCGAGTGATGTGTGGTCACTCTAGTGATGGGGTCGTGCCGGGTAGGACGACTATGCCATTTTTATGAGTTCCAGTCACACCGTTGGTCCCCGCATGGTTGGTACTATGCAGAGTTGGAGCCCGTAAGACGTACAACATGTGGGCTGGGTACCAATCGAGTGGACCTCTTTGTCTAGTATCGTCAGGGGAAAGGCATTGATCGGGTACTTATCTCGGGTATGTGATATACCGCGAGTCATGGATGACACGGAAGTTTCCCGGATCTCGTGGGTCCAGCGTACTACCTCTGCAGAGTGTAAACTATTCGAATAGTCGTGTCCACGATCAAGGACAGTTGGGTAATCCTGCTTAAACTACGTCCTGATATTTCCGCATAAACCAAGTGTGCGTGAGTTGTGTGTGGTGATAAGAAAAGTGCTGCTATGATAGCAATTCTATGACCAAGTTTGGTGACTTGGCATATAGGGTGAAATCGGATGGTTCAACCCTCAACAGATATGTTGATATCTATAACCTGTTCTTCAAGAGTAATTCTTTAACCTGATGCATATTCATGATCATTCCACCCCGATGAGTTATACTAGTAATCATGATATTGTTATCCTTCACTTTCATTGTTCATATCATGGGCTGTTTGCGAGTACATTCAAAGTACTCATTGGGTTGCCACTGGTTATGTTATTGACCAAACATGGAAGGACCGGAGTTTGGAGATGAGTATGTCTTCGGCGACACACCTACGAACTAGGACGCTTCCGAGTCAGAATGCCTGTCGGTGTAGGCTTGATGGCATGGGCACCCGCTTAGCCCTTTTGTTTTCCGCTATTAGTGTACTCGTGTGATTTGGCCTTAGGCCGTGTCTTGTGAACTTGACCCTTCGGTCATGTGTTGTAATAATAATCGGTACTCAGATGTAAGAATCTTTATTCAGTATTTGTGTTCGGTGAGCATTGATCTCTGGGATCACTGAGCACGGCGATTCTCGACTAGTAAGTCGGGGTCCCCACACCATGTACGATGATTATTGCGATGACATGTATGCTATAAACAGTGACAGTAACCATGAAACTTGTTATCATGATTTTAATATTCAAAGTGGTTATGTCAATCTAGTACCTCATGATTGTTATTTCGTTGAGTTTGCTACGACTATTATGAATAAGAAGAAGTTTGCTTATGTGGAGAGTGATAAATTTTCTATGCTTGAAGATAATGAAAAGAATGTTGTATGTGATAGTTATATTTTTGAATTCCTTCATGATGCTACTGAAAAAATTTATAAGGGAGGAACATATGCTTGTAGGAATTGCAATAACATCAAGTTTCCTCCCTATGTGTTCAAAGTTTTGAAGTTGTGCTTATTTTGCCTTCCTATGCTAGTTGATTCTTGTTCCCATAAATTGTTTGCTGACAAAATCCCTATGCATAGGAAGTGGGTTAGACTTAAATGTGCTTATCATGAGATTCATGATGTTCTTTTGCATGTTATAATTATTATTCCTATGTGAGCGTCATTTTTTTTTGACCTGCTACTGTAGGGAAAACCCCCCACAGCCATTTTCCTTTATTCCCATCTATGAGAGCAGTATGTACAAGAGAAGTTTTAGAATGTACAAGGGGAAGAAGAGTAAAGGATTAAAAACCTCAAGGAGGCAAAAAGGAAATCCATTTAAGGCGATCATCCCTGAAACTAGCCTTAGTTCTATGAGCTAACAGAGAAATGTCATGAATGAATCCAGATCTCCATTTTCTGAACTTTGGCTGCTCCTGGTTGAAGACCTTTGCATTTCTGATAGTCCAGATGTTCCAACATGCAGTGAAAACCACGTCAGCAAAGAAAGGGTTGTGAAAGTCCTTTCTAGCCACAACAGCAGCACTCCACATAGATGAACCCTGCCATGTGATCTGCAGGTAATTCCAGACCCTGGTACTGAAAAGACAGTTGAAGAATAAATGATCTCTGTCTTCCATGACTCGAGCGTGGCATAGAACACAAAGGTTGGAATCAGAGACCTTCCAGTGACGCCGTTCCAGCATATCTTGAGTGTTTAGCCTGTCCATGATGAGCATCCAGGCAAACATCTTAATCTTCATAGTACAGCAGCTTCTCCAGATCCAGTTGAGTAAAGGGTTTGGTATAATACTGCTATGAATATGAGCATAGTATCTCTTGGCTGTGTAGACCTTAGCATCCTTTCCCCATACCCATCTGTCAGAGGCCTGATGATTAAGATCCAGGTCCTGAAGCAAAGATTGGACCGAAAGCAGTTCCTGATAAGCTTGAGCAGACAGTGGTAAGTGAAACATGGAGAGCATGCTGTCGTCATAAAAGGCAGTAAAGACCTCTTGAGCTGTGCAGAAAGGGTCAGCCACAAAAGAGAACAGTCTTTGGAATCTAGCCGCCAGTGGCATAATGGAGTTGCCAATCAACCAGGAGTCAGACCAAAACAGGAAGGAATCACCCTTGTTCGGCAGAACATATGTAACTGATCTGATTTGTCAAGCCGTTTACAGATATCCTTCCACCAAAAGGAACCACAAAGGGCAGTTCCCTGAGGTACAGTGTTATGATAGTAAGTGTTCCAAATCAGATGAACCCAAGGGATATCAGCATGATTGAGGAATTTATCAGCATGTTTGAGCAGGAGTGCTTCATTCTGGACTGCTAGGTTCATAATCCCTAGCCCCCCTTTATTTTTAGGCCTGCACACCAGAGGCCAAGCAGCAAGAGAGGGTGCATGATCATTCCCATTTCTTCACCATAGACATTGCCTTTGAATCCTCTCCAATTGCTTCAGTATACCTGGTGGGATATCCAGACTGCATAGAAAGAAGATAGGTACAGAAGACAGGGCTGAGTTTAAATACTGCAGCCTTCCCCCCTGAGCAAGAAAAGATGAACTAGCACTGAGTCTTCTTTCCATGTTATCAACCAGAGGCATGAGATCAATGATTCTTGGTTTAGTTGTCCCAACAGGAAGGCCAAGATATGTGAAGGGTAAAGATCCCACTCTGCAACCAATGGAGTCTGCCAGATCCTGTAGATGCTGAGGAGAAGTGTTGACAGGTAGAAGTGCAGATTTGTGGTAATTCACCTGTAATCCACTGGACTGGGAGAAAAGTAAGAGCATTTTCTTGAACTGCAACAACTGGGATTTATCAGCAGGTAGGATGATAAGAGTATCATCAGCATATTGCACTATAGGGTAATCCTTATCATGACAAGGTATAGGCAGCTGTATCAGCCCCTCCACCAGCAGTTGGTTAACGAGAGTTTGTCGAAAATCAGCAGCAATAGCAAAAAGCAGTGGAGACATAGGATCTCCCTGCCTGACACCTTTCTTGCACATGAACTTCTTTCCACGCACACCATTGATCAGCACTGAAGATGATCCAGAAGTTAGTAGCTGCCTAACCCAAAGGATCCATCTGTCATTGAAGCCCTTGTGCTCAAAAATCTGGAAGATGAACTCATGTTCCACAGAATCAATTGCCTTTTCAAAATCCAGCTTAAGAATAACTATAGGCTTCTTGGATTGATGACATTGGTGCAGGTACTCTAGAGTCCATCCCACACAATCTTGAATGGTCCTAGATTTGATAAAACCATACTGATTCTTGTGAAGACACTTGACAATCTGCAACTGTAGCCTGTTAGCAAGCATTTTTGACAGAAATTTGAGACCCATTCCAGTAAGTGATATTGGTCTGTAATCTCCCACATGTTCAGGTGATCTCTTCTTTGGAATGAGTGTAATATAGGATGAATTCATGTTCACAAGATGGGCCTGTCCAGCATGGAAATCGGTAGCAAGTTGGTAAAACTCAGGGGAGATAATGTGCCAGCATTTCTTGAAAAAAAGACCATTGAAACCATCAGGCCCTGGAGCTTTGTCAATGGGCATATCCTGAACAGTCTTGTCCATTTCAGACTTGGAAAAAGGCTCTGTGAGAATGTCTAGACCCTCCACCTCATTCAGCATGGATTGTAAATCAAATGCCATGTTAATGCCAAGAGAAGTTCCCATTCTATCCTTGAAAGATGCCCAAAAACATGCAGCAATTTGATCATGATTAGAGATGGTAGAACCATCATTTAACTTGAGAGTTGCAATGGAATTCCTCCTATATCTCTCAGTGGCCATAGCATGGAAGAACTTAGTGTTTTCCTCACCAACCTTAACAAATCTCATAGTGGCTCTCTTCTTCCAGTACAAGCACTGAAGATGCAGAAGATGTTCCAAATGTAATTTGACAATTTTCCTGAAGTTAGCTTCTGGTCTGAAAAGTGACCTCAACTCCTCAAGCTCGTCCAAACATAGCACCACTTGATTACATCTAGAAATAAAAGATTTTAACTGTGACAGAGACGTCTGCCATTTCTTCAAAGCCTGCCGAAGATGCTTCATCTTATCCATAATAACAGCAGAAATGTGTGTCTTCCTTGAAGGAATGAGCCAGGATTGCTGTACACATTCCATGAAGCCTTCCATTTCAACCTAGTAGTTTTCAAAGCGAAATAGGTTGCATTTAGGGATGGAAGTGTTAACAGTGACCACACAGGGAACATGATCAGAAGCAGTCTTTGCCAGGGGTAGCACTTGAGTAAGAGGATATGAGGAGATCCAGTTGGTTGATGTAAAAAACCAGTCAAGCTGCTCCAGAAGAGGGGAATCCTGCATATTGGACCAAGTGTAAGATCTGCCTTTAATGGGTAGTTTCAGCAATCCCAGATGCCCAATAATTTCATTGAAGATGAACATGTCATTCACATCAGCCCCAGGAAGGTTTCTGTTGTCAGGAGATCTAATAAAATTAAAATCTCCAAGAAGAAACCAATTAGCCCCAGTGGGAATATTAAGATTGTAAAGCCAGCTCACAAAAAGATCTCGGGCCTCTCCTTGACATGGCCCATAGACATTAACTAAAGTCCATGATTCACCCGTGTGATTTGAGGTAAAGGAGATGATCAATCCATAAGGTGTGCATTCCACTAATTGACCAGTAAGAATGGAAGAGTTCCAAAGGGTGATAAGCCCTCCTGATGCACCCCTGGAAGGAGAGTAAGCAAACTGATCAAAGCGTTTGGGGCAGAAACCTTTAACTGCACGAAACTCTATGGACTGCAATTTTGTTTCCTGCAAGCAGACCACAACAGCTAGGCTCTCATCAATCTTGTTACGGACCGCCCGCTGCCTATGATCCGAATTTAGGCCACGCACATTCCAACACAGCACACACCAACTTCTCGTAGAATGACTATCCATTGCAGATCATATATATAGCAAAAGCAAGGCTATGTAATAGCCAGTGCAACCAAGGTTCCAAAAACCAAAAGACAGCGCAAGCAGAAGTTTGACAGTACATAGAGCGAGTACAGTAACAGATAAACGTAGATGGATTAAACATCAGAAGATGATGGCTCAGAATCAGCAGGATCTTCCATAAGTCGATCCACCGTGAGCTTCTCAGGGGCTATGCCGAGTGACTGTCCCACCTCCTGAATCACTGGGATAGGAGTGGCAGGAGGTACTTGAACATCCTCAGTCTCCTGCGATGTAGAGGACATTGGCTTGGCCTTGGGCTTCCTCTTCTTGGGGACATGCGCAGGCAGCTCTTGCAGAATTGGCTTGAAGCCGTCTCGCTTGATGGAGCCGCGAGTACACCGACGGACCGAGGAGTCAACAACTGGAGTGGCCTTCTTGCGGGTCCCCTTCTTGGATGGAGCAGGAGAACGAAAAGATAAGTCTTCTGATGATGAAGAAGGACTAAGAGGGATTACCTCCTGCAGTGGGAGAGAGGTACTAGCAGGCTCCGATAGAGAAGTTTCTGGAGCGTCAGTGTCGAAAGCCACTGCCCAGGATCGCTTGGGGATCATAATGGGCTCCAGAATTGGCATCTGCAGTTGATGAGGTACGTGCATAGCAGTAGCAGCCCCCATAAGAGCATCAAAGGTGCATGCCCAGGACATTACAGGCGACAGAGGAGGCCCATACACAACCCTAGCAGCCCGAACAAAGATGTTGTCAGTCTGAATGGGGGGGGTTGTAGAGAACAATTGCCAGAGGATTGTCATCATGCACCTCTTCCATCACAGGCACATCTTCCTCTGGCTCAGCATCATTGTCCGGGGCAGCCATTGGCATGTCAGCATCAGGATTAGCCAGTGGTGGTTCTTGAGCAGCAGGTTCTACCTCCATGTCACCCTGCAGCAGAGGGTCAAGGTCCTCCAGCTCGTGAACCGAATCCGAGGAAGAAGGACTCGGCTGATCAATCACCATAGACTCCTGATCCTAAACAGGATCAGCAGCAGGTGCTTCCGGGGCCGCTTCAGGTTCCCAACCTCCTCCATCAGCGGCAGCAGGTGGCTGACCCCAGCCTCCGTCATCAGAAGCAGCAGGCGGCTGACCCCAGCCTCCGTCATCAGCAGCACCAGCCGCAGGCCCAGGGTCTCCAGGCGCCAACGGTACCGCATTCCAGCCCAGCGCAGGATATGGGTGCTTTGATTGGTGCTTTGATTGCATGCTTTGATTGGTGCTGTGTAAAAACAGAAACTGGTGTTGTAGTGTTTGAATTTTCATATTTTATTGGAACGTGAAAAGTTTCTGAAATGTCATATAAATTTTATCTATAATTTATGAAGTATTCATGCAATGTCTACAACAATTTTATATGATTTTGGTATGATTTTATTAGAACTAACCCGGACTGACGTTGTTTTTAAGAGAACTACCATGGTTTCGTTTTTGTGCAGAAATAAAAGTTCTCGGAATGGGCTGAAAATTTACGGAGAATGTTTTTGGAAAATATAAAAAATAATAGAGCAAAAAGATACCGGAGAGGAGTCTCGAGGCAGTCACAAGCCTAGGGGGCGCGACCCCCCTAGGGCACGCCGAGTGGCTCGTGGGTCCCTCGGGAGTCCCCTTGACGTGAGACCGACGCCAAAAATTCCTATAAATCCCAAAACCCCTAGAAAAAACCTATATGAGGAGTTCCACTGCCACAAGCCTCCAGAGCCACGAAAAACCAATCGAGTCCTGTTCCGGCACCCTGTCGGAGGGGGAAACCACCACCACATGCCATCTTCATCATCCGAGCGGTCTCCATGACGAGGAGGGAGTAGTTCACCCTCGGGGATGAGGGTATGTACCAGTAGCTATGTGTTTGATCTCGCTCTCTATCTCTCGTGTTCTTGAGATGGCACGATCTTGATGTATCGCGAGCTTTATTAATATAGATGAATCATATGGAGTTTTCTTCTCTCTATCTTCTTGTGATGAATTGAGTTTTCCCTTTGAAGTTTTATTATCGGATTGAGTCTTTAAGGATTTGAGAACACTTGATGTATGTCTTGCGATGGGATACCTGTGGTGACAATGGGATGTTCTATTGATCGACTTGATGTATGTTTTGGTGATCAACTTGCGGGTTCCGTGACCTTGGGAATCTATGCATAGGGGTTGGCACACGTTTTCGTCTTGACTCTCCGGTAGAAACTTTGGGGCATTCTTTGAAGTTCTTTTTGTTGGATTGAACATGATGAATCTGAAATTGTGTGATGCTGTCGGTGTTCTGCGAATGGGGGTACCTAGACCTGCCTGCGTGCGGCCCAGGGCTGGCCCACTCCATCAAGCAAGCACAATCGGGTGCGGCACCACTCAAGGCAAGTTCCTCACGAGGGGCCAAGCCTCGCAAGGAGAAACAACATCAAGACCCGCTGGGGGCCTCATGAGGATCCCTTCGGAGCGGCAGATATTTCGAGGCGAGACCCTGTCTCAGGAGTCAAGGATGACACGGAGCAAGGACACACGAGCAGCAAACAGCAGGACGGAGTAGTTTCCCCTTTAGTGCAAAGGGGGCAAGGGCGAACCGGGGTTCCCAAGGCATTTTCCAAAGGTTTCCATTCTGGTGCAACAAGGCCACCGCCGCCCGCCAGCAGGACATACATCATCCCTGGACCCGTCCCTGCAGCGCTTGTAGCCACTTTGCAGGCGAAGACTACTTTTGGACAGGGGAAGCATGTTCCCATGTCGTCCCTTGAAAATTGGCCGTTGTGGGATCCCTTCCTGCCGAAATGATAAGGGGAGAGGACCGGGGCCGTCACTATATATATAGAGAGTATGTTACTTCATAGGGGATCTGATCCATTCATTCGGCCACCTGCACCACACAAAGGCCACCCAGCCTCCGGAGGCCCTCGAACACTGTACTAGTTCATCCACCAACCTCCACAAGAGGCAATCCACCAAAGCAGGAGTAGGGTATTACGCTTCTCAGCGGCCCGAACCTGGGTAAACTGTCATGTTTTGTGTCTTCCTCACCATCGAGTGAGTTCTCTACCATCCTCAGCGAGTAGCAAGTTAGGTGAGGCGAGCCCGCGAGAGATCTTTGTACACGCCCTTGAGTTCGAATCTTTAGGGTTTTGCGGAGCCCAAAATCCAACATTTGACGCGCCGGGTAGGGTGTGTGTTAAGGTCTCTCCCAGGGCACGGTCCGCTGAAGCTGGTCACACTCATGGTAGGGACACGGCGGATCCGCATGGAGAGGTGGGCCGCTTGCATGATGCGGCCGACGCAGGCGAGCTGGGACGCCCTGCAGCAGTCCGCCACCCTGTCGGCCGACGTTCACACCGGACGGGCTTCCAACAAGTGTCGGGGGCTGCCGCTTCACCAACCACATGGCATCCTCCCGTCGCCCCAACCCTTCCAAGCGTCCAGGTTGTTCCTCCCCCCTTTCAAATCTGTCAGCACCCGACGCACAAACATGTCGCGCTCCTGGTGGCGCATGAGATCAGGCGCCAACACGCGGTCCGCCGCCGTCTCGGCGGGCACAGGCATGCTCTTGGGCGCGACATCACCGTCGAGACCCAAGCGCGCCCTGATACGTCTCAAACGTATCTATAATTTTTGATGGTTTCACGCTGTTATCTTGCCTTCTTTGTATGTTTTATGTACCTCTTTATATCTTTTTGGGACTAACTTATTGATTCAGTGCCAAGTGCCAGTTCCTGTTTTTTCCGTGTTTTTGACTCTTTTCAGATCTGATTTTAGAACGGAGTCCAAACGGAAGAAATGATTTTTTTCCCGAATGGAAGAAGTCCAGGGGGCTTTTGGGCCAAGCCAGGTGGGCTCCAGGGAGCCCACAAGCCCCCACTCCGCCACCAGGGGGGAGGCGGCGGTGGGCAGGCTTGTGGCTTCCCTGGCCGCCCCATGACCTAGGTCTTGCGCCTATATATTCCCAAATATTCCGCAAAAAATCAGGGGATCCTCGAAAATACTTTTCCGCAGCCGCAAGCTTCCGTTTCCGCGAGATCTCATCTGGAGACCCTTCTCGGCACCCTGCCGGAGGGGGCTTTGGAGGTGGAGGGCTTCTTCATCATCATCATCGCCCCTCCAATGACTCGTGAGTAGTTCACTTCAGACCTACGGGCCGTAGTTATTAGCTAGATGGCTTCTTCTCTCTCTTGGATCTTCAATACAAAGTACTCCATGATCTTCATGGAGATCTATCCGATGTAATCTTCTTTGGCGGTGTGTTTGTCGAGATCTGATGAATTGTGGACTTGTGATCAGATTATCTATGATATATATTTGAGTATTTTCTGATTTCTTATATGCATGATTTTATATCCTTGTAAGTCTCTCCGAGTCTTGGGTTTTGTTTGGCCAACTAGATCTATGATTCTTGCAATGGGAGAAGTGCTTCGTTTTGGGTTCTGCCATGTGGTGACCTTTCCCAGGGACAGTAGGGGCAGCAAGGCAGACATCAAGTAGTTGCCATCAAGGGTAAAAAGATGGGGTTTTTATCATTGGTTTGAGATTACCCCTCTACATCATGTCATCTTTCTTAAGGCGTTACTCTGTTCTTATGGACTTAATACACTAGATGCATGCTGGATAGCGGTCGACGTGTTGAGTAATAGTAGTAGATGCAGAAAGTATCGGTCTACTCTCTTTGGACGTGATGCCTATAGAAATAATCATTGCATAGATATCGTCACGACTCTGCACAGTTCTATCAATTGCTCGACAGTAATTTGTTCACCCACCGTCTACTTGCTTTTATGAGAGAAGCCACTAGTAAACACTACGGCCCCCGGGTCTATTCACATCCATCGTTTACATCTCCGCTTTTACTTTGCTTCGTTACTTTGTTGCTTTCGGTTCTCGCTGGGCAAACAATCTATAAGGGATTGACAACCCCTTCATAGCGTTGGGTGCAAGCTTTTGTGTTTGTGCAGGATCTTGAGATACTCTTCCGCCGGATTGATACCTTGGTTCTCAAACTGAGGGAAATACTTACCATCGCTGTGCTACATCACCCTTTCCGCTTCGAGGGAACACCAACTCAAGGCTCCAAGGCCACGGGGGAAATCCTTCGCATACTTGCCTAGGAAGTCCCTTAAGGCGTAGCCGTAGCTGAATGATTCCTGGTGCCATCGACACAACTACTTATGGCGCCGTTGCAAGGGATATACAACAGAACAATCACGCCCCCATGGGAACCGTGCTCATCAGCCCACATCGCCAGGGGCTACAATAGGGGAACCACGCGGGCGCGATCGAAACATCCACTCAGGCCTACCCCCACTCGGGATTCGGTGGCAGCCGCTGGAGGCATGGGATTTGGCCGCGCTGGGGAGGCGTCGTCCAGCGTGCCCCGATGTTCTTCACAGAACGAGGAGGGGTACCGGAGGCCCGACTACATCAACCCCTGGAGGCACGAGCAGTTCAACGACGACCGCGTGGGCACACGTCCGGGCTACAGAAGAAGCAGCGTAGGCCATCACTACGGCAGGAGGCACGAGCGCGGCCCCGTGGGCAGCCCCCTGATACGTCTCCATCATATCTACTTTTACAAACTCTTTTGCCCTTGTTTTGGACTCTAATTTGCATGATTTGAATGGAACTAACCCGGGATGACGCTGTTTTCAGCAGAATTGCCATGGTGTTGTTTTTGAGCAGAAATGAAAGTTCTCGGAACGTCCTGAAAATTTACGGAGAATTTTTCTGGAAAATATGAAAAATACCTGCGCAAAGATCCACCAGAGGGGGTGGGCCAGTGGGCCACAAGCCTTGTTGCCGCGGCCACCCCCCTGGCCGCGGAAACCAAGCTTTTGGGGGCCACGTGGCTCTGCCGCCCCCAATCTCAGCTCTATAAATTCACTTTCGCCCAGAAAAAATCAAGGAGAGAAGATTTCGTCGCGTTTGCGATACAGAGGCGCTGCCACATCCTATTCTTCATCTGGAGGACAGATCTGGAGTCCGTTTTGGGCTCCGGAGAGGGGAAATCGTCGCCATCGTCATCATCAACCTTCTTCCCTCTCCAATTCCATGAAGCTCTTCATCGTTCGTGAGTAATCTATTCGTAGGCTCGCTGGGCGGTGATGAGTAGGATGAGATCTATCATGTAATCAAGTTAGTTTTGACGGGAATTGATCCCTAGTATCCACTATGTTCTGAGATTGATGTTGCTACTACTTTGCCATGCTTAATGCTTGTCACTAGGGCCCGAGTGCCATGATTTCAGATCTGAAATGATTATGTGTCACCAATATATGTGTGTTTTAGATCCGATCTTGCAAGTTGTAGTTACCTACTATGTGTTATGACCCGGCAACCCCGGAGTGACAATAACCGGAACCACTCCCGGTGATGACCATAGTGTGAGGAGTTCATGTGTTCACCAAGTGCTAATGCGTTATTCCGGTTCTTTATTAAAAGGAGAACCTTAATATCCTATAGTATCCTTTTGGACCCCGCTGCCACGGGAGGGATGGACAATAGATGTCATGCAAGTTCTTTTCCCTAAGCATGTATGACGACACACGGAATGCATGCCTACATCACATTGAGAACGGGAGCTAGCCACATATCTCTCCGTGTTATAACTGTTGCATGATGAATATCATCCAAACAAATCACTGACCCATTGCCTACGAGTTTATCCTACTCCTGTTGTTACTTGTTTTGCTCTGCTCCTGTTACTACTGTTGCTTCTACTGTTACTTGCTCTGCTGCTGCTACTGTTACTTGCTACTGCTGTCACTACTGCTGTTCCTTGCCACTGTTGTTACTCGTAACACTACTGCTACCTGCTACAATTTTGATTCATTGGTCGTTGACGGGAACAGACAATTTCCGTCAACGGGCAACTTCTGGCGCCATTGATATGACAGTTAGGAATAGTCTGCCGTCAACAGATCGTTTCTGACACCGTTGTTATCATACTACTTTGCTGCTGACTCTTTGCTTGCAGATACTAATATTTCAGGTGTGGTTGAATCTGACACATTCAACTGCTAATACTTGAGAGTATCCTCTCACCTCCTATTAGCGTATCAACAAATTGGGTCGAATACTCTACCCTCGAAAACTGCTGCGATCCCACGCGCTGGTGGGTCGTCAACAACATTCTTCTAGTTTCATAGCCGGGGAGTGCTAGCAGCATTCTTCTGGTGCCGTTGCAGGGGAAGGTGTGTTGTCACACGGAATCAGCATTTTTCTTGCGCCGTTGCCGGGGAGGTATTGCTATATTCTCTGAGTCACTTGGGATTTATATCTGCTGATCACTATGAAGAATCTGAAGGATCCGAAAACCAAAGTCTTGCCCTCAACTACGAGGGGAGGTAAGGAACTGCCATCTAGCTCTGCACTTGATTAACCTTTAGTTATGAGTAAGTTTGCGACATCACCTCCTACTAGAAATCTCGATATGTCGCCTGTGCTTGATGATGCTTATGATGCTACTGCTAGAGATGCTATGCTTGATACTATGCATGATGCTATGCCTGATACTGCTAGAAATACTATGCCTGATGATGCTATGCTTGATACTGCTAGAGATGCTATGCTTGATACTGCTAGAAATACTATGCCTGATGATGCTATTCTTGATACTGCTAAAGATGCTATGCTTGATACTGCTACAGATGCTATGCCTGATACTGCTAGAAATACTATGCCTGATGGTGCTATTCTTGATACTGCTAAAGATGCTATGCTTGATACTGCTAGAAATACTATGCCTGATGATGCTATGCTTGATACAGCTAGAGATGCTATGCTTGATACTGCTAGAGATGCTATGCCTGATACTGCTAGAGATGCTATGCCTGATACTGCTTTGCTTGATGATGCTAGAGATGCTATTTTTCCTGATGTGCCACTAGGGGTATTCCTTGATGCTCATATTGCTAGAATTACTGCCAATTCTCGTGATGCTTCTGAAACTGCCGATACTATTGAGATAGAACCTGCTTTTGCTCCTGCTAGATCTAGCTCTCCTAGATATGAATTGCCTGATATGCCTGAGGGTTACGTTATGGAGGGAGAGATAGCTGAAGATTTTCTTGCGTGTAAGGATGCCTATGACGCTGAGAAATTACTTCTCAAGTGGAAGGAAAAATCTCTGAAAGCTAGGATGAAATACGACCCGAAGTTTGCCACTTCACCTATCTTTATCACCGATAAGGATTATGAATTCTCTGTCGACCATGAGATAATCTCTCTAGTCGAATCTGATCCTTTCCACGGTTATGAGTCTGAAACGGTCGTAGCCCATCTTACCAAACTACACGATATAGCCACCCTTTTCACTAGTGAGGAGAAGATCCGCCACTACTATATCCTTAAGTTGTTTCCTTTCTCTCTAAAGGATGACGCTAAAGCCTGGTTCACTTCTGTTGCTCCTGGATGTGTGAGTAGTCCCCAGGAGATGATCTATTACATATGTGAGAAATATTTCCTTGCCCATAAGAAGCAAGCTGCCTTGCAGGAAATAAAAAACTTTGCTCAACTCAAAGAAGATAGTCTCCCACAAGCTTGGGGGAGGCTCGTCCAGCTATAGAATGCTTTACTTGATCACCCTCTTAAGAAGAACGAGATACTTGATATCTTCTATAACGGACTTACCGATGCTTTTAAAGACCACCTAGATAGTTGTGCCGGTTGTGTTTTTAGGGAACGAACTGTAGAACAAGCTGAGACTCTACTGAATAACATCTTGATCAACGATAGTGCAAGATGCCAAGAAATCTATGCAAGAGAAAGGCATTAGATGTGAAGATGTCAAAACTCTACCACTTATCAAGGAGATCCATGGTCTCGATAACCCGATACAGGTAGTAGAAGTAAATTCCTTGCGTAGGTTTGATGAGAGTGATATTCCTTTTGATAAACCTGCTAGCCTATGCTTTGATGAATTTGACAACTTTGTTGCCAAACAACAGAGTTTCAATGATTATGCTAGCAGACATTTGGAACAAAGTACTCGTATGCTTAGTCATTTAAGTGCTTGTGTAGACAGAAATGTCAATGATCTGAAGCTTCTGAGTAAACATGCATCTATGATTACTACTCAGGTAGAACAAGTACTTAAAGCTCACAATGACCTGCTCAATGAATTAAACGACAACTCTGTCAGAGTCATTACTAGAGGAGGCAAAATGACTCAGGAACCTTTGTATCCTTAGGGTCATCCTAAGAGAATCAATCAAGATTCTCAAGGAATTAATGCAGATGCACCCAGTCATCCTAAGGAGAAGAAGAAGGATGATAGAAACCTACATGTTAGTTCACCAAATACTGTCACACCCGAAGAACCAAATGATATTTCTGCGTCTGATGCAGAAACACAATCTGGTGATGAACATGAACCTGGGGACAATATGGACAACGATGTTCATAATGATGCTCAACCTAGCAATGATAAGGATGTGGAGATTGAACCTACGGTTAATCCTGAAAACCCACAACCTAAGAGATATGATAAGAATGACTTCACTGCTAGGAAGCATGGTAAAGAAAGAGAGCCATGGGTTCACAGACCTATGCCCTTTCCTCCTAAGCCATCCAAGAAAAAGGATGATGAGTATTTTGAGCGCTTCATTGAAATGATAAGACCCGTCTTTCTGCAGATGTGGTTAGTTGATATGCTCAAAATGTCTCCGTATGCCAAGTACATGAAAGATATCGTGACCAATAAACAGAAGATACCAGATCTTGAGATCTCCAGCATGCTTGCCAATTACACGTTCAAAGGTGGAACTCCTAAGAAACTTGGTGATCCCGGAGTGCCCACTATACCTTGCTCCATTAAAGGAAACTACGTAAGAACTACCTTATGTGACCTTGGAGCCGGAGTTAGTGTTATGCCTCTCTCTCTTTATCGTAGACTTGAACTGGACAAGTTGACACCCACTAAAATTTCTCTGCAAATGGCCGACAAATCAACTGCTTTCCCTGTCGGCATTTGCGAGGATGTGCCTGTTGTGGTTGCTAACACCACTATCTTAACAGACTTTGTTATCTTGGATATTCCCGAGGACGATGCCATGGCGGTCATCCTCGGATGACCCTTTTTAAACACTTCAGGGGCTGTTATAGATTGCAACAAAGGCAACGTCACTTTCCACGTCAACGGTAATGAGCATACCGTGCACTTTCCGAAGAAACGATATCAAGTACATTGCATCAATGCCATCGAAAAAACTTCATCGATTCTTATTGGGAGCTTTGAATGACCTATCCCTCGTGTCAAAATGAAGTATGAATTGCTTGTTGGGGAGATTCATATTCCCATTGAGGTGACTTAGTGATATTCGAAAATTCTACGTTCTCTCTTGCGATTCGATAAAGTTTTGTCATAGGGATTTGATCAACCCCACTGACGGATTTCTTTCGATGACCATGAAATGGATGAATCAAAGAGTCACATACCTCTCTTTTAAGCTTTCATTCTCTTTTGCTTAGAAGAAAAAGGATAGGTTTAGTTTAGTTTTTCCTGTTTTCTGTTTTAGCGTCCTAGAGAAAAATACCTCGAAAATAATAGTTCTCCGATGGTCCTGAAAATCTAGTATGTTTTCTTCTCGAATATTTGAAAAATACTAGGACAGAGAGCTGGCCTGGGGGCCACCCCAGTGGGCCACAAGCCTTGTCACCGCAGGCCACACCCCTAGCCGCGGGGAGCAAGCTTGTGGGGCCCAGAGGGGCCCCCTCCACTCATTCCAGCTCCCATCCTCTTCTTCTTCCTCGAGAAAAAATTGTTTCGCAGCTCAAACCCGTGTTCTTGCTTATTTGGGTGTGATTTTTGATCTCCTTGCTCAAAACACCATTCTCCGAACCGTTTTGGGGAAATTACTCCTTGGTAAGTGACTCCTCCATTGGTCCAATTAGTTTTTGCTCTAGTGCTTTATCCTTCGCATATTCTTGCTACCTTGGTGACCCTGTTCTTGATCTTGAAATGTTGATTTTAGCTGGTCCCAAGTAGTTTTAGCGCGTGATACGGTCTCTAGGCACTAGTAAGAGTAGTTGCTACAAGTCGGATTAATCTTTATTCACTTTTCTTTTGAAGTCTCTAAAAATTTCAGAATTTTTCAAAGATAGAAAAGGAAAATATGAGGAAATTCTTGAGAGGCTCTTCAAGCCGTAACCCCAAGGAGGATGAGAAGAACCTCCCCAAGTACGTGGTTCCTCGAGTCACGGAAGTTCGAGCGTGCGAGTGGCCAAGTGATGAATTTTTACGCGCCGCCGGGCTTTATGAAGACTTTTATCACTTGTTGGAGAACGCAGGTCTTACCGCGTTCGTTGAAGATAAGTGCTCTCAATACCTCCTCCGCACCAATATTTTCATTCAAAGCTTCAACTTCTATCCGAGGAAGAATCCTCCCATGGTTGAGTTCATGTTGTACGATATCCCCCAGTGCATGACACTACAGGATTTTTGCAATGCATGCAAATTACCTTATGTTGGGGATATTCATGATCCTCGCCCACGGGTTTTGGAGGATTTCATAGGTACTATTGTTGTTGGAGAGGAGAGAGGAGTGTCTCGCGCTAGAATTGCTAGCATACATTTTCCTGTGCTTCGGTACTTCTCATTATTTGTGGGAAAATGTCTGATTGGCCGTGGGGAGGCCGGATCACTTAGCTCTCCAGACCTTGTGGTTTTGCGCGAAAGCCTTTATAGCACTAAGACCTATATCCTAGGTGCTATAGTAGCTCAGCGGTTGAACACAAACCGTTCCAAAGGCGTCGTCTATGGAGGTATCTATGCTACTCGTCTTGATAGACACTTTGAGATACCCATTAGACTTCGCGAGGAAGAAGAGATGCTTCTTCCTAAGAAATATCTGGATTATGACAGCATGGTTCGCCATGATTTTCTGGATAGAGATGCTAGTAGACGGATGATTTATAACCTGGTATTTAGTCAGGGTACTCGAGAGACTATTACTTTGCATGCTCCTTCTCTGTTCGATCTTCATGCAGGTAGGTACATTATTATGCCCTCGGACATCTACGCATATTGGGGCTTGGCCCAACCACAGGTGCCCGTGCCTGAACCGCCGGTCAAGTACCAGACGCCAGTTTATCAGTGGGAGCCAGAAGAGCTCATACAACAGTGGCATCCACAGTCTGCTCCGGAGTATCCCGGAGCTGGATATTTCCCGCCTTGGGAGTAGACCAAGCTAGTCCAAAAGCCAAAGCTTGGGGGAGTACGTGTTCTCATCGACCTTACATTCATGTTTATGCTTTTACTTTGTTCGTCGGTGTTTACACTTTGCCACTGTATGATTCATGCTAGTTTATTTTCGTTTCTTGTTTTCTTGCTTTGTGTCCTTTTGAGAAAACCCAAAAAGATTTTCATTTCTTCTTTTTCTTGTTGGGAGCTTTCCCGTGTAAATAGTTTTCTTTTTCTTTGGGTCAAGGTAGAAGATATTGGTTACAATGTTTATTGGCTCTTGCATGCATACCTATTTAGCTTTCAAAGAGCCATATTACTTTGTCTTCTCCTTTGTGTTTGCCTGCAGATTCAGCTTAGTCCAATGCACGAGCACGCTTATTATTGTTCACATCGTTCGATCGTGCAAGTGAAAGGCAATAATGATGATATATGATGAAGTGACTGAGACTGGAAAAGCTGGTATGAACTCTATCTATTTTGTTTTTGTAAGTATGACTAGCTTGTCGCCCCAGATTCAGCTTTGTTGTGAGAGAACCATGTTTGCAATCACAACTTAGAGATCATAGTTTCTGATGCCATGCTTATTTAGCTAGGAGCTTATAATGGTTTGTCTTGAATGCCAACATAGATTTTGAGATGACTATGATGTAGTATGATAGGATGGTATTCTCCTTTCAATGTTTCAAGTGGCTTGACTTGGTGCATGTTCATGCATGTAGTTGAAACAAAATCAACATAGCCTCTATGATGTTCGTGTTCATGGTGATTTATATCCTGTTCATGCTTGCATTCAATGTTAGTCAAACTCATTGCATCTTGATGACTGTTGTCGCTCTCTAGTTGGTCGCTTCCCATTCTTTTGCTAGCCTTCACTTGTACTAAGCGGAATACTGCTTGTGCATCCACTTCCATAAACCCAAAAGTTTTTCCATGAGAGTCCACCATACCTACCTATTTGCGGTATCTACCTGCCGTTCCAAGTAAATTTGCATGTGCCACTCTCTAAACCTTCAAGAAATAATCTGTTTTGCATGCCCGAACCGCTCATGTGGTGACAGGGGGCTATTGGTATCTTCCATGCTAGGAGTGTTATCCTTGACATGTGTCTATTCATAGTCATTCACGAGAACGGGGCCGGTAATTGGAATGCCTAGTTCCACGCTTAAATCGAAAACATAACTGTAAAACAAGACTCCCCCCGGATTGATGTTAGTATGGACGGTACCCGAGGATTCGGCTAGCCGTGGAGTGTGATTTATTGGTGGTGGGGGAGTTAAAACTTTACTTTTCTGTTTGGGAACCGCCTATAGCATGAGTAGCATGGAAGATATTGAGAACTCTTGGTCATTGCGTTGACAATGAAAGCATGCCACCCAAAATTATTATCTCTTTTTTCAAAGCTTGAGCTCTGGCACCTCTGCAAATCAATGCTTCCTTCTGCGAAGGGCCTGTCTATTTATTTTCCTGTTGAGTCATCCTCCCCTTATATAAGCACCAATTAGAGAGCACCTCTGTCATTTTTATGCTTTGCTTTTGATTGATATTGAGTATGACTATGACTGGATCTTCGTTGCTATGAATTACAATGTTTAGTCAGCCCTTGATCTTTGAAAGTGCTCTGCATTTATGTTTTGCGGTCTCAGAAAGAGCTAGCGAGATACCACCCATTCATATTGCCTCATGCTTGTTTTGATTGAAGTGTTGGTATTTGAAACTCATTATTATCTGCTCATTAGCTGATTATGCCATTGATATTAGTTTACCGTGAGACCTTTGTGTCATTTGCTTATGTGGTTAACTTGTGATCTTGCTGAAATTCTGGTTATGAGTTAGACATAGTTGCAACAACAAGATCAAACAGAGTTTGTCAAAGTTTTTCCATCTCTCTCAGTTTGTCAACTGAGTTGCTTGAGGACAAGCAAGGTTTTAAGCTTGGGGGAGTTGATACGTCTCCATCGTATCTACTTTTCCAAACTCTTTTGCCCTTGTTTTGCACTCTAATTTGCATGATTTGAATGGAACTAACCTGGACTCGCGCTGTTTTCAGCAGAATTGCCTTGGTGTTATTTTTGTGCAGAAATCAAAGTCCTCCAAACGTCCTAAAAATTTACGGGGAGCAGTTGTTGAAAATATAAAAAAAATATCTGCCCAAGTTCCACCCGAGGGGGTGGGCCAATGGGCCACAAGCCCTGGCTCCGCCACCACCCCCTGGTGGCGGTGGGCAGGCTTATGGGTCCCAGACGGCTCTGCCGCCCCCAACCTTAGGTCTGTGAGTCCCCTTTCGTCCTAGAAAAAAATAAAACGAGAAGTTTTCGTTGCGTTTACGATACGGAGCCGCCGCCACCACCTGTTCTTCATCTGGAGGGCAGATCTTGAGTCCGTCTTGGGCTCCGGAGAGGGGAAATCGTCGCCATCGTCATCATCAACCTTCTTTCCTCTCCAATTCCATGAAGCTCTTCGTCGTTCATGAGTAATCTATTCGTAGGCTTGCTGGGCGGTGATGAGTAGGATGAGATCTATCATGTAATTAAGTTAGTTTTGATGGGGATTGATCCCTAGTATCCACTATGTTCTGAGATTGATGTTGCTACTACTTTGCCATGCTTAATGCTTGTCACTAGGGCCCGGGTGCCATGATTTCAGATCTGAAATTATTATGTTGTCACCAATATATGTGTGTTTTAGATCCGATCTTGCAAGTTGTAGTTACCTACTATGTGTTATGATCCGGCAACCCCGGAGTGACAATAACCGGAACCACTCCCGGTGATGACCATAGTTTGAGGAGTTCATGTGTTCACCAAGTGCTAATGCGTTGTTCCGGTTCTTTATTAAAAGGAGAACCTTAATATCATGTAGTATCCTTTTGGACCCCGCTACCATGGGAGGGATGGACAATAGATGTCATGCAAGTTCATTCCCTAAGCACGTATGACGACACACAGAATGCATGCCTACATCACATTGACGAACGAGAGCTAGCCACATATCTCTCCATGTTATAACTGTTGCATGATGAATATCATCCAAACAAATCACGGACCCATTGCCTACGAGTTTGTCCTACTGGTGCTGTTACTTGTTTTGCTCTGCTGTTGTTACTACTGTTGCTGTTACTGTTACTTGCTCTGCTGCTCCTACTGTTACTTGCTACTGCTGTCACTACTGCTGATCCTTGCCACTGTTTTTACTCGTTACACTACTGCTACCTGCTACAATTTTGACTCGCTGGTCGTTAACGGGAACACACAATTTCCGTCAATGGGCAACTTCTGGCGCCATTGATACGACAGTTAGGAATAGTCTGCCGTCAACCGATCGTTTCTGACACCGTTGTTATCATACTACTTTGTTGCTGACCCTTTGCTTGCAGATACTAATCTTTCAGGTGTGGTTGAATCTGACACATTCAGCTGCTAATACTTGAGAGTATCCTCTCACCTCCTATTGGCGTATCAACAAATTGGGTCGAATACTCTACCCTCGAAAACTGTTGCGATCCCACGCGCTGGTGGGCCGTCAACAACATTCTTCTAGTTTCGTAACCGGGGAGTGCTAGCAGCATTCTTCTGGTGCCGTTGCAGGGGAAGGTCTGTTGTCACACGGAATCACCCCTGCGCAAACACGTATGAACAACACCGCAGGGGTGGCCTGCGGGGGTGGAGTCGCAGGGACGCCCAGCGTGGGTGTCCTCACGGAACACACTGCTGGCCGGGAGCTTCTTCGGGCAGACGTCTGGGTCTGGGTACCGGGGACCTCTCGCCTGGGACAGGGTGGACGCATCCTTGTATCCAGTCCGAGAGGCCCCAGCCTGGGAATGGAGGTCGGGGTGGTATATCCGCCCCTGCCTCCGGTGCGCGCGGCGCCCGTCTGGGGATGGAGGGTGGAACACACGCCCGTGTCGCCGGTGCGGGCTTCGTTCGATCACCAGCGGGTGTTCGGGTACCCGCCGTTGCCCTCATGTTGGGCTAGCCCGGCCTGGGGGCAAGGCCCAGGGTACCAACGTGGGAACCTGGGGGGCCCCAGCGAGGCGCATTGGGGCAACGCCCCGGGGACTCAGGACCTACCGTCTGGGCGAGCTCTCCGGCCAGCGAGCACTGGGGGCTCCTCCCACGCTCGAGGGCTCGCTCAAGGCAGACCACGCCACACCGCTACGAGCCCGAGGACCACGAGCGGGGCACGCTCCTGTGAGGCATGGGGCTCCCAAAGCGTCCACGGGACCTACATCGACCCGTGACGTCTCTGCGTCGTCCTTCAATTCTTCTGAAACCTACTTCATCCCGTGACACTCTCACGTAATAACGAGCTGCGGCTGTATACGCCCGGGACCTCCCGAGGACACGGAGGGGTCCCTCCCACGCCCAGTGGATGACCTATGCTCCGCGCTGGGTGAAGACCGTGACACTCTGCCTCACTCCCGAAGAAGAAGAAGTCAGCAGGGTTTACCAATGACCCAAAAGGAATCAGGAGCCCATGCCTCGGGGGTAGGGACACTCGCGAGGCCAAAGCGTCCTCGCGACCTCCCATATACACCCCCCACCCCGTGACACTCTCACGTAATAACGAGCTAAGGCTGTATATGCCCAAGGCCCCCCGAGGACGCGAAGGGGTCCCTCCCACGTCGAGTGGAAGCCCTATGCTCTGCGCTAGGGGGAGACGAAGGCGGAGAATAGCTTAGGTGCTGGACGCGGCCGTTTTCTCGTTCCTTTCTTGCGTTTCAAGTTGTGACCCTCAAGGGCCTCCCCTTTTGTATTTTGAGCTATCAAAGGCTCCAAGATCTCTTTGCTTAATGTTTTGAAAAGAAAAGAAGGGCGTGGATTTCTTCTCTATGTTCTCTCGTTTTACCAAACTCGAGTTCTCTTTCTCCCCTTGTTTGGATTGGTCTTTTGCAGAAACCTCTGGAGACCGCCGAGCCTCCCGAGGAAACCACAAGAGGGGCGGAATGGGGAATCACTCGAGCGCCAAAGGGGAATCCTGATGTGCACCTTAGGAGCCTTACCGGTCATAAGGCAACTTGCCCTCTTTGATGTCGTCCTGGAATTCCGGTCGGTATCATGGGAGGCGGGGCCCCGCCCCTTAGACGCGCCCTTCGTTGCAGTACCGAATGGTGGTGGGGAAATGTGCGGGACTAGGACCTGTCGACGTAGAGCGGTTTGAGTGTCAAGGGGGACTCCTGAGGAACATGCCTCAGGAGCCTTACCGGTCGCAAGGCCACTCGGCCACCCAGGTGCTGCCCATGTCGGCACCCAGGGCATCGGGGCTTTTCCCCGTGAGGAACAACCTTGGAAACGGGTTGCGCCTCACGGCGGCAGGGAAATGTGCAGGACCGGGACCTGCAGACACAGAGTGCCGAAAGGGTCCTCAAACCGCCCCACAAGCAGGGAGGAAGCGCCACGAACGGAGCCATGCTCGCGGGCTAGACCGTCAGCGTCGCGACAACACGGGGCTGACAGCGGCCACGGCCAAGAGGAAAGCGTTGTGCGCACCTCATCTTCACATACCACATTGAATGGTACCCTCCAGATACATCAAAGTTGCTATTAAACCTAGTGCATAACCCTATCAGGAGAACAAGGCGGCACATCAGCAGGACGCTGATACGTCCATTTTACGTCATGCTTTCATGTTGATATTTATCGCTTTATGGACTGCTATTATACTTTGTGGTACCATACTTATGCCTTTTCTCTCTTATTTTGCAAGGTTTATTTGAAGAGGGAGCATACCGGCAGCTGGAATTCTGGACTAGAAAAGGAGCGAGATTGAGTCCTCTATTCTGTGCAACTCCAAATGCCCTGAAAATCAACGTGGAATTTTTTGGGAATATATAAAAAATACTGGGCGAAAGAAGTGTCAGAGGGGAGCTGCCAGGGGCCCACAAGCCTGGTGGCCGCGGCCTCCCCCCTAGCCGCGGCAACAGGGTTTGTGGGCACCCTGGTGGCCCACTGGCCCCCCTCTTTTGCTATATGAAGGGTTTCGTCCGGAAAAAAATGAGGGCGGAGCTTTTTCGTGGATTCTCCGCCGCCACGAGGCGGAACTTGAGCAGAACCAATCTAGAGCTCCAGCAGGACGATCCTGCCGGGGAAACTTCCCTCCCGGAGGGGGAAATCGTCGCCATCATCATCACCAACACTCCTCTCGTCGGAGGGGAGTCATCTCCATCAACATCTTCATCAACACCATCTTCTCTCCAAACCCTAGTTCATCTCTTGTAAGCAATCTCCGTCTCGCGACTCCGATTGGTACTTGTAAGGTTGCTAGTAGTGTTGATTACTCTTTGTAGTTGATGCTAGTTGGATTACTTGGTGGAAGAGTTTATGTTCAGATCCTTGATGCTACTCATTACACCTCTGATCATGATTATGATTATGCTTTGTGAGTAGTTACTTTTGTTCCTGAGGACATGGGATAAGTCATGCTAATAATAGTCATGTGAATTTGGTATTCGTTCGGTATTTTGATATGTTGTATGTTGTTTTTCCTCTAGTGGTGTTATGTGAATGTCGACTACATAACACTTCACCATATTTGGGCCTAGAGGAAGGCATTGGGGAGTAGTAAGTAGATGATGGGTTGCTAGAGTGACAGAAGCTTAAACCCGAGTCTATGTCTTGCTTCGTAAGGGGCTAATTTGGATCCACTAGTTTAATGCTATGGTTAGACGTTGTCTTAATTCTTCTTTCGTAGTTGCGGATGCTTGCGAGAGGGGTTAATCATAAGTGGGATGCTTGTCCAAGTAAGGGCAGTAGCCAAGCGCCGGTCCACCCACATATCAAACTATTAAAGTAACAAACGCGAATCATATGAACATGATGAAACTAGCATGACAGAAATTCCCGTGTGTCCTCGGGAGCGTTTTTCCTCCTATATGACTTTGTTCAGGCTTGTCCCTTGATACAAAAGGGATTGGGCCACTTTTCTGCACCGTTGCTACTCTTGTTACTTGTTACTTTTCACTTGCTATGTTTCACCTCACTACAGCATCACTTGTTACCGCTACTTTCAGTGCTTGCAGTTATTACCTTGCTGAAAACCGTTTATCAGAGCGTTCTGCTCCTCGTTGGGTTCAACACTCTTACTTATCGAAAGGACTACGATTGATCCCCTATACCTGTGGGTCATCAAGACTCTTTTCTGGCGCCATTGTCGGGGAGTGAAGCGCCTTTGGTAAGTGGAATTTGGTAAGGAAACATTTATATACTGTGCTGAAATTCATTCTCACTTGTCACTATGGAAACCGTTCCCTTGAGGAATTTGTTCGGCGTATCTTCACCACGAACGGAAGCACGAGGATTTGCTCCTCAACCTGAGGTACCTACTGAAAATATATTTTATGAAATTCCTTCGGGTATGCTTGAGAAACTGCTAGCTAATGCTTTAAAGGAGATGGATCATCACATCCAGACTTGGATCTAATCTATGTAGATGAAGTTTGTGGTTTATTTAAGCTTGCAGGTTTGCCCGAGGATGAGGTAAAGAAGAAATTCTTTCCTTTATCTTTGAAGGATAAGGCGTTGACATGGTATAGGCTATGTGATGATACTCGATCATGGGACTACAATCGGTTGAAATTGGAATTTCATCCAAAGTTTTATCCTATGAATTTAGTACATCGTGATCGAAATTATATTTATAACTTTAGGCCTCGTGACAGGGAAAGCATAGCTCAAGCTAGGGGGAGGCTTAAATCAATGCTATATTCATGCCCCAATCATGAGCTCTCGAGAGAAATTATCACTCAAAACTTTTATGCTCGGCTTTCTCATGATGATCGTACCATGCTTGACACTTCTTGTACCGGTTCTTTTATGAAGAAGCATATTGACCACAAGTGGAATTTATTGGAAAGAATCAAACGTAACTCTGAAGATTGGGAGCTTGAAGAAGGTAAGGAGTCAGGTATGAATTTCCAGTTTGATTGCGTTAAATCTTTTGTTGAAACAAACACTTCTAGAGATTTTAGCGCTAAGTATGGACTTGACTCTGAGATAGTAGCTTCTCTATGTGAATCTTTTGCTGCTCATGTTGATCTTCCCAAAGAGAAGTGGTTTAAGTATCATCCTCCTGTAGAAGTCAACAAAGTTGAAGCCAATCTAGTTGAAGAGAAAGTCATTGCCTTTAGTGATCCTATTGTTCCTTGTGCCTACACTGAGAAACCACCTTACCCTGCTAGGAAAAAGGATTATTCTAAAGCTCCAACTGTGATACGTAGGGGTTACATTAGACCACTTGCACCCCCTGAGGAAATTAGAGTTGAACCTAGTGTTGCTATTATCAAAGATCTCTTAGCCGAAGACATAGACGGGCATGTTATCAAATTCTGTGAGGACTCCACTAGAATTGCTAAACCTCACGCGAAATACAAATACAGACATGTAGTTGGCTTGCCCGTTGTTTCTGTCAAGATAGGAGATCACTGTTATCATGGTTTATGTGATATGGGTGCTAGTGTTAGTGCAATACCCCAGTCCCTATATGATGAAATCAAAGATGAGATTGCACCTGCTGAGTTAGAACCCATTGATGTCACTATTACGCTAGCTAATAGAGACACTATCTGCCCTGTGGGAATTGTGAGAGATGTAGAAGTCTTGTGCGGTAGGACGAACTATCCTATAGATTTCCTCGTCCTTGCTACTGTGCAAGATAGCTTTTGTCCCATTATATTTGGTAGACCCTTCCTCAAAACTATCAATGCTCACATTGATTGCATTAAACAGACTGTCATTGTTAGCTTCGAGGGTGTGTCTCATGAATTTAACTTATCCAAGTTTGGAAAACAACCCCATGAAAAAGAGTCGTCTAGTAGGGATGAAATCATTGCTCTTGCCTCTATTGTCGTACGTCCTACGGATCCTTTAGAGCAATATCTGCTTAATCATGAAAATGATATGCATATGGATGAAAGAGATGAGATAGATAAAATTGTTTTAGAACAATATCATATTCTCAAGAATAATCTGCATGTTGAACTGCTTGGGGATCCTCCCCCACCAAAGGGCGATCCTGTGTTTGAGCTAAAACAGTTACCAGATACTCTTGAGTATGCCTACCTTGATGAGAAGGACATATATCCTGTTATTATTAGTGCTCACCTCTCGAATCACGAAGAGAAGAAGTTATTAAAAACTTTGAGGAAGCATCGTGCTGCTATTGGATATACTCTTGATGATCTTAAGGGTATTAGTCCCACTCTATGTCAGCACAAGATTAAAACCGATCCTGATTCTAAGCCAGCCACTGATCATCAACGGAGGTTAAATCCTAGAATGAAAGAGGTCGTGAGAAAAGAAATATTAAAGCTTCTGGAAGCAGGAATCATTTATCCAGTTGCTCATAGCGATTGGGTAAGTCCAGTACATTGCGTACCCAAGAAGGGAGGTATCACCATCGTTCCTAATGATAAGAATGAAGTAATCCCACAGAGGATTATTACTGGCTATAGGATGGTGATAGACTTCCGGAAACTGAACAAGGCAACCAGGAAAGACCATTCTCATTTGCCGTTTATCCACCAAATGCTAGAAAGGCTATCTAAACACACACACACTTCTGGTTTCTAGACGGTTATTCAGGTTTCTCGCAAATACCTGTTGCACAATCTGATCAGGATAAAACCACTTTCACCTGCCCCTTCAGTACCTTGGCTTATAGACGTATGCCTTTTGGCTTATGCAATGCACCTGCCACCTTTCAAAGGTGTATGATGGCTATATTCTCTGACTTTTGTGAAAAGATTGTTGAGGTTTTCATGGATGATTTCTCCGTTTACGGTTCTTCCTTTGATGATTGCCTCAGCAACCTTGACCGAGTCTTACAGAGATGCAAAGATACCAACCTTGTCTTGAACTGGGAGAAGTGCCACTTCATGGTTAATGAAGGCATCGTCTTAGGACACAAAATCTCTAAGAAAGGCATTGAAGTTGATAATGCTAAGGTTGATGCAGTTGAGAAAATGCCTTGCCCCACAGATATCAGAGATATACGAAGTTTCCTAGGTCATGTTGGTTTCTATAGAAGGTTCATTAAAGACTTCTCTAAGATTTCTAGGCCTCTTACCAACCTCTTGCAGAAGGATATTCCTTTTGTTTTTTATGAGGATTGTGAGGAAGCTTTCGAAATACTTAAGAAGGCCTTGATAACCACACCTATTGTTCAACCACCTGATTGGAACTTGCCCTTTGAAATATTGTGCGATGCTAGTGATTACGCTGTTGGTGCTGTTCTAGGACGAAGAGTTGACAAGAAGTTGAATGTTATTCACTACGCTAGTAAAACTCTAGACAGTGCCCACAGAAACTATGCTACTATGGAGAAGGAATTTTTAGCAGTCGTGTTTGCATGTGAAAAGTTCAGATCTTATATAGTTGACTCTAAGGTCACTATTCACTCTGATCATGCTGCTATTAAGTACCTTATGGAGAAGAAGGACGCTAAGCCTAGGCTAATCAGATGGGTTCTCCTGCTACAGGAATTTGATTTGCACGTTGTTGACCGAAAGGGTGCTGATAACCCTGTAGCAGATAACTTGTCCAGGCTAGAGAATGTCCTTGATGACCCACGACCTATTGATGACAGCTTTCCTGATGAGCAATTGAATGCCATCCGTACTTCACATAGTGCACCGTGGTATGCTGATTACGCAAACTATATCGTAGCCAAATACATACCACCCAGTTTCACCTACCAACAAAAGAAGAAATTCTTCTTTGATTTGAGACACTACTTTTGGGATGATCCTCACCTTTATAAGGAAGGAGTAGATGGTGTTATTATACGTTGTGTGCCTGAACATGAACAGGGACAGATCCTGCAGAAGTGTCATTCCGAAGCCTACGGAGGACACCATGCTGGAGATAGAACTGCTCATAAGGTATTGCAATCAGGTTTCTATTGGCCCACTCTCCTCAAGGATGCCCGTAAGTTTTTGTTGTCTTGTGACTAATGCCAAAGAATAGGGAACATCAGTAAGCGTCAGGAAATGCCTATGAACTATTCACATGTCATTGAACCATTTGATGTCTGGGGCTTTGATTATATGGGACCCTTCCCGAGTTCCAATGGGTATACTCACATCTTAGTTGCTGTTGATTACGTCACTAAGTGGGTAGAAGCTATCCCCACTAGAAATGTTGATCACCACACCTCTATTAAGATGCTTAAAGAAGTCATTTTCCCAAGATTTGGAGTCCCTAGATATCTGATGACTGATGGCGGTTCACACTTCATTCATGGTGTTTTCCGCAAGATGCTCGCTAAGTATGATGTCAACCATAGAGTTGCATCTCCTTATCATCCCCAGTCTAGTGGTCAAGTGGAGTTGAGTAATAGGGAGATCAAATTGATCTTACAAAAGGCTGTCAATAGATCTCGAAAGAATTGGTCTAGCAAACTTGACGATGCACTATGGGCTTATAGGACTTCTTATAAGAATCCCATGGGCATGTCGCCGTATAAAAATGGTTTACGGTAAGGCCTGTCATTTACCTCTTGAGCTAGAACAGAAAGCTTATTGGGCAATCAAAGAGCTCAACTTCGATTTCAAACTTGCCGGTGAGAAGCGGATGTTTGATATCAGCTCATTAGATGAATGGAGGGGCTAGGCATATGAGAATGCCAAGTTGTTCAAGGAAAAGGTTAAGAGATGGCACGATAAAAGAATACAAGAACGAGAGTTCAATGTAGGTGATTATGTCCTGCTATACAATTCTCGCTTAAGATTCTTCGCACGCAAGCTTCTCTCTAAATGGGAAGGTCCCTGCGTTGTCGAGCAAGTATATCGTTCCGGTGCCATCAAAATCAATAACAAGGAAGGTAAATTTCCTAGAGTGGTAAACGGGCAAAGAATCAAGCATTATATCTCTGGTACTCCCATAAATGTTGAGACCAATATCATCAATATCATAACTCCACAGGAGTACATTAGGAATGTTTATCAGCCTGTTTCATACCCTGGAAACGAAGAGGTATGTGTTTCAGTAAGTAATTGGACTCCGAAACTTTTCCAATAGGAATTTTTCTCTGTTTTGGATTTTTTGGAAAATTAGAAAAATAAAAAGCAGTCCGGAGAGCGCACGAGGCGGCCACAAGCTTGGTCGCCGCGGCCCCCCTGGCCGCGGCAACAGGGCTTGTGGGCACCTCGTGTGCCTCCCGGACTACGTTTTCTTGCGGAGCACCCCTTCTGGTCCAGAAAAAATCATACGCCCGAGGGTTTTGATCTCCGCATCGCGCAGTTTTCCTCTGTTTTCGTTTCGAGCCTGTTTTTGTTGCAGATCTAGATCGTCATGACTTCCCCAAAAGCTCCTAAGGACAAGATCTTCGAGAAGGTCATCAATCCCTACCTCACGGAAGTATTGCAGCACCCTTAATCTATCAAGATGAGTGAGGGGATGTTGCACATCCGTGATGTTGAGGGGCCTAAGAAGACTGGAAGCATGGAGACGAGGCTCGAAGCAATGGAGCAACAAGTCTTCAAGTGCCAAGGGATGGTGGAGGGTGGACTCAACGCCAACCACATGATGATCACGGAGTTCACCAACAAGCACAAGATGGATGCCATTGACATTGGGAAGCACCTCTCCAGGCTCTATGAGAGGGTTGATGAACTCCAGGGCCAGATCTGTGACCTGCATAACCAAAACTGTGAGTATGAGTATAGATTTAAATCAATACGGTTGGCTGCAGATTTGAGGATTCCGGCGACTCGTTCATCCTACCATGATGGAGCACCTATGCCTTGGAAGACGGAGGATCAGACTGCTTCAACAACTCCACCACCATCACCACCAAAGGAAGACAACTAAGCATTGGTATGGGCAATCCCCTTGGCTTTTGCCCAGCTTGGGGGAGTTGCCCTGGTATCGTATCACTTTTATATCTTTTGCTTTTACCTTTGTTTTAGTTCTTTCCTTTTCAGTGTTTACTTTCTTATCTTAGTGGAATAAGTCTTTAGTGTTTAGTTTGAGTCTTTTGCCTTGTGTCTCCCCCAATGTATTCGAGATTGCGAGCTATATAATAAAGAGTATCTTAGTCAAGGGCTTTGTTTTATGCCATGATCAAAAGTATGAAAGGAACGATAGCATATAATAAGAAGTAATAAGAAGTAACATATAACAAGTATAATGATTGAAACTTGTTGAGAATAGACCAACATAGACCCCAGTCATTGTTGCAATTAATAAGAAGTAATAAGGAAAGAGAGGTTCACATATAAATATACCATCTTAGACACTTTTTACAATTGTGAGCACTCACCAAACTATTACATGCTTAGAAGTAGATGTTGGACAAGGAAGACAACATAATGAATTGTGTTTGCTTGGTTCCAAACAATGTTATATGACTAGAGATCCCTTAGCATGTGATGATTGCTTCCACCTCATATTATCCAAAACTCCCGCACCAAGTAGAGATACTACTTGTGCATCCATAAACCTTCAACCCAGTTTTGCCATGAGAGTCCACCATACCTACCTATGGATTGAATAAGATCCCTCATGTAAGTTGTCATCGGTGCAAGCAATAAAAATTGCTCTCTAATATGTATGATCTATTAGTGTGTGGAAAATAAGCTTTATACGAACCTGTAATGAGGAAGACATAAAAGCGACAGACTGCATAATAAAGTTCCTTATCACAGGAGGCAATATAAAGTGGCGTTCCTCCGCACTAAGAGGACACGCATCCAAACCTTAAAAGCGCATGACAACCTCTGCTTCCCTCTGCGAAGGGTCTATCTTGTACCTTTACTTTTGTCCTAGTGAAAGTCATGGTGATCAACACCAATTCCCTATTCCGCCTTCATCTTGGTGAACGTCATATGCTTGGGAAAGATATACACTCATATATCAACTTGGAGATGAGTACTTATGCTTTATTATTGTTGACTTTACCCTTGAGGTAAATGGTTGGGAGGCAAAATTATAAGCCCCTATCTTTCTCTGTGTCCAGCTGAAACTTTGATGCCATGAGTACCACCTGAGTTATAACAATTGTGGAAAACAAAAGAGATGATTGAGTATGTGGATTTGCTTTACAAGCTCTTATTTGACTCTTTCTGATGTGATGATAAATTGCAATTGCTTCAATGACTATGGACTGTTGTTGGCTACTTCTCGGTAAGGTATTTGTTTCATACTTTGCTTTGTGAAGGAATTGTTACTTTCCCATAAGAATCTTTATGATATATTGTTGTTCTATGTGTGATCATGATGCCCTCATGTCCGTATTATGTTTTATCGACACCTTCATCCCTAAACATGTGGACATGTTTATGGATCTTGGTTTTCGCTTGAGGACAAGCGAGGTCTAAGCTTGGGGGAGTTGATACGTCCATTTTGCATCATGATTTCATGTTGATATTTATCACTTTATGGACTGTTATTATACTTTGTGGTACCATACTTATGCCTTTTCTCTCTTATTTTGCAAGGTTTATTTGAAGAGGGAGAATACCGGCAGCTGGAGTTATGGACTGGAAAAGGAGCAAGTCTGAGTCCTCTATTCTGTGCAACTCCAAATGCCCTAAAAATCAACGTGGAATTTTTTGGGAATATATAAAAAATACTGGGCGAAAGAAGTGTCAGAGGTGAGCTGCCACGGGCCCACAAGCCTGGTGGCCGCGGCCTCCCCCTGGCCGCGGCAACAGGGCTTGTGGGCACCCTGGTGGCCCACTGGCCCCCCTCTTTTGCTATATGAAGGGTTTCGTCCGGAAAAAAATGAGGGCAGAGCTTTTTCGTGGATTCTCCGCCGCCACGAGGCGGAACTTGAGCAGAACCAATCTAGAGCTCCGGCAGGACGATCCTGCTGGGGAACTTCCCTCCCAGAGGGGGAAATCGTCGCCATCGTCATCACCAACACTCGTCTCGTCGGAGGGGAGTCATCTCCATCAACATCTTCATTAGCACCATCTTCTCTCCAAACCCTAGTTCATCTCTTGTAAGCAATCTCCGTCTCGCGACTCCGATTGGTACTTGTAAGGTTGCTAGTAGTGTTGATTACTCTTTGTAGTTGATGCTAGTTGGATTACTTGGTGGAAGAGTTTATGTTCAGATCCTTGATGCTACTCATTAAACCACTGATCATGATTATGATTATGCTTTGTGAGTAGTTACTTTTGTTCCTGAGGACATGGGATAAGTCATGCTAATAATAGTCATTTGAATTTGGTATTTGTGCGGTATTTTGATATGTTGTATGTTGTTTTTCCTCTAGTGGTGTTATGTGAACGTCGACTACATAACACTTCACCATATTTGGGCCTAGAGGAAGGCATTGGGGAGTAGTAAGTAGATGATGGGTTGCTAGAGTGACAGAAGCTTAAACCCCGGTCTATGCGTTGCTTCGTAAGGGGCTGATTTGGATCCACTAGTTTAATACTATGGTTAGACGTTGTCTTAATTCTTCTTTCGTACTTGCGAATGCTTGCGAGAGGGGTTAATCATAAGTGGGATGCTTGTCCAAGTAAGGGCAGTACCCAAGCACCGGTCCACCCACATATCAAACTATCAAAGTAACAAACGCGAATCATATGAACATGATGAAACTAGCATGACAGAAATTCCCGTGTGTCCTCGGGAGCGTTTTTCCTCCTATAAGACTTTGTTCAGGCTTGTCCCTTGCTACAAAAGGGATTGGGCCACTTTTCTGCACCGTTGCTACTCTTGTTACTTGTTACTTTTCACTTGCTACGTTTCACCTCACTACACCATCACTTGTTACCGCTACTTTTAGTGCTTGCAGTTATTACCTTGCTGAAAACCGTTTATCAGAGCCTTCTGCTCCTCGTTGGGTTCAACACTCTTACTTATCGAAAGGACTATGATTGATCCCCGATACTTGTGGGTCATCAGACGCATCGTCGCCAGAGCTCACGCCACAGCCTTCGGGAGCAAGCCTTGTCACCAGGTCTTCCTGGTGGACCTCGACCCATTCGGCCAGGGCGGCGCATATCGTCTCTGGCACCGCATCCAACACTGCAGCGAAGTCTAAGTATGGGTCGAGGCGAAGGAGGTGGCTGAAGACGTCCGAGGCCGCTTGACCCAAGAGGTCACGACTATTCTCCTCTGCCAGCGCGTGGGCCTTCTTGGCACCCACCTCAAGACATTCCACAACACGGAAGAAGAATCCCAACTACCCAGCATCGTCAGGAACCAGGGGGCTTGACACACCCTCGCCACATATGTCGCTCAAAGCCCGGGAGGCTCTCCTCTCGAGGGACTGGAACATCCGGGAGCGTCCAAGCTGGAGGCCGCGAGCATGGATCACCTCTTCGGAGGCCTCTCCAACCAGGGAAGCCGCGCCTTTCACTTGTTTGTAAAGAAGAGACAGTTTACCTTCGGCAGTAGCTTGGGTGTCCAGTGCGACCTGCTGATGTTTCACTTCCCGATCCAACCTTTTCCAGAGGGCATCGACCTCTTTTTCAGGTGGCCGCGGCGCTCATGGAAGCGGGACTCCTAGAGCCTCAGCTTCGCACGATAGTCAAGAAGAAGGGAACATTGAGCCTCCGCCACCCCCAATGTCAATTTCCTCCTGAAGCTTCGCCTCACGAGAGGCAAGGGATTCCTCAACAAGTGACACCTGGTGCTCCCTCACCTCCAGACACTCCTCCTCCAGGCTCTGCTCCACCTCTACAAGCACCAGCAAATTGGCGGATGCCCGAAAGCCCACGCCGGCAGGGAAGAACTCAGCAGGTGGACCCCCTAGGGTGGCCCTCAGCTGAGCCTGCTCTTCAAGATCGGCGTTGAGGGCGCAAAGCTCCCTGTGGAGATCCTCGGAGGCCCTGCACCGACAATCAGCCTCGTGAGCCTCGGAGAGAGCACGCTCGCGGGCTTCCGCCGCGGCGGCACGGGGCCCCTCTACCTCTGCGCGGGCGCGTTCACGCTGCAGACGGACAAGGTTCACGACAACTTCAAGTTGGTGCCACCCTGACGCAAGGTGTCGGCACTCACCTTCCAAGCGATCTTCGTTGCTGGCAAGCCCCCCCCCCCCCAGACGTTGAAGTGCGTCCACCGCGGCACTGAGCAAGCCCCACGGCGCAGCACGCGAACCTTCAATAGGTTCCAGCAGTCAGCGAGATCTCTCGCCTTACTCATGGCGGACGGGAGAAGGGCACGAGGGGCCCCGCAGCCCGATCCTATGCTCGGGGGCTAGGGGCTCCCGTGCAGGCGCTGCGTCGAAGGGAAGCGCCCCCTGAGGCCCCACATCACCAGGCAGGTGGGTGAAGGAAGGGGAGCGCAGCATGGCTTTAGGAGGGGCCGCAGGTGAGGGGAATGACCCCTTTCAGGGGAGCCTCAGGCGAGGGGCGAAGAAGACCGTGGCAGGCTCACGCGACGGGGGCTTGGGAGGAAGGACCCCGCGGAGTACGAAAGAAGAAACCACGGGACGCTCGACGGACATAGGGGCGGGCAGCGCTGACTGGCCTCCCCCGTCGCTAGTAGGGAGCCTGCGGAACAAACGCTCAGGAGGGAGGTGCTAAAAGAAAGACGAAAAATGGGCTTGAGCGCTTACTAGTCCTCGGCGACCCATTTCCTCTTCATCGGGGCCCATCGCGTCGAAGGATGGCCGTCCTCCGGCGACCTCCTCTTTCGGCCAACATGGGGGACCTGGCGCGGAGGCCCAACAACTCGCGACCGAAGCTTGGAGATGGGGACAACTACTTCCACCGTCAGCCGATCGCCATCGCAAGCCCCGGCTCGACCCAGAGCAAGAGCCGGGGAGGCGGGCAGCAATACACCACTCACCCTGGCCGCGGAAGGGGCAGCGTGACTCGAGCTCACGAAGGCTTGAACCCCATAGGTCGGGGGCCCTCGGGGGCGGCATCCCTCCCACGGAGGAACCCCCATTCGTCGAAGAGTGGCATCTCTATGACGAGGGCTTACGGGGCCTTGAACTTGTATAGAGGAAGACCATTCAGGGGAAGCTCGCCGGGATCGCCGCCTGTTAGTCGGCAGAGCAGCTCACGCAAGACGTCAGGAGGATGCGGAAAAACCTAGATCCTCATTGGTCCAGAGCCGCCCTGAAGGTCCACATCGGACGGGAGTGGTGTTGGAGGGGAGCAATCCACCGACAGATGAACTCCCGCACCACCATCGCCATCGTCACCCCCGCCCGCTTCAACTCCTCCAACCGAGTCACTTCTGACGCGAATCAAGAGTCGCTGAGCTCCCGGCGCGTCCACCCCTGATTCATCGTTGCGGGGGTCGACGGAGGTCGGAACAGAGCTCCCGCCTCGGCCGCTTCAACCAGTACCCACTGCTACCGGAACCCTTCCGCCTCGGGCAGGAGCACGGCGTTGAGAGCCCCTAGGGCTAATGCGTCGGCTGCCTTCAACGACACGCACCCGGAGCATTGTTGTTTAGAAACCAGTTCGAGAGAAAAGAAGTGGTGAAGCAATGCCACGGAAGGGGTAACGCCAACAAAAGCCTCGCACAAAAACGCGAAGGCCAAGAGGAGAACAAAAGACCTCGGGTCAAGGTGGAGCGCATGGATGTGGTATGCGAGAGCACTGCAACGAGGAAGCTCGAGAATGGAGGCAGTACCACAGCGAGAAGAGCATGGATGTGAACGGGAATCGTCGGGGCCGCCATCTCGCCCCGAGGCCATGAGCCTGGCCAGATCCGGGTAGCCCCCCACTCATTGGTGCCGGCAACGACTACCAAGCGAACCTTCTCCAACCCCTCGGAGTTCACAACCGTCGGCTGGCCCAGCATGGGCTGAGGCGCCGTCGGATTGATCGGATCCCGCGGACCCCCCTTTTATCCCCTTCAGAAGCATGGCGAGGAGGACGGAGGAAAAAAACGACACGACGCGAGGCTCGGAGAGGGGAACCGGGACCGAACAGGAGGAAGAACCGGCGACGAAATCGACACGAGGCAGAGGCGGCTTGCAGACGTGGGTCGGGAGGTTCTGCACAAAGAAGACGGATCTGCCATTTAAAAGGCCTGACCCGCATGCATTTGGGGCCCGCGGCGCTTCAGGCCGCCCTCAAGGCTTCTCCGAGAAGCCAGCCCAGGCGCACCTTGGGCCCAGGGGCTACTTTCGCTGTTCTGGGAATGGGGTGTTGGGGAACGTCGCATGGGAAACAAAAAATTTCCTACGCGCACGAAGACCTATCATGGTGATGTCCATCTACGAGAGGGGATGAGTGATCTACGTACCCTTGTAGATCGTACAGCAGAAGCGTTAGTGAACGCGGTTGATGTAGTGGAACGTCCTCACGTCCCTCGATCCGCCCCGCGAACAATCCCGCGATCAGTCCCACGATCTAGTAACGAACGGACGGCACCTCCGCGTTCAGCACACGTACAGCTCGACGATGATCTCGGCCTTCTTGATCCAGCAAGAGAGACGGAGAGGTATAAGAGTTCTCCGGCAGCGTGACGGCGCTCCGGAGGTTGGTGATGACCTTGTCTTAGCAGGGCTCCGCCCGAGCTCCGCAGAAACGCGATCTAGAGGAAAAACCGTGGAGGTATGTGGTCGGGCTGCCATGGAAAAGTCGTCTCAAATCAGCCCTAAAACCTCCGTATATATAGGTGGGAGGGAGGGGAGGAGGCAGCCTCAAAACCTAAAGGTTTGGCCGAAATTGGAGGTGGAGGAGTCCTACTCCAATCCTACTTGGAGTAGGATTCCACCTTCCCACTTGGAAACTCTTTCCACCTTGTGTTTTTTCCATCTCAAACCTTATGGGCCTTAGTGGGAACTTATTCCAGCCCACTAGGGGCTGGCTTATCTCTTCCCATAGCCCATGAGACCCCTTGGGGCGTGACACCCCTCCCGATGGTCCCCGGCACCCCTCCCGGCACTCCCGGTACACTACCGATGAGCCAGAAACTTTTCCGGTAATGCACGAAAACCTTCCGGTAACCAAATGAGGTCATCCTATATATCAATCTCTGTTTCCGGACCATTCCGGAAACCCTCGTGACGTCCGTGATCTCATCCGGGACTTCGAACAACATTCGGTAACCAACCATATAACTCAAATACGCATAAAACAACGTCGAACCTTAAGTGTGCAGACCCTGCGGGTTCGAGAACTATGTAGACATGACCCGAGAGACTCCTCGGTCAATATCCAATAGCGGGACCTGGATGCCCATATTGGATCCTACATATTCTACGAAGATCTTATCGTTTGAACCTCAGTGCCAAGGATTCATATAATCCCGTATGTCATTCCCTTTGTCCTTCGGTATGTTACTTGCCCGAGATTCGATCGTTAGTATCCGCATACCTATTTCAATCTCGTTTACCGGCAAGTCTCTTTACTCGTTCCATAATACAAGATCCCGTAACTTACATTAAGTTACATTGCTTGCAAGGCTTGTGTGTGATGTTGTATTACCGAGTGGGCCCCGAGATACCTCTCCGTCACACGGAGTGACAAATCCCAGTCTCGATCTATACTAACTCAACGAACACCTTCGGAGATACCTGTAGAGCATATTTATAGTCACCCAGTTACGTTGCGACGTTTGATACACACAAAGCATTCCTTTGGTGTCCGTGAGTTATATGATCTCATGGTCATAGGAACAAATACTTGACACGCAGAAAACAGTAGCAACGAAATGGCACGATCAACATGCTACGTCTATTAGTTTGGGTCTAGTCCATCACATGATTCTCCTAATGATGTGATCCCGTTATCAAGCGACAACACTTGCCTATGGCCAGGAAACCTTGACCATCTTTGATCAACGAGCTAATCAACTAGAGGCTTACTAGGGATAGTGTTTTGTCTATGTATCCACACAAGTATTGTGTTTCCAATCAATACAATTATAGCATGGATAATAAACGATTATCATGAACTAAGAAATATAATAATAACTGATTTATTATTGCCTCTAGGGCATATTTCCAACATGGGGTACCCAGACCTGCGTGCGTGCAGCCCAGGGCTGGCCCACTCCATCAACCAAGCACAATCGAGCGTGACACCACTCAAGGCAAGGTCCTCGCGAGGCGCCAAGCCTCGCGAGGAGGAACAACACCAAGACCCGCAGGGGGCCTCATCAGGATCTCTCCGGAGCGGCGGATATTCCAAAGCGAGATCCAGCCTCAGGAGTCAAGGATGATGCGGAGGAAGGATAGGCGAGCAGCAGAGAGCAGGACGAAGCAGTTTCCCCTTTAGTGCAAAGGGGGCAAGGACGAACCATGGTTCCCAAGGCATCTTCCAAATGTTTCCTTTGTGGTGCAACAAGGCCATCGCGGCCCACCAGCAGGACATACGTCATCCCTGGACCCATCCCTGCAGCGCAGGCAGCCACTTTGCACGCGAAGACTACTTTTGGATAGGGGAAGCATGTTCCCCTAACCCCCTTGAAAATTGGCCGTTGTGGGATCCCTTCCTGCCGAAACGATAAGGGGAGAGGACCGGGGCCGCCACTATATATAGAGAGAGTAGGTTACTTCATAGGGGATCTGATCCATTCATTCACCCACGTGCACCACACAAAGGCCACCCTCGGAGGCCCTCGAACACTGTACTAGTTCATCCACCAACCTTCACGATAGGTAATCCACCAAAGCAGGAGTAGGGTATTACACTTCTCAGCGGCCCGAACCTAGGTAAACTGCCGTGTTTTGTGTCTTCCTCACCATCGAGTGAGTTCTCTGCCATCCCCAGCGAGTAGCAAGTTAGGTGAGGCGAGCCCACGAGAGATCTTTGTACAAGCCCCTGAGTTTGAATCTTTACGATTTTGCACAGCTAAAAATCCGAGAAATGCATATCGTATAATCAAGCCCATGGGTACTTGTGGTGACATTGGAGTATCTAGGTGACATTAGGGTTTTGGTTGATGTGTGTATTAAGGTGTTATTTTAGTACGAACTCTATGGTTGTTCGTGACACTTATAGGGATAGCTCATAAGATTGATCGAAAAAGATAACTTTGAGGTGGTTTCGTACCCTACAATAATTTCTTTGTTAGTTCTCCGCTATTTGTGACTTTGGAGTGAACTCTTTGTCGCACGAGTGGTATTTACATATGATTCAACTGTGTTAGTATTGTTGAGTGTTGGAAATATGCCCTAGAGTCAATAATAAATTGGTTATTATTATATTTTCTTGTTCATGATAATTGTTTATTATCCATGCTAGAATTGTATTGATTGGATACTCAAATACATTTGTGGATACATAGGAAAAACAATGCCCCTAGTGAGCCTCTAGTTGACTAGCTCATTCATCAAAGATGGTCAAGGTTTCCTAGCTATAGACAAGTGTTGTCACTTGATAACGGGATCACATCATTAGGAGAATGATGTGATGGTAAAGACCCTACTATGAACATAGCATATGATCGTGTTAGTTTATTGCTACTGTTTTCGGCATGTCAATGTATCTGTTCCTATGACCATGAGATCATGCAACTCCCGAACACCGAAGGGATACCTTGTGTGTACCAAATGTCGCAACATAACTGGGTGACTATAAAGGTGCTCTACAGGTATCTCCAAAGGTGTTGTTGGATTGGCATGGATCAAGACTGGGATTTGTCATTCCGTGTAACGGAGAGGTATCTCGGGGCCCACTCGGTAATACAACATCACAACAAGCCTTGCAAGAAATGTGACTAAGGAGTTAGTTACGGGATCTTGTATAAAGGGACTTGCCGGTAACGAGATTGAACTAGGTATAGAGATACCGACGATCGAATCTCGGGCAAGTAACATACCGAAGGACAAAGGGAACAACATATGGGATTAACTGAATCCTTGACATAGAGCTTCAACTGATAAAGATCTTCGTAGAATATGTAGGAGCCGATATGGGCATCCAGGTCCCACTATTGGTTATTGACCGGAGAATGTCTCACGTCATGTCTACATAGTTCTCGATCCCACAGGGTCTGGACACTTAAGGTTCGGTGACATTTCGGTATAGTTGAGTTATAGGTGTTAGTGACCGAAGGTTGTTCAGAGTCCAGAGATCCAGGACGTCACGAGGAGCTCTGAAATGGTCAGGATGTAAAGATTGATATATAGGAAGTCCTGTTTTGGTCACCGGAAAAGTTTCGGGCTCATCGGTAGTGTACCGAGAGTGTCAGGAGGGTACCGGGGGACCACCGGGAGGGGTATGACGACCCAAGGGCTTCATGGGCCGTGAGAGGAGGTGGACCAGCCCTTGGTGGGCTGGCCAAAGCCTCCCCTAAGGGCCCATGCGGCTGGAGTGGAGGAATAAGGCAAAAAGCCAAAGGTGGAAAGAGTTTCCAAGTGGGAAGGAAGGAATCCTAATCCTACCAGGATTGGAGGAGGATCCTCCTCTCCTCCTCACTTCGGCCGACCCAAAGGGGAAACCCTAGGGAGTCAACCTCCCTCCTATCCTCCTATATATACTAGAGGTATTGAGGGTTTTTGAAGACACAGAAATCAGCCACGGGTGCCTCTCTCTCCCTCTAGATCTGTTTCTCCTCTAGTCTAGTTCGGCAGTGCTTAGGTGAAGCCCTGCTCGATTAGTTCACCAACACCACCACCACACTGTCGTGCTGGAGAACTCATCTACCTCTCCGCCCCTCTTGCTGGATCAAGAAGGCGGAGATCGTCATCGAGCTCTACGTGTGCTGAACGCGGAGATGTCGTCCGTTCGGCACTAGATCGGCATGGATCGTGATGGGATCGCGGGACGGATCGTGATTTGAATCGCGAAAATGTTCCACTACATCAACCGCGTTATATATGCTTCCCTTAGCGATCTACATGGGTATGTAGATTCACTCTCCCCTCTCGTAGATGATCATCACCATGGATTGGTATTGCGTGTGCGTCGGAATTTTTTTGTTTCCCATGCAACGTTCCCTAACAGTGGCATCATGAACTAGGTCTATGCGTAGATGATATCTCGAGTAGAACACAAAATATTTTGTGGGCGTTGATGTTCAATTTGCTGCCTTCCTTAGTCTTTTCTTGATTCTGCGGTATTGTTGGATTGAAGCGGCCCGAACCAACATTAGTCGTACGCTTACGAGAGACCGGTTTCATTGACTAACATGAAACTTGTTGCATAAAGAGGACTAGCGGGTGTATGTTTCTTCAACTTTAGTTGAATCAGATTTGACCGAGGCACTCCTTGGAGAAGGTTAAATAGCAACTTGCATATCACGGTTGTGGTTTTGCGTAAGTAAGATGCAATCATACTAGATACCCATAGCAGCCACGTAAAACATGCAACAACAAATTAGAGGACATCTAACTTGTTTTTGCAGGGTATGCATGTGATGTGATATGGCCAAAGACATGATATGATACATTGGATGTATGCGATGATCATGTTGTAATAGTTAAATATCGACTTGCACATCGATGCTACGACAACCGACAAGAGCCATAGGTTGTCTTTAATTATTTTGCGCTTGGTGATGCTTTACTTTATGCTAGTGGTAGCTTTAGTAGTAACATCATAGTTAGCACGACAACCTCGATGGCAGCACAATGATGGAGATCATGGTGTGGCGCCGGTGACGACGGAGATCATGCCGGTGCTTTGGTGATGGAGATCAAGAAGCACAAGTTCATGGCCATATTATGTCACTTATGATTTGCATGTGATGTTAATCCTTTTATGCACCTTGTTTTTCTTAGGAAGACAGTAGCAGTATAAGCTGATCCCTCACTAAAATTTGAAGATAAAACTGTGGTCTCCCCAACTGTGCACCGTTGCGACAGTTTGTCGTTTCGAGACACCACGTGATGATCGGGTGTGATAGACTCAACGTTCACATACAACGGGTGCAAAACAGTTGCACACACGGAACACTCATGTTAAACTTGACGAGCCTAGCATGTACACACATGGCCTCGGAACACAAGAGACCGAATGGTCGATCATGAATCATATAGTTGATATGATCAACATGGAGATGTTCACCATTGAAACTATACTTAACTCACGTGATGATCGGACTTGAGTTAGTGAATTTGGATCATGCGACACTCAAATGACTAGAGGGATGTCAATTTGAGTGGGAGTTCTTAACTAATGTGATTAATTGAACTCATTATCATGAACATAGTCAAAAGGTCTTTGCAAATTATGTTGCAGCTTGTGTTGTAGCTCTACTGTTTTAGATATGTTCCTAGAGAAAATTTAGTTAGAAGATGATAGTAGCAATTATGCGGACTGGGTCCATAAACTGAGGATTGTCCTCATTGCTTCATAGAAGGCTTATGTCCTTAATGCACCGCTCGGTGTTCTGAACCATGATCGTCGTTTGTGGATGTTGCGAACATCTGACATGCACGTTTTTGATGACTACATGATAGTTCAGTGCATAATGCTTAAACGACTCAGAATTGAGGCGCTGAAGATGTTTCGAACGTTGGGGGACATACGAGATGTTTCAAGAGATGAAATTGGGATTTCAGGCTCGTGCCCGTTTTGAGAGGTTGAAAAGTAAGGGACAAAAGCTCAATCGTTGAGCATGTGCTCGGATTGTTTGAGTACTACAATCACTTGAATCGAGTGGGAGTTGATCTTCTAGATAAGATAGTGATTGTCATAGTTATCCAAAGTCACTGCCACCAAGCTACAGAGCTTCATGATGAACTATAACATATCAGGGATAGAGATGATGATCCTTGAAATATTTGCGATGTTTGACACTGCGAAGGTAGAAATCAAGTACGAGCATCAAGTGTTGATGGTTAGTAAAACCACTAGTTTCGAGAAGGGCAAGGGTAAGAAGGGATACATCATGAAAGGCAAACCAGTTGCCTCTCTAGTGAAGAAACCCAAGGTTAAACCCAAACCCGAGACAAGGTGCTTCTATTATGAGGGGAACGGTCACTCGAGCGGAACTGCCCTAGTTACTTGGTAGATGAGAAGGCTGGCAAAGTCGACAAAAGTATATTGGATATACATGATATTGATGTGTACTTTACTAGTACTCCTAGTAGCACCAGGGTATTAGCTACCGGTTCGGTTGCTAAGTGTTAGTAACTCAAAAAAAAAGCTACAAAATAAACAGATACTAGCAAGGGTGAGGTGATGATGTGTGTTGGAAGATATTTCAAGGTTGATGTGATCAAACATCATGGACTCCCTCTACCATCGGGATTAGTGTTGAACCTAAATAAATGTTATTTGGTGTTTGCATGAACATGATTAGATCGTGTTTATTGCAATACGATTATTCATTTAAAGAGAATAATGGTTATTCTATTTGCTTGAATAAATACCTTCAATGGTTTATTGAATCTCGATCGTAGTGATACACATGTTCATAATATTGATGCCAAAAGATACAAAGTAGTAATGATAGTACCACTTACTAGTGGCACTGCCACTTGAGTCATATTGGTGTACAACGCATGAAGAAGCTTCATACTGATGGATCTTTGGACTCACTTGATTTTCAATCACTTGAGACATGCAAATCATGGGCAAGATGACTGAAGGCCTCGTTTTCCAGTGAGATGGAACAAGAAAGTAACTTATTGGAAGTAATACATTTTTTATGTATGCATTCCAATAAGTGGTGAGCCATGCAGTGGATATCGTTATGTTCTTACTTCAAGATGATTTGAGTAGATACTAGTATATTTACTTGATGAAACACAAGTCTGAATTATTGAAAGGTTCAAGTAATTTTAGAGTGAAGTTGAAGATCGTCGTGACAAGAGGATAAAATGTCTACGATATGATCATAGAGATGAATATCTGAGTTGCGAGTTTGGCACACATTTAAGACAATGTGGAAATTGTTTCACAACTAATGCCACCTGGAACATCATGGTGTGATGGTGTGTCCAAACGTCCTAGCCACGCCATATTGGATATGGTGCATACTATGATGTCTCTTATCGAATTACCACTATCATATTTGGGTTAAGCATTAGAGACAACCGCATTCACTTTAAATAGGGCACTACGTAATTCCGTTGAAATGACACCGTATGAACTATGGTTTGGAGAAACCTAAGCTGTCATTTCTTAAAAGTTTGAGGTTGCGATGCTTATGTGAAAAAGTTTCAGTCTCATAAGCTCGAACCCAAAGCGGATAAATGCATCTTCATAGGACACCCAAAATAGTTGGGTATATCTCCTACCTCAGATCCGGAAGCAAAGTGTTTGTTTCTAGAAACGGATCCTTTCTCGAGGAAAAGTTTCTCTTAAAAGAATTGAGTGGTAGGATGATGGACACTTGATGAGGTAATTGAACCGTCACTTCAACCGATGTGTAGCAGGGCGCACGAAGTTGTTCCTATGGCGCCTACGCCAATTGAAGTGGAAGTTGATGATAGTTATCATGAAGCTTCGAATCAAGTTACTACAAACCTCATAGGTCTACAAGGTCACATACTGCTACAGAGTGGTACGGTAACCCTGTCTTGGAGGTCATGTTGTTGGACAACAATGAACCTACGAGCTATGGAGAAGCGATGGTGGGCCCGGATTCCGACAAATGGCTCGACGCCATGAAATATGAGAGAGGATCCATGTATGAAAACAAAGTGTGGACTTTGGAGGAATTACTTGATGGTCGTAAGGCTGTTAGGTACAGATGGATTTTTAAAAGAAAGACAGACGATAACGGTGAATGTCACCATTAAGAAAGCTCGACTTGTCGCAAAGATGTTTCCGACAAAGTTCAAAAGGTTGACTATGATGAGACTTTCTCACTCGTAGCGATGCTAAAAGTCTGTTGGGATTACGTTAACAATTGTTGCATTATTTACAAAATCTTGCGGATAGGATGTCAAAACATTGCTTCCTCGACGGTTTCCTTGAGGAAAGGTTGTATGTGATACAAGCAGAAGGTTTTGTTGATCCTAAGGATGCTAACAAGTATGCAAGCTCCAGCGATCCTTCTATGGACTGGAACAAGCATCTCGGAGTTGGAATATATGCTTTGATGAGATGATCAAAGCTTTTTGGTTTATACAAGGTTTATGAGAAACTTGTATTTCCAAGGAAGTGAGTGGGAGCCCTATAGAATTTCTGATGAGTATATGTGGTTGACATATTGTTGATCGAAAACGATGTAGAATTTCTGGAAAGCATATAGGGTTGTTTGAAAAGTGTTTTTCAAAGGAAAACCTGGATTAAGCTACTTGAACATTGAGTATCAAGATCTATAGAGATAGATCAAAATGCTTAATAGAACTTTCAAATGAATGCATACCGTGACAAGATTTTGAAGGAGTTCAAAATAGATCAGTAAAAGGAAGAGTTCTTGGCTGTGTTATAAGGTGTGAGTATTGAGTAAGACTCAAATCCCGACCACTACAGAAGAAAGAGAAAGGACGAAGTTCGTCCCCTGTGCATTAGCCATAGACTCTATAGTATGTTATGCTGTGTACCGCACCTGATGTGCGCCTTGCCATGAATCTGTCAAGGGGTACTAGAGTGATCCAGGAACGGATCACTGGACAGTGGTCAAAAGTTATCCTTAGTAACTAGTGGACTAAGGAATTTTTCTCGATTATGGAGGTGATAAAAGAGTTCGTCGTAAAGGGTTACGTCGATGCAAGCTTTTACACTAATCCAGATAACTCTGAATAGTAAACCAGATTCGTATAGTGGAGCAGTCATTTGGAATAGTTCCAAATGGCGCGTAGTAGCATTATCTATAGGATGAAATAGAGATTTGTAAAGCACACACGGATCTGAAAGGTTCAGACCAGTTGACTATAAACCTCTCTCACAAGAAAGACATGATCGAACCCCAGAACTGTATGGTTGTTAGATTCATTACAATCACATAGTGATGTGAACTAGATTATTGACTCTAGTGCAAGTGGGAGGCTGTTGGAAATATGCCCTAGACGCAATAATAAATTGGTCATTATTATATTTCCTTGTTCATGATAATGGTTTATTATCCATGCTAGAATTGTATTGATTGGAAACTCAAATACATGTGCGGATACATAGACAAAACAATGTCCCTAGTAAGCCTCTAGTTGACTAGCTCGTTGATCAAAGATGGTCAAGGTTTCCTGGCCATAGACAAGTGTTGTCACTTGATAATGGGATCACATCATTAGGAGAATGATGTGATGGACAATACCCAAACTACGAACGTAGCATATGACCGTGTCAGTTTATTACTACTATTTTCTGCATGTCAATATATATGTTCCTATGACCATGAGATCATTCAACTCCCAGACACCGGAGGAATACTTTGTGTGTACCAAATGTCGCAACGTAACTGGGTGACTACAAAGGTGCTCTACAGGCATCTCCGAAGGTGTTTATTGGGTTACCATGGATCAAGACTGGGATTTGTCACTCCGTGTAACGGAGAGGTATCTCGGGGCCCACTCGGTAATACAACACCACAACAAGCCTTGCAAGCAATGTGACTAAGGAGTTAGTTACGGGATCTTGTACTACGGAACGAGTAAAGAGACTTGCCGGTAACGAGATTAAACTAGGTATAGAGATACCGACGATGGAATCTCGGGCAAGTAACATACCGAAGGACAAAGGGAACAACATATGGGATTAACTGAATCCTTGACATAGAGGTTCAACCGATAAAGATCTTCGTAGAATATGTAGGACCCAATATGAGAATCCAGGTCCTGCTTTTGGTTATTGACTGAAGAATGTCTCACGTCATGTCTACATAGTTCTCGAACCCGCAGGGTCTGCACACTTATGGTTCGGTGATGTTTTGGTATAGTTGAGTTATAGGTGTTGGTGACCGAAGGTTGTTGGGAGTCCCGGATGAGATTCTGGACGTCACGAGGAGCTCCAGAATGGTCCCTAGGTAAAGATTGATATATAGGAAATCCTGGTTTGGTCACCGGAAAATTTTTGGGCTCATCGGTAGTGTACCGAGAGTGTCGGGAGGGTACCGGGGGACTACCGGGAGGGGTGTGACGACTCAAGAGCTTATGGGCTATGAGAGGAGGTGGACCAGCCCTTGGTGGGCTGGCCAAAGCCTCCCCTAAGGTCCCATGCGGCTGGAGTGGAGGAATAAGGCAAAAAGCCAAAGGTGGAAATAGTTTCCAAGGGAAGGAAGGAATCCTAATCCTGCTAGGATTGGAGGAGGACTCGTCCTTACTTCGGTCGACTCAAAGGGGAAACCCTATGGTTCCGGCCTCCCTCCTCTCCTCCTATATATACTAGAGGCATTGAGGGTTTTTTGAAGACACACAAATCAGCCAGGGCTGCCTCTCTCTCCCTCTAGATCTGTTTCTCCTCTAGTCTAGTTCGGCAGTGCTTAGGCAAAGCCCTGCTGGATTAGTTCACCACCACCATCACCATGCCGCCGTGCTGGAGAACTCATCTACCTCTCTACCCGTCTTGCTGGATCAAGAAGGCATAGATCGTCATCGAGCTGTAGGTGTGCTAAACGCGGAGGTGCCATCCGTTCGGCACTAGATCAGGATGGATTGTGATGGGATCGCGGGACGGATTGTGATGAGATCGCGGGACGGGCTACCATTTTGAATCATGAAGATGTTCCACTACATCAACCGCATTATATACACTTCCGCTTAGCGATTTACAAGGGTATGTAATTTCACTCTCCCCTCGTGTAGATGATCATCACCATGGATAGGTATTGCGTGTGCGTAGGTATTTTTTTGTTTCCCATGCAACGTTCCCCAACAGAACTTGCAGTAGTGAAAGTATGAACCCTAGGCCTTGTTTCTAAGAATTGAAATACCATTTGTGCTCACTTTTATCATTAGTTACCTTGTTGTTTTTTATATTTGTAGATTACGAGAACATATATCTACCATCCATATTACACTTGTATCACCATCTCTTCGCCGAACTAGTGCACCTATAGAATTTGCCATTGTATTGGGTGTGTTGGTGACACAAGAGATTTCTTGTATTTGATTGCAGGGTTGTTTGAGAGAGACCATCTTCATCCTACACCTCCCACGGATTGATAAACCTTAGGTCATCCACTTGAGGGAAATTTGCTACTCTCCTACAAAACTCTGCGCTTGGAGGCCCAACGCGAGTCTACAAGAAGAAGGTTGCGTAGTAGACATCAAACCCCTTTGTGATCGTGTTCCTCTCCGGTACGGGCTCGAGATTGGATTTCGTGTCTTCTGGAACTTGCAGCGGCTGAAACGATTTTTCGTCGACTCCTCTAAGGTTTTTGGAATATTGGGGTATTTATAGAGCTGGGAGGCAGTGGAGGAGGCGCCCGAGGCCCCCACTAGATACCAGGCCGCACCAGGGGCCCTAGGCGCACCCTCGTGACTAGTGGGCAGCGTTGGCCTCGTGTGGTGATCATCCTTGGCTCCCAAGTTTCCTTCTGTTCTAGAAAAATCTTTGTAAATTTCGTGGCATTTGGACTTCATATGATATTGATTTTATGTGAAGGAAAAAACAACAACTATCACTAGGCACTATGTCAATAGGTTAGTCCAAAAAAATGATATAAATTTGCTATGAGATGATCATAAAACATGCAAGAATGATAGTATAACAACATGGAACAGTAAAAAAATTATATATACGTTAGAGACGTATCATTTTTCCATTGTTTGGCAGGAAATAACATATATAGAAGGAAAGCAAGGACAATTACTAAAAATCAAGTCAAATGGAGAACTTCCATGTGGAGAGCCAAGCCACTAGGCACGGCAGAACAAAAGACGACCTTCTATACGACGTTAGGTGCTCGTATGAGCGGTCATATGAAGTGCCCACTGATACGTCCTAAACGTATCTACTTTTCCAAACACTTTTGCTCTTGTTTTGGACTCTAATTTGCATGCTTTGGATGAAACTAACCTAGGACTCACGTTGTTTTCAACAGAACTACCATGGTGTTGTTTTTGTACACAAATAAAAGTTCTCGGAATCGGACAAGCAAATTTGTTGATTTTTTCTGGGAAATATAAGAATTATTGGAGCGAAGACCCACCAGAGGGGGCCCACCTAGTTGGTGCCAAGCCAACAACCCCCTTGGGCGCACCCTAATGGCTTGGGGCCACCTCGCGGCTCCTTCGACCCTAATTCCAATCCCATAAATTCACAATTGTGGAGAAAGTGCATATGAATATATATGAAATACATGCCTACATTATATTAATGATTTGGAGCTAGTTCTGTGTCGCTCTAGTGTGTAACTGTTACATGATTGATGTCATCTAAATCATTATCCATCACTGGTCCACGTGATGGACCACTGATCTTCAATACAATGATCTCTTTGGAGACCTATTCGATGTAATTCTCACGGTGCACGATGGATCGAGAATTTGTGCTACTTTTTGAGTGATTCCCTTTTGTTTTTCACTAAATAAATATTACTTCTTGTTTATTTCTAACTCTAATCCTACAAAAGAGAAGAGGTATGTTTTCCATTGTTTGGCAGGAAATAACACATCTAGAAGGAAACAAGGATAATTACTACAAATCAAGTAAAATGGAGCAACTTCCATTTGGAGAGCCAAGCCACCAGGCACAACAGAACAAAATACGACATTCTATACGACCTCAGGTGCTTGTATGATCGATCGTATGGACTTCCAACTAATACGTCCTAAACGTATCCACTTTTCCACAAACTTTTTCTCTACTCTGAAACTAACCCAGGTCTGACATTGTTTTCAGCAGAACTGCCAAGGTGTTGTTTTTGTGCAAAAATAAAAGTTCTCGAAATTGGACAAAAATTTTGTGGATTTTTCTTGGAAATATAAGAATTATTGGAGCAAAGACCCACCAGAGGTGGGCCACCTAGTTGGTGCCAAGCCAACAACCCCCCTTGGATGCACCCTACTGGCTTGGGGCCACCTTGCGGCTCCTCCCACCCTAATTCCACTCCCATAAATTGACAATTGTGAAGAAAACACGTATGAATATATATGAAATACATGCCTACATTATATTAATGAATTGGAAGCTAGTTCTGTCTCGCTCTACTATGTAACTGTTACAATATTGATGTCATCTAAATCGTTATCCGTCACTGGTCCACGTGATGGACCAGTGATCTTCAATACAATTATCTGTTCAGGGACCTATTCGATGTAATTCTCGAAGTGCGTGATGGATCGAGAATTTGTGATATTTTACGAGTGACTCCCATTTGGTTTTCACTAAATATTTATTACTCCTCATTTATTTCTAATGCTAATCCTTCAAAAGAGAATATGTATGTTTTTCCATTGTTTGGCAGGAAATAGCATATATAGAAGGAAACCAACGAGAACTATTGCAAAACAAGTCAAATGGAGCAACTTCCATGTGGAGAGGCAAGCCACCAGGCACGGCAGAACAAAAGACGGCCTTCTATACGAGCTCAGGTGCCCGTATGAGCGGTCGTATGGAGTGACAACTGATACGTCCCAAACGTATCTACTTTTCCAAACACTTTTGCTCTTGTTTTGGACTCTAATTTGCATGCTTTGGATGAAACTAATCCAGGACTGGCGTTGTTTTCAACAGAACTGCCATTGTGTTATTTTTGCGTAGAAATAAAAGTTCCCGAAATCAGACCAAAAAATTGTGGATATTTTTCTAGGAAATATAAGAATTATTAGAGCGAAGACCCACTAGAGGGAGGCCACCTAGTTGGTGCCAAGCTAACAACCCCCCTTGGGCGCACCCTAATGGCTCGAGGCCACCTCGTGGCTCCTCCGACCCTAATTCCACTCCCATAAATTCACAATTACACAGAAAGCACGTATGACTATATATGGAATACATGCCTACATTATATTAATGAATTGGAGCTAGTTCTGTGTCGCTCTCGTGTGTAACTATTACATGATTGATGTCCTCTAGATCATTATCCATCACTACTCCACGTGATGGACCGGTGACCGTGAATACAATGATCTATTCGAAGACCTATTCGATGTAATTCTCGCGGTTCGTGATGGATCAAGAATTTGTCATATTTTCTGAGTGATTCCATTTGGTTTTCACTAAATATTTATTACTTCTCTTTTATTTCTAACGCTAATCCTCCCAAAGAGAAGAAGTATGTTATTCCATTTTTTTGTAGGAAATAACATATATAGAAGGAAACCAAGGAGAATTACTGCAAATCAAGTCAAATTGAGCAACTTCCATGTGGAGAGACAAGCCAACAGGCACGACAGAACAAAAGACGGCCTTCTATACGACCTCGGATGCTCGTATGAGCGGTCGTATGGAGTGCCAACTGATACATCTCAGACGTATCTACATTTCCACACACTTTTGCTCTTATTTTGGACTCTAATTTGTAGCGGGGTCCTAATGGAAACTAAGGGATATTAACGACTCCTTTTAATAGTGAACTGGAAAAAACACTAACACATGGTGAATTGATGAACTGCTCATACTACGACAATCACCGAAAAGAATTCCAATTATTGTCACCTTGGGGGATGCGGATCATAACACATAATAGGTGCATAAAACTTGCAATATAGGATCTAAACACTTTCATATTGAGAGATAGATAATTAGTTTAGATCTGAAATCATGGCACTCGGGCCCTAGTGACAAGCATTAAGCATAGAAAACTCATAACAACATCAATTTCAGAACGTAGTGGATACTAGGGATCAAACCCTATCAACTTAACTCGATTACATGATCCATCTCATCGAATACCATCACCTTCTAGCAAGACTACAAAGGAATAACTCATGCCCGGTGGTGAGCATCATGGATTTGTTGATGGAGAAGGGTTGGTGATGATGATGAAGACGACGAATCCATTTCTCCGGAGCCCCAAACGGACTCTACATCAGCCCCTCAAGGAAGAAAAAGAGGGGGCGGCGTCTCCTTCTCGTAAAACATGATGAAATATTCTCTCTGATTTATTTCTCTCAAGATGTGAATTTATATGATTGGAATTAGGGTCGGGGGAGCCATGTGGGTCCCACAAGCTAACCAGGCATGCCCCTCCGGTGGTTCTTTGCTCCATAATACATTATATATTCTAGAAATAATTCTAAAAAAGTTTTGTCCAATTCCAAGAACTTTTATTTCTGCACAAAAATAACACCATGGTAGTTCTGCTGAAAACATCGCCAGTCCTCATTTAGTTTCATTCAAATCATGCAAACTAGAGTCCAAAACCAAAGCAAAAGTGTTTGGAAAAGTAGATACATTTGAGACATATTAGCATCATGAACAAAATCAACAATATAAATATCACACAAAGCATTCTTTTAATGATCTACAAGCATAGAAAATTTATTACTCTCCACATAACCAAATTCCTTCTCATTCATAATGGTGGGAGTATCATATGAAACTTGAATATTGTAAAGTGTTTCCACATTAAAAGTGTAATGTTCAGTAAAAGGGTATTCATAATTATGACAAGTTCTATAAGAATAATTATCACTACTTTTTATAACATAAGTATCATCACAATAATCATCATAAGTAGCAACTTTGTTCTCATCATAATCAATTGAAACCTCTTCCAAGATAGTGGAATCATTACTAAATAAAGTCATGACCTCTCCAAATCCACTCTTATCATTATGAAAATATTCAACACCCTCCAAAATAGTGGGATAATTATTACCTAAAGTTGACACTCTTCCTAAACCACTTTCATAATTATTGCAATCGTCATAAAAAGGAGGCATGCTATCCTAACAAATTTGATCATGTAAAGTGGGGGAACTAAAAGGATTATCTTCATTTAGCATAACATCCCCAAGCTTGGGATAAACATTATTTGCAGCAAATACATTCTCAAACATATCATTTTCATCAAGCATAGCATCCCCAAGCTTGTGATTCTGCATATCATTAGCATAATCACTCTTATCATCAATAGTATGAATAACACTAATAGTATAACAATTATTATCATCATAATTTCCTAAGTAGGTGCCAAAAATATTTTCAATATTATAAGGAATATAATTATCTCCCCAATCATAACTATCATGACAAGTAATAAGCATAACGAAACCATCCTCAAGTGTATCATCGTCCACAATTCTTTCAAATTCATTTTCAACAATGATAGGAGAAACATTATTTGGGAGATATACCTTTTTACCTTTACTTTTACTTCTCTTCTTCTTCTTCACCACCTTATGTGTAGGTTTAATCAGTTCTTTCGAGGTTCTTATTGAAGAGATTGGTTCGACGGGAAACTCTTCCTTGCTACCAGATTCATTACGAGAAATAATAGGGGGTACTGGGAGACCTTTACACTTCCACTAGTATTCCTTTTATACTCTATCGGTTTTCCTTTCTTTCTATAATTGGTGATATAAGCATTCTCATTGCAACTTACCACACAAAACATATAGAATTCTAGTAAATTATTTTCAATATCCTTAGTGGTAATGAATATACCAACTATTCTTATGGGCAATTCTTCACAACCCAAAAATAGATAACTTTCATTATAAAGTTCAAGGGTGATCAAGTTATCACAATATTTTGAAACAATTCGATCATGAAAAAGCATGCATTGGAAATTAAGATGGCCAACTTTACTGCAATGCTCACAAGTAATGGGATGAATAGAACATAATTTGGTAGCACAATCATCTATACCTTTAAGCAAAAAATTGGTTTTATCATGTTTATGATTCTTACAAATTTGATCATCCCTAAATGACATGTCTTCACAAAGTTTATGCACTCCACAAAAATTGACATGCTTATAAGAAACCTTTTCATCATGACTAGTGCAATCATCATTAGTATTATGGATATTGAGAGAAGAAACACTAGTGACATTGCAATCATGCTTGTCATTCAAGGATTTAGTGGAAAACATTTTATTGAATTCTTCTTCTAATGCTTTGGCACAATTTTCCGATCCATCATTTCCATTATAAAGACAAAGAATTTGAGGCAACATAATTCCAGCTTTTGTAGTTTTGTTTTGTAAAAACAAACTAGTAAAAACAATAAACTAAAAGATTCAATTGCACTATCTAAATATATACCTTCAAACACTCACCTCCCCGGCAATGGCGCGAGAAAATAGCTTGATGTCTACCATGTAACTTTATTCTTATAGACTCTTGTTAGGCCTTCAAGCACAAATTTTTGTAGGAGAGTAGCAAATTTCCCTCAAGTGGTTGACCTAAGGTTTATCAATCTACGGAAGGTGTAGGATGAATATGGTTTGTTTAAAACAACCATGCAATCAAATGCAAGTAATCTCTTGTGTCCCCAAACACACCCAAGACAATGACAAATTGTATAGGTGCACTAATACAGCTAAGAGATGGTGGTACAAGTATAGTATGAATACTAGATATAGGTTTTTGTAATCTGAAATAATAAAACATCAAGGTAGCAAGTAGTAAAAATGATCACAAATGATATTGTAATGCTTAGAAGCAAGGCTTAGGGTTCAAACTTTCACTAGTACAATCTCTCAACAATGCTAACATAATTGAATCATATAACCATCTCTCAACATGCGACAAAGAATTATCCACATGCAAGACATGTATCAAGTGTTCTCAAATCTAAAATATTCAGTCCAACATAACAAAATCTCAAAGGGAAAGACTCAGTTCATCACATCAAGATGGAGAGCGAAGAACATCATGTGATCCAACAATACTAACAAAGCTCGTGGTACATCAAGATCATACCAAATCAAGAACACGAGAGAGAGAGAGAGAGAGAGAGAGAGAGAGATTATACACATAGCAACTCGTACATACTCTCAGCCCCGAGGGTGAACTACTCCTTCCTCGTCATGAAGATCGTTGAGATGATGAAGATGGGTTCCGGTAATGATTTCCCCTTCCATAGGATGCTGAAAAAGGGCTCCGGATGAGATCGCTTCAGAAGAGAGTTTTGCGGTGGTGGAGCGGAAATTCTAGGTTTATTTTCGAGGTTTTCCCTATTTATGGGAATTTTTCAATGTTAGTTTCATGCTAGGGGGTGTCCGGGGAACCCACGAGATCAAGGGGCGCACCCTAGGGGGTGGGCGCGTCCCCACGCTCGAGAGGCGGATTGAACCGACGTCCCAAGGGTCCAGTCCACCACGCGATAACCACCCCACCCAATTCATCTTCTATTATCATGTACATCTTCTCTCCTCTTTTATTCTTTCCTTCGCCTTTTCTTTTTTTCTTTTTGTTCCTTCTTTTCCTTTTTTCCTTTTTCTAATTTAATGAAAAAAGTTCACCGAATTTTGTGTGATGAACCATTCTTCAAGTTCGATGAACTTTTTTCAAATTCAATGAACTTTGTCCAATGCTGATGATTTTTTTTTCAAATTTGATGAACTTTTTTCAATTTGGGTGGCCTTTTTTCAAATTTGATGAACTTTTTTTTTCAATTTTGATGTTTTTTTTCAAATCCAATGACCCTTTTGTCAAATCCATGAACCTTTTTTGGAAATCGATGTTTTTTTTCAAAATCAATGAACTTTTATAAATTTGTGTACTTTTCTGATTTCAAAAACTAGAAAAAAAATTCCCGAACCAACAACACAATGCAACGAGAGAAAAATGCGAGCTAGTTGACCGAGCGAACTAACCGAAGCAGGATAGAAACGAGGGAGCGATGGATTAATGGGCCCGTCCATGAAGGGGGGCACACGGGCGCGAGTTGCTCCGAGTTTCGCTTAAGGCGCCACTTAGGAGCATTAGTGGGACTACTCATATAGCATGGAAAATCGGTCCATTTTGAATCGGTTTTGGGAACAATCTAGAAGCTTCTTTACTTGTTTTTTCTTTTTTCCTTATCCTGTTTTCTTTCTGGTTTTGCCCAATTTTATTTTTCCCATTGGTTTTTATCTTTTGTTTCCTTTTTTCAAAAGCGAACTTTTTACAATATCAAGAACTTTTTAAAATTCACGAACTGTTTTTAAATTTATGAACTTTTGAAACTCGTGAATTTTTTTCAAGTTCGTAAACTCTTTTGAAAGGCATGGCATTTTTTAATTCGCGATTTGTTTTTTGAAATCAATGGAACCGTTGTAGGCAGGTGCCGCACGCTAGCACAAACGTGGGCACAGATGCAGATCTGCTCCTTAGTTCAGTCTCCGGTCCATCTTTGCTGAGCTCACAACTGATAACAGATCCTCCCAAATCTTCCACAACTTATACACTAAACTTGACAAAACGAAATTATATGCATGTGTGAAGTTTGATTAAATGTGTGTCCAGTTATTCTGTAACCCAGTACATACAGAAAACGTGGGCACTAGTAAAACCCCCCTTCTCTGGTAGGAGGTAACATCAGACAAGTTCCTCTCCCCCATGCGTGGCTCCATCTTTGTTCATTCACGAGGAGTTCTTGAGAACCCATTCTACCATGGTGGAGACCCCGAATCCAGTCGCCGACCGGTTTTTGTGACTCCACACCGGGCCAGCAATGTCGATGTGCATCCACTGAACTTTCTCATCGATAAACTGCAACACGAGGAGCAGCTCTTATTTGTATTGTTTCATATAAATAAACACCTATTAATTCCAAGGAAAAAAATAGCACGCTATCTGAAATAGCGCACCTTCAAAAAAACGCTATGAACAAAATAGCGCGCTATTTTGCAAAATAGCGTGTCACAAAACATTTCAGATTTCAGCATATAGCAACACAAATGACAGATTTCAGCAAAGGCGAAAGAGGAGAGGAGGCTGCGAGCGGAGAAGGCGGCAAGAAGCGGTCGGCCATGGCTTTAGGAGACGGGCGAAGCACCGGTGGCCGTCGCTGCCGCCGTCACTCGGTAGGTTTGGTTAGCGATTTAGGGTTTGCTCGGTATGTCTGGTCGTCGCTATAGGTTTGGTCGTCTCTGGTTAGGGTTACTGGACCGGAAAGCCCAAAAGAATAGTGGACTGATGAAAAATTCGTCTGAAAAAAATAGCGCCGCGTCGAAAAAATAGCGCCGATACGCACTATAGCACGAAATTGCCGTATTTAGCGTGAATATCGCCATAGCGAGTGAACGTAGCGTTTAGTTTTCAAATACGCTATTAGCGTGCTATAGCGGCGTTTTAGCGTGCTATAGCGGCGTTTTAGCGCGCTATTTTTTTCCATGATTAATTCTATATGGCCAAGCATACAGCATAGCACAATGTTCAGGTTTCTTCCAAGAACCAAACCAGGAGTAAGTAATTGAACTGATCATAACAACAACCCAACACATCATACTATACACACCTGCTTTAGGAATAGCGCGGCGGTGATGACGCCGCCCTGTGGAATAACGCCAGTGTTTAGCATATCAGCAACACCAGACTTCATCGTCTCCCAGTAGCTTTCTTCTAGTGGCAGCCTCCAGAACTTCTCTCCCGACGCCTCGGATGCAGCTGCGACTTCCGCGTGGAGTTCATCACTTGGTGTGAGAATCCCTGCAGAGATGCTTGTTTGAATATACCAAAACAACACGAGAACTGAATACAATTGGGAAAAGTAAAAAATAATTGCAGTTGGCAAAGAAGAGTGAAGATGGGTTAGTATTTAGCATAGTTTTAAATAGCGGGCTATGGCAAATAGCGGCGAGCCCCTAAATCAGCTATAGCGAAGCTATAGCGGGCTATAGCGGCATATTTGTACATGATATCATTTAGCGGCACCCTGTTGAAAAGGCTATAGCGAGGCTATAGCGGGCTATTTAAAACTAGAGCTCTTTTACTGTACCCTGTCACCAATATGAGCCGTCTATTCTCGAAATTCAATGGTAATGATCAATCTATACTGTTCAATTGGGCTAGTCCCGTCGTCAACAGTATCGATGACACTGTCCGCTCTGCGCGCAGCGGTATATGTGATGTGAGGGTAATTTAGGAAGAGAGAAAGGATTAGCCCTCCTCGCGTTTAAGCCCACCCGGCCGTTTTCTTCCTTCTTTCAGCACGGACGTACGCAAACGTCAATCGGCTTGGATTCCGACGGCCACCTCGTCGCCTCCCCGATTATCGGTCATGTTCGTGGTTCGACGTTGCTACGTCCCTAAATTCCGGCGGCACTACCAGCCATGTTCGTGGTGTCGCACGCACCGGCAACGTCATCCTTGACGAGGCCTCCTCCCCGTCCTCTTCCGCCGGCCGCCGTTGCATCTCGTCTTCATACGCATCCCCTTCCACGACATGCTCATGTATCAGGCGCTCGACAGTATGCACTGTCTGATCCCAACGAGCGCCTGTTATTTGGCAGCCGCTGGTTAGGGAAATTAGATGTAGTGCCTATTTCAGAAGCTGTCAATGGAAGGACTCTATAGATGAACCAACAAAAAAAAAGATAAGTGATGAACCACCATGGTACCAAAGACAAATAACGTGTAAAAGTTTATGACCTGCACTCTAATTTTTGGCGAGATCCAGCCTGTAGTCCTGTACTGACGGACATAGACGTGCGTGAGAGGATGATCCGCGCCACGCCGGGAGGCACGGCTGGAGGTGTGAGGACACGGCGGTGAAGCCGACGAGTGCCTGACGGTCTAGGCCAAGCGTGCAGGCGAAGGGTTGTGGCAGGAGTACGCCGGGATGATGAGTTCAACTACGGCTCAGGTTGCAGAACGGACAGAGAGACCGCGATTGTTGATGGGTTGATGTTACACAATGCAAAACAGAAAATGATGACCATACTACCCTCACGAAATCAAGGATGGACAATGTATACTGCTTCATGCGATCTGTAACAGTATAGGGTACCATAAAAATGCTCTAAAACTATGGTATTTAGTTCGAATTACCGGCAATGCTTGGACCAAGTGCAACACGGCAGAAACCAGTTAGCGTGGCCAGATCTATAATCTGCATGCATTAATTACAGAAAAATCAGTAACTCGCACAAGATAGCTGCAAGAGATGGTTCACACAGCCTTCCAGAGGACCATAACAGTACAGATTACCCTAGCAGATGAACTAGAAATCCCATGATGCTAGGGCAAGTAACCGAGTACTAGCAGGATCGCAACTACAACACAAATATGAAGTAGAGATTCTTGCAATAGTTTTATACAGCAATCATCAAAGCAAACAAATACAGCAGCTCTATGACGAACAGAACATTTCATCAGAAGAAACAATCCATTACCTTGTCAACACCTTGTTTACAAGCATAGACCAAAGCATCAGCAAGTGTGAGTCTCCCCTCTGCATCAGTGTTATCTACCTGAAACGATATTTACAAAATAAGCGCAAATTGGACCATAAGAACGTAGCATCTGGGACATGCTTAGGCTACATCACCAAACGAGGAGGATGAACACCACAATCATACTATCACAAGAGACATGCCTCGATCGTCTTGCCGTTAGAAGCAGTGACAATGTCACCAGGCCTCATGCCTGTCCCACTAATCATGTTTTCACAGGCAGCAACAATGAAATGAACCTGTAAAATGGGGAACCATTAGCAAATACCACATCCCGAACATAATAAAGGATACTCACAAACAGAAGTACCTCTACTCCAGGAGGCTTGATTTGGCCCAGAGCTTTTGCTGCACCAAATACTGCTGCAGAACCTCCCATGTCCCACTTCATCAGTTCAATACTGCACACTGCTCCAACCTTGATGTTGTATCCACCACTGCAACAAATTGGTAAATTAAAGAGTTAGAAGTTAGAACTGAGAGCTACTATTAACATCTGCACAAAATGAACTGCCATTGTGGCAAATAAAGCATACTGAAGATGGCACGTCAACCTTGAATAATATCATCCGTCACTGTAATAATGCACAAGTTTGTACAAACCTGTCAAAGGTTAGACCCTTCCCCACAATAGCTAGCTTTCTCTTGACGCTCCCACCAGGAGGTTTATAGCACAAGTGGATAAAGCGAGGAGGGTTCGCAGAAGCCGCCGCGACAGCCAAGTAGGAGCCCATCTTCAGCTCTCTGCATTTCTCTGCATCCAATATCGTGGCGGTGAATACATCGCTGTACGTCGAAGCAATCTTGGACGCCTCCTCCGCGAGCACGACTGAAAAAGGCAGAAAGGTTTGCCATGGACTCAATGTATTTACAACAACTACTTTATTTACGACCAAGATTGTATATGACCGACTGAATGGCCTACTGACCAGGGGTAAGCACATTAGCCGGTGAGTTCACAAGGTCTTTTCCGAATATCACCCCTGAGGAAACATGATTGGCTAGTTCAAGTTTACGGTCCACCTCAGGGCCATATCCAAATCCAATAAGATTGACCTGTTTGAGATGCACCTTGTTGGGCACAGATCTGTATCTGTTGTCCTCGTACAATCCGAGCACAGTTCCTGCAGTTCAAATGGACAGAGACAATCCAACGCCAACCCATTGAATAAAGTTCATCCATACAATCATCAACCATGCTACCAGAATTGTTGAAAAAAAAAAAGAATTATCAGCCATGCTACCAAAATACTACAAAGGTCCATTGCAGTACCGGAAGCGATTGCTGCGGCCGCAATAGGCTTGAACTCCTCATGGATCCCGCCGGGGGCGGCGAGGACAAGAGCTGCGCTGGCGGCTCGAGCAGACTTGGCAACCGACGCGAAGCATTCGCCGAGGCTCCGGCAAGCCGCGGCGGTGATCGGGGCGCTCCGGCCAAGACCGATCAGGCCCAGCCGCTTGAGGCCCTTCCCCTGGAGGCGGAGGACCACCAGCTGGCCGGCTTTCCCGGCAAAGTCCTCCTCCGCCGATGCCTCTGACAGGAGGCCGCCGAGGTGGCTGTCAAGCCGCTTCAGGACGGCGTTCTCGAAGCTGGAGCATGGGCTTCTGCACACGTCCTTCTCCGTGACCGCGACGGCGAGTACATCTCCCTCCCAATCGGATGGCTCGGTGTCTACGGCGGCGAAAGAGACCTACGAGAAGAGAGTCAGAGACTCGCTGAAGTGAGCTGTAGTTCTTGACAGCAAGTTCACTTTCAGAGCACTTCGCAGCATACCTGCAGCGGCTCGATGACGTTTGGCTTCGTGAGGCCTAGCGCGGCAACCGCGGCTGTCGTGTGCGCCATTCGAGCGCGCTGCCTGAGTAGTAGCTAGGCGGAGGGTGACGGTGCCGGACGACGACGGCGGGCGGCGGTGGTGGACGCCGTGGGGGTGAAGCGGAGGCTACCGGCTGCGTTTATATGTGATGCGTCGGCCGCGGTTCCGTTCGCCGCCGTCCGACTGGGACGTGCCGTTGCATGCGTCAGCCGAGCCGGATTAGTCTCCGGGAGACGAGACGCCCGAGGCTTACCGGAGTTGTCTTTTCAACGCCAATGATTGCATTGCACGGAATTTGTATAAAATTAAACTTTATTTAAGGTGTAACACAAAATGACCTTTTTTGAAAGGTTTAACCAAATTTGCAAACGCCCGCGTTTGGATTGAACTAGTAGAAACGATGAAAATATGTGTAACTATCAATTGAAATGTTTATTATCTTTCCAAATTGTAAGTGTCACACGTGGTGGCTAAACCTGGTCATGGACAGCCCGACCCCAAGCCTGACGTCTAGGTCGGGCTTGGGTCTCAATTTCCCGCTCATGACCTGGCTCGAAGCCCGAAAAATGTCTGGTGAAGCACATTTTTTGGCGAGAAATAGGTATAATATAGTACTTCCTTCGTCTTAAAATAAGTGACTTAATTTTATACTAACTTTATACTAAATTTAATATAAAGTTAAATTACTTATTTCGGGACGGAAGGAGTATTATATAGATGTGAAGTTAGGTATCGCATTACGTTAACAGGTAAAATAGCCATTTTCCGGGGTGATGGGTTGGGCCCGGGATTGGGATTTTGTTGGCCGGACTTTGTGAAGCCCAGCCCAAACCCGTCCCGGCCCAAAGAATGCCCAGGTCTAGTGGTGGCACGTGCACTTGAGCCCTGATGCTGGCGTTTTTATACCACTTAATAAAGTTGTCATTCGGGAAAAGGAAAATCCCAAAAAACTGAAACTTCCTATCTAAAAATAAAGTTGTCGATAACTAAAAGTTGTCATCCTCGCGCCACTAAACTTGTCCTAAAAAAGTTTGGAATTGCCATGTGTTCGTGTCACACATGTGGCACTTATCTGGATCTATTTCTTTACCACATGTAAAATATGCACCGCTAACACCCTGTTCTTGGTATAAAAACTAACATACGACGCCTGCTCTCGTGCTGCTTCCGAGCAGCAACAGGGCGCCCTAACCGGTCGGCAACTTGTCCAGCCCCTCCCCTCCCTCCTCCCCTCGCTGCCACCCGAGGACGACGACTATGATTCAACTTTTGCGTCATCTGGCGCGCGGGATGCAACCATGATGTGTAGGATCTGGAGCGGGGGACGTCGTTGCAGTTAGGTGGTTTCCTTGCATCGCAGGGCCCGGATCTCGGGTGAGGTGGAGGGGGCATTGCACGGAGGCATGTGCAGGTAAACCTGAGAATGGTTTCATATTTGAACCATACTTGAACCATACCTATTCATTTATCTCTTAAAACCATACTTGAACCATACCCATTTAGTGTCATTTTTAGCCCAACCAAAACCAAACCCACTATTTTTCCACCCAAACCAATTTAAACCCAAAACATAACCATGGGTTTAACCCAGTACATAACCATGGGTTTGCTTTAATGTACATATGATTGCACAAATTGACATGTTAAGAAACAAATAAGATAGAAAAGGCATAAGTGCATCTACGACAGTTTAGAAACAAAGTAATCCTTGAGATACAGTCAACACACAGTAAGAGGCAAAAAGAACATGCCCATGACCGATAAGCTCACTAACAAGTGTATTAAAACCAAATTGCTTAGCGGAAGCACAAGAAAAAAATTCCGATTTTCATCTGCTGTTTTCCCATAATACATAATTACATAGTGCATTACAGCATGCACGCGGATCAAAGATACTCATTCTCGGTCGTAGTTGATTATTGCATATAACCAATGCCTAGAAATCGATTTGGACCCATAGTTTATAACCGCTAATAACCAAACCGTTTAAACCCATAACCAACTATACCCAAACTGGTTTCTCCACATACCCAAACCAAAACCAAACTAAAAAAATCTCAGCCCAATAAAACCTGAACCAAACAAACCCAAAGTAAGAACCGAACCGTTACACCCGGTTTTCTAATAACCATTCTCACGTTTAGTGCAGGAGCGACTGCACGTTGGGGCTACGCATGGCTCGCCTCTGCTGCGTGTAGGAGAGGTGGGGGTCGACAACCTACATCACGGGGTCATGTAGGTTTTTCGCTCCTCGCCTGGAGCGGCGTAAATTGTTGTCTAAGTGGCTTGCAATTGCGATCGTCGCGGACGCACCAGGGTGGGTGGTTATTCGGTTGTGCTCCACTACTGCAGTAAGATCTTAAGATAACACATGTATAGGAGACACTTCGACAAAACTGCGTGTGATGTACGAATCGCAAATGGTAGTGCGATGGCCGATCCATCACACACGATTTAGATAAGATTTGTGTGTGCGATACGTGGCATAAAGTTGATCCATACAAACTGTTTGCGATAAGACAAAATAACGCAAACGGTTACCCATATCAAAATGTGTGCGATATACAACATACAAGTCACTTGCATTAACTATATGGGATGAGCCAAATAACACAAACGAATCCACGTAAGAAGGTGTGTGTTGTTGGAAACGTAGTAGATCGTGCTTCGAGTCCCTTGAACCGTAGATGAACGAACCACCCGCGAACGATCCCTTGAATTTAAGACCGAAAGCACAACCTCTCTACAGATTGAAGCATACGGTCTTCACGATATTGGTGCGGCGACGTCATATGCAAACGGTTTTTACACCCTTTCCGCGGCAGAGTTTTAAACCGTCGCCTTGCTATATGGGGATAGGGGTTCCATCCTACACGACACGAAAAAATCGTCGGCTATAGTGAGCGATGAATGCAAATGTTTGGTAAAAATAAGCATATGCAAATGTCCCATATGAGATGTCTACATCTATCACAAACGAGAGTCATCGGTACACCATTTGAGATATGTAATATTTCTCGAATTATCCATCCTCGAAATTTGTGTGGGATCGCATTAGCATCACACACGCTATTTTGTGATGCAACATTTACGATGCACGCCACGTGACAAACAATTCACACTTGTAAATCGTGTACGATAAGGAGAATATCACACACACTTACATCTTCCTCATCATTTGCGAATTTTGTAAATAAATAGATAATTTAACTTTCATACAAGTGTCAGATAAGTTTATGAAACGTTTGAATGTTGTATTCGTGTCAGACAGGATAATTAATATGCATTCAACGTATCTATAATTTATTATTGTTCCATGCTATTATATTGTCAATCTTGAATACTTTATATGCATTTATATGTTGTTTTATACCATTTTGGGAACTAACTTATTAACCTAGTGCCCAGTGTCAATTGTTGTTTTCTGCGTGTTTTTGACTTTTCAGGAAATTAGTACCAAACAAAGTCCAAATACAATGAAACTTTTCGATGATTTTCTTGATAAAAATAAGACGTGGAATCTTGGAGGGAGACCGTAGGCCACACGGGGTGACACCAAGCCAACAGGGCACGCCCAGGTGGTGGACGAGCCTGATGGCTTGGGACCACTCCCCGCAGCCTCCTGACCTAACTGCACCTCTATAAATCCTAATATATCGGGAAAACACCAGAGAGCAACCCAAATATTTCTTCCGCCGCCAAAAGTCTCTGTTCCGCCGTGATCCCATTTCGAGCCCTGTTACGGTGTCGTGTCTGAGGGGGGATCAATCATGGAGGGCTCAACATGTAACGCCCAAGATGCGACCCTATCCTTAATTTGGCACGAGGGCCTCGTCAGGGATAGAAGCGCATCTCGTCATTTTCCAAGAATGGATATCGTTACAAGTACATGTACTGAAAAGAAAAGATATATGGAATTGGCTTACACTCGCCACAAGCTACATCAGAGTCACATCAGTACAATACATAAATATCACGAAGAAGAGCAGGGTCTGACTACGAACGAAAACAAACGAGAAAAGAAAACTATGTCCATCCTTGCTATCCCAGGCTGCCGGCCTGAAACCCATCCTAGATCGATGAAGAAGAAGAAGAAGAAGAAGCAACTCCAAATGAACAATCAACGCGCTCGCTCAAGTTACATTTACCTGTACCTGCAACTAGCGTTGTAGTAATCCGTGAGCCACATGGGACTCATCAATCTCATTTCCAAAGGTATCAAGACTAGCAAAGCTTAATAGGTGAGGTATGGTTAAGTGGTGAGGCTGCAGCAAGCGACTAAGCATGATATGAGGTGGCTAACTTACGAGTACAAGAATAAGAGGGGGATGATCTACGCATAACGGACGTGAACTACTGATGATCAAATGAATGATCCTGAACACCTACCTACGTCACACATAACCCCACCGTGTCCTCGGTCGAAGAAGGAACTCTCGAAAGAGACAGCCACGGTTACGCACTCAGTTGGCAAGTTTTAATTAAGTTAACTTCAAGTTATCTAGAACCAGTGTTAAACAAAGTTTCCACGTTGCCACATAACCGCGGGCACGGCTTTCCGAAAAGATTTAACCCTGCAGGGGTGCTCCAACTAATCCATCACAAATTACCACAAGCCGCATAGAAATCCTCGATCACCAAACTCGCGATCTCGTCGGACTCCTTAGTGGAAGACCTCAACTCTGAGATTACCCAAAGCATCACCGGAATCCCGATGCACAAGACATTCGTCAAAGGTAAAACTAATCCAGCAAGGCCACCCGACGTGTCGACGATCCCGATAGGAGCCGCGTATCTCGTTCTCAAGACACGACGGATAAGCGAAGCGTACGGTGGCCTGATAGACATCTCCCGAGTTGCCCCGGGTTGGCCCCGCACGGTGCTCTGTTTTGGACCAGCACCATCAGCACTAGCCCCCCTTATTATGTAGAATTACTCCTCGGGTTCATGACGCCCTATACTTTCAGTATTAACAAAATTATTATGTTGGGCAAATGTAGTACCAATGTTGGGCCTTGCCAGACCAGCTTTAATCTAAAACGAATTATCAAGGGGGTCCCCATAACAACCCCGATCGTGTTAGGAGCGCTCAATTATGGAACATAACACCGGTAGCCGAAACTAAGGAGGCAAAGGTGGAACAAAACACCAGGCTAGAAAGGCCAAGCCTTCCACCTTTTACCAAGTATATAGGTGCATTAAATTAAATAGCATTAATATGGTGATATAACAATAAACCCATGTTGTCACATGGAAGCAACTAGCAATGCTAACACATGATAAAGCAAGCGGTAACATAGCCAATCAGTGGTTTGCTAGGTTGAGAACAGGTTGAAGGTTTCATGGCATTGTTGGGAGGCTGATATTTAACAGGTGGTAGGCAGCGAGACAATAACGATAGAAACAGTAAACTAGCATGGCAATGATAGTAATGGTATCTGGGGAAATGGTCATCTTGCCTGAGATCCCGCTTGGAAGAAGAACGACTCCGTGAAGCAGACGAACCGATGTAGTCGAATGGGTTATCACATTCCGACACGCTTGCGGAACTCTATCGAGACGGATGAAACCGGAAACAAGCATTAAGACATATATTCACCACGGCACATGCACGACAAAATGCAATCCACATATGATGCATGAACAGCTGAATATATGCAAGACACGACATGGCAATTCACGACAATCAAACACTACACATTAAGTGAAGTTCAATATGCAACGAGTTGCATATAGACGAAACTCCACATATGAATTATTTAGTTCACTCTCGATTAGGTACACGGCAATATTAAATGTGGTTAAACATGGCAAGAGGTGAAGCGTAATTAAACTACCTATCTAGACATTTTAAATGAGGTCGGAAATGATATATAGCATCTCCGAGATGACCTCATGCGTTAATTTACAATTCTGTCCAGATCTGAACTTACACGTTTAAATGTTTGTTAAACAACAAAATAAAATAGGTTCACGTGATTCTACGCGTCGTTCCAAGCAATTTCCACATAGATAACATCTCCAACGGAGCTACGGTTCAAAAGATACGAGCACCACAAGATATGATGGCATGAATGCAATATGTGTGCAACGACAGTCACAAACATTTCAAAACATACAACCAACAAGATAATATGAAACTACACGAGATTCTAAGCAAGTTTCATATAGGAGACGATCAAAACGGAGCAACGGTTCAACAACTATGAGCTAAACAAGAAATCACTAGAATCTGTCAAAATCAGCCACATAGCATTTTCTACACCCCACAACTATGAGCTACACAAACCCAATATGCTCAACCGAGGCATGAGACGTTAGAGGGCAAGAAGCACTACATCATACAACTAATAACACCTAGCATGAAAGCATGGGTCACTAGGAAAAGAAGGCACAAAATGGCATCTCACACACTGTTTCAGACTTGGTGAAAACCACAGCTTATGAAAGTGCAGTTTTCGATCTAAAGGCATATTGACAGCAGCAAAATCATAAGCTACAGGACTTCAAATGGCATAAAAATTCACAGCATGCTAGAGAATCCTAAAGTCTACAACTACCTCCATTGCACCAATCTCAAAAGAGCTACAGAACACCAGATAAAAACAAGACAATATAGCAACAAAATATAACAGATTTCAGACTTAGAAATATTTCAGCATCTCCAAATCAGCACTATTTCTAGCAAGTTAAGAGCAAGCAAACCACACCTAAACATGAATTTCTATTGCAACCAAAATTACCAGGGGCTAGTCTACACATCCAAGGGCAAACCTCTAGTTGACAACTCCTTCATATCATGCACGGATTAAATCCCATAAAATAAACAAAAGGGCAACATGGCAAAATATCACGCGAACTAACTTGCTCAAAAGCTAAAACTAAAAGCACAGTTAAATCCTATGGATTTTTCTACCCCGAAAACATATATAACATGAGGGGTTGCAAAATAAAAACAACGCCACACGTATATGCGGGAATATGTCCTAATCACGGTATAGCCAACTAGTGACGGAATCCTATGTGCAAAAATACCAACAACTACTCTAAAATACATGGCAAAGGCCTCCTAAAAACATGAGCATTTTATCTATGGAGTTCGAGCAATCCGGACACGCGCGAAAATAAATACGGGACAAATCTCTATTGGGACAACACGCGTTTCTAGGCATTTGACGGGTCAACTCACTTCAAATATGCATGCAAGTTGCAAATTATTAATCTACGCGGAAAATTACACGATTTCCATATATGACTCGCCTCGATCTGACATACGGTTAAATATCTACGGGCATTTTAATAACTAGCAACTTTCTGGAATATAAATTAAATCCTAAAATACTACGGACCGAAACTGTGGGCGTGAAATAACTATCTCTCGCCCGGGCGAAGGATAGTGGCTTGGGCGGGAGCTGCTCACCATGGGTCGGCCTGGTTCGTCGGGGAAGGCAGGCCGAGGGCGCCTGGCAGTTGGGCCGGAGGGAGAGGCGAGGCGGACCGAGGCGCTGAGCAGGCTTCGACGGTCCAGGGGAGGCGCGCGGCCCACGGGACGGTGCGCACTGGTCAACGCGGGGGCGGGCAGATCAAGCCTCCTGCTCGATCTCTCGACGGGGGCAGCGACCACGGCACGGAGGCCAATCTCCAGCGACGAGGGCTCGAGATCCGGAGGAGGGCGACTTGAAGATGGCCGGAACTGGTGGGGAAGGCCGAGGGGCGACGACATCGGAGGCTGGCGGCGCAAGGCGGCGACGATGGAGAGGATCGGGGTCGGCGGGGCGGCGGCTGCCTGCGGAAACGGCGGGAGGCCGGATCCCGGCGGCGGGGTGGCGATGCCGGCGGCGACCGGTGGTGGGGAGAGGCGAGGTGGCGCGGGACTGACCGGCGGTGGGCTGCTTGGGACGGCGGCGCGGGATGCGACAGGCGGCGCGCGGGAGGAGCTCCCGTGGGAGGAGCTGCTGCTGCGGGGAGCTCGGGCCCAGATGGGCTCGGGCGGGCCCAACGCGGGCTCCGCGGGCCGGCGTGTTGGAGCATATATCTCTATATGTGGTTTTGGTACTTGATGACAATTCCTATGGACTAATGGTTGCCTTAAGTTACATTTATAGGATTTGTCCATAGGCACTTCTTGAAGTCCATCTATTGGGTTCAAGGAGTTTATATGATGACCAAGATGGTATTCAAGGTATTATCCAAAGAATGGTCATAGAGACACATGGTTGATCAAGATCTCAGACAAAGAGTAAACCAAGATGATCAACACACAAAGCGTACAAGATGTACCGAGAGGGATCAAGTGATCCCATGGTATGGTAAGCATTGTCCATTACGTGTTTGTGTACTAACCCATGGTCTTCGTGAGAGTTCTATGTGGGGGTTAGGTGTGTTTACATGGGCTTGCGTCAAAGGGAAGATCTCATACAACCCATGGAGTATGACATCAAGTTGTGATCATCATCAATGGTTGATCAAGATCTCAGACAAAGAGTAAACCAAGATGATCAACACGCAAAGCGTACAAGATGTACCGAGAGGGATCAAGTGATCCCATGGTATGGTAAGCATTGTCCATTACGTGTTTGTGTACTAACCCATGGTCTTCGTGAGAGTTCTATGTGGGGGTTAGGTGTGTTTACATGGGCTTGCGTCAAAGGGAAGATCTCATACAACCCATGGAGTATGACGTCAAGTTGTGATCGTCATCAAGATTGCGATGTGCAAGTTCAAGTGGATCAGCACGAAGATAGCATGCTTGAAGCTTGCCGTCCATTGTGGTGGCAATGGACTTGTGAAGATATGCTGAAGAGTGGCTCACCCATAGTGAGTATGGGTGAGCAATCAACTAGTCTTCATCAAGCCAACACAATCAAGAAAGGTGGTCCATCTTGAGGAAGCCAAGATCATCATCATCTAGCTCAATTGGACGAGGTGCAAGGTATAGGTTTGCCCTTGATAGGTTTTCTGGTTAGGATAGATTGCTGTTCTATCAAGGGGGCTCTCAAGTGAGTAGCTTGATCGTATCGTTCGTTGAGAGCTCAAACCATTTGCATCGTTGCATCATACTTCTTGGTTCTTGTTTGGTGTTTCTCTTTGTGAGTTTTAGAGCTTATGGTCATCTTCGTGAAAAGCTCGAGTTCATCGAAAACGGAGTCCATATGCATCTACTATGATGTTTTCGATGTTGGAATTTTTGCCGGTTCTTCATTCATAGAGATCTCACATCTCTATATCTTTGGCATATTCATAACCGCATGGTCTTCGCTGTTTGGATAGCCCTTGTCGTCCTGAATCCAACAAGCTTGGGTTTGCTCGATTCGGAGCTCGTATGCGAAAGTTATGGCTGTTTCAGTGGCGAGCGGTAGTACCGCTGGACCTAGCGGTAGTACCGCTAGAGTTGACGGTAGTACCGCTGGCCCTAGCGGTAGTACCGCTTGCTCGCGGTAGTACCGCCCCTGGTCAGCGGTAGTACCGCTCCAGGAGCTTAGTACCGCCTGCCTAGCGGTTGTTCGTGGACGGACCTTTTTGCGAAGACTTTCTTGGCGGTGGTAGTGCCGTTGCACTACCAGGGGCCCAGCGGTAGTACCGCTGGAGTGCCAGCGGTAGTACCGCTGCAGCCAGCGGTAGTACCGCTAGCTGGCGGTAGTACCGCTGGAGTGCCAGCGGTAGTACCGCTGCAGCCAGCGGTAGTACCGCTGGAGCTCGGGCAGAAAGTGGGGGTAACGGTCTGATTCCTTCCCCCACTATATAAAGGGGGTCTTCTTCCCCCTTGGTCTTATCCATCCGTTGAGCTCTTGTTCTACCTCCATTGTTGACATTCTTAGAGCTTGATTACTCTCAATCCCTCCAATGATTCTTGCTTGTTCTTGAGGGAAAAGAGAGAGGAGATCTAGATCCACATCTCCACCAATCACTTTCTCCTCTATGTGAGGGGAACCCCTTGGATCTTGATCTTGGAGTTCTTTGTGAGCTCCTTGTTCTTCCTCTCATATTTCTCCATAGCTTTTGTTGTTGTGGAGGGATTTAAGTGTGAGGGACCTGACCACTTCATGTGTTCTTGCCATTGCATTAGTTGCATCGGTTTGAGTTCTCCACGGTGATACGTGGAAGTGAGAAGTTGAGAAGCTTACTACCTTTGGTACTTAGTACCCTTGATATTGTTCTTCGTGGATGCTTTGGCGTCCTAGAAGCCTGGTGGTGTCTCGGAGCTCAATCATTGTGGTGTGAAGCTCCGGGAAGCGTCGGGGTCTCCAATTAGGTTGTGGAGATTGCCCCGAGCAATTTGTACGGGTACCGGTAACCGCCCCCAAGGGTTGCCACGTGTACGGGTTCGGTGACCGCCCCCAAGGGTTGCCATTTGTACGGGTTCGGTGACCGCCCTCAAGGGTCCCTTAGTGGAATCACGACATCTTGCATTGTGCAAGGGCGTGAGGAGATTACGGTGGCCTTAGTGGCATCTTGGGGAGCATTGTGCCTCCACACCGCTCTAACAGAGATTAGCATCCGCAAGGGTGTGAACTTCGGGATACATCATCGTCTCCCCGTGCCTCGGTTATCTCTTACCCGAACCCTTTACTTATGCACTTTACTTTGTGATAGACATATTGTTTATTGTAATATATCTTGCTATCACTTAGTTGTTTATCTTGCTTAGCATAAGTTGTTGGTGCACATAGGTGAGCCTAGTTGTTTGTAGGTTTTGTGCTTGACATATTAAACGTTAGTTTTATTCCGCATTTGTTCTAGCCTAAACCTTAACTATTTTAAAGCGCCTATTCACCCCCCCTCTAGGCGACATCCACGTCCTTTTCACGGCGGTTGGAGGAGGGAGAAAGCACGCTGGGGGTGGCGGCTAGGGTTAGGTGGGCACAGATTTCGAGGGAGAGAGATAGTGGCTGCCTATTTATAGACATAGGGGCTAGGTTTATCCGAATCCGGCCCCGTTCTCATCCACGCGATCGTAATCGAACGAACTCGAACGCGGGGTCTGCTAAGTGGTCGTGTAGAGTAGGCTAGCCGGGGAAGAGAGGGAAACGGTGCAGCGCGGCAACGCGATTTTAAAACACCGATAAAACGCCCGACGTTAGATCAAATACGGTGCCGCTACAGTCGACCGTTCGGGTACCAGACGGTCTCCAATTGCGACGAAATTTGACAGACAACCTACCTATAACTAAATACGACCGCACGCCAAGTTCCAACCCAATTAGAGAAATTTTTATACACACTTTTAAAACAAGATTTTGACATTGCCGCGGGCGCGTGCGAGTGTGGTCGGGCTCAGAACGGACAACGACGAACACGAAGAAAACCGGCAACTACTAACGGATGCAAGTTTTGAAAACTGGCGGCAACGGGATGCCGATGCAATGCGGATGATGTGCATGATGCGATGATGATGCGACAAATAAAAATTACCACACGACGAAAACGGAAAGAAAAGGGGAATCTTCTGGAACGTCGGTCTCGGGTTGTCACACAATATCAACCTTGCTGCTCCTATATGTTGATGTGATTAGTCTACCACAGACCTACAGATCCATAGCTAGTACCTAGATGGCCATCTCTCTCTCTGTCTATGTTCTTCAATACAAAGTTCACCACGATTCCCACGGTGATCTATTCGATGTAATCTTCTTTGTGGTGTGTTTGTTGGGATCCGATGAATTATGGATTTATGATCAGATTATTCATGAAAATATATTAAGTTTTTTCTCGTTTCTTATATGCATGATTATTATAGCTTCGTATTTCTCTTCGATCCATCTTTGGTTTGACCAACTAGATTGATTTATCTTCAACGGGAGTGATACATTGTGATGTGTTCAATCTTACGGTGCTCAATCCCAGTGACAGAAGGGGACATGACACGTATTTGTATTGCTGCCATTAAGGATAAAATGATGTGCTCTGAACATATTACTTGTTTTATGTTATCTATATCATGTCATCTTACTCCAAGCATTACTCTGTTTTTACTTAATACACTAGATGCATGTTGGATAGCGATCGATGGGTGGAGTAATAGTAGTAGATGCAAGCAAGAGTCGGTCTACTTGCTTGTGGACGTGATGACTATATAAATGATCATTGTTGTGAATGAATATTACATAACTATGTGTTTTTCTATCAATTGTCCAACAATAATTTATTTACCCACCGCATGCTTTCTTCGAGAGAGAAGCCTTTAGCAAAAACTATGGCTCCAAGGTCTTCACAAATATTATTACAAAAACACTAAAAACATTGATGCCATTTACCTTATATTATATTATTTTATATTTATATTATCTATGAATCACTACTTAATACTTGCAAGTAACTAGTTCAAGGGGCTTGACAACCTTGTTGCCCGCATTGGGTGCCTCCCAAACTTGAAGCGATTTAAGACCAAACCTTCTTTCAGGGCCGGAGCTTAGTACACTTACTTAACACTAGAAGGATTGGACGCACTTCATTGTGTTGTTGCGATTTCATAAAAAAAATAGTTTGGTTTGTGGGCGAGATGATGAAGTGTGTTTTATTCTTTTATAATGTGATATTTTGATGGTCTATTTCTATGGGTATAATGTTATATTTTGATGGTCTCTTTCTGTTGTTGGATGCAAGCGAACCGATGACGAAGATGATCCTAGGTTTTGGTCTAGCGGCGACTGTTGGGAATCTCATGTGGGGAGAACGTGGGTAGACAAGCATTGGTTCTGTCCCTTCTTCACCCACACGAGTTTCATGCATGGTGCATACGGTATCGAGGGGGCATTTGGAGTATCGGTTTGAAAAAACACTCAATGGGTGTGAGGGAGATCATGCAATAGCTGGAGGGACGAAATCCCTTTTAATAGTAGAGATAATGTGGGATTTGAATCCAAAGATCTACTTGATTCACATGATTCTTAAAATGCAGAAACCGAACAAATGTAAAAATAGAGTGACGCAACATCTCCAATACTGTGTTATTATGGATGTTTGCATGGAAAACATCAATAATGCAATGTTTTTCTTATTATTTTTTTCACTCGGATGATCGTATGCTTTCGACGTGTTGATATGGGTTTATTTGTTAGTGAACATAGAAATTTTATTTTTGAGAGTGTCATAATATTTCTTGAGATCATAGTGGACTCTCACTATATTTAATTAGGAATCTAGTGACCTGTCATCAAATCTTGTTTTTTAGGGGTTGTCATCAAATATGGTGTTTGTCGCAAATGAGGCAATGGTGGCCAAACTAACAAGCCCCCAAAACAAGCCTCTTCTGAAGCGAGAATAATACTTTAAGACCCAGTGCGAAAAAATAACACAGAATGCGTCCATGAGAAGAAAGAAAAGAGGTAGAAAAGACGCGAAGAAACCCGAAAGCCATAGAAAAAAGAAGGCTCTTGAGCAGTGATTGAGTGAACGGGGAGACGGGTGGACGACGACGGGGAGGCGAACATGACCATCTACATCAATAACCTCGGCGAGAAGATCAAATTAGAAGGTATCGCTTATAGCGAGATATGGGCTCCTCGCACATGAAGCGTTTCTCCTCTCGCTATAGTACTAGGCTGGCCCGGTACTATCATTGTTTTCACCATTTTTACTCTATTTTTCGGATTTCATCAATTTTCTCCGGTTTTCATTGTTTTTCACTATTTTGCTCTGGTTTTCTTTGTTTTCACTTTCTTTTGTCTTTTGGCGGTTTTACTTTGTCTTTCTTTGTTTTCCCATTTTCTTTATAGCTATTCCTTTATTTTATTTTCTGTGTATTCCTTCATTTCTTTCTCGATTTTCATTTATTTTTTCTATGATTCTTTGTTTCTTCCTCGGTTTTTATTGGATTTCTTCTTTCTTTCTTATTCAGTTTTTATTTTATTTTTGCATTTCTTGGTTTCCCTTTGTTTTTTTTCTAGGGTTTCACTGATTTCACTCTTATTATTATTACTATTTGTTTAAATTTTTTTTGGTTTCATTTTCTTTTATTCCCGTGTTTCTTTCATCAGTTCCTTTTTTGTTTAACACATGTCTACCTTTTTTCAGCACCAGTGTACATTTCTAATGCACACATAAAATATTTTTGTTGAACGGTAAGCATTTTTTAAATACATAAAGTATATTGTTTTGAAATATTTCATCCGTCCCAAAATAAATGTCTTAACTTTAGTACAATTTTATATCAAAGCAACTTCAAATTTAAGACACATATTTTAGGACGGAGGAAAACACGTTTTGCACACATTATCAACATTTTTCCAAATACACGGTGAACATTTTTTTAATATCAATAACTTTTTTTCACACATAATATACATTTTCTGTATACATTACATAAACATTTAACCAATTTAAATACATAGTTATCTTTAAAAATAAATATTTTAATGTTTAGTTTTATTTAATGTGCACTTTACATTTTCTATGTAAACACAAGAACTTTTTATTTTTAAAATACGCGATTCACATTTTTTATTAGTGTGTTGAGGTAAAACATTTTCATATACATTGTACATTTTTTGTATATGTTAGGAACTTTTTATACTTGTTAAATATTTTTCAATTATACTATTAGAAAATTCTAGTTATATGTTTTGATGTCTAATTTTTTTCTATAGATTGTACATTTTTCGTATACATGAGAAACATTTTGGTTATACAGGTTCAACATTTTTTTGGGTACATAATTAACATTTATTCGGACATATATTATGATGTCTAATTTTATTCATACATATTGATATTGTAACGTCCGTATACGTAAGAAACATCTTCCTTAGACAGGTTTAACTTTTTTCAAGTACATAATTAACACTTTTTTTTCAAACAAATGTTTCGGTATCAAAATTATTTTTCATATATATTATACATTTTATCTATACATTACGTTCAACATTTTTTAAATACATGATTAACATTTCAAAATTTACATTTTCATGTCTAAATTTTTTCCATACACCATGTACATTCTTTTATACATTAGAAACATTTTAGATACACGACTAAAGTTTTTCATATAATATTGTTTTGATGTCTACTTTCTTTCTTATAAGTTGTGCATTTGTTTATACAGTAAAAACATTTTTCTATAAACATTTAACATTTTTTTATGTAATTTCATTTTTATACTCCATATACAATATGCTTAGAATATTTGGAAATATAAACACAATTGAAAAAGTAAAGCAAAAATAAAATAATGTAAAAAAAAGAGCGCTTACGGGCTAAATTTCATGTTTTGACTCTTTTACAAAAGTTGATCAAGATCTGACCGTAGTTTATAAAGAAATTGTTGCCGTTACTCAACAATATTTTTTCAAGATCTATCCCATAGAGGTAGTCAAATTGGATCAGTGATCGATTTTTAGGTTTCATCGTAAACCTAATTGGTCACTTTCAATTACATAAATCAATAGTTCAAATCGCACTCAAAGATAGCGCATTTTCCATTGATATAGGAACTTTTGTACTAGAAAAAATAATACTCCAATTGTAACCCCTATCGGATGTAAAATATATCTTTTCTCATCATCCTCATAGTGTATGAGACAAATGTATGCATTTCGATTAGGGGCATATTCTATGGTTACGGTTCCATCTGATATGTCCTTTTGATTCCGTTGAAAATCTATTTTACGGTATAGACGCTTATGACCTCTCCTTCTATGCCTTGCGATAATGATTTCTCTGGAGTTATGACCTTTACCACAACGATGCCATTCATGGATCAAATTATTTTGTAGATTGGATTTCACTTGCCAATTTTGGGATCTGATCCTTTTCCTACCGTCGGGTCCATGACGGTAGGGTATAACAACCTACCGTCAAGGACCCTGGTAGTAGGAGTGTACGACCTATCGTAAAAAAACATTTTAAGTATCAGATACAATGCTTGTGCGCACCTATCGCCATGTACCTTGGCGGTAGGGTTGTACAGACTATCACCAACATATTTGGCGATGCGGGTGTGTCGTGCTGAAGTGAATAAGATTTCTATCGTGAGGAACCTCGACAGTAGGCTGTTATACCCTACCAGACCTGGTGGTAGGAAACGGGTCGGATCTCGACGTTTTTATAAACCAGGGTTAAATTTCGATCAACTTTCATAAAAAGGTCAAAACATGATGCTTAAGCCATGTGGGCCACCAGTGCGCTGGGCCAGCCGATTGTCGACCGTTTCGGGCGAGACCTTGTTTGCTGAACCAACGAGTCCAAACGGCAAGCCTCTTCTGAAGCGAGATTAAGACATGAAGGCCCAACGCGAAAAAATAGCAGAGAAGACGTCCCTGAGAAAAAAAGAGAGCGACCGAGGACACGAAGAAACCCGGAGGCTAGAGAGAGAAGGAGGCTCTGGAGCGGCGGCTGCGTGACGAGGATATGAGCGGCGAGGCGGCGGCCGGCGGCGGCGGGGAGGCGAACGGCGTCCAGCCAAACGTGACCATCTACATCAATAACCTCAACGAGAAGATCAAACTCGACGGTATCTTTCCCCTGCTTGAGCCCTCTCGCCTTCCTCCGCGCCCCCCTGTCTAAACCCTAGGGAGATTCTCGCGGATTTCTCCTTTCCCGTGTAATCTATTCGCTACCTCTGGTTCGCCGTTGTTCCTCTGCGCTGGCCCGGTGCAAATCTCGGTGGTTCTACAGGACCTAAACCCCTATAGGCCGTTCTGTCAGACACGTTGGCACCCGCTATTGAAATTCCCGGCTGGTTTCCGGCGGGGGTGGTCGTTGTCTCATGGAGGAGCGCCGCAGATATCTCGCGGGTTAGTGGTTTAGAGATCTGGTGGTCTGCTTAATCCGAGGATAATCCTCTTTATTTGATGTACGGAGCTAATAGAGTCGAATCTGGGTCATGAAAGTAGGATTGCATTCCGGTTTATGCCGAACAAAAACAGCAATTGCATACCCTGTACTGCATCTCTAAATTTTGAAGTCGTTGCAGATTTCTGTTAAGCCTTGTTTAGTTTTACTTTTTGGAACCGGATGGCTAAATATAATTTGCTGAATTCTTTGCAGCACTTAAGAAGTCCCTCAATGCGGTTTTCTCCCAGTTTGGGAAAATCATTGAGGTGCTTGCTTTTAAGACTTTGAAGCATAAAGGGCAAGCATGGGTCGTGTTCGAAGATGTTGCATCAGCAACCGAGGCTTTGAAGAGGATGCAAGATTTCCCCTTCTATGACAAACCCATGGTGAATTTAGAGCTGAATTGGTGTTACAGCTTTGGTTGTCCTGTAATTTGATCTGATTGTTACTATATCCTGTTGTTCGTAGCGTTGTTAGCCAAGCGTATTGGGTTTATGAAAATTATCTCAACAGAAAAAAGAGCATCTGTACTGCTTGCAATTATGTCGTAGTATTATGGTTTGTCTAATATATAAGCTACTTCCTCTGATCCATATTAATTGTCACTGACTTGGTACAACTTTTGACCGGAGGGAGTAGCATTTAAGCTTATTCAATTATTTCTATTGAAGCAAGTTTTGTTCTAATCAACATTACTGCCTAGATGGTCTGTAATCTAGCTTGTTGTGCTTAGATGATATATTATTTGTATGTACTAGGTCTCTTACTGGGCATGTCTAGTCAATACCAAACTACAGTTGAGCTGTTCAGATTGCTTAACTAACGATGATACACATGCACATATGTTCTTTCACCTGTTCCTTTCCGTTGCATTTTGACTTCTGAAGCTGTATTATTTTTGCCGCTCATGAAATCTTGTCTATTTGATTTCAGAAAATTCAATATGCCAAGACCAAGTCAGATGTTGTAGCAAAAGCTGATGGCACCTTCGTACCTCGAGAAAAAAGGAAGAGGAATGATGAGAAACGTAAGATTCTGGTTAATGTGCATACCCCTTTACATTCATGGTTTTACTTTTAGCCCCTCGGAACTCTATCTTGATTTGCACTTCTTTATTTTGTTTGGATACATAACTTGACATTTTTTAGCACTGTATACGTTCAATATATTTTGCAAAACTTAACTGAAAGATGTGCTGGAGATGGTCTCTCTCTTGCATGTAGCCATGGATTGTTGTTTAACAGGCTAATAAATTGGCTTGAGGAGGTATTGGTGTCTACTAATACATTACTGCTAAAATGTTAAAAAACACGAAGAATCAGACCTTCTGTGGTCCTTGATTCCAGTCTTCAGCCCCCCATTTAAACATTTTTCTTAGGTGGTATATGCAGATTTTGCAACTAAGCACAATAGATGCACTCATTCGCCTATAGAATTCCAGATTATCTAAAAACAAAATTTCTGAATTTGCCTTTGTGTGATCATATGTTACTCTGTTCTTGCACTCACTGTTACTTCTACGAGAGTACCAGTATTAATTTGAATAGAAACAATAGAGCAATAAAGCTGTCGTCGCCAGGTCTAAATATCAGATATCTGCTCAATTTACTGTATTTAGCTTTACACACTTCGACTCTTTGTTGATAGAGTTGCTTTGTGCTAGGAGGAACTTGTTTTGGTGTTTTTTTATACGAGCTTATGGCAACTTGGCTTCCTTTTAAATTCATGAGCAAAACTTAGTTTGCCTTATTCTTTGATAATGCAGCTGAAAAGAAGCAGAAGCGTGAGCAGCACCACGATGTTAACCAGGCTGGCGTGGGCATGCATGCCTATCCTGGTGCTTATGGGGCTCCGCCGGTAAGTGCTGTAGAATTGATTAGAAATGTTCTTATTTATTCATTTTCTGTTGTGTAGAGGTTTTTGTTGTTGCATATGAACAGTGGAGTATGTTATGTGACCATGTTTTCCAAGATCCATTCTTTGCTCTGTGTTCAGTGTTCACATACACAAATTTACTTATTTCAACTTCTTTATCATATATCCTGCGTGCTGTTTTGTCATTCTATTTGCGGGCTGGAGTTTGTATGTCTGTGTGCAAGCCAGTGATTCCTGCTTGCATAGTTAGGTCAAGTAAAATTGGCATATTCAACATATTAAAGAGATTCACTTGGCTTCGAGAAATAGCTTGAGATTTAGCAGGGAATAGTCATGACTCAGACTCTGTGCAAAGTTCGTTTACTATCATCATATATACGCCCAGTACTAGGGCTGGGCATCTTTTCACATTTATCCTGCTCTTAGTTTTCTTCACATCATTACCGGCATGACTTTCTTTTGTGCAGCTCTCTCAGCTACCTTTTGGTGCGGGACCGAAGGTCATGATGCCAGAGATTATTGTACCAAACAATATTCTCTTCGTCCAAGAACTCCCACACGACGCGACCGCTTTGATGCTGCAGATGTTCTTCTGCCAGTACCCAGGGTTCAAGGAAGTGCGGATGATCGAAGCAAAGCCTGGTATTGCTTTTGTGGAGTATGGAGACGAGGGACAGGCGACCGCAGCCATGAACCTTCTTCAGGGTTTCAAAATCAAAGAGAACCCAATGCGCATCACATATGCGAAGAAGTAACTTGATGAGCTGTATTGACTTGAATTAATGTTGTAGCCCTGGTTTTGCACCATCTGGTAGATTTTCTTCACATGTAAGGTAGACTACACCATGGTTTAATCCAGTATAAATTAATGTACGGCTCAGCTGCATTTATGCGTCCATGCTTGGAAGCTCTTTTCAGTCATGTATTTGGGTTTGGCATCTTTGTGATAATCTTTTGTCAAATCATATGTTGCCAATTTCGTCTAATAACCGTCTCCTACTTTTGTCGCTATTTTTCCACAAGTTTATCACAAACCGTAAACCTGAGCTTTGAGTATTATGTTGATGTTTGTGATGACAATTGTTTCTCTAGAACATGTGGAAATTTGCATTCATGCAATATCATCTCTACTTAAGGGGAGTTGGTATGTTCTCCTTGGTTTGGAATAATCTAAACCAAATCAGTATTTTCCTTTCCTTGTCATACTGTTAACTCAAATAAAATCTTACAAAAGCCATGTCCTGCATTAACTCAATCAAATTAAATTTTATCAAAAGCTAACTAAATCAAAACTTTCCTTGCCATCCCGCATTAACTCAATCAAATTAAATCTTATCAAAAGCTAACTAAATCAAAACTTTCCTTGCCATCCCTCACACGCAATCAAATCTTACCAAAAATCTACTCCCTCCGTTCCTAAATATAAGTCTTTTTAGAGATTTCACTAGAGGGCTACATACGCAGCAAAATGAATGAATCTATACTTTAAAGTATGTCTATATACATCCATATATAGTCCTTTTAATGAAACATCTTAAAAGACTTATATTTAAGAACGGAGAGAGTAGAACATGGTGGGCGTGGCGTTGAACCATTAGAATATGGTAGGTGTAAGTTATAGTGGAGTGATCTGCGCCGGCGCGCCGGCCCAAACTTTCGGCCGGTCGTGCGCGAGCCGCAGGATCCACCAACCCTGCGTCGTCCGCACCGTTGGATCCGCATGCAACATTCCACCCCCCCTATGCAGCAAAATTTCGATGCGACGCAACAATTTTTTCAACGGTTGCAACAAAAAATAAAAATTGTAGCAAAAAAATATCTAGGTGATCGTAGCAAAAAAGCGAAGCTGAGGATGCGTGGTAGCAAAAGTCAAACGCCGATTGTAGCAAATATTTACGTGACGTGTATGCAACTTTTTTAGTGAACGATTGCAGCAAAACATGATGCCGGTTGTAGCAAAAATTAACACGGTTGTAGCAAAAGTAAAAAACATCGATTGTAACGAAAATTCCGACGAACTGGAGTTGCAACCAAACGTATATGCACGTTTTTACTGGACAAATGTAACAAATTTACACGAGAAAAAAAGTTGCATGGAAAACGTTTGTATCAAAAAAAATACACGGTTGCAGCAAATGTGACGAAAAAATGCTGCAAGCATCTGCCAGCGGGGCGGGCAGGTGGAAAAAAATGTTGCATGAGCCTACGTGCGTGAGGGACGACCGGCGCGTCGGTTCGGCCGGCGCGCCGTGCAGAAACGATTCCCTAAATTATATGCCTCACTGAAATGCACAAACAATTAGCTAGTATGTAGATTGTTTTCAACTTTCGAGTACACCTTTTGCATGACAAATTTGTCCCATACCTCCAAATCAAGACATTTGGTAAGGACACCGATAGGCACCGGCGCGCCAGCCCAAATTTGGACCGATCGCACTACAACCGTTGGATATGAGAGCGTGGGATGTTGGATTCTGCAAAAAAAAAAAGGTTAGCCCTTTACTTCGTGTTCCTCACGCCTCACGCCGCGTCACGTCTTCTGCCACCCCCGTCGCTCCAAAGTGTTGCGCCACCCCCGTCCTGATCGTCACCATGCTCGCCGTTGCCGTCATGGATTGAGCCTCGCCGCGCTGCCTCCCCTTCCGCATCCCGCGCCGCCACCTTGCGCTCGTCTGTGACTAACGACCACTTCGCGTCCAGAGACATGGTTGTAGCAAAATTGACCGTCGATGGTTGCTTTTTCTGCTGCCGGTTGGAGCAAAAACCGCAGTGCCATCGTCGTCACCACGAACTTCGTCGGAGCCGTTGCAGCAAATCATGTAGTCGGATGTAGCTTTTTTCATTGCCAGTTGTAGCAAAATTGACGGCCGGTGGTAGCTTTTTCTGCTGTCGGTTGCAGCAAAAATCGCAGCGCCGCTGTCCCCAGCACAAACTTCGTTGTGGCCGTTGAAACAAATCATGTTGTCGGATGTAGCTTTTTTCATAGCCGGTTGTAGCAAAATACGACATCGATGCTAGTAAAATACGACACCGATGGTAGCAGATAGCGATGCCACTTCTAGCAAATTATGATGATGGTTGAAGCATATAGCAAAAAAAGATGTTGGTCCGAGTATCCCTGTGTTGTGGGTGTGCCTCGCCGTTGCAGTTCGTCCGCTGGAGATGGAAAAAGAGATGGTCGTGCGCGCAGGGCGGGGGAGACGGCAACTTCACTGGGGTTGGGCGCCATTCAACAGGGCTGGTTGCCATCACCGCTGGGGCTGCGCGCCGTCACAGCTTGCCGTCGCCATCGGGGCTGCTCGCTGTCACAGCTCCCCATCAATGTAGGGGTAGTAGCCATCAATGCAGGGGTAGTAGACGGCCCACTGGGGTTGCACGCCGTCACTGTCAGGGCTGCTCACTGTCACAGCTCCCCATCAATGCAGGGGTAGTAGATGGCCTCGCCGGGGCCGCGCACCGTCACCGCTTGCCGCTGCAGTGTTGGAAACGGGAGAAGCAGGAGCATGTGATAGCGTGCGACCGGCCCAATCTTCGGCCGGCGCACCGGCCACAAATGTTTACCATTTGGTAACCAAACATATAGAAAAAAATTACATGTAACACAACGAAACAAGACATCGACAAACAATTTGACTAATCAGATCCTAAACATTAGTTATGCTGGCTTGTCTCTTGCCTGACACAATTCTTCCAGGGACGACTCTAACATTCACCCACACAGAATTTCATGGTCATTCTGGTTGAAATAGGAAATGTACATGGCGGAATCAAACTCTTTCGAGCTCGGTGTTGTGCTTGCCCAGCTGGTCCTTTAGTTCTTTCTGCCACCCTTCAATGAGACTCTTGTGCTTGGCAATGAGCTCAGACTTGGTCTTCAGTTCTTCCTCCATTGTAGTAATCTCCTGCAGCTCAAACATGAAAAATCGAAGTATGGCTCAGAGCTGGCAATTTACTTATTAAACTTCCAGGCCATACTGCATATGACTCTTCTCAACTTCCAGGTACTTAGTACAAGATAATATACACAGAATAAACAAAGCCTACCTTTTAGTAACCACCTCCTAGGAGGACTGTAATTTCACAACTCTCTCTCTTTTCAATGAAATGAAACACAAAGGTCCATTGCGTTTTCCCAAAAAACTATGGGGACAAATAAATAAGGACTGTGACGTGTTTAATTGCACCCGTGTCAACATAATTGCATACGTATTCATGTGGGAAACTATTATTTTTTCTTCAAGCATTTATTTCTTAAGAAGGCTACTGGTTTCTTAAGATTCTTCACTTCTGAATCTGTCTAACTGTGTTTCCTTTTATATCATTCAATAGTACGGAACTGAGGCTGAATAGCACAAAAATATTGCATCAAGTGCCTCAATCACAAAAACTACGCTCCCTGTGAACATACATGTGATTTTTTTTCATAAAAAATATATACTTCTGCAGTACAGAATTGAGGCTAATAAAGCACACAAGCGTTGCATCAAGCTCCTCAAGCACAAACATTACGCTCCCTATTCACATACCTACGCTTTTTCATAGAGGTGAAAATGAGGTCAGATTAGAATTAGAGCTGCTTTTACAATGGTGCCCCTAGTATCAAATGTAATTTTCTTCAAACAAACATGTTACCAGAAGGTAATATTAAATGCTTTTGCAATTTCTCGGGCAACTGAGAAATAACTCTTTGAGTCGATGCTTAGAACCATCCGATCTGAACATTGGAATTCATCCCAAGGGATGAGAAGATATTGATCGGGCGGCTATCAATGTCGACTGTATAATCACTCCCCCGGCAATTCATAGCTGATAAACTCATGCAAGAAACTACAGCACCTGCCATGCTGTGCTTGAAGTAGTACCAAATAACAAAAAATAAAAAACCCCTCTCTAAAAATTCAATTCGCCACCCTGCTTTTAAAGCCCTCTTGCTGTGCTGTGCTTGAGACTACTGCCTTACCCAAATATGCCATTAATATTAGTTGATAATAGTAAAAGTTTATAGTTAAAATTAGATGCTTCTAAGGACCACCTACAATCATAAGGGTTGGATTATTGGGTTGATCAACTCGTGTCAAGAGTACTACTCCCTCTGTAAACTAATATAAGAGTGTTTAGATTACAAAAGTAGTGTTCTAAATGTTCTTATATTAGTTTACGGAGGGAGCACCAATGAAACAAACCAAAACTGTCTGCATTCCTTTTACCACCCTCTCCCTAACCATTCTAACTCAGGTGTCACCACCTCACCTATGAGGTCACTATGGTATACCAAACCTCGCCCTCGGCCTAGTAGCAACAATGCAACAGTGCACTAATAGGTTTGTTCCCAGACCCCCAGGACAAACTCCAATCATCACTGCCTCTCCCCTACCGTAACACACAGAACCATGTACATGTTCAATTCATTCAACCTGCAGTATGAAAGCAATGAAGTGATGCCAAGGATCTCGCTGAAGAATCACACCTTACGAAGCAGTTCTTCGTTTGTTGGTTGGTCCTCACGCTGCAGGCTGATGAAGTAAGACTGTAGCTTCTTGGCGGCCTCCATGAAATCCCTGGCGTGCCTCTCGACATCAACTGTCAACAGCAAAACCACAGTCATCACCTCCAATTTGACAGTAGTAAGTAACACAGCAGATGGAACTAAAGATACACAAACTGCTCTAATCTAAGCACCTGATATCTAATCTACCGGGAATCGAACAGGCCAGTCACAAGATAACCCCTAAAACGAGCACCTGGCGCGCGCGAGGGGAGAGCGGGGCCAGTGGCTAACCAAGAAGAGGAATCTTGGCCCGAAACATGGCCGGTCGGATCGACAAGAGGAGGAGAAGGGAGGAAGGCTAGAGAGGGTTCGTACTCTGGTGTGAGGACTGGAGGGAGCGGTCGACGGCCTGCAGCTCACGCGCGGGGAGGCACGGCAGCAGCGCCGCCTCCAGCGCAGCCACGCACGCCATCATGTCATCTCGCGCGGTTGCCGCGGGCGTCTGCGGCTGCGTGGGCAGCGGCGTCTGCGCCGGAGACTGCGACGGGGGCGGCGGCGGCTCTGCCATGGAAGAGAGGGGGAGATGGGGATCGCGAAATCGTTTGCAACTCCGGTTCGCTTAGGAGAAGATATCACCCGTTCGTTGGAGGATGGACGGCTGTGATGATAAACAAAGTTTGTGCTAAAACAGCAGGAGCAGAGAAAAACTTTTGATGTTTTCCTATACGAAAACGTTGTGCTCCAGCCGGTGGAGGGCAGCTGGGCGTCCGCCGTCTCGTCCGTGTGACCTTAGTTTTATTTAAACTTATGTAGTTTGTCATTCTGCAACTTAATGCTTGTTGCAGATTGCGTATCGTAACACGTCATTTGTTACATGATCTGAAATCTAAATCCTTTGAGGGCAGACTCCTCTCGCTCGTGCAACGCTTGTCTTATGTATGCTCACCTAGCTTGCACTTGTGCAACTTAGCGCTCGTTGAAAATTTCTGCGACACAATTCTTGTTGCAGAAAATATTCTATAACAAATTCTATTGCAAAAAAAACATACGGACGTTTTCGCAACATGTTCTTTTGTTACAAAAAAAATTGTAACATAATCTATGTTGCAACAGACCCGTCAGTCATTTTTTAACCCGTCAGTTGGACGACGTAGCAGCGTGCTTGTTTCCGCAACTGAAACGTTGTTTCAGGATTTTGTGTGTGAATGGAGGCGACCGAGCTGGTGATCGGACGGCGCACGCGTATGCATCGGACGACTGAAAGGGTGATGGATGGTTACTACAAATCCATCGATGGATGCCTAGCAGGCCCCTATACCAAAGAAATACATGTTTTACTGGAACTGAAACAAGATAGCGAGGAGTGAAGAGCAACTCTAATTGGCAAACCAAAATTTAACGACTTGGAGCATTTATCATCCGACTTGGTAAATTTGATCCCTCAAACGTCCGCGGACACGCTCAGTCACGCCTGTAGACATTAACCGATCACGTCTCAAATAATGCACTCTATAACCGAACAACTTAAATTACAAACCTCAAATCAATATTATTACATGTAACGTAAATCTAACACAAGCGAAGCTCGACGAGCTCTGCGTGCCCATGTCCGCCGGCCGGCTTACTGTCAGCCCGGTCACCGACAAGGTAGAGTAGGACATAGGACACTAACCGGCTCACGGGAGTCGAGCTCCCGTCACCTCCCATGCCCCACTCTTCCTCGTCGGAGCCCGTTACTTGGACGGTGCCGATGGACGTCAGGTCGATGACAAATCCTTCCTAAGAGGAGAGCGATCCGATTGCGGTGTCCGCACCCATGTATTATACAGGGCACCGGGGAGTGTGACTCCACCTCTCCAACGTCCACCGCCACGAGGGACTCCGTCGCCTAAGCACCCGTTGCCTCGTACGATGGGCACGCCGTGCCATATTAGTGTCTGAGGACGCCCATGGTGCATCTTCAGCACGCCAACGGAAGGGTTGCACGTCCGGCACGATGCCCGGACACCATACATACCGCACCTCCTCCGGTGAGATAGCGACGCCGGATCCAAGCACCGATTGTGCACACACAATGGATTCCCAACGCTATGAGTCCGAGTGCTGCCGGCCGGCGGTCGCCTCTCGGGAGCGGCGGAACGCAACCCGGACGACCATCTCCTCCTCGGGGCCGCATGGGATGAGTTCATGGTCAAGGATCTGGACGTGAAGGACTCGAATCCGCTGCCCGCCATGCTAGAGAAGGCTGGAGATCGTCGGAGATGAGCTTGGGTGGCGGATGGAAGTGGAGAACAGCAGAGTGAAACATCTAGGGTTTGGTCTGACAAGCGGATGGGGACAAATATATGTGGGGTCAATGGGCCAGCGCGGGCCAGGTGGGCGCGCCTGAGCGCATCCGGACTCCTTATATCCGCTCCATATTTTTACTGGATATGAGGGGTGTTGGTCAGCCCACACATTTGAGGCAAATTTGAGATGCCCGATTGGATTAAAATTTCGTCACCGGTCAGTGACCAGGGCGCTGCCCGGATGTTTGACGGAGGTATGATGGTACGGTTGTAGATGCTCTTAGGCCAAAAGTTGTGTTGCGAGAAAGAAAAGAAAAAGAGAAAAGTCCATTCTACGTTATGTTCTGAACTTGTCCCAAATCAGTTCACAATGTCGTTTTACTTCTCTGTCGATCCTTTTTTCCCATTTAACTTCGATTTCATCTAAGTCAGCGGTATCACATCCGATTTCCTCTCTCTTCTTTGAGTCAAGTCATCTGTTTCTCTACTCACACATCAAACTAAGCGGTTTGGTTCCTAGCCACACTTTATCACATCTCATCTTAGACAAGTTTGACCAAGTAAAAGGTGTGTTTGATTCTAGCCATATGTAAGCCAAGAATTTTTTTATGAGCAGTAAATCCCACATGTCATAGACACAAAAGGTATGACAAGATTCTCTTATACAAGCCAAAGTGTGACTAACAACTTGAATAACTCAAGTAAGGCAAGTGTGATAAAAATAATGTGATAATGTATGGCAAAGATATTCACAATTCAAACAACCCCTAAAAACATTAGGTTTCTTCCAAATTTTATGTTAATTCGAAGTGAATTTTATTATACTTATCAATTAATTATTGATTTTTTTCAGCTTTGTGTGTGTAATTTAAATTTTGAACCGAAAATTTGAACTTGAGAGTAAGATACTAGGTTGTTTCACAAACCATAGGTTCACTGTACGTGAAAATTTGACCACATTGGCCACACCGAATTACTCTTGATTTACTGCAAGATAAGTAAAAAAATAGCCTAAAGTGATGGAGGACTATCCGAAGACGACACTACCATCCGTGCTAAGAAAACTCTGCCTTTGTTAATTGCCCACTCCACTTGCACACTCACACATTCCTTTAGAAGTTTAATCGAATTCTTAAATAAATTTATTATATTTGGAACTAACCTACTAACATAATTGACTTTTCAAAATAAACTTATTGTATTTAGAACTAACCTACATGTGGTTTGATGGTTAGGACGATAATGATATCTCCAGCCCATCGAAGTTTTAAGTCCTAAACTTTATACGTGTGCTTATATTTTCTTGGATTTACTAGCACAATCCTCGTTCTACAGAGCCATAAAAAAGATGATGAGATACTCCTGCCTTAAGAGATCATCTAAAGATGATGATGTCATAGAACTATTGCATGGTTTGTAATTAAAATGAGAGCATACATATAATAAAAAGTCATATAGTAGGCATTGATGATTTTTAAGCGACCTTTGTAGATCCTTTGCGAGATTTACCGTGAAATAACATTTTAAAAGTTAAAACATAGTTGAATGTTCATGAGTAGTTTAAATGCACAAGATCGTGGATTTGGTAGGTGGACAACGCCTACGTCCACATTGAAATTGCAATGTGTTCGCTCTCTCCTTCACAAAAATAATGTGTTCACTCTCTTCTGCTATGCTATAGAACTCGAAGAATTGGTTTGGCAAAGAAATTAATATAAAGGCCATGATTTTGAATTGGAGTCGTAGCATTTATAATCTATATGTTTTTATAAGAGTGTTATTCTCATATTAGGGTAATAGTGCATTTGTTTATTTGGGATAGATCTCACAAAAGTAACATTTGTTTATTCTATCTTTTGAAAAGTTGCTAGTCTCATATTTGGATATAAGTGCTGAAAGGATGAGGATGTGAAAACACAATTGCTCCCCAAGGTGGTTTTGGTAATTAATCACAACATATGCATCATTGGACTAATGAGTTGATTTAAGTATATTTGATAAAATTCCAAAGATGCCTTGGCTATAGGATTGTGAGGAGATGCCCCTTGATGCAAGGAAGGAATATGATTGGCTCAAGCTTCAAGCAAGAAGACTCTACATTTTATATTTATGAGAAATCACTTTGAGTCCATAGGAAAGCCAATACTATGAAAAGGGGATGAGGTATTATGATAAATTGGTTACTCAAGTGCTTAGAGGTAGCCACAAAAAATACTCAGCCATTCTCTCACAAAATATCTGTGTCCAAAGCCAAACTAGCAAAATCGGTGCCACCAACAATTTCCACTCGGCCCTACCGATTTTACACTTGACAAATTCATTGCCAAACCCTACCATCTCGGTACCACCGACTTTCACATCGGTGCCACCCGAGATTGAGTGACCAACTTTCTATTGAGAAGATTTCAAGAATCGGAAATTCGGAATTTCCGAGCTTGAAATTGGTCTCACCGAGATTTGGAAACTGGTCTAGGTCATCGTATCGGTACCTCCGAGATTCCTATATCAGTCTCACCGAGAATTCAAAAGTTGCCACATTTAGTGCAACTCGATATTACCGAGATTCTTTTCGGTGTCACTGAGTTGGGCAATAATGTTGTAATGGTTGGACTTTGGGGGATGCCTATATATACCCCTCCACCTACCTCTCATTCGTAGAGGTAGCACTCATAACACACTTACACTTGCTAGATCCATTTTTCTGAGAGAGAGCCTTCTACTCATGTGTTGAGATAAAGAGATTCCATTCCAACCATTTGAACCTTGATTTCTAGCCTCCCCAAGTTGTTTTCCACAAGATCAATCTCTCCTACCCGTGCAAAATCTGAGAGAGAGTGATTGAGTGTTGAGGAGACTATCTTTATAAGCACAAGAGCAAGGATTTCATCATCCTACCACATCTAATACCCTTTGGAGGGTGGTGCCTCCTAGATTTGTTAGGTGTCGCTTGGGAGCCTCCTACTTCGTCTTGTGGAGTTGAACCAAGATGTTTGTAAGGGCAAGGAGATCGCCTACTTCATGAAGACCTACCGTGAGTGAGGCTAGTCCTGTGTGGGCGGAAGCCGTGGTGGAATAGACAAGGCCCCTTCTTCGTGGACCCCTTGTGGGTGGAGCCCTCCGTGGACTCTTGCAGCCGTTACCCTCCGTGGGTTGAAGTATCCACTAGCATGGACGTACGATAGCGCCACCTATTGGAACCATGCCAAAAATCGCCGTATCAACTTTTGCGTTTGATCTCCCAACCTTACCCTCTACTTTACATTTGCATGTATTACTTTCCGCTGCTATACTCTTAGATGTGCATATGTAGGGTGTACTTGGCTAGTCATAATTGCTAAAATTGGCCCACAACTAAAATTGGGAAAAGGCTAAGTTTTTACCTTGTCAAGTAGTCTAATCACCCCTGCTCTAGACATACTTTCGATCTTAGAAGTGGTATCAGAGATTTGGTCTCCATTGCATTAGTTTCACAAGCTAGGAGAGTATGGCGTCTAGTGAGGGAAATTATCATGGTAGAGCTCCATATTTTGATGGCACTAATTTCCCTAGTTGGAAGCATAAGATGAAAATGCATATTCTTGGTCATAATCCTGCCGTTTGGGCTGTTGTTCGTGTTGGTGTGCAAGGTGATTTCTTCGGAGAAGGAAAAGAACCGGATTGTGATGCGACAACGGGTGAGTTGAAGATGTTGCAATACAATGCTCAAGCCTGTGATATCCTATTCTATTCCTTGTGTCCCGAAGAATTCAACGAAATTAGTCGCCTTGAGAATGCAAAGGAAATTTGGAATACTTTGATTGATATGCACAAAGTTACTGATTCTGTCAGGGAATCTAAGTTGGATGTGCTTCAAAGCCAGCTTGACAAGTTCAAGACGAAGGATGGTGAAGGAGTCGCTGAGATGTATTCTAGGCTAGCTCTCATCACAAATGAGATTACTGGCTTAGGAAGTGAAGAGATGACCGACAAGTTCATCATCAAGAAGATACTTAGAGCCTTGGATGGAAGATACGACACCATGTGCACAATAATATAAATGATGCCAAAGTACAAGGATCTCAGCCAATTGAAGTCATTGGAAGGATTGTTGCTCATGAAAATTTGCACAACAAGTCAAGCGGTGCTTACAAAGCTTCAAGTGATGCTCCCGCTACTTCAAGTGACAACCTTGTTACCAATGAAGAGATCAGCCTCATGGTCAGAAAATTCAAAAAGTTCTACAAGAGTAGAGGCAAAGAAAAAAACTCAAGCTCAAGATATGGTGAGAAGCCTTCATCTAGTCGTGACCGAAACTGCTACAACTGTGGAAAGCCCGGACACTTTTCCAATGATTGCTCGACTCCACACAAAATAAGAGAAGAGTCACCTAGAAGACGAAGCTCAAGAGATGAGTCACCTCGCAGAGAGAGAGAAGGAGTAGAGAAGATCATTATGAACGAAGACACTCCAGAAGAGGTAAAGAATCGGAGAAGAAGGACAAGTACACCAAGAGCAGTTCAAGAAGAAGACACCAAGCTCACATTGGTGAATGGGTTTCTGCTCCGAGTCTAACAACCAATTCGAGAGAAGCTATCACTCCAACTCCGACTACAGTCAAGATAAAGGTGTTGCCGGTCTTGCACTCATTTCCTCCAACTCCTACGACTTATTAGATTCACCAAATGAAGGGATTGGAAACTGCTTCATGGCAAAAGGCCCCAAAGTATCATGCCTAGAGTACTTTGACTTTGATAGTGATGAAGATGACTTGTTAGGGGAAGATGACTTGCTCTTTGATAAGACTAGTAATAACATTGAAAATGAACTTGAAAATATTCATGATAGTCAAGAGAAATCGAATGATGATAAGAAAGAGATTGAACGACTAACTAAAGAATTAAACACTCTTAAGTTAGCTCATGAAACTACTCTAGAAGATCATAGAGAGCTTGCAAGAACTCATGAGAAGCAACACTTTGAGAAGCTAAATTTAGAGCAAGGGAATGAGTCTTTAAAAGCAATCAATGATGATCTTCGAAAGAAGAGTTCCTATTACCTAGCTAAATGATTACTCTTGTCTACTTTTGTTCCACAAGTTAAACCTAAGAACACCAGTAACAAAGGCAAGAAAGTTTCTTCATCTAGTAACAATAATGCTAAAGGTAGATCAAATGATGTTGTTGCTAGTAGCTCTCTTGATTCCGCTAATGATTCTATTAACCAAGTTAGACTTGAGCAAGAAAACAATTTATTGAAAGGGATTATAGAGAGAGGTGTCTTCAAGAGTCTTGCTGGAAGTAAGCATTTCGAAGAAGTTGTGCGCAATCATGGAGGACATCAGAAGAAGGAAGGTGTTGGCTACTTCAACGTCAATGGAGATGTTTGGGAAAAGGTCCATATCCCATTCCCAAGTTTGTTCCTCAAGAGGAGAAGTATGATTCTACTCCTCCCAAGGGAACAAGCTCTCAAGATGGACTTCTACCACAAGACCATAATGGTAAGGGAAAGCTTCAAGAGGAGATTGACTCATTTGAGGAAGAACCCAAAGCTAAGGTCGAGTGGGTTCCCAAGGACACTTCTAGCATTACCTCATCTAGTGCTACCACAACTCCAAGGATCCCCATAGAGATTATGTGGGTCCCTAAGAGGAAGAACTAGAAAGTTCTTGAGGGGTGACTTTGCCAATGAAGTTCACTCTTATTCGTTTTGGCAAGAACTACATGCAATCAACTCCAACCATATGCATTAGTTCAAGGAGTCACATATTCCCTCAAAGGCGAGAAAGGGACAAGGTAATTAATGCATCTTTGGACATCACCTCCCATGTACTTCACTCCATGTCCATAGATATCCTTGCATTTGTTCCTTTTGCTTTGGGACTAACCCATGTAGGTGAGAACAGTAAGAAACAACAAGGATTGCTCTCAACTCAAGATGACCTTCATCAACAATGAGAATCCACCACTACTACACCTACTTGAAGTCTTCTGGGACAAAACCCAAGGTTAGTTTATCCCTCTTAGGGGGTATGTCACATCTAGGGGGAGATTTACTCTAAGACTTGAGTATAATCGTCTCCTAAACGATGTGAACACATTAATGCATTATTTAAAAGTGGTAACCCCACTTGTGCTTAATCGATGAGTGTGACCTATGATCAAGTATTCTTACTTGGCTCCTAAGTCAATATACTCATGTATAGATGACTTCATCATCGCCAAAGTGCTTGATAGATGCTAGAATGTTTGTGCATGTTCACCATGTTTTATTTGACATCTTATTGTGCGAGCATGTTGGTATGCATATTTTTCTCATTCAAGGATATCCAATTGTTGTTATTTGGCTTCCTATTTCTTTTGGCCAATTGGGTATACAAGAATGCCTAAGTACCTTTCCCTAGTCATCTATGCTTTCTCGTCTCAAATTTTATTCATGCTACATCACAAAAATTGAGCAAGCACTCTAGGGACACTCTGTGTGAAGAGCACTCGGAGATCCGTCTTGACAAGGGCTGAATTCCAAAACCCCACGAAGTGCATATCGGTGTGACCAATCTCAAAATCTCGGTCCCACAGAAGCCTAGGGTTGGTTAGGTTTTATCATCTTGGTGCAACCGAGTTTTGGTTTTTGGCCTCACTTAACCTGGGAGTTCTGTTCGAATGGGCTCCCGGAAAAGAAGGAATTCCTTATTGATATGAGTAGTCTATCATCCCTAATAAGCCAGGCTATCACATACACCACCACTCAGAGGAACCACGTCCTCGTCGGGCTACAAGAGCGTTCCCTCTTGGCACAAACGTCTGTGCATCCAGTCCAGTACATGTACCATGCCGTGTGCCACGACGGGTCACATACGTCATGAACAACATGACCGCACACCTGTCCGCAAACATCCGTGTAACCGCGAGAGTCGGCTCCGATACCAACTTCTAACGCCCTGGACACACCCGCCGGCGGTCGTTACTCCTGGCAGGATCTAGACTGGCCTCACATATCAATACTAGTCTTTTGTGCGTACTTTGTCCTCACTCATGCGCACCCGGGATCAACTTCCGGGTTGGTCACCCATCCTAGAACTACTCCAAGCTGAGCACGCTTAACCTGGGAGTTCTGTTCGAATGGGATCCTGGAAAAGAAGGAATTCCTTATTGATATGAGTAGTCTATTATCCCTAATAAGCTGGGCTATCACAATATACATCCGCGGAACCCGACGATTGAAAAATTACTTCAAACGTCGAACATCCGCACCTCCTTGCTGTCGCGGCCTAGTCCCGTGGACGTCTACTTGATCCTCCTGTGTGCCCTCACGACAGGAGTCCTCGTCGTCGACGGGATCTTCACCGCCATCGCCACTGTAGTAAATTCACGCCAAGTTAGGGTACGGATTCAATTCCTTTTGCACTCCAAATTTGATTCTTGCACAAATAGGTCCAACCATTATCTATCCACTATTTCACTAATTCCACTGAGCAGGAAATTCCCTTAGATTAGCGAGCAAAGAATTTTTTAGGGATAACAGTTTGCAAAGTTGAATCCCGGTGTCACCGAGTTGCAAAAGTCGTTCTTACCAATTTTAGTTTTAGGGTTACTGAGAATTTTTTTGGTGGAACCGAGTTTTTGTTTTCGGTGAAACCGGAAAGGGTGCCAAGTTTCTATTAATGAGAACATACGTCTCGGTGGCTCCGAATTTTTTGACTCGGTGGAACCGAAATCCTATTTTGCTGAATGTTAAAACTAACTTTTTAAAGTTCAAATTTGTCAAAACTTCTGCAATTTTGTGGTGCTTATCCTTTCCAGGTCTTCTATATCTTTTCACAGGGTCTGCTTGTCTGCTTGGTCTTGCAAGATGTCAGGTTCAGAGGATAGTCAGAACAACTTCAGTGAGCCCGATTGTGACATGGACTCACACACTAGAACTGAGAGGATCCCTTTTGACCCACGTACTCCTAGCTCCCATGGCATTCCCAAGGCAGCTACCAGGTCAAGGAGGAAGATCAATTCTGATGAAGAAGATGCTAACTTCATCCCTGAAGAATGTGCTCCCCAGAAGCAGAAGGAGAAGACCACAGTCAGGAAGACTGTGAGGAAGGAGTATGCCAGACCTTCTGACACTAGAGCTCCAGAAGCTAGGCTTGCAAAGAAGCCAGGTCAGAATAGAGCCAAGAAGAGAACTATCCATGTTATTGGAAGTCCAACCTCAATGTATGAAGATCCAACAGAAGTTACTGATGATAAGTATGAAGAAATTCCAGGTGAGGTTCCTCCTCCTAAGAAGAAAAAGCCTATGGCTGATGCTATGACTAAGAAGTCTGTAGCTCCCAAGAGGACAACAAAGGATATTTCTGCAGCTGAGAAAACAAAGAGTTTGCATCCAGAGATTTTGCTGCAGAGGAAGATGAGTATGCACCTGTGCTTATGAAGCTGAGAGCTCATGTGCCAACCCATGATGCTTCACATCCAGCTGCTGAAGACATGAAGAAGAGAAGCGATGCCGGTTTGAGGAAGTGGAGATCTGTTGATCCATATGCTGTGAGAAGGAGAACTGTTGTTGATCCCCGCTTTCACACAAGGGAACAAAAAGATTTCTATGAGATGGTTTTGCTTGACAAAATTCGTGCAGTCAGCAACAAGAGATATGTCGATTGGGAATACATCAAAGCCAACGAAGACTATTTTCCTCATGTGATAGAAAATTCCAGGATGGTTGATATTGAAGATTTTGTTGGCAAAGAGATGACTGCATGGAATGTTGAGATGATCATGCAATTCTATTCCATCGCTCATTTCTATTCCGATGGAAGAATTGTTTGGATGAGTTAGGGTCATCGGTATGAAGCCACTGTTGACGAATGGGCCACTATCATTAGTGCTCCTGAAGCACAAGAAGGGGAGTTGGATGTGTATTCATAGCTCAAGATGAATTACAACTCCATGGCCAACATGTACAAGCCAGTGCCCCATAAGTTTCTGCCACCTCACAAATTTGGCTTTGCCTACTTTTTGCAACCAGGAATCTACAAACACTATCATGAGATACACCCTGATGCCCAAATCGGGCGATGACAATATTATTAGAGGTTATTCCATCAACATGCTACATCATCTAGGCACCCACAACTGGTTCCGAGTGATGGACTTGATAGTTGAGACTGTCAAGAGGACTGCTACAGATCAGAAGAGATGTTATGGATATGCTCCATACATTTAGATGCTCATCAATGCCAAGATTGGCAAGCATGCATATCTACTTGATCGTCCCACCTGCCACTTTAGCCTGATTTCGAAGACAATGAAGTTGTGATGGACGACAACCATCCCAGCTCAGCTACTGCTCGAGAGGTAGCAGATGCAGCAGCGTCAGATGCTGCTTGGAATGCTCCATCTCCAACCCCACAACTCAGAACCAGAGATGAGTAGATGTCCTTCTTGGTCAGCACCATCCAAGGGATGGAGAAGAAAGTTTCTAAGATCTTGCTGAACTAGAAGAGCCTCGGGAGGATCATGGAGACAAAATTCCATGACTTGGATGTTAAGGTGACGGAGTTGACTACCACCGTTCCACAACTTCAGCATGAAGTTGATTCAGTGAAGATTCCCCGCTCCAGCAGTGATGATGAAGAGTCAGACCTTCCTAGAACCATTGAGTTCAGGACCCAGACTAGGTCAGCAGCTGTGCCAGTTCCGGAAGCAAGACCATCTTCATCAGCTCAATCTTCAGCTCTACACGTGCACCTCTAGTGCGTACACCTCCAGCTCCAGGGACTTCTGCAGAACCCTTCGTCGACGCTCTCTTGTCCACTCCATCTTCAGATACCGGAGGAGATCATGCCTAGAGAGACGCTTAGTTATAGACATTTGAACTTTTTGGTAACTTGTTGCCAAAGGGGGAGAACTGTATATATCAAATATAGCTTCGAGAGGGAGAGCTTTACATTTTATTTGCTCTCATTTGGGTTTTCAAAACTTTTAGTCTATTGGATGACTTTATCCGTTTGGAGGAGTGTATGACCATACGCTTTAGTTGTTTGATGCTACCACGTTATTACCTTTGAGCTATCTACATGATGATCATTCACTTGCTTGTTTGGTGTTATGTGCATTACTATTCATTCATATCATTTATGCGCACCACCAAGTTGTATGTGACATGGAAGAGTAACCCATGATCCTAATCGGTTGTGCATTTGCATTCATACAGAAATCATAAATAATACACAAATTTAGGTGGAGCTCTTGCTTTTCACATACTTCTCAAATCACCGTTGCTAATCATTGATTAAATGTTTTGTCGAAGCTTTGATCTATATGTTGTCATCAATTACCAAAAATGGGGAGACTGAAAGCACAATTGCTCCCTAAGGTTGTTTTGGTAATTAATCACAACATACGCATCTTGGAATAATGAGTTTATTAAAGTATATTTCAAAAATGTTCAAAGACGCCTTGGCCATAGGATTGTGAGGAGATGCCCCTTAATGCAAGGAAGTAATAGGATTGGCTCAAGCTTCAAGAAAGAAGACTCTACATTTTATAATTGTGAGAAATCACTTTGAGTCTATAGGAAATCAATACTATTAAAAGGGGATGAGGTATTATGATGAATTGGTTGCTCAAGTGCTTAGGGGTAGCCACCAAAAATACTCAGACATTCTCCCACAAAATATCTCTGTCCAAATACAAACTAGCAAAATCGGTGTCACCAACAATTTCCACTCGGCCCTTTCGATTTTACACTTGACAAATCCTATGCCAAACCATACCATCTCGGTACCACCAACTTTCATATCGGTGCCACCGAGATTCATTGACCAACTTTCTGTTGAGAAGATTTCAAGAATCAGAATTTCTGAGTTTGAAATCGGTCTCACTCAGATTTGGAAACTGGTCTAGGTCATCGTATCGGTACCACCGAGGTCCCTATATCGGTCTCACCGACGAATAAAAAGTTGCCACATTTAGTGTAACTCGGTACCACCGAGGTTCTTTTCGACGTAACTGAGTTGGGCAATGATGTTGTAACGACTGGATTTTGGGGGATGCCTATATATACCCCTCCACCTACCTATCATTCATAGAGGAAGCACTGAGAACACACTTACACTTTCGAGATCCATTTTTTTGAGAGATTGCTACCTACTCATGTGTTGAGATCAAGACATTCCATTCCAACCATTTGAACCTTTATTTATAGCCTCCCCAAGTTTCATTCCACAAGATCAATCTCTCCTACCCCTGCCAAATCTGAGAGAGAGTGACTGAGTGTTGAGGAGACTATCTTTAGAAGGACAAGAGCAAGGAGTTCATCGTTCTACCACATCTATTGCCTTTTGGAGGGTGGTGCCTCCTAGATTGGTTAGGTGTCGCTTGGGAGCCTCCTACTTCGTGTTGTGGAGTTGAACCAAGATGTTTGCAAGGGCAAGGAGATCGCCTACTTCGTGAAGATCTACTGTGAGTGAGGCTAGTCCTGTGTGGACAGAAGTTGTGGTCGAATTGACAAGGCCGCTTCTTCGTGGACCCCATGTGGGTGGAGCCCTCAGTTGACCCTCACAACCATTACCCTTCGTGTGTTTAAATCTCCACTAACATGGACATACGATAGCGCCACCTATCAGAACCATGCCAAAAATTTCCGTGTCAACCTTTGCGTTTGACCTCCCCACCTTACCCTGTACTTTACATTTGCATGTCTTACTTTCCGCTGCTATACTCTTAGATGTGCATGTGTAGGGTGTACTTGACTAGTCATAAAAGCTAAAACTGGCCCACAACTAAAATTGGGAAAAGGCTATGTTTTTATCTTGTCAAGTAGTCTAATCACCCCCTCTAGACATACTTTCAATCCTACAGGATGTCGCCTAGAGGGGGGTGAATAGGCACTTTAAAATAATTACGGTTTAGGCTTGAACAAATGCGGAATAAAACTAATGTTTAATTAATCAAGCACAAAACCTAGAACAACTAGGCTCACCTATGTGCACCAACAACTTATGCTAAGCAACATAAACAATTAAGTGATAACAAGATATATAACAAGAAACAATATGGCTATCAAAAAGTAAAGTGCATAAGTAAAGGGCTCGAGTAAGAGATAACCGAGGCACGCAGAGACGACAATTTATCTCCAAGTTCACACCCTTGTGTATGCTAATCTCCGTTTCAAAAGGTGTGGAGGCATAATGCTCCTCTAGAAGGCATTAGGGCCATCGTAATCTCCTCACGCTATCGCACACTGAAAGATGCCGCGATTCCACTACGAGACCCTTGAGGGTGGTCATCGAACTTGTACAAATGGCAACACTTGGGGGCAATCATCGAACCCGTACACTTTGGCAACCCTTGGGGGCGCTCATCGTAACCCGTACAAATTGCTCGGGGCAATCTCCACAACCTAATTGGAGACAATGACGCTTCTCCAGAGCTTTACAGCATAATGATTGAGCTCCGAGGCACCACCAACTGATGACGAGTTGATGGATATACTTCTCGCCCCTCGTTGGTTACCCCAAGTGGAAGGTTGAGATGTAGTGAGCAGCAGATTTCCCTTACACGGGGACTATAAGCTTTATCGAACCAGGAGGACTCCGAGGATCAACAAGTAGGTGTCCGCTGTTGTGGCGCTAGAAGAAGACGTGGACCTGCACACACAATAAATAACTTTGCTCCCAACGAGTTCAGAGAGGTTGTCAATCTCTCCGGCCTTGTAGTTTGCAAAGGATCAAAACAAAAGCGGGAATAGTGATAGTGATTGCAACGGAAAAGTAAATAAAAACAGTAAATGGTGGAGGTGTAAAAAATGGTGGTAATATGGACCAGAGTCCCATGATGTTCACTAGTGATGTCTCTCTCCCAAAAGACGATAAACAACTATGCTGGGTAAATAAATTACAGTTGGGCAATTGACAAAATTATAAACGCACCGCAATGCTAATCATGCAACTAGAAAGTTAGAGGCTCAAAAGTAATGTGAGTACGCCAAGACAAGTAGACCGTTTATCCATCAACATCTACTCTCTAATCGTCCACCTTGAGATATCTATCGAGAACATCTCGCTGGTATTAAGTTGCGAGCCCCACCCAAAGTGTATACTCAAAGCAACGGACAACTGCATTAACGAACTTTGCATAAGGTAAACAATACTTGCAACCGTGGTCACAAGCACAGTTGTTTTCTCCCTGGTGGCAACAACACATCCCCTAGTCTCATGTTTCTGTCACTCAAGCTAGACATCAGGGGGCATGAACCCACAATCATGCGTAAGCTCCCTCTTGGAGTTACAATCTACTACTTGGCCAAAGCAATAAAAAGCAACGGAGAACATGCATGAATTACTCAAGAACATAATATAAAAGGAGAACCAAATATATAACTCATCACAATCTAAACATAATCTCATAATCCATCGGATCCGAGCAAACTCAACATAGCAACAAGAGGTAAATTACATAGATGCCTTGATCATGTAGGGTAGCTCACAAGGGCTAAGCATTGAAGCACAAGATTGGTGAGAAGACATCACATAACTACTGGTCATGGACTCATGGTCCAAGGAGGACTACTCACGGCACGTCTGGGAAGCGTCCATGGTGGTGGAGAAGCTCTCAGAGGTCAATCGTCCCGCTGGCAGGGTGCCGGAAAGAGGTCTGCTCGTGCTCCCAATCTCGGAATCGCTGCAGCGGCGGAACGGTGGAGAAATTCACGATTCTAGATATATCCTCAGGGTTATCCGTCCGAGGGGTAAATATAGGCCAAAGGAGGGCGCTAGGGGTTGGACCCTCCACCCAAGCGGCCTGGTGGCATGGACAGGAGGGGGCCCGCGCAGGGTGGCCGCCTGGACAGGGCGTGGCTCCCCTCTGGCCCACCTTGATGCTTCGTGAAGCTTCCGTCACGCTAATTTTTATATATGTTTCTCGGGATTTTTGGGGCTCTGAAAATTGGGGTAAAGTCCGTGTAATTACAAGACATCAACACACAGAAACTGGCACTGGGTGCACCGAGTTAGTAGGTTAGTCCAAATATGTATAAAAAGGTATAAAAGTGTAGCAAAACATATAACAATGTCACCCAAAAGAGCATGGGACAAACATAAATTATAGATACGTTTGGGATGTATCAACATCCCCAAGCTTAATTCCTGCTCGTCCTCGAGTAGGTAAATGATAACACAAATAATTTCTATGGTGACATGCTAACACACATATAAGAACTTCAAAGTAAAGCAAGTAAGATATGCAATTCAAGTCAAGACAATAACAAGCAAGAGTCTATATTTAGTATTGAAATTAGCAAAGTAAGAACATAAAGGTGCAAGAGCTCTCGCTATTCATGTCTCGAATGTCTCCAAATGGTGTTTGCATGCAAGAAGTGGGAGATGGGTTTAGAGCATAAAAATATTTATAGTTTAATTGAGAACTCAACCTACTAAAACTTCACACTTGGTCTCCTTCGGAATCTTATTTTGACTCATCCCCAGACCACTAGTCAGGCACAATTCAAAATGATCCTTTCCCTTTCGACTTTGAGCACTCATGCAATGGATGAGCGCAAGCAAGATATGTTGGCACTTAGGATGGGAAAGAGAATAATGACGGGGAAGGAAGACAAAAAATGTGTGAAAGGCTCACATCAATGAGGACAACCATAGGCGAGAGAAAGACAAATGATAGGGATTGCCATGCAACGGATGCACATATGAGCTAAGGTAAGCTCTCCAATGGAACTAGTGGGGGTGCATCCAACTTGCTTGCTCATGAAGACCTAGAGCTCATTTGAGGAGGCTCATCATTGGAATATACAAGCCAAGTTATATAGTGTAAAGGTCCCCACATAGTTAGGCATGAATGATAATCTCTAAGGAGTACAAATATAACAATGGAGTACGAGTGTGGATCTTTCGAAAGGAATAGTAGTGTTGCCCCCTTCTCTCTTTTTATTTCTTTTTTATTTCTTTCTTTCTTTTTGTTTTTTGTGGCCTCCTTGGATCTTTCTATTTATCTCTCATTTGTCCTCTTTGGGATCTTTTCATGTGTCCTCTTTTGGGATCTTTTAATTTGTCCTCTTTGGAATCTTTTCCTCACTTAAGAGTAGCACTTTATATTTTACAATAATAAAAATAAGATGTTCACACTTTATAAGAAGTACTCAACATAAAGACAAATGAAAACTATCATGATGTATGCAAATGTATGCCTCTGCCAGTGTAGCAGGATATGCAATGAAACTAGCGCGTCATGTAGCAATAATAAGGGCAAGGCCCAACTAGCATGAGGTTCCCCGATCAAGCAAAAGCATGTATGACATGAAGATCAAGTCATGAGGTGGTGGATGTTGCATGGCAATGTATCTCGGAAAGGCTATGGAAATGCCTTAATAGGTAGGTATGGTGGCTGTTTTGAGGAAGGATATAATGAGGCTTATGATGACAGAGCGTATCATGCCAAGGGTTTGGATGCACCGGCGAAGTTTGCACCAACTCTCAAGATGAGAAAGGGCAATGCACGGTACCGAAGAGGCTATCAAGATATGGATGGTGGAAGTGCCAACAATTGAATACTCGCATTAGTCCGAAGAACTCATGCACTTATTATCGGTAACTCTCTATCTAGTCAGGAGATTCACAAAGAGACAAGTACCCTGAGGAGGAGTGTTTGGGGTTTTGGTTATCCTTGCGCATCCTCTACCCATGGTAACGTGAGGGTACTCTATATATTCCAACCCCTCCACAGGTTAGCGACCCATATAGTAGCTAGAGTTCTCAACTAATTTTTTAGTTTTTGAAAATACACACGGATTTTCCAAAATACAACACCTATCACTAATAGGCTCAATCTTTTGACACCAATAGTCCAAACATTACTCAAATCAATACCTCAAAACTATTGCAAGTTACTACTATACTTAAATAGCAACCTCAGTTACCTACTCATGCAAGACACACAACTCAGTGCAACAAGCGAACTCTCTAAACAAGATAAGCATGATAACTCAAGAGATTTCCAAGAGCAACCTAAATAAAAGCTCTTAAAAAGATAAATCATGAAAACTAAGAGCTAAGCATGACAACAGCTATGAAAAGATAAAGAACACACAAAAAGATAAGCATGAAAACCTATGTTGTGTTCTAGGGTGGAGTGGAGCGTGTTTCTCTCCCAAACAAAGAATACTAGGTTCCAAATTGTTATGAACAGCAAGAAAAACTAAAACAAACTAAAAAGTAAAGAGTGGGACGCTCCAAGCATAGCACATAACATATGAAGTGATAAAAATATAGCATGGAGAAGGGTGAACTGATGATTGTTGATGGAGAAGGGGATGCACGGGGAGCATCCCTAAGCCTAGACGCCTGAGTGTCCTTGAATATTTCTTGGGGGTGCATGGGGGCATCCCCAAGCTTGAGCACTTGGCACTCCTGGATTTTCTTTCATCATCTTAAATCGCATACTTGAAAACTCCCTTCATACGAAACTCATCATAAGCTGATTAGAGTGGTTAGTGCCCATAATAAAATAATTTTTCTCTACTGGGAATAAATATTTTCAGGAAGATATACTGTTTCTCAAGATTTCCAAAAGGTTTTTGCAAAGAAAAAGCAAGCTTAAGATTTGCAAAACAATGAAAACGCAAAACATGGCAGAATCTGGGAAAAACAGAATATCAGGTAGTAAATAATTTTTTCGTGGCACTTCTGCAACTCAAAACAAAAAACTCAGAACAAAGGCTATAAAGAAAATTATATAGATCATACTGTCAAAACAATTCAGATAAAAAAGATGATTTGGTGATTTGTGGCGAATTTTTCCGTCGAGAAGACATAATCTGTTTCTAGACAGCATGTCACAACTTTTGAACTTTCTTGCAACCGGAGGCTAAAACTTGGCCCAAAGCTTGAAAATAAAGATACAATGATGTTTCTAAATTAGTAACAAGCATCAAGACCACAAAAATTAAAGTAAAAACAAATTGGGTTGCCTCCCAACAAGCACTTTCTTTTATGCCTTTGAGCTAGGCATGATGCAAAAAGATCAAGTATTATCAACTCCAAAAGAATAACTTGCCCGAGTAACAGACTCATATGGTAACTTAATATTCTTTAGAGGGAAGTGTTACATCCCCTTTTTAAGGGGAAATAGGAATCTAATGGTCCCTTATTTCATGTCAATGATAGCACCTACTGTGCGGAGAAAAGGACGTCCCAAAATAATTGGGCATGAGGGATCACACTCAGTATCCATAATAAGAAAATCAATAGGAACATAATTATCATTGACAACAATAAGAACATCATAAATTCTCCCTAAAGGTTTCTTTATGGAAGAATCAACAAGACGAACACCAAAAGAACATTGATCAAAAGGTTTCAAATCAAGCATATCATACATTCTTTTGGGCATAACAGAGGCACTAGCTCCAACATCATATAAAGCAAAGCAGGAGAAATTATTCAATTTAATCTTGACCATAGGATCCCAACCATCTTCTAGTTTTCTAGGAATAGAAGTCTTTAGCTTGAGCTTCTCCTCCCTAGATTTGATAAGAGCATTGGTAATATGCTCGGTGAAGGCAATATTGAGTGTACTAGTGTGGGGGTCTTTAGCCATTCTTTGCAAAAAAGTGGCAACTTCGGAAAGACTAGAATTATCAAAATTAAGATTAGTACCATTAATTAAAGTGGTGGTGATGTCATCTAAGCTCATTCTTTTGGTAGTCTCTAAGTTCAAAGGACCTTCTTGTCCTAAAGTTGAGGTATTAGCATCACCATTAATAGGTCCACTGGGACTAGGGATGTGATGGGTGCTAATAGTTTTGAGATCCTCAACAACTTGTATAGTAGCAAGGGTAGTGTGTGTAGGAAGGTTCTTAATCCTATCTTCCTTTTATTTTTCTCTAGCCCAACTATCCTTAAGTTTGGCTAGCATTCTAATGTTCTCATTAATTTGGACTTGGATAGCATTCATGGGTGTGGTTTTCCTTTCCTCAAGGGGGGAAGTCTAATTCTAAGCATCTCTACATCATGAGCTATGTTGTCTACCTTCAAAGTGAGACTATCTATTTTTTCTAATTTCTCTTCTACACTCTTGTTTAAGGCTTTTTGAGAAGTGATAAAGTCTTTAAGCATGCTCTCTAATTCAGAAGTGGAGTTTTTGATGCTAGGATAAGTGTTGTTGTTCCCATAGTTGTTGGATGGAAATGGTCTAGGATTGCTATCAAAATTACTCCTATAAGCATTATTATTAAAGTTGTTCCTAGAGATAAAATTAACATCAACTTGCTCTCTTTCTTGAGCAACCGAAGAATTTAAAGGAACTTCATGAGGATCAATAGGAGCTTGCTTAGTAAGTAAAGTCATGATCATGTCAACCTTATCATTAAGGGAGGAGATCTCCTCAACAGAGTTTACCTTCCTACCCGTTGGAGCTCTCTCGGTGTGCCATTGAGAATAATTTGTCATCAACTCGTCCAATAGTTTTGTGGCAGAACCAAGTGTAGTTGACATAAAGGTTCCTCCCGCGGCCGAGTCCAATAGATTCCGCGAGGTAAAGTTCAATCCTGCATAGAAAGTTTGGATAACCATCCAAGTGGTCAAACCATGTGTAGGGCAATTCTTAACATGAGATTTCATACTTTCCCAAGCTTGGGCAACGTGTTCATTATCCAGCTGCCTAAAATTCATAATGTTGCTTCTTAACTGGATAATCTTAGCAGGCGGGTAATACTTCCCAATAAAAGCATCTTTGCACTTATCCCAAGAATCTATGCTATTCCTAGGCAAAGATTGAAGCCACATTTTAGCTCCTCTTCTTAAGGAGAAAGGAAAAAAGCTTAAGTTTAACAATATCACCATCTACTGCTTTGTACTTTTGCATATCATAAAGCTCAACAAAATTATTCAAGTGCAAAGCAGCATCATCTCGAGCACCGGAGAATTGATCTTTCAAAAAAGGTTCAGTAAATCAGGTTTAATCTCATAGGAGGTCGCCCCAGTGGCGGGAGCAGCAATAGGAGTGCAGATACAGTCATTGTTGTTGTGACTAGTGAAGTCACACAACTTGGTGTTTGATACGTCTCCATCGTATCTACTTTTCCAAACTCTTTTGCCCTTGTTTTGGACTCTAATTTGCATGATTTGAATGGAACTAACCTGGACTGACGCTGTTTTCAGCAGAATTGCCTTGATGTTATTTTTGTGCAGAAATCAAAGTTCTCCAAACGTCCTGAAAATTTACGGGGAGCAGTTTTGGAAAATATAAAAAATATCTGCGCCAAATTCCACCCGAGGGGGTGGGAAAATGGGCCACAAGCCCTGGCTCCGCCACCACCCCTGGCTCCGCCACCACCCCCTGGTGGCGGTGGGCAGGCTTGTGGGGCCCATACGGCTCTGCCATCCCCAACCTCACGTCTATAAGTCCCCTTTCGTCCCAGAAAAAATAAAAAGAGAAGTTTTCGTCGCATTTACGATACGGAGCCACCGCCACCACCTGTTCTTCATCTCGAGGGCAGATCTGGAGTCTGTCTTGGGCTCCGGAGAGGGGAAATCGTCGCCATCGTCATCATCAACCTTCTTCCCTCTCCAATTCCATGAAGCTCTTCGTCGTTCGTGAGTAATCTATTCGTAGGCTCGCTGGGCGGTGATGAGTAGGATGAGATCTATCATGTAATCGAGTTAGATTTGATGGGGATTGATCCCTAGTATCCACTATGTTCTGAGATTGATGTTGCTACTACTTTGCCATGCTTAATGCTTGTCACTAGGGCCTGAGTGCCATGATTTCAGATATGAAATTATTATGTTGTCACCAATATATGTGTGTTTTAGATCCAATCTTGCAAGTTGTAGTTACCTACTATGTGTTATGATCCGGCAACCCCGGAGTGACAATAACCGGAACCACTCCCGGTGATGACCATAGTTTGAGGAGTTCATGTGTTCACCAAGTGCTAATGCGTTGGTCCGGTTCTTTATTAAAAGGAGAACCTTAATATCCCGTAGTTTCCTTTTTGACCATAGTTTGAGGAGTTCATGCAAGTTCTTTTCCCTAAGCACGTATGATGACACACGGAATGCATGCCTACATCACATTGACGAACGGGAGCTAGCCACATATCTCTCCGTGTTATAGCTGTTGCATGATGAATATCATCCAAACAAATCACCAACCCATTGCCTACGAGTTTGTCCTACTACTGCTGTTACTTGTCTTGCTCTGCTGCTGCTACTACTGTTGCTACTGCTGTTACTTGTCTTGCTCTGCTACTGCTACTACTATTGCTACTGCTGTTACTTGTCTTGCTCTGCTGCTACTGTTGCTACTACTGTCGCTTGCTATTGTTGCTACTTGCTACTGCTGTCACTACTGCTGTTCCTTGCCACTGCCGTTACTCGCTACTTTGCTGTTACTCTTTGCTTGGAGATACTAATCTTTCACGTGTGGTTGAATCTGACAATTCAACTGCCAATACTTGAGAGTATTCTCTCACCTCCCGTCGTGTGAATCAACAAATTTGAGTCGAATACTCTACCCTCGAAAACTGCTACGATCCCATGCGCTTGTGGGCCGTCAACAACATTCTTCTAGTTTCGATTGCCGGAGAGTGCTAACAGCATTCTTTTGGTGCCGTTGCAAAGGGGAAGAACAGTTGACATCAAGCATTTTTCTGGTGCCGTTGCCGGGGAGGTATTGCTATGTTCTCTGAGTCACTTGGGATATATATCTGCTGATCACTATGAAGAATCTGAAGGATCCGAAGACCAAAGTCTTGCCCTCAACTACGAGGGGAGGTAAGGAATTTCCATCTAGCTCTACACTTGATTCACCTTCAGTTATGAGTAAGTTTGCGACATCACCTCCTGCTAGAAATCTTGATATGTCGCCTGTGCTTGATGATGCTTATGATGCTATGCCTGATACTGCTAGAGATGCTATGCTTGATACTATGCCTGATGATGCTATGCTTGATACTGCTAGAGATACTACTTTGCCCGATGTTCCACTAGGGGTATTCCTTGATGCTCATATTGCTAGAGTTACCGCCAATGCTCGTGATGCTTCTGAAACTGCCGATACTATTGAGATAGAACCTGCTTTTGCTCCTGCTAGATCTAGCTCTCCTAGATATGAATTTTTGATATACCTGAGGGTTACGTTATGGAGGGAGAGATAGCTGAGGATTTTCTTGCGTGTAAGGATGCCTATGACGCTGAGAAATTACTTCTCAAGTGGAAGGAAAAATCTCAGGAAGCTAGGATGAAATATGACCCGAAGTTTGCCACTTCACCTATCTTTATCACCGATAAGGATTATGAATTCTCTATTGATCCTGAGATAATCTCTCTAGTCGAATATGATCCTTTTCACGGATATGAGTCTGAGACGGTCATAGCCCATCTTGACAAACTACACGATATAGCCAACCTTTTCACTAATGAGGAGAAGATCTGCCACTAATATATCCTTAAGTTGTTTCCTTTCTCTCTAAAGGATGACGCTAAATCTTGGTTCACCTCTCTAGCTCCTGGATGTGTGAGTAGTCCCGAGGAGATGGTCTATTACTTCTGTGAGAAATATTTCCCTGCCCATAAGAAGCAAGCTGCCTTGCAGGAAATATACAACTTTGCTCAACTCCAAGAAGAGAGTCTCCCACAAGCTTGGGGAGGCTCGTCCAGCTACAAAATGCTTTGCCTGATCACCCTCTTAAGAAGAACGAGATACTTGATATCTTCTATAAAGTACTTACCGATGCTTCTAGAGACCACCTAGATAGTTGTGCCGGTTGTGTTTTTAGGGAACGAACTGTAGAACAAGCTGAGACCGTACTGAATAACATCTTGATCAACGATAATGCTTGGACTATTCCCGAACCACCTCCTAAGCCAACTCCAAAGAAAAGAGGTATTCTATTCCCCAGTCCCGAAGATATGCAAAAAGCCAAGAAATCCATGCAAGAGAAATGCATTAGATGTGAAGATGTCAAAAATCTACCACCTATCGAAGAGATCCATGGTCTCGATAACCTGATACAGGTAGTAGAAGTGAATTCTCTGCGTAGGTTTGATGAGAGTGATATTCCTTTTGATAAACCATCTACCTATGCTTTGATGAATTTAAAAACTTTGTTGCCAAACAACAGAGTTTCAATGATTATGTTAGCAGACATTTGGAACAAAGTACTCGTATGCTTAGCCATTTAAGTGCTTGTGTAGACAGAAATGTCAATGATCTGAAGCTTCTGAGTAAACATGCCTCTATGATTACTACTCAGGTAGAACAAGTACTTAAAGCTCAGAATGACCTGCTCAATGAATTAAATTACAACTCTGTCAGAGTCATTACTAGAGGAGGCAAAATGACTCAGGAACCTTTGTATCCTGAAGGTCACCCTAAGAGAATTGATCAAGATTCTCAAGGAATCAATGCTGATACACCCAGTCATCCTTAGGAGAAGAAGAAGGATGATAGAAGCCTGCATGCCAGTTCACCAAATACTATCAAACCTAATGATATTTCTGCGTCTGATGCAGAAACACAATCTGGTGATGAACATGAACCTGGTGACAATATGGACAGTGATGTTCATAATAATGCTCAACCTAGCAATGATGAGGATGTGGAGATTGAACCGACGGTTAATCCTGATAACCCACAACCTATGAAGTACGATAAGAATGACTTCACTGCTAGGAAGCATGGTAAAGAAATGGAGCCATGGGTTCAGAGACCTATGCCCTTTCCTCCTAAGCCATCGAAGAAAAAGGATGATGAGGATTTTGAGTGCTTCGTTGAGATGATAAGACCCGTCTTTCTGCAGATGCGGTTAACTGATATGCTTAAGGTGTCTCCGTATGCCAAGTAAATGAAAGATATCATGACTAATAAATGGAAGATACCAGATATTGAGATCTCCACCATGCTTGCCAATTATACTTTCAAAGGTGGAACTCCTAAGAAACTTGGTGATCCCGGAGTGCCCACTATACCTTGCTCCATTAAAGGAAACTACATAAGAACTGCCTTATGTGACCTTGGAGCCGGTGTTAGTGTTATGCTGCTCTCTCTTTATCGTAGACTTGAATTGGATAAGTTGACACCCACTGAAACTTCTCTGCAAATGGCCGACAAATCAACTGCTTTCCCTATCGGCATTTGCGAGGATGTGCCTGTTGTGGTTGCTAACAGCACTATCTTAACAGACTTTGTTATCTTGGATATTCCTGAGGACTATGCCATGGCTGTCATCCTTGGAAGACCCTTTTAAAAAAATGCAGGGGCTGTTATAGATTGCAACAAAGGCAATGTCACTTTCCATGTCAACGATAATGAGCACACCGTGCACTTTCCGAAGAAACGATATCAAGCACATTGCATCTATGCTATCAAAAAGACTTCATCGATTCTTATTGGGAGCTTTGAATGCCCTATTCCTTGTGTCAAGATGAAGTATGATTTTCTTGTTGGAGAAATACATATCCCCATTGAGGTGATTTAGTGGCTATTCGAAAATTCTTCGTTCTCTCTTGCGATTCGAGAAGGTTTTGTCATAAGGACTTGATCAACCCCATTGACGGAGTTCTTTCGATGACCATGAAACGGATGAATCAAATAGTCACATACCTCTATTTTGAGCTTTCACTTTCTTTTGCTTAGAAGAAAAATGATAGAATTAGTTAGTTTTTCCCATTTTAGCGTCTCGGAGAAAAATACCTCGAAAATAAAAGTTCTCCGATGGTCTTGAAAATTTAGTATGATTTGTTCTGGATTTTTTGAAAATTTCTGGGCCTGAGAGCTGGCCTGGGGGCCAGACCAGTGGGCCACAAGCCCTGCCATCGCCACCTACCCCCTGGTGGTGGGGTGCAAGCTTGTGGGGCCCACAGGCACCCCCTCCACTCATTCCAGCTCTCAGCCTCTTCTTCCACCTCCAGAAAAAAATTGTTTCGCAGCTCAAACCCGTGTTCTTGCTCATTTGGCTGTGATTCTCGATCTCCTTGCTCAAAGCACCATTCTCCGAACCGTTTTGGGGAAATTACTCCTTGGTAAGTGACTCCTCCGTTGGTCCAATTAGTTTTAGCTCTAGTGCTTTATCCTTCACGAATTCTTGCTACCTTGGTTACCCTGTTCTTGAGCTTGAAAAGTTGATTTTAGCTGGTCCCAAGTAGTTTTAGCGCGTGATACGGTCTCTAGGCACTAGTAGGAGTAGTTGCTACAAGTTGGGTTAATCTTTATTCGCTTTTCTTTCGAAGTCTCTAAAAATTTCAGAAATTTGTAGAGCTAGAAAAAGGAAAAGATGAGGAGGTTCTTGAGAGGCTCTTCAAGCCGTAACCCCAAGGAGGATGAGAAGAACCACCCCAAGTACGTAGTCCCTCGAGTCATAGAATTTCGAGCGTGCGAGTGGCCAAGTGATGATTTTTTGCGCGCCGCCGGACTTTATGAAGACTTTTATTACTTGGTGGAGAACGCAGGTCTTACTGCGTTCGTTGAAGATAAGTGTCCACAATACCTCCTCCTCACCAATATTTTCGTTCAAAGCTTCAACTTTTATCCAAGGAAGAATCCTCCCATGGTTGAGTTCATGATATACGATGTCCCCCAGTGCATGACGCTGCAGTATTTTTGCAATGTATGCAAATTACCTTATGCTGGGGATATCCAATACCCTCGTCCATGAGACTTGGAGGATTTCATTGGTTCTATTGCTGTTGGAGAGGAGAGAGGAGTGTCTCGTGCTAGAATTGCTAGCATACATTTTCCTGTGCTTCGGTACTTCTCACTATTTGTGGGAAAATGTTTGATTGGCCGTGGGGAGGCTGGATCACTTAGTTCTCCAGACCTTGCGGTTTTGCGCGAAGGCCTTTATAACGATAAGACTTATAGCTTGGGCGCTATAGTAGCTCAACGGTTGAACCTGAACAGTTCTAAAGGTGTTGTCTATGGAGGTATCTATGCTACCCGTCTTGCCAGACACTTTGAGATACCCATTAGACTGGGAAAGGAAGGAGAGATGCTTCTCCCTGAGAAATATCTGGATTATGACAGCATGGTTCGCCATGATTTTCTGGATAGAGATGCTAGTAGATGGATGATTTATAACCTGGTATTTAGTCAGGGTACTCGAGAGACTATTACTTTGCCTGCGCCTTCTTTGTTCGATCTTCATGCAGGCAGGTACACTATTATGCCCGCGGACATCTACGCATATTGGGGCTTGGCCCAACCACACGCGCCCGTGCCCGAGCCGCCAGTAGAGTACCAGACGCCAGTTTATCAGTGGGAGCCAGAGGAGCTCTCACAGCAGTGGCATCCACAGTCTGCTCCGGAGTATCCCGAAGCTGGTTATTTCCCACCATGGGAGTAGACCAAGCTAGGCCAAAATCCTAAGCTTGGGGGAGTACGTGTTCTCACCGACTTTACATTCATGCTTATGCTTTCACCTTGTTAGCCGATGTTTACACTTTGCCACTGTATTATCCATGCTAGTTTATTTTCGTTTTCTTCTTTTCTCGTTTTGTGTCCTTTTGAGAAAACCCAAAAAGATTTTTCTTGCTTCTTTTGCTGGTTGGGAGCTTTCCCATGTAAATAATTTTCTTTTTCTTTGTGTCAAGGTAGAAGATAATGGTTACAATGTTTAGTGGTTCTTACATGCTTACCTGTTTAGCTTTCAAAGAGCCATATTACTTTGTCTTCTCCTTTGTGTTTGCCTGCAGATTCAGCTTAGTCCAATGCGCTTATTATCGTTTTCATCGTTCGATCGTGCAAATGAAAGGCAACAATGATGATATATGATGAAGTGATTGAGATTGAAAAGCTGGTATGAACTCTATCTATTTTGTTTTTGTAAATATGACTAGCTTGTCGACCCAGATTTAGCTTTGTTGTGAGAGAACCATGTTTGCAATGATAACTTAGAGATCATAGTTTCTGATGCCATGCTTATTTAGCTGAGAGCTTATAATGGTTTGTCTTGAATGCCAACATAGATTTTGAGATGACTATGATGTAGTATGATAGGATGGTATTCTCCTTTCAATGTTTCAAGTGGCTTGACTTGGTGCATGTTCATGCATGTAGTTGAAACAAAATCAACATAGCCTCTATGATGTTCGTGTTCATGGTGATTTATATCCTGTTCATGCTTGCATTCAATGTTAGTCAAACTCATTGCATCTTGATGACTGTTGTCGCTCTCTAGTTGGTCGCTTCCCATTCTTTTGCTAGCCTTCACTTGTACTAAGCGGAATACTGCTTGTGCATCCACTTCCATAAACCCAAAAGTTTTTCCATGAGAGTCCACCATACCTACCTATTTGCGGTATCTACCTGCCGTTCCAAGTAAATTTGCATGTGCCACTCTCTAAACCTTCAAGAAATAATCTGTTTTGCATGCCCGAACCGCTCATGTGGTGACAGGGGGCTATTGGTATCTTCCATGCTAGGAGTGTTATCCTCGACATGTGTCTATTCATAGTCATTCACGAGAACGGGGCCGGTAATTGGAATGCCTAGTTCCACGCTTAAATCGAAAACATAACTGTAAAACAAGACTCCCCCCGGATTGATGTTAGTATGGACGGTACCCGAGGATTCGGCTAGCCGTGGAGTGTGATTTATTGGTGGTGGGGGAGTTAAAACTTTACTTTTCTGTTTGGGAACCGCCTATAGCATGAGTAGCATGGAAGATATTGAGAACTCTTGGTCATTGCGTTGACAATGAAAGCATGCCACCCAAAATTATTATCTCTTTTTTCAAAGCTTGAGCTCTGGCACCTCTGCAAATCAATGCTTCCTTCTGCGAAGGGCCTGTCTATTTATTTTCCTGTTGAGTCATCCTCCTCTTATATAAGCACCAATTAGAGAGCACCTCTGTCATTTTTATGCTTTGCTTTTGATTGATATTGAGTATGACTATGACTGGATCTTCGTTGCTATGAATTACAATGTTTAGTCAGCCCTTGATCTTTGAAAGTGCTCTGCATTTATGTTTTGCGGTCTCAGAAAGAGCTAGCGAGATACCACCCATTCATATTGCCTCATGCTTGTTTTGATTGAAGTGTTGGTATTTGAAACTCATTATTATCTGCTCATTAGCTGATTATGCCATTGATATTAGTTTACCGTGAGACCTTTGTGTCATTTGCTTATGTGGTTAACTTGTGATCTTGCTGAAATTCTGGTTATGAGTTAGACATAGTTGCAACAACAAGATCAAACAGAGTTTGTCAAAGTTTTTCCATCTCTCTCAGTTTGTCAACTGAGTTGCTTGAGGACAAGCAAGGTTTTAAGCTTGGGGGAGTTGATACGTCTCCATCGTATCTACTTTTCCAAACTCTTTTGCCCTTGTTTTGCACTCTAATTTGCATGATTTGAATGGAACTAACCTGGACTCGCGCTGTTTTCAGCAGAATTGCCTTGGTGTTATTTTTGTGCAGAAATCAAAGTCCTCCAAACGTCCTAAAAATTTACGGGGAGCAGTTGTTGAAAATATAAAAAAATATCTGCCCAAGTTCCACCCGAGGGGGTGGGCCAATGGGCCACAAGCCCTGGCTCCGCCACCACCCCCTGGTGGCGGTGGGCAGGCTTATGGGTCCCAGACGGCTCTGCCGCCCCCAACCTTAGGTCTGTGAGTCCCCTTTCGTCCTAGAAAAAAATAAAACGAGAAGTTTTCGTTGCGTTTACGATACGGAGCCGCCGCCACCACCTGTTCTTCATCCGGAGGGCAGATCTTGAGTCCGTCTTGGGCTCCGGAGAGGGGAAATCGTCGCCATCGTCATCATCAACCTTCTTTCCTCTCCAATTCCATGAAGCTCTTCGTCGTTCATGAGTAATCTATTCGTAGGCTTGCTGGGCGGTGATGAGTAGGATGAGATCTATCATGTAATTAAGTTAGTTTTGATGGGGATTGATCCCTAGTATCCACTATGTTCTGAGATTGATGTTGCTACTACTTTGCCATGCTTAATGCTTGTCACTAGGGCCCGGGTGCCATGATTTCAGATCTAAAATTATTATGTTGTCACCAATATATGTGTGTTTTAGATCCGATCTTGCAAGTTGTAGTTACCTACTATGTGTTATGATCCGGCAACCCCGGAGTGACAATAACCGGAACCACTCCTGGTGATGACCATAGTTTGAGGAGTTCATGTGTTCACCAAGTGCTAATGCGTTGGTCTGGTTCCTTTTTAAAAGGAGAACCTTAATATCCCGTAGTTTCCTTTTGGACCCCGCTGCCACGGGAGGGATGGGTAATAGATGTCATGCAAGTTCTTTTCCCTAAGCACGTATGACGACACACAGAATGCATGCCTACATCACATTGACGAACGGGAGCTAGCCACATATCTCTCCGTGTTATAGCTGTTGCATGATGAATATCATCCAAACAAATCACCGACCCATTGCCTACGAGTTTGTCCTAGTACTGCTGTTACTTGTCTTGCTCTGCTGCTGCTACTACTATTGCTACTGCTGTTACTTGTCTTGCTCTGCTGCTGCTACTACTGTTGCTACTTGTCTTGCTCTGCTGCTACTGTTGCTACTACTGTCGCTTGCTATTGTTGCTACTTGCTACTGCTGTCACTACTGCTGTTCCTTGCCACTGCCTTTACTCGCTACTTTGCTGTTACTACTTTGCTTGCAGATACTAATCTTTCAGGTGTGGTTGAATCTGACAATTCAACTGCTAATACTTGAGAGTATTCTCTCACCTCCCGTCGTGTGAATCAACAAATTTGGGTCGAATACTCTACCCTCGAAAACTGCTACGATCCCATGCGCTTGTGGGCCGCCAACAACATTCTTCTAGTTTCGATTGCCGGAGAGTGCTAACAACATTCTTCTGGTGCCGTTGCAAAGGGGAAGAACAGTTGACATGAGTGTTCTCAGTGGAACCCATAGCAGCAGCAACAAGCAAGAACAAAGCAACTTTTTTTGTGGTTTTTGGTATAAGACTCTAAAGCAAAAACTGGAAAGCAAACTAACAAGACTAAAAAGCAAATGTAAAGGATAGTGTGAAACTCCCTTATCTTGAAGACTGGAGTCCCCGGCAACGACGCCCGAAATTAGCTTGATGACGTGTTGATGGATATAATTCTCGCCCCTCGTTGGTTACCCCAAGTGGAAGGTTGAGATGTAGTCAGCAGCAGATTTCCCTTACACGGGGACTGTAAGGTTTATTGAACCAGGAGGACTCCGAGGATCAATAAGTAGGTGTCCGCTGCTGTGGCGCTAGCAGAAGACGTGGACCTACACACACAATAAATAACTTTGCTCCCAACGAGTTCAGATAGGTTGTCAATCTCTCCGGCCTTGTAGTTTGCAAAGGATGAAAACACAAGCGGGAATAGTGATAGTGATTGCAACGGAAAAGTAAATAAAAACAATAAATGGTGGAGGTGTAAACAATGGTGGTAATATGGACCAGAGTCCCATGATGTTCACTAGTGATTTCTCTCTCCCAAAAGACGATAAACAACTATGCTGGGTAAAGAAATTACAGCTGGGCAATTGACAGAACTATAAACGCACCGCAATGCTAATCATGCTACTAGAAAGTTAGAGGCTCAAAAGTAATGGATAGTACGCCAAGACAAGTAGACCATTTATCCATCAACATCTACTCTCTAATCATCCACCCTGAGATATCTATTGAGAACATCTCGCTGGTATTAAGTTGCGAGCCCCACCCAAAGTGTAAACTCAAAGCAACGACCAACTGCATTAACGAACTTTGCGTAAGGTAAATAATCCTTGCAACCCTGGTCAGAAGCACCATTGTTTTCTCCCTAGTGGCAACAACACATCCCCTAGTCTCATGTTTTTGTCACTCAAGCTAGACATCAGGGGGCATGAACCCACAATCAAGCATAACGCTCCCTCTTGGAGTTACAATCTACTACTCTGCCAAAGCAATAAAAAGCAACGGAGAACATGCATGAATTACTCAAGAACATAATATAAAAGGCGAACCAAATATATAAATCATCACAATATGAACATAATCTCATAATCCATCAGATCCCAGCAAACTCTGCATAGCAACAACATGTAAATTACATAGATGCCTTGATAATGTAGGGCAGCTCATAAGGGCTAAGCATTGAAGCACAAGATTGGAGAGAAGACATCACATAGCTACTGGTCATGGACTCATGGTCCAAGGAGGATTACTCACGACACGTCCGGGAAGCGTCCATGATGATGGAGAAGCTCACGGAGGTCAACCCTCCCTCCGGCAGGGTGTCGGGAAGAAGTCTTCTGGCGCCCCCGATCTCGGAAGCACTGCGGCGGCAGAACGGTGGAGAAATTCGCGATTCTAGATATATCCTCAGGGTTTTCCGTCCGAGGGGTAAATATAGGCCAAAGGAGGGCGCCAGAGGGTGGACCCTCCACCCAGGCGGCCTGGTGGTGCGACGAGGAGGGGGCCCGTGCAGGGTGTCCGCATGGACAGTGCCTGGCTCCCCTCTGGCCCACCTTGATGCTTCGTGAAGCTTCCGTCATGCTGATTTTTATATATTTTCTCGGGATTTTTGGGGCTCTTAAAATTGGGGTAAAGTCTCTGCAACTAAAAGGCATCAGCAGACAGAAACTGGCAGTGGGTGCACTAAGTCAGTAGGTTAGTCCAAATATGTGTAAAAAGGTATAAAAGTGTAGCAAAACATATAACATTGTCACCCAAAAGAGCATGGAACAAAAAAAATTATAGATACATTTGGGACGTATCACCAACCGTCTGGGGTGCCAAAGCACCCAAGAGTAATAAGCTTATCAACTTTTGAGATCCGTGTATCACCATGGAGAACTCAAACCAATGCAACTAACACAATGGCAAGAACACACGAAGTTGTCAAGTCCCTCACACTGAAATCCCACCACAACAACAACAGCTATGGAGGAATATGAGAGGAAGAACAAGGAGCTCACAAAGAACTCCAATACCTAGATCCTACGGGTTCCCCTCACACAGAGGAGAAAGTGATTGATGAAAATGTGGATCTATATATCTTCTCTCTTTTCCCTCAAGAACTAGCAAGACTCATTGGAGGGTTTGAGAGATAGCACGCTCGGGGAAGGTCAACAATGGGGGGGGGGAACACGAGCTCAAAAGGTAAGATTCATTGGGGAAGAAGAACCTCTTTTATATAAGGGAAAAAAAATCCAACTGTTACCCCCTTAGCCCGAACACAAGCGGTACTACCGCTCATGGGAGCGGTACTACCACTTGGGAAACTGAGCTAGCTACACATGGCAATGTCACGAGGCCGCGAGGCGGTAGTGCCGCTAGAGAGACACTACCGCTTGCCCAAATGGTACTACCGCTTGGGTTACAACGCAACACCTCTACAAAAAGAGTGGTGGTAGGAGCGGAGGTAGTTCCGCCTAAGCAGTACTACCACTTGCGAGAGCGATACTAACATAGGTAAGATGTAGTACCACACCCTACTGCCGCAATTAGTTTGCTGAGGGTTCCAAGCGCAGAAAGAAGGGCGGTAGTGGCACGGTAGTAATAGGCGGTACTACCGCTTGGCAGCAGTACTACCACGCCGTACTACCGACCAAAGACCGCTCAGTCCAGCACAAAAGGTCGAGACATCGAAGTGAGTGAAAAGGATCGAGATGGACCTAGAGGGGGGGGGGTGAATAGGTACAAATCCAAATTTTAATAATTACTTAGCAATTTTAGGCAAAAGTGCGGAATATGAGTGTAAGCCTAATAATTGCTATGACAGGGAGTAAGCTATTTAGAGTGAAGTACGACAAGCGGTAAACAATAATAAAATACAAGTACGTAATAAGGATTAACACAAGTAGAGAGTTAGGGTTAGGAATAACCGAAACTCCAAGAGAGACAAGGATGTATCCCGATGTTCACTTCCTTGGAGGGAAGCTACGTCACCGTTAGAGGGGCGGATGTTACCACGAAGGCACACCAACGCCACGAAGGCTCACCCTATTCTCCCTTTGAGATAACTCCACGAAGGCGTTTCTCAACCACTAGTGGTAAGCCTTGAGGTGGCTTCCAAACCTTCACAAACTTTCCGGGGGATATCACAATGGATTGATTCCTCTCCGAACACTCCTACCGCCTAGGAGTCTCCAACCTCCAAGAGCAACAAGATCACGGGGATTGCTCAAAACTTGCTCAAATCACAAATCACTTTGGTGGGAAGGAGGAGAGGGAGACGATCTATCTTTTGCTTGGAACAACACTCAAAGGAACTCACAAATGCTCTTGGGATCTAGGATTTGGTGTAGACAAGAGTGAGTGAGAGGAAAGGTGTTCTTGGGTGTATTCTAGCTGTGTTGAACACCCTTTCCCGAGGTGGGAGAAGAGTATATATAGTGGGGAGTGAAATCCAGCCGTTGGGGGCACTTTAAGTCACACAGGGTCCGGACGTCCGACAGTTGCCGGACGTCTGGGCGTCCGCGAGAGGTCGGACGTCCGACAGGGGTCGGTCGTCCGAGGCCTGTAGATATGACTGAAAATACTGTGTATTGAACAGTGACCGGACGTCTCGAGAGGACCAGAATTCCGGGTTATTCGACTCAACTGCTACTGGTGGGTGGTTCCGGATTTCTGAAGAGGAATGGACGTCCGTCCCTAGGACGTCCGGGGGGAGCCGGAAATCCGAGTTATAGAACTCAACTTCTTCTGGTGGTAGGTTCCGGATTTCTGAAGGGTTCGGACGTCCGGCCCTCGGACGTCCGGAGGGAGCCGGAAATCTGAGTTATGGAAATCAACTTCTACTGGTGCAGGGCTCCGGATTTCCGGGGCTGGTCGGACGTCCGGCCCTCAGATGTCCGGAGGGAGCCGGATTTCCGAGTTATATGTCTCACAAACTTCTGGTGAAGGGTTGCAGATTTCCGAAGCCAGCCGGACGTCCGGCCCTTGGACGTCCGGAGGGAGCCGGATGTCCGAGGCAATAGACCTGTATTGATATAAGAACAGAGTGGAGAATATGTGGGATTGGGTATGACAGTAAAGATGTGGTATGAGCAAGTTCATCGCAAATCCTGTGATCCCCTCTTAATAGTGCGGGATCCATATACTCAGTATCGGTAAACTCAAAGGACTAGTCTACATCATCTTTTCTTAATCCCGAGCCTTCTCGAAATATAAATCCTCAATCTTCTCAGACAACCTTTGGCACATAATTCTCAATCTACTAAAGTACTTGCCATCCTGAGATACACTCAACAAATAGGATTAGTTTCCTATGTATGTGTTGTCATTAACACCAAAAGACGATTAGGGGCATAGCACGCACTTTCAATCTCCCCCTTTTTGGTAGTTGATGACAACATATACATAGGTCTCAAAAAGATTTAACATACATTATAGTCTAGGAGATATTTAGTACGGAGCTCCCCCTTAGTATATGCATGATAACAAAAATTGAAGCTCCAATGGATCAACATGTAAAGATAATAGATCATCATAGAAGTAGTGGAGCAAAACATAATAGTCTATGATGATATCATAGCAATCCATAGAAAATCAAAATCATTCATAAGTAGCCATACATGAGTTTATCCATTACATTAAATCTCCAAAGACTAAAGACTACGATACATTACTCCCCCTTTGGCACCAAGTACCAAAAAGGGAGACATCAACAGCACCAAACACGCTCAGAGCTCATCACCATCATCATCAGCATCATCAGGCAAGCCACTGCCACCAGCCCCGTCAAAGAAATCAGAGCACTCAGGACCAGATGGGAAGCCAAAATCAGTAGAAGGAGCAGCAGGAGGGGCCTCATCATCACTCACATCAAGAGCGCCTGAGGCTCTCAGACGAGCCTTGAGGACATTCTTGGAGGAGACTAAGCGAGAAACCACATCATGGATTTGACCACACTGGAAAGAGACGACCTTCATCAAAGCAGAATGTGCTTTGCCAAGGAATTTGGCAATGCGACCGAGAGGAGCGGAGCTAGATGAGGGGGTGGCGGCCCGTGCAGCAGTGCGGCGAGTGGATGTGGAGGATGAGGGGGTTTTATTGAGAGCATAGTTATCTGCCATGTGAGCGGGAATGACCCACTTGCGATGTGTGTGAGTGACAACCACAGAGAAATAAGCTACATGATTAATAAGAGCCTGGATGAAGGGGGCATGAGGAAAGGCTCGCTTGTACTGAAAGCTAGCAAGCCGAATCTCATGCCATAGAAAATGATGCACATTAATTTTGCCCTTAGGGTGCTCGAACAAGTGAGACATGATGTCAATACAATAGCCACTTCAAGAGCCCTTATAACCCATCTTGGGATAGATGGTGCGGATGAGACACTGAAAAATGATGAAGTAAGGGGATCGCCAGATGGATACCTGGTTAAGGTCCTTCAGGCGTTCATCCGCATCAAGCTCACTGAGTGGTTTGAGAAGGTACCCACACGCGTCAATGGACTTATGCGCATGTTTAGGATCATCCCTATGTATTTTGAAACCGGAGTTGGGGAAACCAAGTGCGACAACAAAAGTATCATAAGTAGCAGTGAAGCAAACGTCAGAGGTGATCCGGCTGACAGTGTGGTTTGGACCAAAGTAGCATGTGGCATAGAACTGGTGAATGGCAGCAGCATTAAATTCACGATGAAAGGCAAATGGGGCGGCAAGCCCGATGCCTCAATAAGCTCAATGGCACCCAGATATTTCGCCGGGTGCGTGCGAATATGCTCAACATCAATATAGAGATGAACAGATAAACCCTTAGGTACTATGACTGTGGTAAAGATGTCCGCCTGGACGTTTGTGCGGAAACGTGAGTCCGTAGAGTCACGTACGACAGTGTATGGATCAAGGTCACGGAGGAAAGTGAGGTATGAAGCCGCGCCAAGTGTGGTGAAGTTCGTGATTGCGCGACCTAAAGTAGCAGGAGGTTCTAGTGATATGCGACGAGCTTCACCTGCGGGCTGGGCAGGAGGAGGTGGTGGCATGTAGGACGCCCTGCGAGTCCCGGGCTTTGGCTTGGACCTCCGTTCGGCGGGCTGGTCAGCAAAGTCCTCGGCGGCAAGCTCCTCCTCGAAGTCGGGGTCATCACCATCAGACGACGAGGGGAGTTGTGGAGACGGAGAACGCCGGGCAGGAGAACGCCGGGCAGTCCGTTTGAAGGGACGACGTGGCTCATCCGAGTCCGACCCCGTGGTAGGGGCACGAGATGAGGAGCCACCCACGGTCTTTCGAGCGCTGTGCTTGGTCTTGCCCATGGAGCACAAAAACCTATGCGGATGAAAAATCCCCAAATGAGGAACAAATCATGGAGATACATGGGAGAGAGAGAGAGCCAAAACAAACACGAAGGGAGGGGAGGAGAAACCTGCAGATGGATCCCGCGAAGGAATAGGAGGAGGATCCGCGGAGGGGATCGGCCGGATCTGAGGTCTGGCGGCGCAGGCGGGGGCTCCTCGAGCTGGCGGCGGCGGCGCTAGGGAGGGAAGGGGCGTTGAGGGTTAGGGCAAGAGCCCAGCCCCGCGCCCAGCTATTTATAGGCCCGAGGCGTCGGACGTCCGACAGGCGTCGAACGTCCGGAGGTGATTGAGGCCTGAGACGACCGACACTAGTCGGACGACCGGAAGGGGTTTTGCCGCCGGACGTCCATGACATATCGGACGTCTGAGAAGGAGGAGGAGGCAGAGGCTGGTTCTAGTTTTGTGTTTTGATGATGATGAATTGCATGGTTTCGCACATAAAAAATACGAACAGAGTTTCCTACAAGCATTACATGTACTACGTGGAGACAGAAATTGATTTATGCATACGTTGTAAGCTCAAAAACAGAAACTTAAGACTCACTCCCCCTAAATACATGCCCACATCAAGACACAAACATGATGTGAGTGTGTGTATGTGCGCAAGGTTTCAAGATATGTTGTCAAGCTCCAAGATACCAAGTTCACGCCTAAGTTGACAGAACCTAGCAACGCTAAGTGGCTTGGTGAAAATGTTGGCTAACTGCATGTCGGTACCCACATGGGTAATATCAATGTCACCCTTTTGCACATGATCTCTCAAGAAATGATACCTAATATCAATATGTTTTGTGCGAGGGTGATCAATGGGGTTCTCGGAGATCTTTATGGCACTTTCATTATCACGGAGAAGAGGAACGTGTCGATACGTGATACCATAATCCTTTAGTGTTTGTCTCATCCATAGCAGTTGAGTTGCACAGCTTGCAGCTGCAATATATTCGGCCTCGGCCGTGGAGAGAGAAACACGGTTCTGCTTTTTCGAGGACCAACTTACCAAGGAGCGTCCAAGAAACTGACATGCACCGGAAGTGGATTTCCGTCCCACTTTATCACCGGCCCAATCCGCATCGGAATACCCAATAAGATCAAACTTTGCATCCTTAGGGTACCATAAGCCTAACTTTGGGGTGTGAACAAGGTATCTAAGAATATGCTTAACCGCCGTGTGATGGCTTTCCCTAGGGGAAGCTTGAAATCTAGCACATATGCCTACACTTAACATGATGTCCGGTCTAGATGCGCAAAGATAAAGTAGCGAACCAATCATGGAGCGGTAAGTAGATGGGTCAAAAGGAATACCGTTTGTGTCTTCATTTAGAACTACATCGGTGGCCATGGGAGTCTTCATTGGTTTAGCATTTGTCATATCAAAATTTTCAAGAATGTCCTTGAGGTACTTAGTTTGAGACAAGAAAATCCCTTCTTGAAATTGTTGTATTTGAAAACCAAGAAAGAACTTCAAGTCCGTGTTGAGTGACATCTCAAAGGTCTTGGTCATGGAAGCCGCAAACTTCTTGCATAAATGGATGTTAGGAGAACCAAAAATGATGTCATCTACATAGATTTGGCATAAGATCAAATCACCATTTTCCCTCTTAGTAAAAAGAGTGGGATCGATCACCCCCACCACAAAGCCATCATCGAGTAGGAACTTCTTAAGATGATCGTACCAAGCACGGGGTGCTTGTTTGAGGCCATACAGAGCCTTGTGAAGTTTATATACATGGTCTTTGTGGTGAGGGTCAACAAACCCAGGTGGTTGTGATACATATACCTCTTCTTGTAGAGGACCGTTAAGAAAAGCACTTTTCACATCCATTTGATGCAAAGTAAAACCATTGAAAGCAGCATAGGCCAATAAAATGCGAATGGACTCAAGACGAGCAACAAGGGCGAAGGTTTCATCAAAGTCCAAACCTTCAACTTGGGAGTACCCCTGTGCTACTAACCTTGCCTTGTTGCGTAGGACGGTCCCATTTTCATCTTCCTTGTTCTTGAAAATCCATTTAGTTCCAATGACATTATGTTCCTCAGTTGGTCGTTCTACCAATGACCATACTTCGTTGCGTGTAAAACTGTTTAGCCCCTCTTGCATAGCAAGAAGCCAGTCATTGTCACACAATGCATCCTGAACCCTGTGTGGCACAGTACTAGAGACAAACGAAAAGTGAGCACAAAAGTTTGTTAATTGTTTACGAGTCACTCTACCTTCTGACACGCCGGTGAGGTTTTGATCAATATCAACACGACTGGCCACACGTGGCATGATGGAGGTCAAGGTTTCACGAGGTTCAACTTCGTTTCCATCACCAACGTCCTCAACATATGGATCATTTATGTGCGGAGGAAGATATTCCTCTTCGCGCTGCACTTGTTGAGGTTCATCATCAAACATATCCATACTTTGGTCTACCTCTTGAAGATCAACTTGTTCTTGAGTGTGATCAGGGTGAGAGACATGTTCTCCCACTTGATCCTCAACAACTGGTATGATGTGTGTGCTAGTATCTTGTGGAGGTACGGGCAGTGAACTGTCTTGAGGACGAGAAATACTCTCATCATCTTCATCATCATCATGGGATCTTTGTTCCATGGTAAGAAGTGCACCTACACCCATGTTTAAGATATCTTGTGGGGAGTCTTCTTCACCTGCATCATTTAGATCAACTTGCTCCCCATGGGAGCGGTTAAATTCATCAAACGTCACGTCATAGGTTTCTATAACAAATCCAGTGGATTTGTTGTAGACTCTGTAGGCGTGAGAGTTTGACCCATAGCCAACAAAAATCCCTTCAGTTGTTTTGGATTGAAATTCCCCTAACTGTTCCCATTTGTTGAGGATGAAACACTTGCATCCAAACACACGAAAATACTTAACATTGGGCTTGTTCCCAGTTAGGAGCTCATATGGAGTCTTCTCCAATATTGATCGAAGGAAGAGCCGGTTTGATGCATGACATGCTGTGTTGACGGCCTCAGCCCAAAAACTATGTGGTGACTTGTATTCGTCTAACATGGACCTTGCCATCTCCACAAGTGTCCGGTTCGTCCTCTCTGCCACACCATTTTGTTGAGGGGTGTAAGGTGCGAGTACTGATGTTCAATTCCCTCATCACTAAGAAATTCTTCTAGGGTGTAGTTCTTGAACTCAGAGCCATTATCACTTCTTACTGCCTTGATGTCCTTGTCAAACTTCCGCTGGGCTTGTTTGGCAAAGTCAATGAAGGTGATCTTCGTCTCGTCCTTGGACTTGAGAAAGAACACCCATGTATATCTTGAGTAATCATCAACAATGACTAGGCCATACTTTTTCCCTCCAAGACTTGCCCATGAAGGAGGCCCAAACAGATCCACATGAAGGAGCTCTAACGGCCTCGAAGTGGATACAATGTTCTTGGGTGGATGTCTTGATTGATGTTGTTTCCCATCTATGCATGCACTGCACACACGATCTTTCTTAAAAGATACATTTGTTAGTCCAAGGATGTGATTGCCGTTTAAGAGATTTTGAAGATTTTTCATGCCAACATGGGCGAGCCGGCGATGCCACAACCATCCCATGTCGGCCTTGGCCATTAGACAAGTTGTATGGAAGGTGCTCTCTTTCGAGAAGTCAACCGTGTAAAGGTTGCCATCCAACTCTCCAACAAAGGCCACTTCAAGAGTGTCTCTCTTAAAGACTTTCACATCCGTTAGTCCAAATAGTGTGTCATAACCGACGGAAGCCAATTGGCGAACTGAAAGTAAATGATATTGAAGAGATTGGACAAGCATGACATTTGCAATAGACATGTCATTTGGGATTGCCACCTTGCCCAACCCAATTACCTACCCTTTCGACCCTCCACCAAATACAATGCTCATGTATGGTTGAATGGCTTGCATGAAGTCATAGAGCAAGTTACTATCTCCGGTCATATGATTGGTGCATCCACTGTCGATCACCCAATTGGCTCCTCCGGAGAAAACAGCCTGTAACGAATTAAGACTTGGTTTGAGGTACCCATTTTGTCATGGGGCCTTTCACATTAGTTACAAGAGTCTTAGGGACCCAAATAGCATAGAATCGGAATGCATTACGAGGACCAACGAATTTAGCATAGACCTCTCCTTCCTTTGATTTGCGTGGTACATAGGATGGAGGCATGAATTCGGTTGTCTTGTTGTGAGTAGACGAACCCCTAGTGGCCGATCCACTCACAACCTTACCTTTCTCCGTGTGTCCCTCTCGTACAAATATTTCTTTAAGCGGAGTGGTACACTTGAGAGGAGATGGACTTTTCTTGGCAGTGCTTGGGTTGAACCCAAGCCCTTCTTTGGCGAAGCCTCCATTGTGTCGACTTAAGATCTCATTGAGAGTCTTTTGTCCTTGTGCACATGTCATGAGACCTCTATCTAGCTGTGCCTTTAGTGAACAGTTTTCCTCAAGGATAGATGTCAGTTCACTACTAGAATTAGTAGTGCAGGTATCAACATTAATAATAGGTGAGGAGTAGGCCTTAGCTAGACTGTCAAGATAAGTGACCTTAAGTGCCTCAAAGCTCTTTGTAAGAACAGTGAGTTTCTCTTCCTTGTCTTTGAGAGACAAGGATAGACGCTCACAGTCCTTTGAAAGGGAAGCATGAGAGTTCACAAGTCGGTCTTTATCATTTAGTAATTCTTTGCACACAGATTCAGCCTTTTTCAAGGAGGCGAGATCATTAGCATGTTTACCAAGGTTTTCACCTACTTTTGAACATAGTGCATCATTTTGTGCTTCCGCATGCATGACTTTCTGCTCAAGGATTTCATTTCTTTCCTTCTCCTCAGTGACGAGGGTTTCGAGTTCCTTGATGGTATTGGTGTGCTTACTCACCATTTCCATAAGTATGTGAAACATAGTGAGCTTCTTTCCTTTAAGAGAGCACATAAATTTGTTTATTTTAGCAAACATGGGATGATCTAAGTCATTATCCTCATAGTGATCTTCCGCATCAAGATACTCATCAGATGGAGTAGAAGCTAGACTGAAAGAGTTTAACCGTGGAGTTACCTTGACCTTATCATGGGAGTTTTGGTCTTCCTCATCTCCCATGGCAGTCTTTGCCATCAAACACTTGTGGGCGTTGCCCTTGTAGTCCTTCATATAGTTGTAGTGAACAACATCACCACTTTTGTTGACTAGCCTCAAGGTGTTTTGTGTATCCTGAGCTACTCCGGCAACTCCACCAACATCTTCTGGATATGATTCTTCTTGTGCAACCATTGCTCTTCCATCTGTCCTCTTGAACTTGGAGTTCATAGGGTTTGGCAACTTCTTCTTTACAAAGGTCTTTGGAAACCTTGGTTTGTCTTCTCTCTTCTCATAAGGGCAGTCATTGGAGAAGTGGTTGGTTTCCTCACAGTTATAGCATTTCCTTACCTTCTTCTTTGGGAATCTTCCCTTGAACTTTCCTGCACTGAAATTCTTTACAAAGAGAGCAATGTCCTCAAAAGATGGGCTTTCATGAGAGTCAACATCATCACCATCTTTGCAGTCATCATCACCCTCTTCTTCTTCACTTTCTTCTTCGTCATATTCATGCTTGGCTTTCAAAGCAAGATTGATCTTTGATGTTGAAGTGCCATGCATGGCAAGGTGCTTTGTTGCATTTGCCTTTGACTCTTCAAATAATTGGAAAGTGGATATGATGTCATCCGGAGTCATTTCTTTGAACCCATGGTGCTGCCTCATGTCCCATACCATTTGATGGTGATACGAAGCAAGAGCATGAAGTAACTTGTCCACAAGAAATCTCTTGGTCAGATTGAAACCATCTTGCGTCTTGTCACAGTCACATGACTCAATGTCTGCGGCGAGAGTCATGAGCCGTTCTAGTAGTTGCTTGGGAGATTCACCCTTTTCCATACAGAAATTCTGTAATTTCCCTTGGCAATTTCATATTGAGCAAGCCGAAGAGTGGAGGTACCGGTCTTGGTCCTTATAATGCTATCCCACAGTTCCTTGGCACTTGTGATGTGAATGTAAGGTCTTCGTTGCTTGTCATTCATTCCTTTTCTTATGCACATGATCGCAGTGTCATTGAGATGCTTGTCATAAGTTTCTCTGGGAGTGAGGCACCTTGGATCTACAGGATTGTACCCATGCTCGAGGATGTCCAACATCTCATCATTGGCGTACCTAAGATGATCCTGCATACCAACTCTCCACAAAGCAAAATCGGAATTGTCATCAAGCAAGGGAGGTTTTCCTCCAGGATTGTACTTAGGTTTCTCAATTTGAGATCTAGCATAAAGCCATGGAACACTGGTTTGGTTCCTTTCTGGAGGTTGTTGGCCAAATGAAGTATCGCGCACATGTGGCCCTGAGGCCCTCGGAGACGTGGTTGTCCCCGTGGTTAGTGATGCTAGTATCATTTGGACCATGGCCTCAAGAGAAGCATCATGCTCCTCTTTTTGCTTGGCAAGGGCCCGTTTCAGGTCCTCAGAGGTGAAAGACTTGACTTCCGAGGAAGTCCCGTCCCTCTGCACTGGAGCTACCATAGCTGGTTCCCCGTCCATCTCGCTCTAGGGCGGTTAAGCCACACGAATAGAGCATGAGGCTCTGATACCAATTGAAAAGGATCGAGATGGACCTAGAGGGGGGGGGGTGAATAGGTACAAATCCAAATTTTAATAATTACTTAGCAATTTTAGGCAAAAGTGCGGAATATGATTGTAAGCCTAATAATTGCTATGACAGGGAGTAAGCTATTTAGAGTGAAGTACGACAAGCGGTAAAAAATAATCAAATACAAGTACGTAATAAGGATTAACACAAGTAGAGAGTTAGGGTTAGGAATAACCGAAACTCCAAGAGAGACAAGGATGTATCCCGATGTTCACTTCCTTGGAGGGAAGCTACGTCACCGTTAGAGGGGCGGATGTTACCACGAAGGCACACCAACGCCACGAAGGCTCACCCTATTCTCCCTTTGAGATAACTCCACGAAGGCGTTTCTCAACCACTAGTGGTAAGCCTTGAGGTGGCTTCCAAACCTTCACAAACTTTCCGGGGGATATCACAATGGATTGATTCCTCTCCGAACACTCCTACCGCCTAGGAGTCTCCAACCTCCAAGAGTAACAAGATCAAGGGGATTGCTCAAAACTTGCTCAAATCACAAATCACTTTGGTGGGAAGGAGGAGAGGGAGACGATCTATCTTTTGATTGGAACAACACTCAAAGGAACTCACAAATGCTCTTGGGATCTAGGATTTGGTGTAGACAAGAGTGAGTGAGAGGAAAGGTGTTCTTGGGTGTATTCTAGCTGTGTTGAACACCCTTTCCCGAGGTGGGAGAAGAGTATATATAGTGGGGAGTGAAATCCAGCCGTTGGGGGCACTTTAAGTCACACAGGGTCCGGACGTCCGACAGTTGCCAGACGTCCGCGAGAGGTCGGACGTCCGACAGGGGTCGTTCGTCCGAGGCCTGTAGATATGACTGAAAATACTGTGTATTGAACAGTGACCGTACGTCCGGAGAGGACCGGAATTCCGGGTTATTTGACTCAACTGCTACTGGTGGGTGGTTCCGGATTTCCGAAGAGGAACGGACGTCCGGCCCTCGGACGTCCGGAGGGAGCCGGAAATCCGAGTTATAGAACTCAACTTATTTTGGTGGTAGGTTCCGGATTTCCGAAGGGTTCGGACGTCCGGCCTTCGGACGTCCGGAGGGAGCCGGAAATCCGAGTTATGGAACTCAACTTCTACTGGTGCAAGGCTCCGGATTTCCGGGGCTGGTCGGACGTCCGGAGGGAGCCGGATTTCGGAGTTATATGTCTCACAAACTTCTGGTGAAGGGCTGCGGATTTCCGAAGCCAGCCGGACGTCCGGCCCTCGGACGTCCGGAGGGAGCCGGATGTCCGAGGCAATAGACCTGTATTGATATAAGAACAGAGTGGAGAATATGTGGGATTGGGTATGACAGTAAAGATGTGGTATGAGCAAGTTCATCGCAAAACCTGTGATCCCCTCTTAATAGTGTGGGATCCCTATACTCAGTATCAGTAAACTCAAAGGACTAGTCTACATCATCTTTTCTTAATCCCGAGCCTTCTCGAAATATAAATCCTCAATCTTCTCAAACAACCTTTGGCACATAATTCTCAATCTACTAAAGTACTTGCCATCCTGAGATACACTCAACAAATAGGATTAGTTTCCTATGTATGTGTTGTCATTAACACCAAAAGACGATTAGGGGCATAGCATGCACTTTCAGTGAGGTGTACAACACGCGGTACTGGGCGATGGCACTACCGCCCATAAGCAGTACTACCATAGATAAGAGGTATTACCGCTGCCTTGCGTGGTACCTCCGCTTGGTTCCTATCGGAATAGAACACATGAAATAGATGAATGCAGGAACAACATAACTGCCATAACTTCTGCACATGAGCTTCGAATTGAGCAAATTCAAGCTTGTTGGATAGATGACAACAAATAGTAAGAAGAGGTAGGGGAGTGTGCCTATGATATAGAGGAGTGAAAACTCCATCAGATAAGCACCGACATAAACTCCAACATTGAAAACATCATAGAAGATGCATATGGACTCCGTTTTCGATGAACTCGAGCTTGTCATGAAGATGACCATAAGCTCTAAAACTCACAACAAGAAACACCAAGTAAGAACCAAGAAATATGATGCAAGGATGCAAATGGTTTGAGCTCTCAACGAAGGATACGATCAAGCTACTCATTTGAGAGCCCCCTTGATAGTATGCCAATCGATACTATAACCCAGTCTCCCAACTACCACCATGAGACCGATAAAATAGAAAAACTATCAAGAGAAAAACTATACCTTGCACATAGTCCACTTGAGCTAGAAGATGACAATCTTGACTTCCTCAAGATGGACCACGTTTATTAATTGCGTTGTCTCGCTGAAGACTAGTTGATTACTCCACCATACTCCACTATGGGTGAACCACTCTTTGGTACATTTTCACAAGTCCATTGTCACCATAATGGATGGCAAGCTTCAAGCATGATCTCTTCGTGATGCTCCACTTGAACTTGCACACAGAAATTTTGATGACGATCACTACTTGATATCATCCTCCATGGGTTGTATGAGATCGTCCTCTTGACGCAAGCCCATGGAAACAACCTAAACCCACATAGAACTCTTATGTAGACCATGGGTTAGTACACAAAGTGTAATGGACAATGCTTATCATACCATGGGATCACTTGATCCCTCTCGGCAAATCTTGTATGCTTTGTGTGTTGATCAACTCGATTTACTCTTTAACTTAGTCTTGATTAACCTTGTATCTTATCTTCTCTCTTCATAAAGATGATGTGTTGAAGATAAACATGAATGTTCACACAATCTTCTTCTTCAATACATGCTTGTGATAAGTTCAACTCTCACATGACCAATCTTTAGAAAAAACCTTGAATACCACCTTGGTCATCATATAAACTCCTTAAAACCAACAAATGACTTCAAGAAGTTCCTATGAACAAATCGTTCGAATATAAATCAAGGCAACAATTAGTACAAAGGGATTGCCATCAATTACCAGAACCGCAAATCGAGAAACATGCTCTAACAAGTGCATTTGTTTATTTGTGTGGTATCACATGTGAACTCACCACCAACTCCAACCTTTATAAGTAGGAAAGATTCAGGCCTTCCGGAGATGTGGGTTCAGTGAGAGGAGACACCACCGCCAACTACAATGGCGTATGCGGAAATTTAGTCAACCTCAAAATGATGTGTTAGTTCGGTCTCTCGAAGGTGCTCGTAAGGGTAGCATGTGCATGCATGTGTCCATATGGGTGGATATATGTATGTTCGTATGAGCGACTGCGTCTGTACTGCGTTAGAAAAATATATGAGGATGCAACAATTCCCTGCTTATTGCATGCTTTACATGAGTTTAGAAAAACATATATATATATATAAAGAACATGACACAAAGAATAAAACCACGTGCAAGGGCACTCGGAGGCATGCCACAAAGTGGCTTGCATGCCCTAGTGCCATGCCCCATAGAGTTGTCACACTTACCCCAATCAATTTACAAGATTTGGTTGTACTAGTTGGTAGGTTTGTGGCATGCATATTATTGTGATCGTTGTCTTAATGCAACTAGACTTGCCACATACACATGTAACCAAATTAAAAAGGGTGGGGAGGACATTGTGAATTAATAGTAAGTTAAAATGTTGATGATGTCAATGGAACATATTTCAACGAAGTAGGAGTAATTATGATTTAAAAAAATGCTCACAATAATTTTAGAAAGGAGGGAGTGTCTCGACGACTATGTTGAGTGATACCCATGCATGCAACCATCTTTTTTAAATGGTGATGGTTCTTAAACAAAGGTATAGTGTTAATACATGCAAATCAACATGAATCATACGATACAACTCAGGCATATCACACATCTTATTACTAGACTGTCATTCAAATTGGCTGAACAACACTTGGGTTACCAGCCCCAAATGGATACATCTAGTAATCATAGTATCACGCACCTTCAGGTCTCTATTTAACCCCTTCCACTTCCCCTCACAAATCTAATTCTTGAACATATTTGTTTACATTTTGGTGATGGAGTAAACAAAGGTTAAATTCCGCAATAGCACATTAGGTGGGAAAAAGGACAATCGAACAACAAATGTATTATCGTTTTTTTCTTTGTGCTTCTTAGATAAGAGAGTTTTTGTTAACACAAAGCGCCACTTGAAGGTGTTACAACTGAAAACGAGGCCAAATTCTGTCTCTGTATAAAAATCACATATAGCCCGAGAGGATACAAAAATCAAGGTTCATTGATAAAGAATGAAAAGGCTCGAGAAACATGAGATAAATGTCCCTAGGTGATGGAAGACCGATCCAACGACTACACTGCTAACTGTGTTGGATGAACACCTCCTTAGCCGCCCGCTCAACATACACACATGCCATCGTAACCAACTTCTGATGCCTGTGTCGTTGAACCAAGAACCACCTAGAGCAACCACTCAGAGCATATCTAGCCCATATCCTTTAGTCTCTTAATTTTTCCAAACTTTCAACTATCCTTTAATATTCAAGATACTCCTTATGTTCCTAAATATAAGTCCTTTTAAAACCAAAATGAGTGAATCTATATTCTAAACTATGTCTATATACATCCCTATGTAGTTCATAGTGACATCTCTAAAAAGACGCACATTTAAGAACAGAGGAAGTATAAGGCATTAGACTTTTGGCACACTAACCATTTCCCTAAAACTTAATCCCGTAAAAAAACATCTTGCTATTTATCCAAGCATTTGCATACAAATCCATCACAACATATTAATTCAAAATTTGAGGTTTCAAATACACACAACTCATGAACATACCGAATTCATTGTTTTAGAATTTAAACACACTATATGGTCCAAATGAAGTAAAATCCGAATGAAACACAATAAAAGCACAAGAATGAAGTTCTATGAAGTTGCCACATGTGCTCAACATGATTATTTTGAAATTGGTTGTGAGTTTTTCGTTTCTTGACCGTTCGATGTGCTACAAGGAATGCTTGGATCCTGTTTGGATGATGTCTCGGCTCCACCATGATTGTTGCTGAACCGATTGTGCTCCATCTATTCTCTCTCACCCTCGGTGATTATATTGTGCAAGATAATATATGTTGTCATTATCTAACATAGTCTCTAATCCTTTCAATTAATACTCAACATGGCCACAAAAAATTGCAGAACATTTGAAGCCCACCAAAATCTCCTTGAGCATCCTGTCTTGCAAAGCGTATTTTATAGACGCTAATCGCCCCAACAAATTCATCTCGTGAGTCCATTTATCACACGCGAAGTATTGCATGTTGGTGGCATGTAATGGGACTGATTTTGTAGCATCCACCCATATGATGTGTTGGATTAAATAGGGTAGTGCTCGCCGCTGGTCGACATCAGATTTGGCTCTCCTCATTCTTCCCCAATCATTCACCCCCGCATTGCCCAAAAGGCAGAGAGGTGGAGTCACTAAGCATGTGTTGCTCCTTCAAGAGACGCGAGAATTGTGTTTCGGTAGCACCAGCGCACTGCTAGCTTGTCGTCCCTCGCACCGTAGCCTTCATCATTGTAGCACGACCTCCCTGTTGCAACACGTGGGCTCTAGCTTCTGCTGTTGATGATTGCAACTTTCCCACCGTTTGGTTCCAACACACAGTCATCATGGCTGCAACGTTAGGCTACTCCCAATGTTCCACCTTGTACAGGTGCTACGGCTGTCACATAGGTAAAAAATCTGATGTGGTAAGCTAATTAATAGGAGAGAAATGAGTGTGATGACCCAGAAAGAAACAATGCTAAGAACGCGAACCTAGGTAAAATAATTAAATGAAAGAAATGCACCAATGCATGCACAACTTTAGTTACAAAAGCATTAAATAAGGAGGCTTAACTACAATAAGGTAAGTAATTATGCATTAAGAATTTTAGTTGCTAAACTATTCAATGTGTTTAGCACTTCATCTTAACATCAATGCATTGAAAGTGGCCTTACCTAACATCATAGCGGTTGTCAGCGGCTTCCACCATCGAGTTCCAGCAAAAAAGATCTCAACAACAAAATCCGATGGTCAGCGGTTACAAAAAAAGATACCGGTCCTAGTAAAAACAATTACCGGTCGTAGCAAAAACAAAGTCGACACCAACAAAACCGACTCGACGGTCTCCAGTTCCAACACTGGTTAGTGGTTAGTGTGGTTGCATATTTTTCACCGACTAGTTCCAGCTTCTCCGTTGGCCGGTTCCAGCAACGCCCGCTAGGAGTTGCGGCTTTCTCAAAAAAGGGCCGGCTACAACTTCCCATCCCTGTGGTTCATCTCGCGCGCGGACGAGGCAATGAGGCTAGGGGGAGGCGATGCTCGTCGCGTCTTGGGCAGGTGCATGGGGAGAGCTTGCAAGAGAGGGAGGGATGTAAGAGGGTCAGTGTGGAGGATGGGAGCAGTTCAGAGGTGGAAGACAATCACAAAGAGAAATAGGAGAGAAAATAAGGCCAACTCCACCGCGCGACCCCATCTTGTACGGGTGCATCCGTTTGGGGTAGAATGGACGAATAGCGCGGCCCAACGCGCGAACCCAAACAGACAAATGTCTGGATTTTGTTCGTTTTCGACCCATCCCCGGCCCAAACTTGCGCCGATTTTGGGGGAAACAGACATCGCACAGACGCGCTCGTTGCACGCCCTTGTCCGCCCGTGGCCCGTTTGTCGGGGACACAGGTATTCCCATTTGATTGCAACATCTCCACCCCCTCTCCCGCCCGCCCCGCCGACGGTGCCGCCGTTATTCTCCGGCCACCTCAGCCCCTGGCCGTCCATAGCAAACCACGTCTCGACATAGCCGCCACCACGCCCGCGCTTCTGCTGTAGTTTAGGCGTCGATCGGAGGAGGTTTGGCCGTCGCCGTCGTAGCTGGCGGCAGAGTGGATACAACCGCAAGCGACGGCAGCCACGACAGCTTCCGACGAGTGCTCCAGAGCGGCCAGTAGCCGGCCGCCAACCACCCCTGCATCGAGGTGATCATCACGGCCTCTTTGCCACCACGAGGAGTGGAAGAACTATCCATTTTCTTGGCAGGGCCAGTACAAGGGGCATGTCAAAGCGTGTAGTGTCATATTAGAAGCGGTGGCTTCGCAGGATCTTTGGATATGGCATTCTTTCTTCGGCATGGCAGGTTCTCACAATGATATCAACGTGCTGCAGCGTTCTCCAGTCTTCGCAAGGCTTGCAGAAGGCCACTCCCCACCTGTCAACTTTGAGATCAATGGCCACCAGTACAACAAGGGATACTATCTAGTTGATGGTAAATATCCCCAGTTGTCAACTTTTGTGAAGACAATCTCGAACCCCCAAGATGAGAAGAGAAAGCAATTTTCCCAAATGCAAGAGAGTGCTAGAAAGGATGTGGAACGTGCTTTTGGTGTGCTTCAATTCCGATGGGGTACAGTTCGAAACCCTGCACTCTCATGGGATGAGAAAAGAAAGAAATTTGCCCAAATGGAAAAGAGTGCTAGAAAGGAAGCTTTGGGAGGTGATGACTGCTTGTGTGATCATGCACAACATGATCGTCGAGGACGAGCATGATGACAGTATCTTCGACCAAGGATTTGATTATCAAGGTGAAAATGTTGAGCCCGTGCACCAAGAACCGGCCACGTCTCAACAATTTGTCCAGTTCCATCGTGAGCTGCGTGATTGGCACACTCATTTGGATCTTCAAAATGACTTGATTGAGCACATGTGGGATCATATTGGCAACCAATAGATGTATTGGTTCATTTTATGTTCATTCAAGACAATTTCGATTTGGTTGTAAAACTATTTTATTTAGAGACAATTTTGATTGGGTTGATGTACAAACTTGTTTTGATACGAAAATATGGGTATTTTAGGCCCTGATGGAAAGGATGGGGCAAAAGGATGCGGCCGCGCGCTGGGCACACGGCCACCGCATCCCAGGACAGGCCCGGACACGACCCCATCGTCCTACCCAAACGGACAGAATCCGGGAAAAACAGACGTCCGTTTGGGGTCGAGCGGTGGAGTTGGCCTAAGGCAGAAAATGAGTGGCTCATAGAGCTTCGCGTGGAGATGGAAAGAAAAAGAGGGAGCATGGTTCCACGTCCAGGCTCATGCGCATGGGTGACCGCCGTAAAAATCAGTAGGTCGCTTGACAGGAATCATTTACCTTTTGAATAATGTGGTATGTAGTAGGAACTTAGGCCCTGCTTGGATCCAAGGGACTTATTTTAGTCTGACTAAAAATAGTCTCTTTAAGAGGCTAAAGTTCCAAGCACCCCTCACTAAAAATGGGCTAAAACTAGTCTTGAGACTAAACTTTTTTAGTCAGGGGAACCCCTACGAAAATATGGATTAGACCTCTCTCTCCTCATTTAACTCCTCTCTCTCCTCATTTTACTAAAGTAGTTGGCGGGAGGGACATGTTGGATTAGGGGAGAGGGAGGATAATAAATGCTAATTAACTTGATTTTAGTCTCTTTAGTATTTGGATCCAAGCGTGGGTGAGGCTAGCAAATTTTAGTCCCACTACTTTTAGTCATGGGACTAAAACGTATCCAAGCATAGCCTTCACTTAAAGGATTATCCATAACCAATTATACTTCAAATCTGATGTCGGGTACAATATTGAGCATGAAGGTCCCTTAACTCCTACTTACTTTCGTTCAGCCTTCTCCTAAAAACACATCATGGGTAACAAATTACCAGTAACACAAATGAACAGGGGCCACCTAAGAAACAATTTCTGAAAATAAAAGATGTTTCAGTCGATATCTTTGAGATTTCCAAGTCCTTGGTGGGGATGCTGCCGCAGGCCGAGTCACCCTCGGATTGGCTCCGTCCAATCAGATCGATGGCCAGAGTTGAAATCTCCCCATCCACAACTATCAAACCTCCAACTCGCCTCCGCCAGCAACACCACTATGAGCCGCGTCATCGCCAATTCCGTTTCTCCGCCGGGGAGCCCTCGCCGAGGACATGAGCTTCGTTGCTCCTCTCTCAAAGGAAGAATCGACATATCAATATCTTAATTCCCAACAACCAAGGAATGGTAAAACTAAATTAACAATGGGCAATGATATACTCCTTTTTGCGTCCATTGTCTTGGTCGCACGCCACACGTCCCAAGTGACATGGTGGACCTTATTCTCCACGATCTCTCCTTTTTGCAACAAGGCATCTGTTGCAAGAAAAAAAATCTGTAACAGAACCTTTGTCATAAAAATAATTAAATTTCAGCAAGGCCTTTGTTGCAAAAAAAACTCTAAAAAGACCTTTATTGCAAAGAAAACGCAACATTACCTCCATTGCAGAAAAAAAACTATCCCAAGACCTCTATTGCAAAAAATATATATTGTAATTTGATATATTATGTTGCAATATTTTTTGCAACATGATCCATGTTACAGAAAATTACTACAACACAAACATTGTTGCAATGTTAGAGGGTGACGCCTGGCCGCTCAATGCACCCGATCCGACATCTCGCGAGGCGAGGGATCTTTCAAAAAGGTCCGCTGGCCGACGTGTAGCAAAACCCATTAACAATGCACCAAATACGAGAGTAGACTTTGGGGGCTTGGGCTACAATGTGCTTGCAGTCTAGGCATCTAGATGACCAGTATAACTTGGGATGTTGTCATATCGTAATTTACGAAAAACGGGCTTTGAGCCAAAAAAAGAGTTAGTGTAATGCAATGGAGATGGACTCAGCTAGAAAAACATGCATAGCTCCGAAACTTACTTACACATGATACTTTTTTCTAGAAAAGAGGCTCGCACCCGACTTTAAATTAATGAAGCCCATACAACCAACGCAACACAAAAAAACAAAGAAAAAAAACTCCGGCAAGATACATGGATGCCCAGGAGCAGCAACAAATCTCAAAAAAATACATCAAGACATTGGAGCCCTCAAACATGATCCGAGAACCGATGTTACAAATGAAGCAAAACTCGAGAAGGTGACCAGCCGGTAGGGGAAGCTATGCCATTGCCCTCGCACGTGCGTCTGACAGAATAGTGCCATCTTGTTCCATCGCTAGAAGGAGCCCTGAGCTCCTCGCCCTGGCTCGAAGGGCACTGCACCGTCAGACGACGGAGTTCTCACCACCCTAGAGCGCAGGTGAAAGCTGGCGCCAAGACAACAGAGGGAGGCCTTCGAGCATAGCCACCGCGCCGAGCCTAGTTCCTCAAGAGTGCGCTACCGTTGAAGCATGGATCATAACATGACGAGAGGAAGCTACATTACACAAAAATCACCCAGCAACCAGCAAAATGAAACCTTGCTCACAGGACGGAGCCTCCAATGAGGAAATGAAGCCACAACGCCGCCACCGCCCGGTCTAGAACATGCCAAACCAAAGGCCTTCACCCAGAGCCCATGGTGGATGGAGGTCACCCACGATGACACCTCCAAGGAGGGAAATGTCACACACGAGTGTCGCTATCATCGGCACCGACATCGTCGGGCAAAACTTCCGCTCGAGATACGACCCCCACAAACCAGGTCCATCAGCCATGTCCGACCAAGGCAAGATGTAGATGACACCCAAAGCACGCGAGGTGGCCGTGAGGAACACACCCGCCCAACGAACACTCTCAAAATAGGAAACGTCGCCGCCCACGTGGCCAAAGTGACACACGAGCACCCGGATAACAACACCCGCCGAAATGGTGTCACCATGTCCACCTCCGGAGTCGCCGCTCTGGTGACCAAAAGGATCCACCCTCATCCACCACCCACCTGGTGGTGGACTGATAGCACACAACCAGCCACCCCTGCTGCAGCGCCGGCGCAAACCTGCCACTCACTACACCCCAAAACTTGTTCCTTGCACCTGCACGAAGACGAATCCTAGATTTGGAAGACCGAGCGCCCAGAAGAAGCAGCCACAATGGCCACCCATGAGGAAAGGGATCATGCCCAAGGATGCCACCGGATCGGTCCTAGAGCCTGCTAGATCCGACGGATCCAGCCTTCAGCGGCGGCTGGGAACTCCCTTCACGACCGTCGGCCAGTCGCAAGGAGCCGCGTCAGCAGGACCTCTATGGGGCAGCCCACCTCACCCCATATCCGCCTAGCACGACCATGGGCAAACGCAACTAAAGGAGACAGTAGGGCGAGATCCAGCTTCGTACACCATGGGAGAGAGAGGATCTCACGAAGGGGGCATGAGGGAGAAGGAGGCGGAGGAAGCAACTCACGAGATGCAAGGGTGGGAGCACTTTGTCCACAAGACACGATAGATCTTCGGTCTAAAGAAGGCCAAAAAGACCACTTACATATCATTCTAACATTGTTCTGTGATACTCATATGAGTCATGAATATATAGATGTAGTACCTGTTTTACCCCCTTCGTTTTTAAATATAAGTCTTTTTAGAGATTCCACTACTAACTGCATACGAAGCAAAATGAATGAATCTACACTATAGAGTATGTCTATATACATCCGTATATAGTCTATAGTGAAATCTTTAAAAAGACTTATATTTAGAAACAGAGGGAGTACAAGGTTCAAATGACAGAAGACATGGATCATGCAAGGATTAACCTAAATAGTCACTTCAACACATGATAGACAAGCAATTGCATCTCCGTTAGCAATCTGTGTCAATTCGTGTGCATTCACCTTCACCATCTAATAGAAGCCAAGCCATCAGTCATGCATGCACCATGTGATTGGTTACCTACTAAGGGTAGGATCATGGACCTGCTTTCCAGGGCACACCTAGGGCCCCATACAATCGGTGAAGTCCCATAGCTACCGATGCAACTCAGGTTTCACTCGGACGTATGGAGTCACTCGGACAACCTCCAGTCAGTCGGATGCACACCAGCACTCGGACCAGGGAAAGACGTGGATGACGAAGGAACTGTAACGGCTATGAGACTTTACCTCTCACATGAAGTGCTGTCAAGACTAACATTACATGTAACGCCTCTAGTTAAGACAACATTTTCTAGTAATGCATGAAGTTACTCTCATTTAATGCCCTAGTTATGGTGCTCAGCTAGAGGTGGCGCACTCTATATAAGCCGCACCGAAGCTCATGGACAAGGGTTAAGCACCCTGTGTATTCACACCCTCATAAGCAACCCTAAGCCCCTGGGCTCGAGTGGTAGTGTCTTTACCACTTCTGAGTGGGGCCTAAACTCGTACATCCGAGTATTACACTTGAGACATAGCTAGGCTCCGTCCCCTCATTCGTACCCCGAGTACTATTGCTAGGCTCGTTCCCTCGATAGTTGAAGCCCATCGTGGGGATGCACATCTAGAAAATTCCGACGCAGGTGGAGACTTAAATTTTTCGGTCATCATGATGACACTCGACGACGAGATCCTCTTTGGTTCCCTCAGCTTCATTGCCGATGATTCAGCGTGGCAGCATGATGTGCCGCTGGACACGTATGCGCTGCCCGCCCGCGACGCGGTGCACTTCACCACGACGATGCATAGAGTCCTGCTGTGACAGCCGTCGGTGTCGTACCTTTCGGCACCCCCTCGTCCCGCTGCGGCCTGTCGCAAGCGCTCTTGACGCTTGCTACTGCAGTGATGGATCAAGCATGATGTGGCTCTTCAAGCCACGGCGGGACAGGTGGCCATGCTTGACTCCAACGAGCCCACACTTAGCATGTTCCCTTCCTCGGGCGATGACTCTTTTGACGAGTCCGATTGCGAGAGCAGCGGAGACGCTGCAGAGATATTGATGGCCAACACGGACAGGGGAGGACCTCCTGCTACTCCACGGATAACTCCCACACGCGTGACGGGGGAAAGTGCCATGACGTCAACTACGACCTCTACGTCCTATAGACTCTCACTTGAGAGGAACAGGAGGAGCTTAGGCGGAGAAACAAGGATGCCCTCCTCATTCCAATCATCGTAAATATCCTAGAGGAGATGGCCACTTAAAACGCGCGTCAGACCACTTTGGCTTAGCGTGGCTCCAAAAGTCACTCGATGACCGTGCAGCAAGAGAGCAGCCCAGCCCAGCCACAACTGCACGCAATTGTTTCCAAACGACTACCCGCGTAACATAAAGCTTATGCGCACACCGCTACAAAACTTGGTCGCGACCACTCAGATTGCTGATTCTATTCACCTGAGTGACCCTGTGGCTCAGGAAGGCATTCGACAGACTGAGACTCTGTTGAAGTCCGCCTTGCAGTAAAACTCTGCAGTGTCTTAGTCGCACCACCGTATACACAGCAGGTCCGTCCGGGCGGACACAGTGTAGTCGTCTCATAGGCCACTTGTATCCGGAAGGCACCGAAGAGGTCCTCCTCCTCCAAGAGGACAGTATGGAGATCGAAGGCGTGAAGATCGGGTCCGCAGTCGGACACCTCCTCCGAGGAGTTGTTCACTCGGACAACGTTCGTATGATAGCAAGTGGTCATACGACGATGATAATCCTCAAGTGCAAGGAATCATCATAGCAATTTCCAAATATGGAAGTGGTAGATATGGAGTGTTCGAACCGAGAAGGAGCTAAAGGTAAGATCAATATTCTCTCAAGTCATATCTGCCACCGATATGACTCTACATACACCAAGCTTTTGCTACAATATAGTAACGAGGAAAAAACCCGCGTTGTGGGTATAGAGAGGATATCTTTGTAGGATATTGGAGAACTAAAATATGAAAAACAGTTGCTGCACTAAATAGAGTTAGAATATATCACAATATATTATAAATAGCAAGTGTGGAATAATGATGGTATGGTGTGCGGAATCATCCTAGGCAACTGATAACAAGATCGGTGATCATTCTTGCAATTTTATATGAGGAAGAGGTATGAGTTCACATACTTTCCGTTCTTGGATCATATGAACTTATGATTTGATCTCTAGCAAGCATCCACAACTATTAGAATTCATTAAGGTAAACCCAACTGTCATGGTTTTGTCACGGCAGATGTCCTCGTGAAAGGACTTAATGAAGGAGCCATCGCACCTTGGTGGAGACTCAAAGGGGGTGAGCGAAAGCGAGACTTAGATTTACCTAGGTTCGACCCCTCGCGTGGAGGTAAAAGCCTACGTCCTGCTTTGTGTAGATTGATGATGGTTTCGATTACAAGGAGGGCGTAACTCGCCTGACCTAGCTCTCGATGATTTCTAACTTGACCTTATCTTCCCTAGGGACTCTCCTTTATATACAGGTTGAGGCCCTAGGATTTACAAGAGTCCGGACTATGCTACAAATTGTAGCTTTCCCTATCTCTAAGCCGCCGTGCTTTCCAAGACCGGCAACCTCCTTGGCAGCGCATCCTCCCTACAATTCCTGAACCGCCATCCGGCTCCTCGGCCCCTTGGGCCAAGGCTTGTATTTTCCAAAACATGAGCCGCCCCTTTAGTGACCCAGCCCGGTTGGGGCGGGTTACACCGCAGGTAATATCCCCAACATTAGGACACATATTGTCTTGAATTTATTCATGTCAACAAACTTCCACCCATTTTGGGGCGACTCGTATCACTTCTATATTTTGACGAAATGACAAGCCGCCATCCATCATGACTTGTTTGAGCCGCCAAGCAGTGTTCGATGACATCACCTTATCCCTTTAATTTCAGGACTTAATGACGCAGCCTCCCAATGGATCTTTCGCACTGCCATTTATTTATCCCAAAAATCCAGGCGTCATCATTGCAAATTTTCGGTTTGTCTCCTCTATTCCCGCGCCTGCCGCCTCGATTCCAGCTCCGGTCCTTTAAATAACCGCATGGGGAGTGGGGGCGCGTCACCTACCCCCACTTCGGCTTCCTCGCGTTCTTTGTCTTCCTCGCGCTAGCGCCTCGGCCTTCTCACCGTTTCCCAAAGCTCCGTCGCCAGCCACTGCATCCTGGGCGTCTCCGGGCCAACCGAAGGCGCGAAGCTTTCCGCGCCCATCTCCGGCGTCGTCCTCCTCTCTCAGGTAAACACCTTTCTCCATTAGGGTTAGACTGAGGACCCCATTGTTCTTCTAAGTTAGCTCCGGAATACAACGAACACCCCTCTTTACTCTGGATCCACTTAATACGTTGCAGTCGGTCCTTTGTAATAGAAAACCGCGATAGTTTTATCGCATCTCTTCGGCCATTTGAGGTTTTACTTCGTAGATCCAGAGGACATCCCTGCTGCATTCTTGCGTTCATAGCCTTTGAAGTCTCGCCAAGTATCATCTTTTTAATTCGATCCACCCGTAGATCCGTAATTCACTGCTCGCTTTTAGAAACATGTTTACCCTTCTCTCGGGAATATCCCTAAGGAAAAAATCCTTTGAGAGTCGCCGCTCACCTTCTTCCACCACGGCGAGTTCGAACATCACCATAGCTGAGCCTTTTGTCGGTCGAGGGGCGAGTCATACCATAAATCGCTCAGCTGGCGGGTTAGTATGCCCTCATATCCAGGTTTTTAGTCACCTAACGGCGAGTCAAAAGGTCTTTACAGACTCATCGCAGATCTCCAACTGGCGAGTTACCACATTTCATGGTCCTCACTGAGCCGCCTTGTTTCCTCTTTTTGTAGTCATGGTCAACATCTCGAAATGCGATTGGTTACTGATACGTCTCCATCGTATCTACTTTTCCAAACTCTTTTGCCCTTGTTTTGGACTCTAATTTGCATGATTCGAATGGAACTAACCTCGACTGACGCTGTTCTCAGCAGAATTGCCTTGGTGTTATTTTTGTGCAGAAATCAAAGTTCTCCAAACGTCCTGAAAATTTACGGGGAGCAGTTTTGGAAAATAAGAAAAATATCTGCGCCAAGTTCATCCTGAGGGGGTGGGCCAGTGGGCCACAAGCCCTGGCTCCGCCAACACCCCCATGGTGGCGGTGGGCAGGCTTGTGGGTCCCACACGGCTCTGCCGCCCCCAATCTCAGGTCTATAAGATCCCTTTCGTCCCAGAAAAAATAAAAAGAGAAGTTTTTGTCGCGTTTTCGATTCGGAGGCGCCGCCACCACATGTTCTTCATGTGGAGGGCAGATCTGGAGTCCGTCTTGGGCTCCGAGAGGGGAAATCGTCGCCATCGTCATCATCAACCTTCTTGCCTCTCCAATTCCATGAAGCTCTTCGTCGTTCGTGAGTAATCTATTCGTAGGCTCGCTGGGCGGTGAGGAGTAGGATGATATCTATCATGTAATCGAGTTAGTTTTGACGGGGATTGATCCCTAGTATCCACTATGTTCTGAGATTGATGTTGCTACTACTTTGCCTTGCTTAATGCTTGTCACTAGGGCCCGAGTGCCATGATTCCAGATCTAAAATTATTATGTTGTCACCAATATATGTGTGTTTTAGATCCGATCTTGCAAGTTGTAGTTACCTACTATGTGTTATGACCCGGCAACCCCGGAGTGACAATAACCGGAACCACTCCCGGTGATGACCATAGTTTGAGGAGTTCATGTGTTCACCAAGTGCTAATGCGTTGGTCCGGTTCTTTATTAAAAGGAGAACCTTAATATCCCGTAGTTTCCTTTTGGATCCTGCTGCCACGGGAGGGATGGACAATAGATGTCATGCAAGTTCTTTTCCCTAAGCACGTATGATGACACACGGAATGCATGCCTACATCAATTGACGAACGGCAGCTAGCCACATATCTCTCCGTGTTATATATGTTGCATGATGAATATCATTGAAACAAATCACCGACCCATTGCCTACGAGTTTGTCCCACTGCTGCTGTTACTTGTTTTTCTCTGCTGCTATTACTTGCTCTGCTGTTACTTGCTACTGCTGTTACTTGCTACTATTGCTACTTGCTACTGTTGTCACTACTGCTGTTCCTTGCCACTGCTGCTGCTCGTTACACTGCTGCTACCTGCTACAATTCTGATTCGCTCGGCGTTGACAGGAAAAGACAATTTCCATCAACGGGCAACTTCTGGCGCCATTGATACAATCGTTAGGAATAGTCTGCCGTCAACAGATCATTTCTGACACCGTTGTTAGCATACTACTTTGCTGTTGATACTTTGCTTGCAGATATTAATCTTTCAGGTGTGGTAGAATCTGACACATTTAGCTGCTAATACTTGAGAGTATCCTCTCACTTCCTATTGGCGAATCAACAAATTTGGGTCGAATACTCTACCCTCGAAAACTGCCTCAATCCCATGCGCTGATGGGTCATTGCAAGACAATTTCTAATTGTTGAGCAATCGAGAATTACATTTATCTAGCCATTGCCAGAGATCTGCTAAACAATATTTTTCTGGTGCGGTTGCCGGGGAGGCGATTGCTATATTCTCTGAGTCACTTGGGATTTATATCTGCTGATCACTATGAAGAATCTGAAGGATCCCAAAACCAGAGTTTTGCCCTCAACTACGAGGGGAGGTAAGGAATTGCCATCAAGCTCTGCACTTGATTCACCTTCAGTTATGAGTAAGTTTGCGACATCACCTCCTGCAGGAAATCTTGATATGTCGCCTGTGCTTGATGATGCTTATGATGCTACTATGCCTGATACTGCTAGAGATGCTATGCGTGATACTGCTTTGCCTGATACTGCTAGAGATTCTATGTCTGATACTGCTTTGCCTGATACTGCTAGAGATGCTATGCCTGATGATGCTAGAGATGCTATGCCTGATACTGCCTTGCCTGATGATGCTATGCTTGATACTGCTAGAGATACTACTTTGCCTGATGTTCCACTAGGGGTGTTCCTTGATGCTCATATTGCTAGAGTTACTGCCAATGCTCGTGATGCTTCTGAAACTACCGATACTATTGAGATAGAACCTGCTTTTGCTCCTGCTAGATCTAGCTCTCCTAGATATGAATTGCATGATATACCTGAGGGTTACGTTATGGAGGGAGAGATAGCTGAGGACGTTCTTGCGTGTAAAGATGCCTATGACGCTGAGAAATTACTTCTGAAGTGGAAGGAAAAATCTCTGAAAGCTAGGATGAAATACAACCCGAAGTTTGCCACTTCACCTATCTTTATCACCGATAAGGATTATGAATTCTCTGTCGATCGTGAGATAATCTCTCTAGTCGAATCTAATCCTTTCCACGGTTATGAGTCTGAGACGGTCGTAGCCCATCTTACCAAACTACACGATATAGCCACCCTTTTCACTAGTGAGGAGAAGATCCGCCACTACTACATCCTTAAGCCGTTTCCTTTCTCTTTAAAGGATGACGCTAAAGTCTAGTTCACCTCTCTTGCTCCTGGATGTGTGAGTAGTCCCCAGGATATGGTCTATTACTTCTGTGAGAAATATTTCCCTGCCCATAAGAAGCAAGCTGCCTTGCAGGAAATATACAACTTTGCTCAACTCCAAGAAGAGAGTCTCCCACAAGCTTGGGGGAGGCTCATCCAGCTACAAAATGCTTTGCTTGATCACCCTCTTAAGAAGAACGAGATACTTGATATCTTCTATAACGGACTTACCGATGCCTCTAGAGACCACCTAGATAGTTGTTTTTAGGGAACAACCCATCGAACAAGCTGAGATCCTCCTGAATAACATCTTGATCAATGATAATGCTTGGACTATTCCCGAACCACCGCCTAAGCCAACTCCTAAGAAAAGAGGTATTCTATTACTCAATCCCGAAGATATGCAAGAAGCCAAGAAATCTATGCAAGAGAATGGCATTAGGTTTGAAGATTTCAAAAATCTACCACCTATCGAAGAGATCTATGGTCTCGATAACCCGATACAAGTAGTAGAAGTAAATTCTATGCGTAGGTTTGATGAGAGTGATATTCCTTTTGACAAACCTGCTAGCCTATGCTTTGATGAATTTGACAACTTTGTTGCCAAACAATAGAGTTTCAATGATTATATTAGCAGACATTTGGAACAAAGTACTCGTATGCTTAGCCATTTAAGTGCTTGTGTAGACAGAAATGTCAATGATCTGAAGCTTGTGAGTAAACATGCCTCTATGATTACTACTCAGGTAGAACAAGTACTAAAAGCTCAGAATGACTTTCTCAATGAATTGAATGACAACTCTGTCAGAGTCATTACTAGAGGAGGCAAAATGATTCAGGAACCTTTGTATCCTGAAGGCCATCCTAAGAGAATTGATCAAGATTCTCAAGGAATTAATGCTGATACACCCAATCATCCTAAGGAGAAGAAGAAGGATGATAGAAACCTACATGCCAGTTCACCAAATACCGTCACACCTGAAGAACCTAATGATATTTCTGAGTCTGATGCAGAAACACAATCCGGTGATGAACATGAACCTGGTGATAATATGGACAACGATGTTCATGATAATGCTCAACCTAGCAATGATGAGGATGTGGATATTGAACCTACGGTTAATCCTGATAACCCACAACCTAAGAGATATGATAAGAATGACCTCACTGCTAGGAAGCATGGTAAAGAAAGGGAGCCATGGGTTCAGAGACCTATGCCATTTCCTCCTAAGCCATTCAAGAAAAAGGATGATGAGGATTTTGAGCGCTTCGTTGAGATGATAAGACCCGTCTTTCTGCAGATGCGGTTAACTGATATGCTCAAAATGTCTCCGTATGCCAAGTACATGAAAGATATTGTGACCAATAAACGAAAGATACCAGATCTTGGGATCTCCACCATGCTTGCCAATTACACTTTCAAAGGTGGAACTCCTAAGAAACTTGGTGATCCCGGAGTGCCCACTATACCTTGCTCCATTAAAGGAAACTACGTAACAACTGCCTTATGTAACCTTGGAGCCGGTGTTAGTGTTATGCCGCTCTCTCTTTATCATAGACTTGAATTGGATAAGTTGACACCTACTGAAATTTCTCTGCAAATGGCCGACAAATCAACTGCTTTCCCTATCGGCATTTGTGAGGATGTGCCTGTTGTTGTTGCTAACACCACTATCTTAACAAACTTTGTTATCTTGGATATTCCCGAGGACAATGCCATGGCTGTCATCCTCGGAAGACCCTTTTTAAACACTACTGGGGCTGTTATAGATTGCAACAAAGGCAATGTCACTTTCCATGTCAACGGTAATGAGCACACAGTGCACTTTCCAAAGAAACGATATCAAGTACATTGCATCAGTGCTATCGAAAAAACTTCATCGATTCTCATTGGGAGCTTTGAATGCCCTATTCCTCATGTCAAGATGAAGTATGATTTGCTTGTTTGGGAGATACATATCCCCATTGAGGTGACTTAGTGGCTATTCGAAAATTCTTCATTCTCTCTTGCGATTCAAGAAGGTTTTGTCATGAGGACTTGATCAACCCCATTGACGGAATTCTCTCGATGACCATGAAATGGATGAATCAAAGAGTCACATACCTCTATTTTAAGCTTTCACTTTCTGTTGCTTAGAAGAAAAATGATAGATTTAGTTTAGCTTTTCCTGTTTTCTGTTTTAGCGACCCGGAGAAAAATACCCCGAAAATAAATGTTCTCCGATGGTCCTGAAAATCTAGTATGATTTTTTCTGTTATATTTGAAAAATACTAGGCCTGAGAGCTGGCCCGGGGGCCAGACCAGTGGGCCACAAGCCGTGCAGCCGCCGCCCCTGGTGGCGGCTAGCAAGCTTGTGGGGCCCACAGGGACCCCCTCCACTCATTCCAGCTCCCATCCTCTTCTTCCACCTCCAGAAAATATTGTTTCGCAGCTCAAACCCGTATTCTTGCTCATTTGGCTGTGATTTTCGATCTCCTTGCTCAAAGAACCATTCTCCGAACCGTTTTGGGGAAATTACTCCTTGGTAAGTGAATCCTCCATTGGTCCAATTAGTTTTTGCTCTAGTGCTTTATCCTTCGCGTATTCTTGCTACCTTGGTGACCCTGTTCTTGAGCTAGAAATGTTGATTTAGCTGGTTCCAAGTAGTTTTAGCGCGTGATACAATCTCTAGGCACTAGTAGGAGTAGTTGCTACAAGGTGTGGTTGGTCTTCATTCACTTTTCTCTTGAACTTCAAAAATTCCAGCAAAAGGAAATTATGTTCAGGAGGAAGTTTCATGGTGGTTCCTCAAGTAAGAAGGGTGCCCGTCTTTCCCTTCGGGAGCCCGAACCTTATCAACTAAGAGACGCACCAGTACAACCATGTGAATGGCCTTCCGATGAGTTCATGATCGAAGCAAGCTTCAAGGATGAGTTTGATACACTTGTCCGCAATGCCGGGTTAGAAGAATTCCTCTCAGATAAATGTGAACAGTATGCTATGCTCACTGCCTCTTTCGTGCGTAGATTTAAATTTTCAGTTGGCCGTGACTCATCCATACTGTTTGATCTGTATGATAAATCCTACGCCATGGATTTGAGGATTTCAATAGGATTTGCAAGATACCCGATGGGGTAGTATTAATGATCCTTCTAAGTCTTCGGTCAGAGACTTTGTCTCCAGTATAACTGTTGGAGAAACCAGAGATATCACACAAGCCACCATAGGAAGCATCCATTTCCCCGCCTAGCACTACTTTGCCCTCTTCATAGGTAGGTGCATTAACGGCAAGGGTGCACATTGTCACCTATGCGCTTCCGACCTTAGTATCCTTAAGAGCGCAGTAACAGGTGACAGGAGCTTCAATATGGGAGCTATAATAGCAAGGAGGCTGAATAATAATGCCATTGAGGGGGATTTATTTGGTGGAATTTATGCTATACGCTTAGCAAATTTTCTTGGAGTATCCATCCATTCAGAAGACCCTCCTCTTTGTACATCCTACCTTGATCGTGTCGCTCTAGCATGCTACTAGTTCCTTGAGAGGGATCATGGATCCCTCCTATACCGCTTGATATTTAACCGGCAGCGTGTTTTCCATATTACCCGTCCCGCTCCTGCTTTCTTTGACTTTCAGGTAAAACGAAGATACTACATAACCATAGGAGAGGCAGAGGAGTATGAGAGGGAGGCGACGGCTGCTCGACTTCATGAGGCAGCTATTCAGGCAGTGGCTGCAACACTCCTGTATAACACCCATTATGATTTTGGGTTTCGCCAGGACCAACCATGGGAGTAGAACTAGCTAGGCCAAAAGCCTAAGTATGGGGGAGTACGTGTTCTCACCGACCATACATTCATGCTTATGCTTTCACTTTGTTAGCCGGTGTTTACACTTTCCCACTGTATTATCCCTGCTAGTTTATTTTCGTTTTTCTTGTTTTGTGTCCTTTTGAGAAAAACTAAAAAGATTTTTCTTTCTTCTTTTGCTTGTTGGGAGCTTTCTCGTGTAAATAGTTTTCTTTTTCTTTGGGTCAAGGTGGAAGATATTGGTTACAATGTTTAGTGGTTCTTGCATGCATACCTGTTTAGCTTTCAAAGAGCCATATTACTTTGTCTTCTCCTTTGTGTTTGCCTGCAGATTTAGCTTAGTCCATTGCACCAGCACTATTATTATTGTTCACATCGTTCGATCGTGCAAATGAAAGGCAATAATGATGATATATGATGAAGTGACTCAGACTGGAAAAGCTGGTATGAACTCTATCTATTTTGTTTTTGTAAATATGACTAGCTTGTCATGCCTGATTCAGCTTTGTTGTGAGAGAACCATGTTTGCAATGACAACTTAGAGATCATAGTTTCTGATGCCATGCTTAACTAGCTGAGAGCTTATAATGGTTTGTCTTGATTGCCACCATAGATTTTGAGATGACTATGATGTAGTATGATAGGATGGTATTCTCCTTTGAATGATTCAAGTGGCTTGACTTGGCGCATGTTCATGCATGTAGTTGAAACAAAATCAACATAGCCTCTATGATGTTCGTGTTCATGGTGATTTATATCCTATTCATGCTTGCATTCAATGTTAGTCTAACTCATTGTATCTTGATGACTGTTGTCGCTCTCTAGTTGGTCGCTTCCCAGTCTTTTGCTAGCCTTCACTTGTACTAAGAGGAATACTGCTTGTGCATCCACTTCCATAAACCCAAAAGTTTTTCCATGAGAGTCCACCATACCTACCTATTTGCGGTATCTACCTGCCGTTCCAAGTAAATTTGCATGTGCCACTCTCTAAACCTTCAAGAAATAATATGTTTTGCATGCCCGAACCGCTCATGTGGTGATAGGGGGCTATTGGTATCTTCCATCCTAGGAGTGTTATCCTCGACATGTGTTTATTCACTGTCATTCACGAGAAAGGGGCCGGTAATTGGAATGCCCAGTTCCACGCTTAAATCGAAAACATAACTGTAAAACAAGACTCCCCCCGGATTGATGTTAGTATGGACGGTACCCGAGGACTCGGCTAGCCGTGGAGTGTGCTTGATTGGTGGTGGGGGAGTTAAAACTTTACTTTTCTGTTTGGGAACCGCCTATACCATGAGTAGCATGGAAGATATTGAGAAATCTTGGTCATTGCGTTGACAATGAAAGCATGCCACCGAAAATTATTATCTCTGTTTTCAAAGCTTGAGCTCTGGCACCTCTGCAAATCAATGCTTCCCTCTACGAAGGGCCTGTCTATTTATTTTCCCGTTGAGTCATCCTCCTCTTGTACAAGCACCAATTAGAGAGCACCTCTGTCATTTTTATGCTTTGCTTTTGATTGATATTGAGTATGACTATAACTGGATCTGCGTTGCCATGAATTACAATGTTTAGTCAGCCCTTGATCTTTGAAAGTGCTCTGCATTTATGTTTTGCGGTCTTAGAAAGAGCTAGTGAGATACCACCTATTCATATTGCTTCATGATTTTTTTGATTGAAGTGTTGGTATTTGAAACTCACTATTATTTGCTCGTTAGCTGATTATGCCATTGATATTAGTTTACCGTGAGACCTTTGTGTCACTTGCTTATGTGGTTAACTTTTGATCTTGCTCAAATTCTGGTTATGAGTTAGACATAGTTGCAACAACAAGATCAAACAGAGTTTGTCAAAGTTTTTCTTTCTCTTTCAGTTTGTCAACTGAGTTGCTTGAGCACAAGCAAGGTTTTAAGCTTGGGGGAATTGATACATCTCCATCGTATCTACTTTTCCAAACTCTTTTGCCCTTGTTTTGGACTCTAATTTGCATGATTTGAATGGAACTAACCTAGACTGATGCTGTTTTTAGCAGAATTGCCCTGGTGTTTTTTTGTGCTCAGAACATCCTAAAAATTTACGGAGAATATTTCTAGAAAATATGAAAAATACATGCTCAAAGATCCACCGGAGGGGATGAGCCAGTGGGCCACAAGCCCTATAGCCGCCACCCCCCTGGTGGCGGCTAGCAAGCTTGTGGGGCCCACGTGGCCCTGCTGCCCCCAAACTCAACTCTATAAATTCACTTTCATCCCAGAAAAAATCAAGAGAGAAGATTTCGTCGCGTTTGCGATACGGAGGCGCCGCCACATCCTGTTCTTCATCTGGAGGGCAGATCTGGAGTCCGTTTTGGGCTCCGGAGAGGGGAAATCGTCGCCGTCGTCATCATCAACCTTCTTCCCTCTCCAATTCCATGAAGCTCTTCATAGTTCGTGAGTAATCTATTCGTAGGCTCGCTGGGCGGTGATGAGTAGGATGAGATCTCTCATGTAATCGAGTTAGTTTTGGCGGGGATTGATCCCTAGTATCCACTATGTTCTTAGATTGATGTTGCTACTACTTTGCCTTGCTTAATGCTTGTCACTAGGGCCCGAGTGCCATGATTTCATATCTGAAATTATTATGTTGTCACCAATATATGTGTGTTTTAGATCCGATCTTGCAAGTTGTAGTTACCTACTATGTCTTATGACCCTGCAACCCCGGAGTGACAATAACCGGAACCACTCCGGTGATGACCATAGTTTGAGGAGTTCATGTGTTCACCAAGTGCTAATGTGTTGGTCAGGTTCTTTATTAAAACGAGAACCTTAATATCCCGTAGTTTCCTTTTGGACCCTGTTGCCATGGGAGGGATGGATAATAGATGTCATGCAAGTTCTTTTCCCTAAGCACGTATGACGACACACGGAATGCATGCCTACATCACATTGATGAATGGGAGCTAGCCACATATCTCTCCGTGTTATAACTATTGCATGATGAATATCATTCAAACAAATCACCGACCCATTGCCTATGAGTTTGTCCCACTGCTGTTGTTACTTTTTTTTGCTCTGCTGCTGTTACTACTGTTGCTGCTGCTGTTACTTGCTACTGTTGCTACTTGCTACTACTGTCACTACTGCTGTTCCTTGCCACTTCTGCTACTCGTTACACTGCTGCTACCTGCTACAATTTTGATTCGCTCGGCGTTGACGGGAAAAGACAATTTTCGTCAACGGGCAACTTCTGGTGCCATTGATACAATCGTTAGGAATAGTCTGCCGTGAACAGATCGTTTCTGACACCGTTGTTATCATACTACTTTGCTGTTGATACTTTGCTTGCAGATATTAATCTTTCAGGTGTGGTTGAATCTGACACATTTAGCTGCTAATACTTGAGAGTATCCTCTCACTTCCTATTGGCGAATCAACAAATTTGGGTCGAATACTCTACCCTTGAAAACTTCCTTGATCCCACGCACTGGTGGGTCATTGCAAGAGAATTTCTAATTGTTGAACAATCGAGAATAGCATTTGTCTAGCCCTTGCTAGAGATCTGCTAAGAAGTACGCAATGTACTGGACTTATCCAATCACTATGAGCAACAAGATAAATGATTCCTGCTTCCAGAAGCTTTAATATTTCTTTTCTCACGACCTCTTTCATCCTCGGATTTAATTTCCGTTGATGATCAGCAACTGGCTTAGAATCAGGAACGGTTTTAATCTTGTGCTGACATAGAGTGGGACTAATACCCTTAAGATCATCAAGAGTATATCCAATATTAGCACGATGCTTCCTCAAAGTTTTTAATAACTTCTTTTCTTCGTGATTCGAGAGGTGAGCACTAATAATAACAGGATATATCTCCTTCTTATCAAGATAGGCATACTTAAGAGTATCTTGTAACTGTTTTAGCTCGAACACAGGATCACCCTTTGGTGGGGGAGGATCCCCAAGTAGTTCAACACGCAGATTATTCTTGAGGATAGGATATTGTTCTAAAACAATTTTATCTATCTCATCTCTTTCATCCATATGCATATCATTTTCATGCTCAAGCAGATATTGCTCTAAAGGATCCGTAGGAGGTACGGCAATGGAGGCAAGAGCAATGCTTTCATCCCTACCAGACGACTCTTTTTCATGGGGTTGTCTTCCAAACTTGGCGAAGTTAAATTCATGAGACACACCCTCGAAACTAACAGTGACAATCTGTTTAACGCAATCAATATGAGCATTGACAGTGTTGAGAAAGGGTCCACCAAATATGATGGGACAAAAGCTATTTTGTGCAGTAGCAAGGACGAAGAAATCAGTAGGATACTTCGTCTTACCACACAGGACTTCTACGTCTCTCACAATTCCCACACGGCAGATAGTGTCTCTATTAGCTAGCGTAATAGTGACATCAATGGGCTCTAACTCGGCAGGTGCAATCTCATCTTTGATTTCATCATATAGGGACCGGGGTATTGCACTAACACTAACACATGCCCGTCTATGTCTTCGGCTAAGAGATCTTTGATAATAGCAACACTAGGTTCAACTCTACTTTCCTCAGGGGGTGCAAGTGGTCTAATGTAACCCCTACGTATCACAGTTGGAGCTTTAGAATAATCCTTTTTCCTAGCAGGGTAAGGTGGTTTCTCAGTGTAGGCACAAGGAACAATAGGATCACTAAAGGCAATGACTTTATCTTCAACTAGATTGGGTTTAACTATGTTGACTTCTATAGGCGGATGATACTTAAACCACTTCTCTTTGGGAAGATCAACATGAGCAGCAAAAGATTCACATAGAGAAGCTACTATCTCAGAGTCAAGTCCATACTTAGCGCTAAAATCTCTAGAAGTGTTTGTTTCCACAAAAGATTTAACGCAATCAAACTGGAAATTAATACCTGACTCCTTACCTTCTTCAAGCTCCCAATCTTCAGAGTTACGTTTGATTCTTTCCAGTAAATTCCACTTGTGGTCAATATCCTTCTTCATAAAAGAACCGGTACAAGAAGTGTCAAGCATGGTACGACCATCATGAGAAAGCCGAGCATAAAAGTTTCGAGTGATAATTTCTCTTGACAGCTCATGATTGGGGCATGAATATAGCATTGATTTAAGCCTCCCCCAAGCTTGTGCTATGCTTTCCCTGTCACGAGGCCAAAAGTTATAAATATAATTCCAATCACGATGTACTAAATGCATAGGATAAAACTTTTGATGAAATTCCAATTTCAACCGATTGTAGTCCCATGATCCAGTATCATCACATAGCCTATACCATGTCAACGCCTTATCCTTCAAAGATAAAGGAAAGACTTTCTTCTTTACCTCATCCTCGGGCAAACCTGCAAGCTTAAATAAACCACAAACTTTATCTACATAGATTAGATGCAAGTCTGGATGTGAAGATCAATCTCCTGTAAAAGGATTAGACAGCAGTTTCTCAAGCATACACGAAGGAATTTCATAAAAGATATTTTCAGTAGGTACCTTAGGTTGAGGAGCAAATCCTCATGCTTCTGTTCATCGTGAAGATACCCCGAACAAATTCCTCAAAGGAACAGTTTCCATAGTGACAAGTGACAATAAATTTCAGCACATTATATAAATGTTTCCTTACCAAATTCCACTTACCAAAGGCGCTTCCTTCCCCGGCAATGGCGCCAGAAAAGACTCTTGATGAACCACAAGTATAGGGGATCAATCATAGTCCTTTCGATAAGTAAGAGTGTCGAACCCAACGAGGAGAAGAAGGCTTTCATAAACGGTTTTCAGCAAGGTAATAACTGCAAGCACTGAAAGTAGCGGTAACAAGTGATGGTGTAGTGAGGTGAAACGTAGCAAGCGAAAAGTAACAAGTAGTAGAAACGGTGCAGCAAAGTGGCCCAATCCCTTTTATAGCAAGGAACAAGCCTGAACAAAGTCTTATAAGAGGAAAAACGCTCCCGAGGACACACGGGAATTTCTGTCATGCTAGTTTCATCATGTTCATATGATTCGCGTTCGTTACTTTGATAGTTTGATATGTGGGTGGACCGGCGCTTGGGTATTGCCCTTACTTGGACGAGCATCCCACTTATGATAAACCCCTCTCGCAACTATCCGCAACTATGGAAGAAGAATTAAGACAACGTCTAACCATAGCATTAAACTAGTGGATCCAAATCAACCCCTTACGAAGCAACGCATAGACTGGGGTTTAAGCTTCTGTCACTCTAGCAACCCATCATCTACTTACTACTCTGCAATACCTTCCTCTAGGCCCAAAGATGGTGAAGTGTTATGTAGTCGACGTTCACATAACACCACTAGAGGAAAAGACATCATACATCATATCAAAATACCGAACGAATATTAAATTCACATGACTATTATCAGCATGACTTATCCCATGTCCTCAGGAACAAAAGTAACTACTCACAAAGCATAATCATAATCATGATCAGAGGTGTAATGAGTAGCATCAAGGATCTAAACATAAACTCTTCCACCAAGTAATCCAACTAGCATCAACTACAAAGAGTAATCAACACTACTAGCAACCTTACAAGTACCAATCGGAGTCGCGAGACGGAGATTGGTTACAAGAGATGAACTAGGGTTTGGAGAGGAGCTGGTGCTGATGAAGATGTTGATGGAGATGACTCCCCTCCGAGGAGAGGAGTGTTGGTGATGACGATGGCGAGGATTATCCCCTCCGGGAGGAAAGTTTCCCCGGCAGGATCGTCCTGCCGGAGCTCTAGATTGGTTCTGCTCAAGTTCCTCCTTGTGGCGGCGGAGAATCCACGAAAAAGCTCCACCCTGAATTTGTCTCGGACAAAACCCTTCATATAGCAAAATAGGGGGGGCAGTGGGCCATCAGGGTGCCCACAAGCCCTGTTGCCGCGACCAGGGGGGTAGGCCGCGGCAACCAGGCTTGTGGGCCCCTGGCAGCTCCCCTTTGACACTTCTTTCGCCCAGTATTTTTTATATATTCCTAAAAATTCCACGTTGATTTTCAGGGCATTTGGAGTTGCGGAGAATAGAGGCCTCAGACTTGCTCCTTTTCGAGTCCAGAATTCCAAGTGCCGGTATTCTCCCTCTTCAAATAAACCTTGCAAAATAAGAGAGAAAAGGCATAAGTATGGTACCAGAAAGTATAATAACAGTCCATCAAGCGATAAATATCAACATGAAAGCATGATGCAAAATGGACGTATCAAGCTCTCGAGAGACATTATCATTCAGAACTTCTATGCTCGGCTTTCTCATGATGATCGCACCATGCTTGATACTTCTTGTACCGGTTCTTTTATGAAGAGAGATATTTCCTTCAAATGGAATTTATTGGAAAGAATTAAACGCAACTCTGAAGATTGGGAGCTTGATGAAGGTAAGTAGTCACGTATGAATTTCAAGTTTGATTCCATTAAATCCTTTGTTGAAACAAATACTTTTTGTGACTTTAGCGCTAATTTGGACTTGACTCTGAGATAGTAGCTTCATTGTGTGAATCATTTGCTGCTCATATTGATCTCCCTAAAGAGAAGTGGTTTAAATATCATCCTCCCTAAGAAGTCAATGTAGTTAAACCCAATCCAGTTGAAGAGAAAGTCATTGCCTATAATGATCCTATTGTTCCTATTGCTTACATTGAGAAACCACCTTCCCCTGTTAGGATAAAGGATCATTCTAAAGCTTCAACCATGATACGTAGGGGCCACATTAGAACACCTACACCCCCTGAGAAAATTAGAGTTGAACCTAGCATTGCTATTATCAAAGATCTCCTGTCTGACAATGTTGATGGCCATGATATTCAATTATGTGAAGATACTGCTAGAATTGCTAAACCACATGCTAGAGACAAACATAGGCCTGTTGTTGGCACGCCTGCTGTTTTTGTTAAGATAGGAGATCATTGTTATCATGGTTTATGTGACGTGGGTGCTAGTGTTAGTGCAATACCTCAATCCTTATATGATGAAATTAAAAACGAGATTGCACCTATCGAGATAGAACCCATTGATGTCACTATTCAGCTTGCCAATAGAGATACTATCTGCCCTCTGGGAATTGTTAGGGATGTTGAAGTCTTGTGTGGTAAAACGAAGTATCCTGCTGATTTCCTCGTTCTTGCTACCACACAAGATAGCTTTTGTCCCATCATATTTGGTAGACCTTTTCTCAATACCGTCAATGCTCATATTGACTGTGAGAAGCAAACTGTCACTGTTGGCTTTGAAGGTGTGTCCCACGAGTTCAATTTCTCCAAGTTTGGTAGACAACCTCATGAAAAAGAGTTGCCTAGTAAGGATGAAACTATTGCCTTAGCTTCTATTGCCGTGCCTCCTACTGATCCCTTAGAGCAATACTTGCTTGAGCATGAAAATGATATGCATATGGATGAAAGGGATGAGATAGATAGAGTTGTCTTAGAACAATATCCTATCCTTAAGAATAACTTTCCTGTTGAACTGCTTGGAGATCCACCCCCACCAAAGGGTGATCCTGTGTTCGAGCTTAAACAGTTGCCTGATACTCTTAAGTATGCTTATCTTGATGAAAAAGAGATATATCCTGTTATAATTAGTGCTAGCCTCTCAGAGCATGAAAAAGAGATATATCTTGATGATCTTAAAGGCATTAGTCCCACTCTATGCCAGCACAAGATTAAAACCGATCCTGATTCCAAACCAGTTGCTGATCATCAAAGGAGATTAAATCCTAAGATGAAAGAGGTAGTAAGAAAATAAATACTAAAGCTCATGGAAGCAGGTATTATTTATCATGTTGCTCATACTGATTGGGTGAGTCCAGTGCATTGCGTCCCTAAGAAGGGAGGCATTATCATTGTCCCTAATGATAAGAATGAATTGATCCCACAGAGGATAATTACTAGCTATAGGATGGTGATCGATTTTAGGAAATTGAATAAAGCCACTAGGAAAGATCATTACCCTTTGCCTTTTATCGACCAAATGCTAGAAAGACTGTCTAAACACACACACTTCTGCTTTCTAGACGGTTATTCTGGTTTCTCCCAAATACCAGTTGCACAATCTGATCAAGAGAAAACCACTTTCACCTGCCTTTTGGTACCTTTGCTTACAGACGTATGCCTTTTGCCTTATGTAATGCACCCGCCACCTTTCAAAGATGTATGATGGCTATATTCTCTGACTTTTGTGAAAGATTGTTGAGGTTTTCATGGATGACTTCTCCGTTTACGGGTCGTCTTTTGATGATTGCCTCAACAACCTTGATCGAGTCTTGCAGAGATGTAAAGATACCAATCTTGTCTTGAATTGGGAGAAGTGCCACTTTATGGTTAATGAAGGCATCGCCTTAGGACATAAAATTTCTGAAAGAGGTATTGAAGTCGATAAGGCTAAGGTTGATGCAATCGAGAAAATGCCATGCCCCATAGATATCAAAGGTATAAGAAGTTTCCTTGGTCATGCTGGTTTCTATAAAAGGTTTATTAAAGACTTCTCTAAGATTTCTAGGCCTCTTATCAATCTCTTGAAAAAGGATATTCCTTTTGTTTTTGACGATGAATGTGAGGAAGCCTTCGAGATACTTAAGAAGGCCTTGATAACTGCACCTATTGTTCAACCACCTGATTGGAACTTACCTTTTGAAATCATGTGTGATGCTAGTGATTATGTAGTTGGTGCTATCCTAGGGCAAAGAGTTGATAAGAAGTTGAATGTTATTCACTATGCTAGTAAAACTCTAGACAGTGCCCAAAGAAACTATGCTACTACTGAAAAGGAATTTTTAGCAGTCGTGTTTGCATGTGAAAAGTTCAAATCTTACATAGTTGATTCCAAAGTCACTATTCACACTGATCATGCTGCTATTAAGTACCTCACGAAGAAGAAAAACGCTAAACCTAGACTCATCAGATGGGTTCTCTTGCTACAAGAATTTGATTTACATGTTGTCGACACGAAGGGTGCTGATAATCCCGTAGCAGATAACTTGTCTAGGTTGGAGAATGTTCTTGATGACCCACAACCTATTGATGATAGCTTTCCTGATGAGCAATTGAATGTTATCAATACTTCACGTAGTGCACCGTGGTATGCTGATTATGCAAACTATATCGTTGCCAAATATATACCACCTAGTTTCACATACCAGCAAAAGAAGAAATTCTTCTTTGACTTGAGACATTACTTTTGGGATGATCCTCACCTTTATAAGGAAGGAGTAGATGATGTTATTAGGCGTTGTGCACATGAACATGAACAGGGACACATCCTACAGAAGTGTCACTCCGAGGCCTACGGAGGACACCATGCGGGAGATAGAACTGCACACAAGTTATTGCAGTCAGGTTTCTATTGGCCAACTCTCTTCAAGGATGCCCGTAAGTTTGTCTTGTCTTGTGACGAATGTCAAAGAATAGGTAATATCGGTAAACGTCAGGAAATGCCTATGAATTATTCACTTGTCATTGAACCATTTGGTGTTTGGGGCTTTGATTATATGGGACCTTTTCCAAAATCCAACGGGTATACTCATATCCTAGTTGCTGTTGATTATGTCACTAAGTGGGTAGAAGCTATCCCAACTAGTAGTGCTGAGCACAACACCTCTATCAAGATGCTTAAAGAAGTTATTTTGCCTAGATTTGGAGTCCCTAGATATCTAATGACCGACGGTGGTTCACATTTCATTCATGGTGCTTTCCGTAAAACGCTGGCTAAGTACGATGTCAACCATAGAATTGTGTTCCCCTATCACCCTCAGTCCGGTGGTCAAGTAGAGCTAAGCAATAGAGAGATTAAACTAATTCTGCAAAACACTGTCAACAGGTCTAAAAAGAATTGGTCTAAGAAGCTCAATGATGCACTGTGGGCTTATAGAACTGCCTATAAGAATCCCATGGGCATGTCCCCGTACAAAATGGTGTACGGTAAAGCATGTCATTTACCTCTTGAGCTAGAGCATAAGGCTTATTGGGCAATCAAAGAGCTCAACTTCGATTGCAAACTTGCTGGTGAGAAGAGGTTATTTGACATTAGCTCGCTCTATGAATGGATAACTTAGGCATATGAAAATGCCAAGTTGTTCAAAGAAAAGGTTAAGAGGTGGCATGATAAAAGGATCCAAAAGCGTGAGTTCAATGTAGGTGATTATGTCTTGCTATATAATTCTCGTTTAAGATTTTTTGCAGGCAAGCTTCTCTCTAAATGGGAAGGTCCCTATATTGTTGAGGAAGTATATCGTTTTGGTGCTATCAAGATCAACAACACGGAAGGTAATTGTCCGAGAGTGGTAAATGGGCAGAGAATCAAGCATTATATCTCAGGTACTCCCATAAAAGTTGAAAGCAATATTATCAATACCATAACTCCGGAGGAGTACCTAAGGGATATTTATCACCCTGTTTCAGACTCCGAAAACAAAGAGGTATGTGATTCGGTAAGTAAACAGACTCCAAAACTTTTCGAGTAGGAATTTTCCTCCGTTTTGGAATTTTGGAAAAAATAGAAAAAAATTGAAGTAGTCCGGAAAGCGCACGAGGAGGCGACAAGCCTGCCAGGCGCGAGCCACCCCCTGGCTGCGCCTGGGGGGCTTGTGGCCACCTTGTGTGACTCCCGACTCCATTTTCTTGCAGAGTACTCCTTCTAGTCGAAAAAATCATTATATATTCTCCCGAAAGGTCTGACCCTCATATCACGCAAATTTCCTTTGTTTTCGTTTCGAGCATGTTTCTGCTGCAGATCTAGATCGCTATGGCTTCCCCAAAAGCTCCGAAGGACAAGATCTTCGAGAAGGTCATCAATCCCTACCTCGCGGGAGTGCTGCAACACCCTCAATCTATCGAGATGCGTGAGGGGATGTTGCACATCCGTGATGTTGAGGGGCCCAAGAAGACCGGAAGCGTGGAGGCGAGACTCGAAGCAATGGAGCAACAAGTATTTAAGTGCCAAGGGATGGTGGAGCATGGACTCAACGCCGACCACATGATGATCACGGAGTTCACCAACAAGCACAAGATCAATGCCAATGATATCGGGAAGCACCTCTCCAGGCTCTATGACAGAATTGATCACCTCCAAGCCCAGATCTATGACATGCAGAACCAAAACTGTGAGTATGAGTATAGATTTAAATCAATACGGTTGGCTGCAGATTTGAGGATTCCGGAGACTTGTTCATCTTTCCATGATGGAGCACCTATGCCTTGGAAGACGGAGGATCAAACCCTTGTTGCAACAACTCCACCACCATCACCTCCAAAGGAAGACAACTAAGCACGGGTATGGACAATCCCCTTGGCTTGTGCCAAGCTTGGGGGATTTGCCCCGGTATCGTATCACCATCACATCCTTTGCCTTTACCTTTGTTTTAGTTTGTTCCTTTTCGGTTTTATCTTTCTCTAGTAGAATAAAGGTCTTAGTGTTTTATGCTTGAGTTTTGCTTTGTGTCACCCCCGATGTATTCGAGTTCGTGAGTCATATAATAAAGAGTGTCTTAGTTAAGGGCCTTGCCTCATGCCATGATCAAGAGAATGAGAAAAGAACAAAAGCATGAAAGATCATGTAATGATCTTATGGGAAGTGATGGCTTCACATATAAAAAGAATGTTGATTGAAACTTGTTGAGGGTAGACAAACGTAGACCTTGGTCATTGTTGCAATTAATAGGAAGTGATATAAATATATAAATATATCATCTTGGAAGTAGATGTTGGAAAAGGAAGACAACATAATGAATTGTGTTTGCTTGGTTCCGAACAATGTTATAGGATTAGAGATCCCTTAGCATGTGACGATTGCTTCCACCTCATATTAGCCAAAACTTCCGCACTAAGTAGAGATACTACTTGTGCATCCATAAACCTTCAACCCAGTTTTGCCATGAGAGTCCACCATACCTATGGATTGAATAAGATCCCTCAAGTAAGTTTTCATCGGTGCAAGCAATAAAAATTGCTCCCTAATATGTATGATCAATTAGTGTGTGGAAAATAAGCTTTGTACGAACCTGTGATGAGGAAGACATAAAAGCGACAGACTGCATAATAAAGTTCTTTATCATAGGAGGCAATATAAAGAGACGTTCCTCCACACTAAGAGGACGCACAGCCAAACCTCAAAAGTGTATGACAATCTCTGCTTCCCTCTGCGTAGGGCCTATCTTGTATCTTTACTTTTTGCCCTTGAAAGAGTCATGGTGATATTAACCAATTCCTTATTTCGCCTTTATCTTGGCTAACGTCATATGATTGGGAAAGATCTATATTCATATGTCAACTTGGAAGTAAGTATTCACGAATTATTATTGTTGACATTACCCTTGAGGTAAATGGTTGGGAGGCGAAACTACAAGCCCCTATCTTTCTCTGTGTCCAGCTGAAACTTTGATCTCATGAGTACCACGTGAGTTGTAGCAATTGTAGAGAACGAAAAGATGATTGAGTATGTGGATTTGCTTTACAAGCTCTTATTTGACTCTTTTCGATGTTGTGATAAATTGCAATTGCTTCAATGACTAAAGGATATCGGTTGTTAATTCTCGGTAAGGTTCTTGATCCATGCTTTAATTTGTGAAGGAATTGTCACTTTAGCATAAGAGATGATATGATGGTATTGCTGTTTTGACAATGACCATGATGCCTGCATGTTCGTATCTCGTTTTGTTGACACCTCTCTCTCTCTAAACATGTGGGCATATTTATTGATCTCGGCTTTCTCTTGAGGACAAGCGAGGTCTAAGCTTGGGGGAGTTGATACGTCCTTTTTGCAACATGCTTTCATGTTGATATTTATCGCTTTTTGGGCTGTTATTACACTTCATGGTACAATACTTATGCCTTTTCTCTCTTTTTGCAAGGTTTACATGAAGAGAGAGAATGCCGGCAGCTGGAATTCTGGCCTGAAAAGGGAGCAAATTTGAGATACCTATTCTGCGCAACTCCAAAAGCCGTGAAAATTACGTATTCTCTTCCACCCATTAGCCTTCCAATAGACTAGTCTTGCTTGATGAAATAATTTTTGTTGCAATATATGTTAGACCCGTATCTGTCCATAGCCCCCAAGGGTCGGGTCATCTTTTGAAAGATGAGCCGGGTCTTGTATATAGTTAAAATATTCAACATGTAGCCCCAAGGGCTGGGTCATCTTTTTGAAAGATGAGCCGGGTCTTGTATATAGTTAAAATCTTCAACCTGTAGACCCCAAGGGCTAGGTCATCTTTTGAAAGATGAGTCGGGTCTTGAATATAGTTAAAATCTCCAACCTGTAGCCACCAAGGGCCGGGTCATCTTTTGAAAGATGAGCCGGGTCTTGTATATAGTTAAAATCTTCAACCTGTAGCCCCCAAGGGCCGGGTCATCTTTTGAAAGATGAGCCGGGTCTTGTATTGTATCTTGTATGACCTCTGAAAAGAGTCACACATTAGCCCCCAAGTGTCAGGAATATTGCTTGCAATAGTTTTGAGACTTGTCTCCCCAAATTTTGTTTTGCAGGAATCTGTGACCCAGGCCGAGTCATCCCTAGCTGATTTAAGGAAAAATCTAGCCGAACAGCAGAATGCTCGGTCTGAGACTGAGAAGAAGTATCAGGTGGTCCTGGCTGAAATAGAAAAATGAAGGCTAATCACCAGAAGCTTGAAAAGAAAGCCAAAGCTGACTAAGCCGCCATCCTGAAGCGGGCTGAGCAAGCCTAGGAGAAACTAGAAGCCGCCCAACAAGAGCTTTCCGGCTTGAAAAAAACACATCTCCAACATGACTCAAGCCATGTTTGGTAAGGATCAATTCCCTTCATCGAAAAATCAGTCTAGTTTGCCAAGACTAACAAACACGGATTTATCCTTTGTAGGTCCGCGAGCCGCCAATCTCCAAGACGACTGCATGCTAAAACTAAAGGTGATGTATACTTGCACCGAGCAGTTGTATACGGGGAGCATGTTGACAATAAAAGCAGTGATGGGCAACAAAGAGACAGTTAAGTCCATCAAGAGCATGCTTGGCTACTTGTGGCCGTGTGATACGTCCATTTTGCATCATGATTTCATGTTGATATTTATCGCTTTTTGGGCTGTTATTACACTTCATGGTACAATACTTATGCCTTTTCTCTCTTATTTTGCAAGGTTTACATGAAGAGGGAGAATGCCGGCAGCTGGAATTCTGGCCTGAAAAAGGAGCAAGTTTTAGATACCTATTCTACGCAACTCCAAAAGATGTGAAAATCAACGTGGATTTTTTTGGGATTTATAAAAAATACTGGGCCGAAGGAGTACCAGAGGAGCGCCAGCAGGAGGCCACAAGCCTGCTAGGCACGACCTCCCCCCTGGCCGCTCCTAGGGGGCTTGTCGGCTCCCACTTGGCCCTCTGGCTCCCCTCTTTTCTACAAGAAGGGTTTCGGTCTGGAAAGAAAAATCAAGAGGAGGCTTTTCGGAGGATTCGCCGCCGCCACGAGGCGGAACTTGAGCAGAACCAATCTAGAGCTCCAGCAGGACAATCCTGCTAGGGAAACTTCCCTCCCGGAGGGGGAAATCATCGCCATCGTCATCACCAACACTCCTCTCATTGGAGGGGACTCATCACCATCAAAATCTTCATCAGCACCATCTCATCTCCAAACCCTAGTTCATCTCTTGTAACCAATCTCCGTCTCGCGACTCCGATTGGTACTTGTAAGGTTGCTAGTAGTGTTAATTACTCTTTGTAGTTGATGCTAGTTGGATTACTTGGTGGAAGATTATATGTTCAGATCTTTGATGCTACTCATTACCTCTCTGGTCATGAATATGATTATGCTTTGTGAGTAGTTACTTTTGTTCCTGAGGACATGGGATAAGTCATGCTATAAGTAGTCATGTGAATTTGGTATTCGTTCGATATTTTGATGTGTTGTATGTTGTTTTTCCTCTAGTGGTGTTAAGTGAACGTCGCCTACATAACACTTCACCATTATTTGGGACTAGATGAAGGCATTGGGAAGTAGTAAGTATATGATGGGTTGCTAGAGTGACATAACCTTAAACCCTAGTTTATGCGTTGTGTCGTAAGGAGCTGATTTGGATCCACTAGTTTAATGCTATGGTTAGAGTTTGTCTTAATTCTTCTTTCGTAGTTGCAGATGCTTGTGAGAGAGGTTAGTCATAAGTGGGATGCTTGTCCAAGTAAGGGCAGTACCCAAGCGCTGGTCCACCCACATATCAAACTATCAAAGTAACGAACGCGAATCATATGAACATGATGAAAACTAGCATGACGGAAATTCCCATGTGTCCTCGGGAGTGTTTTACCTCCTATAAGACTTTGTCCAGGCTTGTCCCTTGCTACAAAAGGGATTGGGCCACTTTGCTGCACCGTTGTTACTTTTGTTACTTGCTACTTGCTACGAATCATCTTGCCACACAATTACTTGTTACCGATAATTTTAGTACTTGCAGATATTACCTTGCTGAAAACCACTTGTTAGATCCTTCCGCTCCTCGTTGGGTTCGACACTCTTACTTATCAAAAGGATTACGATAGATCCCCTATACTTGTGGGTCATGAAGACTCTTTTTTGGCACCGTTGCCGGGGAGTGAAGCGCCTTTGGTAAGTGGAATTTGGTAAGGAAACATTTATATAGTGTGCTGAAATTCATTGTCACTTGTCACTATGGAAACTAATCCTTTGAGGGGCTTGTTCAGGGTATCTTCATGTCGAACGGAAGAACAAAGAGTTTCTCCTCAACCAGCTGCACCTACTGAAAATATTTGCTATGAATTTCCTTCGGGTATGCTTGAGAAACTGGTGGCTAATCCTTTTACAGGAGATGGAACATCACATCCACACTTGCATCTAATCTACGTAGATGAAGTTTGTGGTTTATTTAATCTTGCAAGTTTGCCCAAGGATGAGGTCAAGAAGAAGGTCTTTCCCTTATCTTTGAGGGATAAGGCGTTGACATGGTATAGGCTATGTGATGATACTGGATCATGGAACTACAATCGGTTGAAATTGGAATTTCATCAAAAGTATTATCCTATGCATCTAGTACATCGTGATCGGAATTATATTTATAATTTTTGGCTTCGTGACAGAGAAAGCATCGCTCAAGCTTGGGGGAGGCTTAAATCAATGTTATATTCATGCCCCAACCATGATCTCTGATGAACCACAAGTATAGGGGATCAATTGTAGTCCTTTCGAAAAGTAAGAGTGTCGAACCCAACAAGGAGAAGAAGGCTTTGATAAACGGTTTTCAGCAAGGTAATAACCGCAAGCACTGAAAGTAGCGGTAACAAGTTATGGTGTAGTGAGGTGAAACGTAGCAAGCGGAAAATAACAAATAGTAGTAACGGTGCATCAAAGTGGCCCAATCCCTTTTATAGCAAGGGACAAGCCTGAACAAAGTCGTATAAGAGGAAAAACGCTCCCGAGGACACACGGGGATTTCTGTCATGCTAGTTTCATCATGTTCATATGATTCACGTTCTTTACTTTAACAGTTTGATATGTGGGTGGACCGCCGCTTGGGTACTGCCCTTACTTGGACGAGCATCCCACTTATGATTAACCATAACATTAAACTAGTGGATCCAAATCAGCCCCTTATGAAGCAACGCAGAGACTGGGGTTTAATCTTCTGTCACTCTAGCAACCCATCATCTACTTACTACTCCCCAATGCCTTCCTCTAGGCCCAAAGATGGTGAAGTGTTATGTAGTCGACGTTCACATAACACCACTAGAGGAAAATACAACATACATCATATCAAAATACCGAACGAATACCAAGTTCACATGACTATTATCAGCATGACTTATCCCATGTCCTCAGGAACAAAAGTAACTACTCACAAAGCATAATCATAATCATGATCAGAGGTGTAATGAGTAGCATCAAGGATCTGAACATAAACTCTTCCACCAAGTAATCCAACTAGCATCAACTACAAAGAGTAATCAACACTACTAGCAACCTTACAAGTACCAATCGGAGTCGCGAGACGGAGATTGGTTACAAGAGATGAACTAGGGTTTGGAGAGGAGATGGTGCTGATGAAGATGTTGATGGAGATGACTCCCCTCCGACGAGAGGAGTGTTGGTGATGACGATGGCGACGATTTCCCCCTCCGGGAGGGAAGTTTCCCCGATAGGATCGTCCTGCCGGAGCTCTAGATTGGTTCTGCTCAAGTTCCGCCATGTGGTGGCGGAGAATCCACGAAAAAGCTCCACCCTGATGTTTTCTCGGACGAAACCGTTCATATAGCAAAAGAGGGGGGCCAGTGGGCCACCAGGGTGCCCACAAGCCCTGTTGTCGCGGCTAGGGGGGTAGGCTGCGGCAACTAGGCTTGTGGGCCCCTGGCAGCTCCCCCTTTGACACTTCTTTCGCCCAGTATTTTTTATATATTCCCAAAAAAATCCACGTTGATTTTCAGGGCATTTGGAGTTGTGCAGAATAGGGGACTCAGACTTGCTCCTTTTCCAGTCCAGAATTCCAGCTGCCGGCATTCTCCCTCTTCAAATAAACCTTGCAAAATAAGAGAGAAAAGGCATAAGTATGGTACCACAAAGTATAATAACAGTCCATAAAGCGATAAATATCAACATGAAAGCATGATGCAAAATGGACGTATCAACTCCCACAAGCTTAGACCTCGCTTGTCCTCAAGCGAAAACCAAGATTCATAAACATGTCCACATGTTTTAGGATGAAGGTGTCGATAAAACATAATACAGACATGAGGGCATCATGATCACACATAGAGCAGCAATAAATCATAGAGATTCTTATGGGAAAGTAACAATTCCTTCACAAAGCAAAGTATGAAATAAAAACCTTACCGAGAAGTAGCCAACAACAATCCATAGTCATTGAAGCAACTGCAATTTATCATATCATCAGAAAGAGTCAAATAAGAGCTTGTAAAGCAAATCCACAACCCGTAGGAGTTATGTTCTTTCCTCGAGATGGGAAACCCTCTCTAGACGAGACTAACCTCCGCAAGCCTTTCCGACTCAATTTTTTTCTGGTCACGTGTCTAATACACGGACTTGCCAGAACACCTGTAGATCCCTGATAAACCCCGCTTAGCACTGGGTTCCTTATGGAACGAATGATCAAACTGAATGAGTATCCCTCATTCTCAAGCTAGCACCATAACCCTGATGCCATAAGAAAGATCGTTCTCTGATATAAGATTATTAGACTAAAGATTGTTGTGATGATATGTGTCTTGAGGATATAGCCAGACTATCTTGGTGTACCGCAATACCCTCATAAAGCAGGTGAATTTGGTGGGACGAGTCGATATAGTAGCATAACCTACATATTCTTGGAGTAAGGTTGGACCTAGTAGGACGATTATGATCGCGAACAATAAATTCTTGGTGGTATACATGACTTTAGAAAGTAGTTGGCATAATTGCTGCTTTTACCAAAATGACTTGGAGTATCAAGCAAGAGTTCCTATTGGACTTGAGTTTGGATTTAAATAGGTCGACCCGGCAGACTATTAATGATATATGAGGCCACATGGTTCGGAGTGAATTGGATTTTTCCCGAAGATCTTAATCGTGATATTGCTACCTCTTGAGCTTGCGTTGGTTTTTCCCTTGAAGAGGAAAGGGTGATGTAGCAAAGTAGTGATAAGTATTTCCCTCCGTTTGAGAACCAAGGTATCAATCCAGTAGGAGTATCAATATCAGGCACCAATGTACCTGCGGAAAAACAAACAAACTTGCACCCAACGCGAAAAAGGGGTTGTCAATCCCTTCACGATTATTTGCAAGGTGAGATCTGAAGGTTAAAAGCGCAACAAAGTAATTTTGTAGATCTGAATATATGATGTGAAGTAGACCCGGGGGCCATAGTGTTCACTAAAGGCTTCTTTCATGATAGCAAGTATTACGGTGGGTGAACGAATTACTATCGAGCAATTGTTAGAACCGCGCAAAGTCATGACGATATCTAAGGCAATGATCATACATATAGGCATCACGTCCGGGACAAGTAGTCCAATACTTTCTGCATCTACTACTATTACTCCACACATCGACCGCTATCCAGCATGCATCTAGTGTATTGAGTTCATAACAAACAGAGTAACGCCTTAAGCAAGATGACATGATGTAGAGTGATAAATTCATGCAATATGATATAAACCCCATCTTTTTTACCCTTGATGGCAACAACACGATGCGTGCCTCGCTACCCTTTCTGTCACTGGGTGAGGACACCGCACGGTATGAACCCAAAACCAAGCACTTCTCCCATTGCAAGAATTATAGATCAAGTTGGCCAAACGAAATCCACAACTCGAAGAGAATTACAAGGATACGAAATCATGCATATAAGAGATCAGAGGAGACTCAAATAATATTCATAGATAATCTGATCATAAATCCACAATTCATCAGATCTCGACAAACACACCGCAAAAGAAGGTTACATCGGATAGATCTCCATGAAGATCATGGAGAACTTTGTATTGAAGGTCCAAGAGAGAGAAGAAGCCATCTAGCTACTAGCTATGGACCCGAAGGTCTGTGCTCAACTACTCACGCATCATCGGAGAGGCAATGGTGTTGATGAAGAAGCCCTCCGTGTCCGAATCCCCCTTCGGCAGGGCACCATAATGTGCCCCAGATGGGATCTTGCGGAGACAAGCTTGCGGCGGTGGAAAAGTATTTTCATGGCTCTCTTCTTTGGTTTCGGGACTTTAGAGAATTTATAGGCGAAAGAGGAAGGGAAAAGGAGGCACGTGGGGCCCACAAGCCTGCCAGGTCCCCCCTAGGGCGTGCCTAGGGGGCTTGTGACCTCCCACGAGGTCTCCTCCTTGGTTATCAAGTCCCCTGCGTGTCTTCTGTTATGGAAAAAATCATCCCGCAGGTTTTATTCCGTTTGGACTCCGTTTAATATTCTTCTCTGAAAAAGGTCAAAAACACTGAAATAAAAGAAACTGGCACTTGGCACTGAGTTATTAGGTTAGTCCCAAAAAAGATATAAAATAGCATATTCATGCATATAAAACATCCAAAGTTGACAAGATAATATCATGAAACCATCAAAAATTATAGATACGTTGGAGACGTATCAAGCATCCCCAAGCTTAACTCCTGCTCATCCTCGAGTAGGGAAGTGATAAAGACCGAATTTTTGATGTGGAATGCTACCTAACATATTGTTCTTTGTAACTTCTTTCTTGTGGCATGAATGTTCAGATTCATAAGATTCAAAACAATAGTTTACTATTGACATGAAAACAATAATACTTCAAGCATACTAGCAAAGTGATCATGAACTTTTGAAATAACAAGGCCAAAGGAAGTTATACCTACAAAAGCATATAGTCTGGCTATGCTCCACACAACGAATTTAAATCATACACAACCCCGGTATTGGCCAAGTAATTGTTTTCGCGCTCTTACTTTCTCAAACTTTTTTGACTCGCACGCAATACATGAGTGTGAGCCATGGATATAGCACTATAGGTGGAATAGAGTGTGGTGGAGGTTGTGAGGCAAAAAGGAGGAGATGGTCACATCGACTAGGCGTATCAATGGGCTATGGAGATGCCCATCAATAGATATCAATGTGAATGAGTAGGGATTTCCATGCAACGGATGCACAAGAGCTATAAATGTGTGAAAGCTGGAAAAGAAAACTAGTGGGTGTGCACCCAACTTGCTTGCTCACGAAGACCTAGGGCAATTTTGAGGAAGCCCATCATTGGAATATACAAGCCAAGTTATATAATGAAAATTCCCACTAGTATATGAAAGTGACAAAACAAGAGACTCTCTATCATGAAGGACATGGTGCTATTTTGAAGCACAAGTGTGGAAAAAGATAGTAGCATTGTCCCTTCTCTCTTTTTCTCTCATAATTTATTTTTATTTTTTTTGTTTGGGCTCTTTGGCCTCTTTTTTTGGTGGGCATCTTTGGCCTCTCTTTTTTCTCACATGGGACAATGCTCTAATAATGATGATCATCACACTTTTATTTACTTACAACTCAATACTTAGAACAATGATGACTCTATATGAAATGCCTCCGGCAGTGTATCGGGATGTGCAATGATCTAGCTTAGCGTATGATGTTGAAACATCTCGCTAGCTATCTTACGATCATGCAATGGGAATATGAAAGTGATGGCACATGTCATGAGACGGAACGGTGGGAGTTGCATGGCAATATATCTCGAAATGGCTATGAAAATGCCATAATAGGTAGGTATGGTGGCTGTTTTGAGGAAGGTATATGGTGGGTTTGTGCACCGGCAAAAGTTGCGCAGCACTAGAGAGGCTAGCAATGGTGGAAGGTGAGAGTGCATCTATACCATGGACTCACATTAGTCATGAAGAACTCATATACTTATTGAGAAAGTTTTATTAGTAATCGAAACAAAGTGCTAAACGCATACTCATAGGGGAAGGGTTGGTAGGTGTTAACCATCGCGCGATCCCGACCACCACACAATGGATGACAATCAATAAATCAATTATGCCCCGACTTCCTAACATAGCGGTTCACCATACGTGCATGCTACGGGAATCGCTAACTTCAACACAAGTATTTCTAGATTCACAACACCCTACTAACATAGCTCTAATATCACCGTATCCATATCTCAAAACTAATTGTGAGGAATCAAACTTCTCTTACTAATCAATGCACGTGAATATGGAAGTTTTTATTATATCCTCTTTGGATGCCTATCATCTTTAGGACGAATTTCATAGCACACGCCAATTACCAAGTTACTTAGAGAGAGCACTCTCAAAATGATATAAGTGTAGATCGAGAGTTTTTATTTATACAAAATATGACACTGCCATGATCTACAAAGATTTAAGTGAAGCACTAGAGCAAAATTATCTAGCTCAAAAGATATAAGTGAAGCACATGCGAGCTAAATTGCCTAACTCAAAATATATAAGTGAAGATCATTGAGTATTCTAGCAAGTTCACGATGAGTGCATGTCCCTCTCAAAAAGGTGTGCAACAAGGATGATTTTGACAAGAAAAGAAAAGACTCCTATAATACACGAGGCTCCAAGCAAAACACATATCATGTGGTGAATAAAAATATAGCTCCAAGTAACGTTACCGATGGATTGAAGACGAAAGAGGGGATGCCTTCCCGGGGCATCCCCAAGCTTAGACTTTTTGGTGTCCTTGAATTTGGCTTGGGATGTCTTGGGCATCCCCAAGCTTAAGCTGTTTCCACTCTTTGTTCCATTGTCCATAAGAGCATCACCCAAAACTTGAAAACTTCACAACACAAAACTTAAACAGAAACTCATGATATCATTAGCATAAGAAAACAAACCACCAACTCTTTAGTTACTGTAGTAAACTTGATTTACGTTTAGATTGATGTTATATTACTGTATTCTCACTTTTCCATGGCTAGTACCCCCCCGATACTAACCGTAGTTTCATCAAAATAAGTAATCAACACAACAAAAACATAATCTGTCAAAAATATACCAGTCTGTAGCAATCTGTATATTTAGTATACCTATGGTATCCCAAAAATTCTGAACAATTATGACAATTAGGGAAATTTTCATATAAATCTGCAGCAAAAAGAATAAACTCAAAAGCTCTTTCTGTATATGAACTAAAAATAATTTCGTGAGCACAAAGTTTCTGTCTTTTTCAGCAAGATCAAACAACCATCACCAAAACTAATCATAAAGGTTCCACTTGGCACAAACGCTAAAAAACATAAAAAATTACAATCATAACAGAATTATTATGGTGTGTACACAACAAAACAGAAAGTAAAAAGCAAAAATAAATTTATTCATTGGGTTGCCTCCCAACAAGCGCTATCGTTTAACGCCCTTAGCTAGGCATAAGGCGATAGAATCAAGTATCATCATCTTTGGTGCTCAAACCATAAGTAGATCTCATCATGGACTCATAAGGAAATCTTATTTTATTTCTTGGGAAGTGTTACATGCCCTTCTTTAATGGAAACTGAAATTTAATATTCCCTTCCTTCATATCGATAATAGCACCAATAGTCCTAAGGAAAGGTCTACCAAGAATGATGGGACATGTTGGATTGCAATCAATATCAAGCACAATGAAATCTATGGGCACATAGTTCCTATTTTCAATAATAATAACATCATTGATCCTTCCCATAGGTTTATTAATAGTAGAATCCGCAATATAAAAAATTAAGAGAGCATTCATCAATCTCACTGAAGCCTAGAACATCACATAAAGACTTTGGAATTGCGGAAACACTAGCACCCAAATCACACAAAGCATTGCATTCATAATTTTTAATCTTGATTTTGATAGTAGGTTCCCACTCATCATGAAGTTTTCTAGGAATAGATATCCCCAACTCAAGTTTCTCTTCAAGAGATTTCATCATAGCATCAACGATATGATCGGTAAAAGCCTTATTTTGGCTATAGGCATGTGGAGAGTTTAGCATGGATTGCATCAAGGAAATACATTCAATCAAAGAGCAACTATTATAATTAAATTCCTTGAAATCCAAAGTAGTAATTTCATCACTACTCAAAGTTTTGATATCCTCTACTCCACTTTCAGTGCTTTTAGCATCAAGATAAATAGACTCCAAATCATTGGGGCGTTTCTCAACCAAAGTGGATTCATATCCAGCCCCATCATCATTAGGATTCACATTAGAAAACAAGGACTCAATAGGAGTCATACCAAGCACTTTGAGATCTTCGTGATTGTCATCACATATTTCAGGTTTAGCAGCCATTTTATTGACTAAGGTAGCTTGTTTATCAGAAATCTGGCCTACCAATTTTTCAAGACGAGCAAATTGAGAGTTTAATGCAAGGAATTCTTTAGCCATATCATCAACCTCTTTATTCATATAAGCCATAAAAGAATTTTGCTCCCTTAGTTCTCTACGAAAGTAACTGTTATGATCAAATTGTGTAGACATGAAGCTTTTAGCACTAGTTTCAATCTCTTCCACCCTTTTATAGTAAGCATCATAATCATTTGGTTGGACCATAAAGGTCTTAGCAAGCAGACAAGCACACATGCAAACACAAAGCAAGCGAAAGAAAGGGCGAACGAAAAAGGCAAATATTTTTGTAAATTTTGTTTTTTCAGAATTGGGGGAGAGGAAAACGAGAGGCAAAATGCAAATAATGTAAATGCAAGAGATGAGTTTGTGATAGTTACTTGGATATGCTTCACTTTGAATACTCCCCGACAACGTCGCCAGAAATCCTTCTTGCTACCTCTTGAGCTTGCGTTGGTTTTTCCCTTGAAGAGGAAAGGGTGATGCAGCAAAGTAGCGATAAGTATTTCCCTCAGTTTGAGAACCAAGGTATCAATCTAGTAGGAGTATCAAGATGAGGCACAAATGTACCTGCCCAAAAATAAACAAACTTCCACCCAACGCGAAAAAGGGGTTGTCAATCCCTTCACGATTATTTGCAAGGTGAGATCTGAAGGTGAAAAGTGCAACAAAGTAATTTTGTAGATGTGAATATATGATGTGAAGTAGACCCGGGGGACATGGTGTTCACTACAGGCTTCTCTCATGGTAGCAAGTATTACGGTGGGTGAACGAATTACTGTCGAGCAATTGATAGAATTGCGCAAAGTCATGGCGATATCTAAGGCAATGATCATACATATAGGCATCACGTCCGAGACAAGTAGACCGATACTTTCTGCATCTACTACTATTACTCCACACATCGACCGCTATCCAGCATGCATATAGTGTATTGAGTTCATAACAAACAGAGTAACGCCTTAAGCAAGATGACATGATGTAGAGGGATAAATTCATGCAATATGATATAAACCCCATCTTTTTACGCTTGATGGCAACAACATGATGCGTGCCTCGCTACCCTTTCTGTCACTGGGTGAGGACACCGCACGGTATGAACCCAAAATTAAGCACTTCTCCCATTGCAAGAATTATAGATCAAGTTGGCCAAACAAAACCCACAACTCGAAGAGAAGTACAAGGATACGAAATCATGCATATAAGAGATCAGAGGAGACTCAAATAATATTCATGGATAATCTGATCATAAATCCACAATTCATCAGATCTCGACAAACACACCGCAAAAGAAGGTTACATCGGATAGATCTCCATGAAGATCATGGAGAACTTTGTATTGAAGATCCAGGAGAGAGAAGAAGCCATCTAGCTACTAGCTATGGACCCGAAGGTCTATGGTGAACTACTCACGCATGACCGGAGAGGCAATGGTGTTGATGAAGAAGCCCTCCGTGTCCGAATCGCCCTCTGGTAGGGCACCAGAACGTGCCCCAGATGGGATCTTGCGGAGACAGAAGCTTGCGGCGGCGGAAAAGTATTTCCGTGGCTCTCTTCTTTGGTTTCGAAATTTTAGAGAATTTATAGGCGAAAGAGGTAGGGCAAAGGAGGCACGTGGGGCCCACAAGCCTGCGAGGCACGCCCCCCCTAGGGCGCGCCCCCCCTAGGGCGCGCCTAGGGGCTTGTGACCTCCCACGAGATCTCCTGCCTTGGTTCTCAAGTCCCCTGCGTATCTTGTGTTATGGAAAAAATCATCACGCAGGTTTTATTCCGTTTGGACTTCGTTTAATATTCTTCTCTGAAAAAGGTCAATAACACGGAAAAAACAGAAACTGGCACTTGGCACTTAGTAATTAGGTTAGTCCCAAAAAAGATATAAAATAGCATATTCATGCATATAAAACATCCAAAGTTGACAAGATAATAGCATGAAATCATCAAAAATTATAGACACGTTGGAGACGTATCAGATACCATGATTCTCGGTGTATAACGAGTGCGTATACTTGGGGTTGTTGAATTGATTTACGAACCTATGTGAATTGGCCTTGGAGATTAGATGGCCATGATATTGGAAGCTGGTGGATATATTGTGACGTAAACTTTACAGTAATATGTGAATTATGAAGACTCTAAGAGATTATGTAGAACCCCATTAATACTGGATTTGTAGGAGTGATGGGTCCAGAAATGATTGATCGGATTCATAGAAAGGAAACAAGATATTGGATTGGTATACTATGTGTTTCCTGATATAGTAATGCAGTACCCTGTCAATTGGATGATCTGGCGGGACATCTAGATTTGTGGTGTCTTAAATTGAAGCTTAGGAGCTTGTAGTCCTTCCCGAGGTTCTGGCATAAGAATGCATGTGCATCGTAGCTACACCATACTTGTAGTGTTTGATGATAGCTCTTCCCTCCAACCGGAGTTGACTAGCAAGGGTAGTATGGAGTTGACCTATGTGAGATGGTACCTTTGATGAAATAGGGTGATTTTGTCCCGAGTTAGAGGTCGGACTATTGGCATCTAAGGAATGTGCTTAGAGATAAGATAATAACTTTTCACCCACATCCTGAGTTCCTTGAGACCCTTAGCTTCACCAAGTCACAAGATGGACGGATTACGACCATAGAGAATGACTCTAAGTCATTGGGATATGGCTAGTACCCCGCCCATAGCGAGATCCCGTTCCCCTCACCTGTCTCATAAGCACTGTGCTTATGTGATGCTTGAGAAAACTATGTTGTTGTCCTCTCGGATAACATACTTATTTGCCCGGTAAGAGGACGAGCACCTCAGTTCCATTTAGATGAGCTACTGACTCCCAAGACGGCAACCCTCCAACAACTGAAGACGATTCCCGCAAGCATGATGAAGCATCAACATGGTCAAGGAGCCACGGCGATGGAGAAGAAACAACACGTTTTATTGTAGCTCCTACGTCAACTATGACGACTACGACATGCAAGACAGTGAGACCATCAAGGACAGACACACCAGGAGCAACCTCCACCCGGACCACGACTACGTTCACAGCCACACACACATCAACACCTATCCACTTGGCACAATGGCACACCTCGGTTCCTTAGTAAGAAGAAACCGCATATGTGTTTATTCGCGAAGACACCGCTAACACACTAACACCACACGTACACTGAGCGGTCGCCTAATCATCATGAACCCTGCCGCCACGGAGAGCCGACGTGCGGGCAGAAGCATCATGACGATCATCATGTACGATCGCGCAGTACAACGTCGAGACCCCTACCAGCAACGCCACCATTCCGGACAGGAAGATTATGAGCCACCCGGGGTTTCGTCCGCCATTGGCATCCCTCCTCGAGCACCTGCAAGGAGAAGAAGGAGGAGGAAGAGGACCGGAGCAGCAGCAAGGAACGAGGCCGGGTGGGAGAATGAGAAGGACTCCCTGGCAAATTTATAGCCAGGCTCAGAGAGCCACTAACAAGGCCACCAGCCCAGCTTGCCGCTCGGCCGTCGGTGCTCGCTGGGAATCCCAGAGTAGTGCCGACATGCCCAGGCCCACGAGGTGAGTGCTTTCTGCACTGGCAGTTGGCTCACCGCGCACCACCGCAGGGCATCCTCGGACATCCTACACCCTAGGCACTGCAAGTGGACGCAACACATGGGACTCACCCAAGAAAGAAGAATCAGAGGAGGAAGAAGAGGCAGACGGCAGCCCCTGGGTCCACCTGTCAGCCAGAGTGGGTGCCAGCACCAGGTACGACTAGCAACCAGGTATTGCAATTTCCCTTCCTCCGACACCTTCGTGGAATGCAGATGCACCAATAAGTGGCACTCTTGAGGTGACCATGCCAGACTGTGTGTTTGGAATGAATTGCTATCGCTGTTTTTAGCAGCATAGCCGAAGCAGACCCTTGCAATCGCCTTAACAAATCTCGGGGATGAGATTTTCTTAAGGGGGTAAGGTCTGTCACACCTTGTGTTTAGCTTTCCTGACTAATTAACTTATTTCAAAAATTAGGACCAATTTAAAAAATTTGAGAATGCTTGTGATGCTTGAAGTGACTGTTGTTTGCTTGCTTGCTGGTATGTTTGTGTTGATTCTCAATAACTGTTGCTATTCTCCAGACTCACCTCCTTAGCCAAAACCTTTCCTGCCTATTTCAAGCTTTTGGAATATTTCTATAAGAAATATTCTCAATAAATTCCACTAAAATTCCAACATGACACCTATGATATGGTTGATGATCTTGACAAGTTTCATCTCAATCCAAGTTGATTTGACTCCCCTAATTATTCTAAAACCCTATCTGTTCAGATCCAAATTTGAGCAACTCTTCATTGTCAAGTATCTCCAATTGTGCTCAAATTTGGTGGACATGTTCTGATAATCCAATAATGCATCCACAACAAGTGGTGCATCAAGGAGAATAGAAGAATTGTCCCAAGCCCCTCAAAACCCTCTGTGTTGATTTATGACTTTGGGAAACTTTACATTATAAAGTTTCTCCAATTGACCCCAAACTTTTTGTGCATGCCTTAATGCTCAAATAATGCCCCCACACCAATTATTGTATTTGTGGGAACTGATTTGAGTACTTTTGTAAGAAGAAAGCCATTTCTGCACATTTCCTGGGTTTTCCAAGTCTACATTGGAAACCTTCTCCACCTGGTGTCCAAGCTTATTTTTCATCTATTATTTAATCCTGTTACATTTCATATCCATTGAAGTCCATCTGGTTGCTCTGCCACTCATCAAACACCTTGTGTGCATTCAGTTTATTGGCTACTTTGGCCCCTTCCACTTTAACCCTTGAGCTCAACTTTCTACCACAACTTCATAGAGTTACATTTTACCTCCACTAACATTTGCATGGCCATTGGTAAATTATTGGAGAGAGGCTCCATGTAACTATTCCTCATTTTACTCTTGGAATCCCCCACTTCTGTCTAAGCCAAAGCCCTCACCTCTTGCCAGAGGGTTCCTAGCATCCCAAAGCATTGTTTTAAGCCAAGAGATGGCATGCTCATGTGGAGAAAATGAGCAGCACATCCTCAAGTTGAATTGTGGCTGAAATATAGTTTTGTACAACAAGTACTAACTACACTTCCTTGCATGAGCTGAAACTTTGCAGTAGTGTACTCCTTCCATACCTGATGCTCCAGGACATGGTTTCTACCCAAGGTTTCCCTCTGCAAACCACTTATGCCAGCCCGAAGTTTGCTGCTGCAAACTTAATCAGAGTCCAAACCTATTCAAACCACCTCTACTAGTTGCCAAACTCCAGAGTCTCCTTGCTTCAGGTGTGCCCTACGTGTTGGACATGTTTGACTGGTCATTGCAAACCTTTGGACACGAGTTGCCATGGTGACCACGCTGACAGCATGCAATATCGGTGCTCTGCATCCTCTTCTCTTTGTGCAGCTCGTGTCCCTCCATGGTAGCATGTCCCAGCGTGCCAGGACGCTCCCCTTGACCGGTCCAAGCCCTCCCCGACGCCAAGATGCAGCCAAGGTGGCGCAGGCACGCGTGGCCACCGTGCCCAGGGAGCACCAGGGAGCATCCGAGATATTTCTTGTCTCCCCCCTCCTTTTGAGCCTCCCTCAGCCCTTGCTACCTCACATCTTACTCCCTCCCTTCCTAGCAACCTCCCGAACCTCCCCAATCCCCCTCTCGAGCTCTCCTTCACTTCAATGGCCGTTGAATGCCGCCACGGCCTCACCAAAATTCCGGCTCTCCTAAGCCCCTTCCCTCTGTTCCACAACCCTGTGGTGTCCCCCTCGTTCCCCCGAAGCTACCCCTCAAACAAGCTCCCTCTCTCCCCTCCTGACGCGGCCTGCCCACGCTCGCCATCGTCGGCCACCGTTGCGGCCAGGAGCCCCTCTCCCTGGCGCCCCTATGCGGGGGGCTGACCCCCCTGGTCGGACGCGGGAGATCCACCAAGCGCACCGTCAGCTGGGGCGCCGCGAGGGCTGGTCTGAGCCATCGGGAAGCGCCGCCGGTGTGTCGAAACTTCCCTTCTCTCTCGGGCACACGGGAGCGCGCGAGGAGGAAGAAGCGCCTGCCAGTGGGGCCGACGACCCCGCTGGTCAGTCTCTAGGACGTCGGTCGGGACCATTGGCGAGGATAAGTGGAGGCGGTTACCTCCTGGACGCTTCCCCGCGCCAGAGGCGTAATCCCCGAAGTACACCTTCAGCGAGTCCCTCCGCTTGCAGCCCGAGCTGCTGGGCCGGCCCAAAGGCCTATCTAACGCCTCGGGCGCAGGATAACCCCCGAAGGCTGAGCTCCTTTTTCTGATTTTCTCTTTTTGCATAACTTCAAAAATCTATTCAAAAATCATTCTAACTCCAAATTGTTTGATTCAAACTCCTGCAGGTTCCTAAAATTCCGGGCTATCCAAATATGTGCCTTGCACATTTTTCCAAGCAAACTTTCTGTGATGTATTTATTAAAATACAAATCTGGATATATTCAGCCCCACTTTGTGAAAATCCTAGAGGACTCAAATCAACTCCAATTGGAGTGATTCCAATTTCCAGAGAGTTATTATATCATGCCCTATTTCTGAAGCCTTGGTCAACATTTTTATGAGGCATTATTCTGTTGCATTAAATAAATAGCTTCCTATTGCTATTTATCTAGTATTAGAAAATCCATAGGATATTCATTTCAACTCCAAATCCAGTGAAACAACTTCCTAAATATTTCTAAAATGGTTCTCTGTTAAATGAGTGCCTCCACTCATTTTTACCTCAATATTTTCTGTGGGCTTCATAAAGAATCCCCTACTCCTCCTTTCCTCCATTCAGAAATCCCTGGTGATTCAAACCTCCTATGGCAAGCTTCAGGTATTTTTCTTATGACCAGAGAGGTCCAAGAAAAATATAACTTCTATTTATGTACCACTTTTATTTCTGCCTGGTGTGTGGCTTACCATAGTTGTTTTCGACGATAGTTGACGGGTAGACGGAGTACTCGAAGTTGGAACGGAAGACCTCGAAGACCCCGAAGACTTATGTGAGCAAGGCAAGCAACCCTTTGACCATGACTAAGCATATGTTATATTGCATGCTAGAGTAGCAAATATTTCCGTTGCATATGATCACAAGTGCCGGTAAATCATTGATGTGATGTTACCGATGGCTCCTCCCGAGCACATGCATTAAGCTTGATCCTACCACCTATGAGGGTCTTGCTAGTATCATGTTGACAAGTAAAGCTAGAGTAATAGTAGAATGAGCACATGTTGGTATAAATCAAAGTCTTATTAAAACCCCGTCGGGTGCCACTAATGCCCGAGGGTGATGATGAGGTAGGTGGCCACTTTTGGTGAAGTGGTGCACCGGGTATTTGTGTGAGTATGGTTTCGGAAATGGGAATAGATTTATGATGTGTCGACTATCCCGACCTTACATGTACGACCATGTTACCCCTTTATGGGATGGGGCTTTGTTGATTACTCTGGTTGGTGCTAGCAAAGAGCCACATTACTAATGGCGGTAGTGATATGTGGTCACTCTCATGATGGGGTTGTGCCAGGTAGGGCGACTATGCCATTTTTATGAGTTCCAGGCACACCGTTGGTCCCCGCATGGTTGATACTCTCCAGAGTCGGTGCTCGTAAGACGTACAACATGTGGGCTAGGTACCAATCGAGTGGACCTCTTTGTCTAGTATCATCAGGGGAAAGGCATTGATCGGGTACTTACCTCAGGTATGTCATATACCGCGAGTCGTGGATGACACGAAAGTTTCCCGGATCTCGTGGGTTGAGCGTACTACCTCTGCAGAGTGTAAAACTATTCGAATAGTCGTGTCCACGGTCAAGGATAGTTGGATGGTGCTGCTTAAACTACGTCCAGTCGTTTCCGCATAAATCAAGTGTGTGTGCATAAGAGTTACATGGAATTATTATGAAAGTTATGATATGACCAAGTTTGGTGACTTGGCATATAGGGTGAACCCGGATGGTTCATCCCTCAACAGATATATTGATATCTGTAATCTATTCTTCAAAAGTAGTTCTTAACTTATGATGCATACCTGTGATTATGTTTATTTACCACCAAGATATTTCCCCCAAAGATGCATGTTATTGTTATCCTTCACTTTCATTGTTCATATCATGGGTTGTTTGCGAGTACAATCAAAAGTACTCATTGGCTTGCCAGTGGTTATTTCATTGGCCAGGTATGAGAGAACATGATTTGGTGAAGAGTAACTCGGTGACGTTCTTGCGAGCCAGGACGCTTCCCAGTCAGAATGCCTGTAGGTTAAGGCTGATGGCATGGGTTCACGCTTTCGACCAATATTTCCGCTATTGGTCCAATGTAGTGTATTGGCCCTCAAGGCCCTATATTGGTAAGACTTGACCGCAATGGTCATTTGTTGTATCAAACGGTATGTATGCATGTAAGACTCTTAATATTCAGTATTTGTGTGTTCGGTGAGCATTGATCTCTGGGATCACTGAGCACGTTCATTCGGCGATCTCGACTCGTAAGTCGGGGTCCCCACACACAACTTACAAAAGGGTCCTACTTAGCACCCGCAGTCAAGCTCTTATGGTTGAATGAAAGCGTTAAAGCTAAATAGTCTGATTGCCTAGTTTTCTCCCGCATTAACACCTTAGGGTGCCAAGACGTTGTCTAAGGGTAACAATGCGGAAGCCGAAAACAACCCCGCTAGTATCTGGTGGGGGGCTGAAGCCGATGACTGGAAACTTTCAATATCAAAAGAACCAAAACAAGAGTTGCAATTAAAAATACATGGTTTGCCATGCAAAAATCAATACATATTATATTACACAACCACCTTTACATGTTAGGGTCTTTTACTCAAAGACTAAGTCTATAGAGCATTATGCTTCTATAGCTCAGGCACCTTCCATGGCAGTGGAGAAATATAGCTCGGGCGTATGTGCTCCTTCTTAGGCGACGGAGGTGTCGTGGCCATCTTCAAAGGCTCTACCTTTGGCCAGTTCATCATTGTCCTCGCAAAGGCCATATGAGCTCCCTCGATGCAGAGCGAGCGCTTCATAACATCGACTTGATGCGCAACAGCAATCAACTTTTGCACCAGGCCAAAGTAACTACTGGGCATCGGCTCGATCGGCCATAGTGTGATGCACATGTCTTTCATGGCTATCTCGGTCATCTTGTGCAACTCCATTAGTTGTTTCAATTGATCGGAAGCAAGATGAGGATGCTCCGGATTTTGGAATTGTGCCCAGAACATCCTTTGCTACACCACACCCTCCTGGGAAGCTTAGTACTTCCCAGCTTCTACCACACTTTTTCGAAGACTGCAACCGCACCTCCAGAACCCCACGCCCCAGTAAGCAATGCAAATCTTCGTTCACCAAATGTACATTGTAGTAAATATTGCTTACCATCTGCAATTTTGTTGATATGATGGACCTCTTTCCGAAGATCGTGTGCCACCTTCCGTGCTTCTTGGAGTGTCGCGGTCATCGATGTCAGTTTAGATTTTTTTCTTTGTCTTTCTAATCGAGGGAATCATTCTTCGTGATGGCCACCTTGAGCTCATGGTGAACTTCACTGACCCGGGCCTCGGATTTATCGCTAGCAGTTTGGCCTATGCGGCCACCGCCCTCTGTTCGACGGCCTCTTGCTTGGCCTTTCCCAGTTCGGCTTTAAGTTGATCAACGTCAGCAGCAACAGTTGTGGTAGTCATTCAGACAACATACACTTAGAGACAAAGATAGCAAACAATTCAATGAGAAAGCTAAGGCTTGCACACTTACTTTGAGCGTCTTCAAAACACTTGTTGATGCGGTCCAGCTCCTCTTTGGAAACCTTCAGTTTCCAATTCATTTATGCCAACTCCAGGGAGTTGCGGGCTGCGCTAATGTAGAAGCATGCACAAGAGCATTTTTTAAAAACTTATATAAGTTTTGAGATTTTTTCCAAATCCTTTGCTGTGGTGTTCTTCATCAACCCACCAGAGCCTTGGGGGGCCACACACAACTTTTTCCGAACTATTTTGACCACCGCGTGAGTCTTTATAACTCACACAGGGCTCGCGGGCTACAGAAAAAATATTGATTTCACATAATGTACAATTATAAAGGGAAAAGTATGCACATTACCTTGATGCGTGTCAGCAGCGCGTCGAAAGCTTCTTTTAGACCGTTGTCAATGGACTGAATGCTTTGCAGCACCACACACAGATGAGTCCGACATTCTTAAGGAGTGGGAGGATCATTGAGACCTTCCTCCCTTAAGGTAAGCCATCCAGATTGGACTTGCTCCATCGTGGATGGCTCCGGATGCACCGTAGCAGTCTCCTTTCGCGGAGAGACTACTACTGACAGCGCTGGAGAGGGATGAACCTCCGGAATTTTCTTTGGAGGGGACCCACGGGTTTGGACTCTCCCTCCTTTCTCGCCAAAAGGAATTCATCCCCCTGGTAACCTCAACCATAATGTCGTAGTCGAGACCCCGATCCTAAGTCATAAGAACCCAGCCTGTAACACATCACATCACTTTGCGGCCTCACGCATGGTAAACTCCACGGCTTCCACCTTACCTTGGTCGGGACTATTTGCGTCTTTTGGCTCACGTATATGGATGTGTTGATAGTGTTCAAATGACAAAGAACTCGGGTCGACATGACTAGTTATATACCCAAGTGGTACATCCACACAGGGACATGCATACATAACCCAACAAAGCAGGTGTCGGTCATTAGCGTGTTGAGATGAGTCGTAGCAAGCTACAAGGACTCCATTACACGGCATGACATTTCCCCGAAGGGACAGACGCATCAGCAAAGAAGGATACATGCCGGTCAATCAATGTGTATGGAGCAGTAGCAAGCTACCAAAGCTCGGGGGAAGCACAAAGAGGCATTTTCCCATAAAGAGTACTACTAAAGGCACACAACTAGGTGTCGAATCCCACACATATAATGCATTTCATAACATACACACAATATGCACGATATGTGTAGATACAACATGGCATCAGAACATAACTCTATGACTCAAGCTTTTATTAAAGACTCATAAGAATCAACATAGTATGCTATTATAAATAGGGGTCTCATGACCCGACACTCAAGTCATACAAACAACAAGCGGAAGCAAAACATGTCTGGGTACAGACATCTACTAAAAGTGGCTGGAAGAGCCTGAAAAGCTACAACGACCCTACCAAAAGAACCAGACCTCTGTCTGGGATTCCCAAGCTATTTCGGTCAACATCGAACACATCGCGTAGAAACCTTTTATGAGACTAAATCTTCTCTGCAAAAACATAAATAAAGCAACCGTGAGTACAAAGGTACTCAGCAAGACTTACATTAGAACTATCTACATATGCATCAGTATCAATGAAAGGATTGTGGGGTTTGATTGTAGAAAGCCAGCTTTGACTTTTGGCTAACATGTACAACGACTACAAGTTCTTACTTTGAGGTGGGATAGCGCACAGGAGTCCACATGTTCACCAATCAATACACCACCATGGATCCACTCTCGTCTCCCTACGAGAAGGCCATCCATAGCACTCACAACTATCTTGCATATTTTAGAGTATACATTTCAATTGTCTATGTACCACGTAATGTTTCCAAGTAGTCCATATCTGAGGATGCGGCTATTTGAACAGATTAATTCACCCTGCAGGGGTATACGTCTTCACACATGCTCTCACCACTTAGCACCATATGCACGTCTTGCATCTCGGCAACCTTCAAGCGGAAGCACTGGCGTGGGTGTCGGCCACGACCGTTAACCACACAAGACCCTAGTCCAGGTTTCTCGCCTATTTGAGACTGAACCCGCAAGGAAGTCCGGCCGAGGTTTCCTCGACGTCCCCAAACGATGTGTGCAGGGTTCCCAAGCCCACCATCCGGGTGCCACGTGTTACACCGTGCCACTCTGTATCTACCGCAGAGAAGCCGACCCCGTTGGGCAGAGCTAAACACGTCCGCCAACACTTTTCCTACAAACACCAGAAACTAGTTGCAACTCCTCGACAGAGATCTAGGCGATTAATAAGCTGAGAGGGGCACTTAAGCATTCCGATGCGTGGTAGTATCTTGTCTTGTATAACATATACATAACTCAGTTCTTAACGACGGTCCCAATGAGACAACCCACCATGTACTCCTACATGGCCTCTCATCGTTACCTTTACCAAATCGGACTCACACCTTTACTCTCACACTGTAGGACATGAACATAACCATTCTGGTTCATCATCCAGATGGATCAGACCCGACACGACTCTAAGCATAGCAGGCATTGTAAGAAAGCATGGATGAGTAAGCACAACAAGGCTCAAGAAGTTTCTACTCATGCTAAGTGGTTTCAACTATTTACTATGGCAAAATCAGGTAATGCAGAGGAATGGGTTCAACTACCGAGAACATGTAACAGTTGAATCGTGTTTGTCCTAATGCAATAAAAGAGAGTAGGAGCGAGAGAGTGGGTTTATATCAGTATGCTCAAGGGGGTTTGCTTGCCTGAAACGTCTGAAGATATCAATGAGTCTTCATCAATGTCAACGATCACATCGTCGGAACCATCGTCTACTGAGAGGGAACAACACCGGCAAACAAGGAAGAACAATAATTACTTCACGGAAATGCAACACTACGATGCATGATCATGACATGAAGAAGAGAAGTGCCAGGGCTAATATAGCTACCATTTCTTAAGTTGAATCTGGTTTGAATTAGAATTCAAATATCATTTTAAGCAAGGTATTTTCCAGATACCCTTTTAATTGATTCGACCTGATGCTCAGGCATAACTTGTTTTATCATGCATGGAGATGGCATATTGAGGTACTTAGTTTTCCTAGCTCAATGTTTGGTCTTATTAATTGAAGTGGAATGCAAATGTATACCAAATTCCATCTCCAAACTATTTATTAAATTTACCGTAATCATGATTTCACCTACTTGGTGATGTTAACTTTCTCAAACATGCATGAAAATGCCATAATCAGATTCCTTGAATTTTTTCGATCAATTTTCATATATAAATTATTTTCATTGGACTTACATATTATTTTCTATGATATTTAGAAGTTTTTCAGCATTATCTGGAATTATTTTATAATCAGAAAATACTATTATTGCACCAGCACTCACGTCAGCAGGTCAACTGGCCGGCCAGGTCAAACCTAACAGCGAGGGCCCACCAGTCAGTGACACGAGTGTTAAAAGAGTTTCATTTTAACCTTTTATTCCTAATTAGTGTCTGGGCCCACTGTGAGTGGGTCATTAAGTTAATTATCGTGGATAATTTATTTTTGTGATTAACTAAAATTAAATAGGGGCTAGGCCCCACCCGTCTGTGACCGTGGGAGGTCAAACCCCTGGTCAAAAGGGGCGAGGCCACCAGCGTTGCACCATCGACACTGCTAGGCACGACGGAGCTCGCCGGAAATGTTCCTCCGTCGACCAAACGTCGTGCGGAGAGGCCCTATGGAGATTTGGCGATGACCTCAGGCGGTGGCCGGAGTCGGCCATGGTGGGGGTTGGTGCTAGGAGGGAGGAACGGAGGGGGAAAGCACGGGGGAGGGAGCAGGAGCTCACGGCAAACCCATTTGCGGTGACAGGGAGGTCGGGGTCGTCCTCTAGCCGACGTATCGACGACGGGAAGCTCCGACGGTCGGAGAAGAAAATGGCGGCGGTGGCAGCGATAGGGGGCCTCCGGGTTTTATTCCGGTGGTGAGGAGGAGCAGGGCGTCGTGGCGGTCCTTCTCGGTTTCTCGGAGAGGCGAGGGGAGCTGGAGGCTGCATGGACGGTGGCGGCTTAGCCATAGCGGCTTCGGGCACGGCGAGAAGAGAGCGAGGAGGAGGATGAGCTCGGGGAAAGAGGAGGCGACATGCACGTGGTACTCATCCCCGTCGTCTACGTGGCTCGGGGCAAGCAGGAGGTGGTCGCGGGACGTGGCCTCGCTCGCCGACTCGTCGGCACGCAGCTGCTTCTCCTCCTGGCAGGAGGAAGAAGACAGCGGTGCCCCTGGTGGGCTGGGCTGGACCAGGTAAGCGCCAGGTAAGCTTCCTCTTTTTTTTCTCTTTTGTTTTATTTCTTTTCTGACATTTGTTTTAAATTAAAAATAAAGTCAAATCATTTTATAAAAATCCTGATGTATTTTTATGTGACATAACATAGTTGTCCAATGCCACACAATTATTTTCACAGCATGTGAAACTGAATTTTATATCTAGAAAATATAATTACATTTAAAATAATTGTTTGATTGATTCAAAAAGCCAAGATAAAATGTTTCTTTGTTTTCAAAATACTTATTTGAATTTTTACTCAGCTCAATATTTTATTAGAAAATCAGGGACATTTTCTTGGAGTTGTTTGAAGTCACTTTTATCTTGGTCATTAGACAAAATTCTTTATAAAACTTGATCATATCTCAATTCAAATCCTTTTGAAATTAGAATGCATGCATGAGTATGCAATGGCAAGCAATGCTAAGATAGGGCTGTGACAACTCACCCCCACTAAACAAGAATCTCGTCCCGAGATTCAAGCGTAGGATAGGAGTAACAAGGGACACTAGCTATCACAATCTTCACGATCCAAGTGCCCTTCTCGGAGATGTTTATTCATTGCATCATGTTGATCTTTACATCTTTGTCTTTTAGGTCTTCATCTAATATGGTGACAAAATAATAGGAAGACTCTACAAGATTCGATCTCCTCAAAGATCGAGCAACTCATGATCAACTCATAGAATGAGACGTACGAACGTCCCTTGACCTGAGTCACAAAACATATAACACGGATGAGGAAATGAGACATATGACGAAGGTTCAATTGGTAGGAAACAATTCCATGCTTAAAATAGATGGAGACGAGGTTTCAAAATAGCGAGGAGTTAAGTTGCCCATCATACCATAATGGGGCACCTTAGGAGGGTGACTCGCAGAGTTATTTCCTTAAGTGGAAAAAAGAATTACTTTTGTTACAATATCATTAAAACTCTTCATACCAGGGTAAGGCAATTCACAATTGATCTTTTGAAGAAATTTGAAAGAATGGCATACCCAGTTTGGAAAGAAACTAGGGTTATAGAGCAACTTGGCAAACGGAAGGCACATTCCAATTGATACTGAGGATATAACCTAGTGTCTGAGCGTGCTCTCCAGAACTTGAGCATTTCCATACTCATCAAGGTTTACCAACATCCGTGCCAAGGATCCTGGTGACACAACATACTACCATGATGAATAATAATGGAGAATGAAGATGCAAAGGAAGATAACACTTTCTCAGATTTCACCTTAGCTATGCCAAGGGAACGAAATCTGGTTAATCTACTGATAACCCACAAGTATAGGGGATGGCAACAGTTTTTGAGGGTAGATTATTCAACCCAAATTTATTGATTCGACACAATGGGAGACAAAGAATACTCTCGAGTATTACCAGTTGAGTTGTCAATTCAACCACACCTGAAAGACTTAGTATCTGCAGCAAAGTTTTAGTAGCAAAGTAGTATGATAGTAACTGTAGCTGTGGTAACAATAGCAGTAGAAATTTGTATAGCAAGTGTGACAGCAGTAGCGGTAAAGTAACTTAGCAAGGACCAGTATAGGAAAAGCTCGTAGGCATTGGATCGGTGATGGATAATTATGTCGGATGGCATTCACCATGTAACAGTTATAACATAGGGTGATATGTAACTAGCTCCAGTTCGTCAATGTAATGTAGGCATGTATTCCGTATTTAGTCATACGTGCTTATGGAAAAGAACTTGCATGACATCTTTTGTCCTACCCTTTCGTGGCAGCGGGGTCCTAATGGAAACTAAGGGATATTAAGGTCTCCTTTTAATACAAAACCGGAACAAAGCATTAGCACATGGTGAATACATGGGATCCTCATACTATGGTCATCTCCGGGAGTAGTTCCGGCTATTGTCACTCCGGGGTTGCCGGGTCATAACACATAGTAGGTGACTACAACTTGCAAGATAGGATCAAGAACACACATATATTGATGAAAACATAATAGGTTCAGATCTGAAATCATGGCACTCGGGCCCTAGTGACAAGCATTAAGTATATCAAAGTAGTAGCAACATCAATCTTAGAACATAGTGGATACTAGGGATCAAACCCCATCAAAACTATCTCGATTACGTGATAGATCTCATCCAACCCATCACCGTCCAACAAGCCTACGATAAGATTACTCACGAACGATGGAGAGCATCATGGAATTGGCTATGGAGGATGGTTGATGATGATGACGGCGTAGAGTTCCCCTCTCCGGAGACCACAACAGACTCCAGATTTGCCCTCCCGAGGAAGAACACGCGGTGGCGGCAGCTCCGTATCGTGAAACGCGATGAACTCTTTTGTCTCATTTTTTTTGGGCGAGAGAGGTTATATAGAGTTGGAGATGACATCGGAGGAGCCACGTGGGCCCCACGAGCCTGCTAGGCACGCCCTAGGGGGGCGCCTGCACGGCTCGTGGCCCACTGGGAGTGTATCTTCACTTGATTCTTTCTCTGATATTTTTATATATTCCATAAAAAATCCTCGTAAGTTTCGAGGCATTTTCCAGAACTTTTATTTCTGCACAGAAACAACACCAGCTGAAAACAGCGTCAGTCTGGGTTAGTTTCATTCAAATCATGCAAATTAGAGTCCAAGACAAGGGCAAAAGAGTTTGGAAAAGTAGATACATTGGAGACGTATCAACTCCCCCAAGCTTAAAGCCTTGCCTGTCCTTAAGCAATTCAATTGATAAACTGAAAGAGATAAAAGAAAAAGTTTTACGAACTCTATTTGATCTTGTTGTTATAATTATGTCTAACTCATATTCAGATTTTCAGCAAGATCATAAGCTAACCACATAAGCAATGAGATTTAGGTCTCATGGTATACTCATATCAATGGCGCAATTAACTAGCGAGCAATAATAATAAGTTTAAAACATCAATACTTGAATCAAAATAATCATGATACAATATGAATAAATGGTATCTCGCTAGCCCTTTCTGAGACCGCAAAACATAAATGCAGAGCACCTTCATTATCAATTAATATCTCGCTAGCCCTTTCTCGAAAGCCGACTGGAAATTGTAATTCATGGCAAATAAGATCCAGTCATAGTCATACTCAATATCAATTAATAGCAAAGCATATAAATGGCGGAGGTGCTCTCTAACTCTGTGCTTTTTAATAAGAAGAGGAGGACTCAACAGAAACGTAAATAGATAGGCCCTTCGCAGAGGGAAGCATTGATTTACAGAGGTGCCAGAGCTCAAGCTTTTTAAAACAAAGATAAATAATTTTGGGTGGCATGCTTTCATTGTCAACGCGATGACCAAGAGTTTTCACCATCTTCCATTCTACACATATTATAGGCAGTTCCCACACAGAATAGTAAAGTTTTGACTCCCCACCACCGATCAATCACACTCCATGACCAGCCGAATCCTCGGGTGCCGTCCATACCAACAACAATCCAGGGGAGTTTTGTTTGCAATTATATTTTTGATTTGATTTGAGCATGGAACTGGGCATTCCGATTACCGGCCCCTTTCTCGTGAGTCATAGTGAATAAACACGTATCGAGGATAACACACCTAGCATGGAAGATACTGACCGCCCCTTGTCACCACATGAGCGGTTCGGGCATACAAAACAAATTATTATTTAAAGATTTAGAGAGTGGCACATGCAAATTTACTTGGAACGACAGGTAGATACCGCATATAGGTAGGTATGGTGGACTCATATGGAACAACTTTGGGTTTATGGAAGTGGATACACAAGCAGTATTCCCGCTTAGTACAAGTGAAGGCTAGCAAAAGACTGGGAAGCGACAAACTAGAGAGCGACAACAGTCATCAATATGCATTGAAATTAACCAATGTTGAGTGCAAGCATGAGTAGGATATAAATCACCATAAACATGAATATCGTAGAGGCTATGTTGATTTTGTTTCAACTACATGCGTGAACATGTGCCAAGTCAAGCCACTTGAATCATTCAAAGTAGGATACCATCCTATCATACTACATCATAATCATCTTGAAATTCATGTTGGCATCCAAGACAAACCATTATAAGCTCCTAGCTAATTAATCATGGCATGAGAAACTATGATCTCTAAGTGGTCATTGCAAACATGTTTCTCTCATAACAATGCTGAATTAGGAATGACGAGCTTGTCATATTTACAAAAACAAAATAGGTCGAGTTCATACCAGCTTTTCCAGGCTCAGTCACTTCATCATATATCGTCATTATTGCCTTTCACTTGCACGACCGAATGATGTGAATAATAATAAGAGTGTTCGTGCATTGGACTAAGCTGGAATCTGCAAGCAAATTCAAAGGAGAAGACAAAGTAATATGGCTCTTTGACGGATAAACAATAATGCATATGAGGGCCACTAATAATTTTAATCATGGTCTTCTACCTCAACCCAAAGGAAAAGAAAACTATTTACACGAGAAAGCTCCCAACAAGAAAAAGAAGAACGAGAAATCTTTTTGGGTTTTCTTTTTAATTACCACTAAGCATGCTTGAAAGTAAACTTACAACTAAGTTTTTTTGGTTTTCTCATTTTTAAACAAACACACGAGAAGAATGCAAGAAAAAGAAGTAAACTAGCATGTATGATGCAATGGAAGAGTGTGAACACCGACTATCAAAGTGAATGTGTGAGCATGAATATAAAGTCGGTGAGAAACATGTACTCCCCCAAGCTTAGGCTTTTGGCCTAAGTTGGTCTAGTTCCACAGCTGGTTCGGGCGATATCCAAAATCATAATGGGGGTTGTACTCGGACGAGGCAGCTACTGCCTAAATAGCTGCCTCACGGAGGCGAGCAGCCTTCACCTCCCTCTCATACTCCTCTGCCTCTCCTCTCGTTATTTAATATCTCCGTTTTCCCTGAAAGTCAAAGAAGGCATGAGCAGGAAGGGTAATATGGAAAACACGTTGTCGGTTAAATATTAATCGGTATAGGAGGGATTCATTATACCTCTCGAGGAACTGATAACGTATCATAGCGGCGCGATCAAGGAAAGCTGTGTGGAGTGGGGGATCTCCTGTGCGGATGGGTATTCCAAGAGAATTTGCTATGCAAGCGGCATAGATCCCACCAAAGAAATGCCCTTCATTTGCATTATTATTTAGCCTCCTAGCAATTATAGCTCCCATGTTGAAACTTCTATCACCCGTTACTGCGCTCTTAAGAATACTAAGGTCAGGTGCGCAGAGGTGACTATGGTCATGCTTGCCGTTAATGCATCTACCTATGAAGAGGGAAAAATAATGTAAGGCAGGAAAATGAATGCTCCCCATGGTAGCCTGCGTAATATCTCTAGTTTCTCCAACAGTTATACTAGAAATAAAATCTCTAACCGAAGACATAGGAGGGTCATTGGGACTACCCCAATCAGGTATCTTGCATATTCTATTAAAACCCTCTAAATCCATAGTATACGATTTGTCATAAAGATCAAACAGTATGGATGTATCACGGCCAACTGAAAATTTGAATCTATGAACAAAAGAGGCAGTGAGTGTAGTATACTGTTCACATTTTTGGAGATGAATTCTTCGAGCCCGACGTTGCAAACAAATGTATCAAACTCGTCCTTTAAACCTGCATCAATCATGAATTCATCGGAAGGCCATTCACATGGTTGCACCGGTGCGTGATACGTCTCCAACGTATCTATAATTTTTCATGGTTTCATGCTATTATCTTGTCAAACTTTGGATGTTTTGCATGCCTTTTATATATTTTTTGGGACTAACTTATTAACTTAGTGCCAAGTGCCAGTTCCTGTTTTTTCCATGTTTTTGACCCCTTTCAGAGGAGATTTTGAAACGGAGTCCAAACAGAATAAAATCCTCGAAAATATTTTTTCCGTAACGAAAGAAGATCAGGAGACTTGAGAACCAAGGCAGGGGGGCCCCAGGGGCCCCACAAGACCTCACCCCGCGGCCAGGGGGGAGGCCGCGACCCACAGGCTTGTGGGCCCCCTGGACCTCCTTTGCCGTAGGGTTTGCGCCTATATATCCCCAAAAATTCCACAAAAAATCAGGAGATCATCGAAAGTACTTTTCCGCCGCCACATGCTTCTGTCTCCGCAAGATCCCATCTGGGGCACGTTCTGGTGCCCTGCCGGAGGGGGGATTCGGACACGGAGGGCTTCTTCATCAACACCATGACCTCTCCGATGATGCGTGATTAGTTCACCGTAGACCTCCAGGTCCATAGCTAGTAACTAGATGGCTTCTTATCTCTCTTGGATCTTCAATACAAAGTTCTCCATGATCTTCATGGAGATCTATCTGATGTAATCTTCTTTTGCGGTGTGTTTGTCGAGATCCGATGAATTGTGGATTTATGATCAGATTATCTATGAATCTTATTTGAGTTTCTTCTGATCTCTCTTATGCATGATTCCATATCCTTGTAATTCTCTTCGAGTTGTGGGTTTTGTCTGGCCAACTAGATCTATGATTCTTGCATTGGGAGAAGTGCTTGGTTTTGGGTTCATACCGTGCGGTGACCTCACCCAGTGATAGAAGGGGTAGCGAGGCACGCATCATGTTGTTGCCATCAAGGGTAAAAAGATGGGGTTTTCATCATTGGTTTGAGATAATCCCTCTACATCATGTCATCTTGCTTAAGGCGTTACACTGTTCGTAACGAACTCAATACACTAGATGCATGCTGGATAGCGGTCGATGTGTGGAGTAATAGTAGTAGATGCAGAAAGTATCGGTCTACTTGTCTCGGACGTGATGCCTATATGTATGATCATTGCCTTAGATATCGTCATGACTTTGCGCGGTTCTATCAATTGCTCGACAGTAATTTGTTCACCCACTGTAATACTTGCTATTTTGAGAGAAGCCTCTAGTGAACACTATGGCCCCCAGGGTCTACTCCACACCATATTTTCAGCCTCACACTTTTTACTTTGTTGCACTTTCCGCCTTCAGATCTCACTTTGCAAACAATCTTGAAGGGATTGACAACCCCTTTACTACATTGGGTGCAAGCTCTTTTGTGTTTGTGCAGGTACTCTGGACTTGACGAGATTCTCCTACTCGATTGATACCTTGGTTCTCAAACTGAGGGAAATACTTACTGCTCCTGTGCTGCATCACCCTTTCCTCTTCAAGGGAAAAACCAACGCAAGCAAGTCTCCGTCAACGTGTCAATTTCTGGCGCTGTTGTTTGAGAAGTAGCAGAAGGATTTCTAGCGTCGTTGTCGGGGAAGAACTTTTGTTGCCGTAGCAGAAGAATTTCTGGCACCGTTGCCGGGGAGGATCAAGTCAAGAACTCATCCAAGTAGGTGTCGCAAACTCATCTCTTGCATTTACTTTGTTTGCCAGTTGCCTCTCGTTTTCCTCTCCCCCACTTCACCAATTTGCCTTTTTCGTTTGCCTTTCCTTTGCTTGTGTGCTATGTGCCTTCAATATGCTTGCATCTTCGCTTGCTGAAAATCTAGTGATATGGATCCTCATCCACTTGCTAATCTCTTTAAGAGATCCAATTATGTGGAACCAATTGCTAGTTAGTTGAGTGCACTTGACTTTCTCTATGGATTTTTGCTTGAGATGCGTGAATCTGAAAATCGTGATGAAGAAATTCATGAAGTGATTCACGAGGGCTCCTCGAATGAAAAGCATGATTGCAATGGTTTCACTATAAATTCTATTAGTGACAATCATGCTAAAAATATGCAAAACCCTAAGCTTGGGGATGCTAGTTTTCCTATGTCCACTACTTGTTGCAATGACATTTGCAATAATATTGAAAGTGGGTTTGGAGAAGTCATGACTTTAGTTGATGATAATCCCACTATTTTTGAAGAGCGTCAACTTTGCATGCATGTGGATCATGAAAAGAATATCCTATGGGATAGCTATATTGTTGAATTTGAATATCATCCCACATGTAATTATTATGAGAGAGGAAAATATTGTGGTAGAAACTTTCATGTTACTAAACCACCTCTCGTTGTGTTGAGATCGCTATTGTCTCTTTCTTCTTCTTTGCATATGGTAACTATTGGTTGTCTTGACAATCTGTTTTCCTATAAAATGCCTATGCATAGGAAGTATGTTAGACTTAGATGTGATTTTCACATGTTCTATGATGCTCTCGTTGTGCTTCAATTCTTGTCTTTTGTGTGAGCATCATTGAATTATTAATGCCTAGCTAAGGGCGTTAAAAAATAGCGCTTGTTGGGAGGCAACCCAATGAATTTATCTTTTTCTTTCTGTTTTTTTGCGTCCACACCATCATAATTCTGTTGTTATTGTGTTTTTTGTGTTTCTTTTTGTGCTTGAGCCAAGCAAAACCTTTATGACTAGTCTTGGTAATGGTTGTTTGATCCTACTGGAAAATGACAGAAACTTTTTGCTCACGAGATGATTTTTCATTTTCATTCAGGAAGAGGTTTTGAGTTGATTCCTTTTGTTGCTGGTTTATATGCCTTTTTCCCAGGCAATCGTAAGTTTTCAGAATTTTTTGAGGTACGAGAAGCATACGAAGTATACAGATTGCTACAGACTGGTCTGTTTTTGACATATTCTGTTTTTGTTGAGTTGGTTGCTTGTTTTGATTAAACTATGCTTAGTATTAGGGGGGTACTAGCCATGGAAAAGTGAGAATACAGTAGCCCAACACCAATATAGATAGAATTCAAGTTTGCTACAGTACCAAAAGAAAGTGGTATTTTGTTTTCTTGTGCTAATGTTATCACGAGTTTCTGTTTAAGTTTTGTGTTGTGAAGTTTTCAAGTTTTGGGTGATGTTCTCATGGACAAAGAGATAAGAAGTGGAAATATCTCAAGCTTGGGGATGCCCAAGGCATCCCAAGAAAAATTCAAGGACACCAAAAAGCCTAAGCTTGGGGATGCCCCGGGAAGGCAGCCCCTCTTTCGTCTTCAATCCATCGGTAACATTACTTGGAGCTATATTTTTATTCACCACATGATATGAGTTTTGCTTGGAGCGTCTTGTATCTTAGGAGTCTTTTTTTTTGTGACACAATCATCCTTGCTGCACACCTTTTTGAGAGAGAGAGACATGCACTCATCGTGATTTTTGCTAGCATGCTCATAGTGCTTCACTTATATCTTTTGAGCTAGATACTTTTGCTCTGTGTGCTTCACTTATATCTTTTAGAGCACAACGGTGCGTGACTTGGTAGTTATCTTATGCTATGAAAGTAGTCCCAAATGTGATAGGTACCCAAAGAGGATGCAAAAACCTCCATCTTCATGTGCATTGAGTAGAAAGAGAAGTCTTGATTCCTCTCAATTAGTTCTGAGACGTGGATTCGGTAATATTAAGAGTTATGTTAGTAAGGTGTTGTGAATCTAGAAACACTTGTGTTGAAGTTAGTGATTCCCGTAGCATGCACGTATGGTGAACTGCTATGTTAGGAAGTCGGAGCATAATTGATCTATTGATTGTCATCCTTTGTGTTGAGGTCGGGATCGCGCGATGGTTAACACCTACCAACCCTTCCCCTAGGAGTATGCATTTAGCACTTTGTTTCGATTACTAATAAAAACTTTCGCAACAAGTATGTGAGTTCTTCATGACTAATGTGAGTCCATGGTATATATGCACTTTCACCTTCCACCATTGCTATCCTCTCTAGTGCCACGCAATTCTCGCCAGTGCACAAACCCACCATATGCCTTCCTCAAAACAGCCACCATACCTACCTACTATGGCATTTTCATAGCCATTCCGAGATATATTGCCATGCAACTCCCACCGTTCCGTCTCATGGCTTGTGCCGTCACTCTCATATTGCCATTGCATGATCGTAAGATAGCTAGCGAGATGTTTCAACGTCATACGCCATGCTAGATCGTTGCACATCCCGGTACACTACCGGAGGCATTTCCTATAGAGTCATTTCTAAGCTTTGAGCTGTTAGTAAATAAAAGTGTGATGATCATCATTATTAGAGCATTGTCCCATGTGAGGAAATAAAAAAAAGAGGCCAAAGAGCCCAAAAATAAAAAGAGAAAAGAGAAAATAGAAAAAATAAAAAGAGAGAGGCCTAAGAGCCCAAATAAAAAAAAGAGAAAAAGAGAGAAGGGACAATGCTAGTATCTTTTTCCACACTTGTGCTTCATAATAGCACCATGTTCTTCATGATTCAGAGCTTCTTTCTTTGTCACTACCATATGCTAGTGGGAATCTTCATTATATAACTTGGCTTGTATATTCCAATGATGGGTTTCCTCAAAATTGCCCTACGTCTTTGTGAGCAAGCAAGTTGGATGCACACCCACTAGTTTTCCTTTTGAGCTTTCACATACTTATAGCTCTGGTGCATCTCTTGTATGGCAATACCTACTCATTCACATTGATATCTATTAATGGGCATCTCCATAGCCTTTTGATACGCCGAGTCAATGTGACCATCTCCTCCTTTTTTTCTCACAACCACCACCACACTCTATTCCACCTATAGTGCTATATCCATGGCTCGCGCTCATGTATTGCGTGATAGTTATAAAAAGTTTGAGAAAGTAAGAGTGCAAAAACAATTACTTGGCCAATACCGGGGTTGTACATGATTTACATTAGTTGTGTGAGGATGATGGAGCATAGCCAGACTATATAATTTTGTAGGGATAACTTTCCTTGGCCTTGTTATTTTGAAAGTTCATGATTACTTTGCTAGTTTGCTTGAAGTATTATTGTTTTCATGTCAATAGCAAACTATTGTTTTGAATCTTACGAATCTGAACATTCATGTCACGTGAAATAAGTTGCAAAGGACAACTATGCTAGGTAGCATTCCACATCAAAAATTCATTCTTTATCACTTCCCTACTCGAGGACGAGCAGGAGTTAAGCTTGGGGATGCTTGATACGTCTCCAACGTATCTATAATTTTTGATGGTTTCATGCTATTATCTTGTCAAACTTAGGATGTTTTGCATGCCTTTTATATATTTTTTGGGACTAACTTATTAAGTAAGTGCCAAGTGCCAGTTCCTGTTTTTTCATGTTTTTGTACCCCTTTTAGAGGAGATTTTGAAACGGAGTCCAAACGGAATAAAATCCCCGAAAAGATTTTTTCCGTAACGGAAGAAGATCAGGAGACTTGAGAGCCAAGGCAGGGGGCCCAGGGGCCCCACAAGCCCTCACCCCGCTATTTTGAGAGAAGCATCTAGTGAACACTATGGCCCCCTGGACCTCCTTTGCCCTAGGGTTTCCGCCTATATATCCCCAAAAAATCCACAAAAAATCAGGAGATCAACGAAAGTACTTTTCCGCCGCCGCAAGCTTCTGTCTCCGTAAGATCCCATCTGGGGCATGTTCTGGTGCCCTGCCGGATGGGGGATTCGGACACGGAGGGCTTCTTTATCAACACCATGACCTCTCCGATGATGCGTGAGTAGTTCACCATTGACCTCCAGGTCCATAGCTAGTAACTAGATGGTTTCTTCTCTCTCTTGGATCTTCAATACAAAGTTCTCCATGATCTTCATGGAGATCTATCCGATGTAATCTTCTTTTGCGGTGTGTTTGTCGAGATCCGATGAATTGTGGATTTATGATCAGATTATCTATGAATCTTATTTGAGTTTCTTCCGATCACTCTTATGCATGATTTCATATCCTTGTAATTCTCTTCGAGTTGTTGGTTTTGTCTGGCCGACTAGATCTATGATTCTTGCATTGGGAGAAGTGCTTGGTTTTGGGTTCATACCATGTAGTGACCTCACCCATTGACAGAAGGGGTAGCGAGGCACGCATGATGATGTTGCCATCAAGGGTAAAAAGATCGGGTTTTCATCATTGGTTTGAGATTATCCCTCTACATCATGTCATCTTGCTTAAGGCGTTACTCTATTCGTCATGAACTCAATACACTAGATGCATGCTGGATAGCGGTCGATTTGTGGAGTAATAGTAGTAGATGCAGAAAGTATCGGTCTACTTCTCTCGGATGTGATGCCTATATGTATGATCATTGCCTTAGATATTGTCATGACTTTGCGCGGTTCTATTAATTGCTCGACAGTAATTTGTTCACCCACCGTAATACTTGCTATTTTGAGAGAAGCCTCTAGTGAACACTATGGCCCCCAAGGTCTACTCCACACCATATGTTCAGCCTTACACTTTTTACTTCGTTGCACTTTGCGCCTTCAGATCTCACTTCGCAAACAATCTTGAAGGGAATGACAACCCCTTTACAGCGTTGGCTGCAAGCTCTTTTGTGTTTGTGCAGGTACTCTGGACTTGACGAGATTCTCCTACTGGATTGATACCTTGGTTCTCAAACTGAGGGAAATACTTACTCCTCCTGTGATGCATCACCCTTTCCTCTTCAAGGGAAAACCAACGCAAGAAAGTCTCCGTCAACGCGTCAATATCTGGCGCTGTTGTTTGAGAAATAGCAGAAGGATTTCTGGCGCCGTTGCTGGGGAAGAACTTTTGTTGCCGTAGCAGTGCGTTCCTCGACTGATAAGGATCGGGCTCCCGAATCGCGAGACGGGGACCCCTTTTGCTTGAGGAACCACCATGATAGTTCTTCCTGGACATCTTCCTTTTTCAAGGAACAATTCCCCAAAACAGTTTGGTGATTGGGGCTTTCCACAAGGAGATCGAAAAATGCAGCAAAATGAGCAAGAACACGGGTTCGAGCTGTGGAATGATTTTTTCTAGAGGTAGATGAAAGAGATGGGTGCTGGAATAAGTGGAGGGGGGCCATGTAGGACCCACGAGCGTGCCAGGCGCGCCCAGGGGGGTGGACGCGCCTCCTGGGCTCGTGGCCCACTGGTGCATCCCCCTGACTTGTTATCTATCTCAGAAATTCTTAAATATTCTAGAAAAAATCATACTTGAATTTCAGGGCATTTGGAGAACTTTTATTTTCAGGTCATTTTTTATTGAACGGATAATGCAGAAAACAGGAAAATAATGCTATATTTATTATTTTTCTACTAAATAACATAAAGTAAAAGTTGGGAACAGAAGGTTGTGACTTCTAGATTCATCCATCTCATGGTCATCAAAAGAAATCCGTCAATGAGGTTGATCAAGTCTCCGTGACAAACTTTTTTTCGAATCACATAAACCGGAGAATTTTTGAATAGTCACTAGGTTACCTCAACGGGGGTGTGCATATCCCCAATAACAACTATATCATATTTCATCTTGACAGTAGGTATAGGGAATTCAAAGCTTCCAATAATAATTGATGAAGATTTTTAATAGCATTAATGCAATGAACTCGATATTGTTTCTTCGGAAAGTGCACCGTGTGCTCATTACCATTAACATGGAAAGTGAAATTGCCTTTGTTGCAATCAATAACAGCCCCTGCAGTGTTTAAAAAGGGTTTTCCAAGGATGACCACCATGGCATCATCCTCGGGAATATCAAGAATAACAAAGTCTGTTAAGATAGTAACGTTCGCAACCACAACACGCACATCCTCGCAAATGCCGATAGGTAAAGCAGTTGATTTGTCGACCATTTGCAAAGAAATTTCAGTAGGTGTCAACTTATCCAATTCAAGTCTACGATATAAAGAGAGAGGCATAAAACTAACACCGGCTCCAAGATCACATAAAGCAGTTCTAACATAATTTCCTTTAATGGAGCAAGGTATAGTGGGCACTCCGGGATCACCTAGTTTCTTAGGAGTCCCACCCTTAAAAGTGTAATTAGCAAGCATGGTGGAAATATCAACATCAGGTATCTTTCTTTCATTAGTCACAATATCTTTCATGTACTTAGCATAAGGAGACATTTTAAACATATCAGTCAAACGCATTTGCCAAAAGATAGGTCTAATCATTTCAACAAAGCGCTCAAAATCCTCATCATCCTTTTTCTTGGATGGTTTGGGAGGAAAGGGCATGGGTTTCTGAACCCATGGTCCTCTTTCTTTACCATGCTTCCAAGCAATAAATTCATTCTTATCATATCTCTTGTTCTTAGATTGTGGGTTATCAAGATCAACAACAGGTTCAATCTCCACATCAGTATCATTACTAGGTTGAGCATCAACATGAACACCATTATCAATACTATCACTAGGCTCATGTTCATCACCAGATTGTGTTTCGGCATGAGCAATAGAAACATCATTTGGATTCTCAGGTGTAACAACAACAGGTTTACTAGCATGCAAGTTCCAATCATCTTTCTTTTTCTTCCTATTACCAGGATGACTAGGTGCATCAGTATTAACTCCTTGAGAATCTTGTTCAATTCTCTTAGGATGGCCCTCAGGATACAAAGGTTCCTGAGATATTCTACCACCTCTAGTAACAACTCTAACAGAATTATCATTCAATTCATTAAGCAAGTCGTTTTGAGCCTTCAATACTTGTTCTACTTGAGTAGTGACCATAGAAGCATGTTTACCAATAAGCTTAAGATCATTAACATTTCTATCCACACAAGCACTTATATGATTAATCATATGAGCATTTTGTTTCAGTTGGCTGCTAACATAATCATTAAAACTTTGTTGTTTGGCAACAAAGTTATCAAATTCATCTAAAATTAAGCTAGTAGGTTTATTATAAGGAATATCACTCTCATTGAATCTAGGAAGAGAATTTACTTCTACTGCCTGTGTCGGGTTATCAAGACCATGTATTTCTTCAATAGATGGTAGATTCTTAACATCTTCAGATTTAATACCTTTCTCTTGCATAGATTTCTTGGCTTCTTGCATATCTTCAGGACTGAGGAATAGAATACCTCTTTTCTTTGGAGTTGGCTTTGGAGGTGGTTCGGGAATAGTCCAAGCATTATCATTGTTCAAGATATTATTCAATAGAATTTCAGCTTGTTCAACAGTTCGTTCCCTGAAAACACAACCAACATAACTATCTAGGTGGTCCCTAGAAGCATCGGTTAGTCCATTATAAAAGATATCAAGTATTTCATTTTTCTTAAGAGGGTGATCAGGAAAAGCATTAAGTAACTGGACAAGCCTCCCCCAAGCTTGTGGGAGACTCTCTTCTTCAATTTGCACAAAGTTATATATATCCTACAAGGCAGCTTGTTTCTTATGGGCAGGAAAATATTTCTCAGAGAAGTAGTATATCATATCCTGGGGACTACGTACACAACCAGGAGCAAGAGAAGTAAACAAAGTGATTAACTCAGGATCGACAGAGAATTCATAATCCTTATCAGTAACAAAGATGGGTGAAGTAGCAAACTTAGGATCATATTTCATTCTAGCATTCAGAGATTTTTTCTTTCCACTTGCGTAATAAATTCTCAAGATCATAGCTATCCTTACAAGCAAGAAAGTCTTCAGCTACCTCTCCCTCCATAACATAACCCTTAGGTATATTAGGCAATTCATATCTAGGAGAGCTAGGTCTAAGAGGTGTCAGAGCAGGTTCAACTTCAATAATTTCATCAGTTTCAGAAGTATCATTAGATTCAGCAGTAACTCTAGCAATTTGTGCATCAAGAAATTCACCCAGTGGCATATCATTATCAAGCAAAGCATCATCATAAGCATCATGGATAGCAGAAGTAGCATCATCAAGCACATGCGACATATCAGAATTACTAGTAGGTGGTGGTGTCGCAAATTTACTCATAACAGAAGGTGAATCAAGTGCAGAGCTAGATGGCAGTTCCTTACCTGTCCTCGTAGTTGAGGGCAAGACTTTAGTTTTTGGATCTCTCAGATTCCTCATAGTGCTGAACATATGTAAATCCCAAGTGACTCGGAGAATAGAGCTATGCTCCCCGGTAACGGCGCCAGAAAAAGGTCTTGATAACCCACAAGTATAGGGGATCACAACAGTTTTCGAGGGTAGAGTATTCAACCCAAATTTATTGATTCGACACAAGGGGAGCCAAAGAATACTCTCGAGTATTAGAAGTAGAGTTGTTAATTCAACCACACGTGAAATACTTAGTATCAGCAGCAAAGTTTTAGTAGCAAAGTAGTATGATAGTAATGGTAGAGGCGGTAACAGTAGCAGTAGTAATTTATATAGCAAGTGTGACAGCAGTAGCGGTAAAGTAACTTAGCAAGGACCAGTATAGGAAAAGCTCGTAGGCATTGGATCGGTGATGGATAATTATGTCGGATGGCATTCACCATGTAACAGTTATAACATAGGGTGATATGTAACTAGCTCCACTTCTTCAATGTAATGTAGGCATGTATTCCGCATTTAGTCATACATGCTTATGGAAAAGAACTTGCATGACATCTTTTGTCCTACCCTCCCGTGACAGCGGGGTCCTAATGGAAACTAAGGGATATTAAGGTCTCCTTTTAATAGAGAAACGGAACAAAGCATTAGCACATGCTGAATACACGGGATCCTCATACTATGGTTATCTCCAGGAGTGGTTTCGGCTATTGTCACTCCGTGGTTGCCGGGTCATAACACATAGTAGGTGACTACAACTTGCAAGATAGGATCAAGAACACACATATATTGTTGAAAACATAATAGGTTCAGATCTGAAATCATGGCACTCGGGCCTTAGTGACAAGCATTAAGCATAGCAAAGTAGTAGCAACATCAATCTTAGAACATAGTGGATACTAGGGATCAAACCCCATAAAAAATAAATCGATTACATGATAGATCTCATCAAACCCATCACCGTCCAGCAAGCCTACGATAAGATTACTCACGAACGATGGAGAGCATCATGGAATTGGCGACGGAGGATGGTTGATGATGACGACGGCGTCGATCTCCCCTCTCCAAAGCCCAGATCAGACTCCAGATCTGCCCTCCCGAGGAAGAACAGGCGATGGCGGCGGCTCCGTATCGTGAAACGCGATGAACTCTTCTCTCTCATTTTTTTGGGCGAGAGAGGTTATATAGAGTTGGAGATGAATCAGAGGATCCACATGGGCCCCACGATCCTGCTAGGCGCGCCCTAAGGGGGGCGCCTGCAGGGCTCGTGGCCCACTGGCAGCATATCTTCGGTTGATTCTTTCTTTGATATTTTTATATATTCCATAAAAAACATCGTAAGTTTCCAGGTCATTCCGAGAACTTTTATTTATGCACAAAAACAACACCATGGCAGTTCTGCTGAAAACAACGTCAGTCCGGGTTAGTTTCATTCAAATCATGCAAATTAGAGTCCGAGACAAGGGCAAAAGAGTTTGGAAAAGTAGATACGTTGGAGACGTATCATCGACCGAGAGACATTTAGCACTCCGCTTCTAATGTTCTCCTTGATGTACTAGCACAACCCAATTATAGGTCATGTTTGATATCTAGCACATCAAGTATAGGTGAGACTTCGGGGCTAAAAAGGGGTCCATGAGGAACAACTTATAAAATAAGTCATACAAAAACCTCATGGGGAGATGGCTAAGGTTGCTGATGCGAGATATTATAATATTAAGTCTTTCGGCTTGGTGTGTTAGCCACGACATCACTTTACCGTGTTACACAAAGACCAATATTATAATTCTTGGGAAATGTTCCAACCATCATATCTGCATGAGATTCAGATCTGGTTGGTGACATGATATTTCAGACTCAGTATGTCTGAAAAGAAAGTTTGCAACACAAAACGGCGAGATAACGTTGCGAGATTCTCGGAAACTACGGAAGACAACTCCAAAACATGAGCTGTATTGCAAGACCCACGTGAACACATTGTCCAAGACAATGATGAGCACATGAAAAGTCTTACAACAAAACACTACTGAGTTCTGGGTGGGAATCATCATTGGGATAACGAAGCCATGTGCAAGTCCGTCTGGGCCCTTCGGGAATAACACTTAACTTATTTTCCTTGAACAACTCAATTAGTGGCTTGGTGCTTGGAATTACATATGGAGTGGAGATGATCAGTCTATCAAACCATAGAATACTTCGCACGTGCGTGACTGACTTGGGATGATTCCGAAGAAAACAAATTAACTTTTCTTGAATTCACGGCAACAACTTGCATCAATTGCACGTGAATTAGAGGAAGTCACTTCTTAGACCTAACATATACCTCGTGCTCGAGATGAAGACAATGTCTACAAAGTTTCCAACACTAGCTTAATGTCCAACATAAATCATGCAACAAATGAAAATGTTGCCGACGGGCTCAACAACAATTTATCGAGATACCCATATAAATGGATTTCCACAACTATGTGAGAAAGATAATAGCATTGGTCAGACCAAAGAATATAATGGTGTATACTCAAGGAAATCCACGAGTAAGACACCCTTATGAAGATCTTTGGTTCTGAGTTTGATTTGACAATATCCCAAACTCAAATCAAAATTGGACAAGATAATATATGCAACAATTGATCGCATGAATCAACCGATGACAATATCATCTTTCTTCAAGACACATACAACAGGAAAGATATCCCTTTAAAATGAACTAAGTTTAGGCGAAGCTTTTATCTTCCAACTCTCCAAGTTGTTGTTTAGCCTAACCAACTAGCTCGGGGGTATCCAACACGGATTCTTGGAGAAGATGGCTGATAGGGAAACCAACTTGATCACGACCTCTATCATAATAGTCAGGAAAAACCTGGTATTACTTCCGAGAAGATATTCGGAAAATCACAAACCACTGATACGTTATTAAGCTCGGGAACAATCTCACTTTTCAGGGCAAGATGATATGATCAAAAAGCGAAGGATTGACACAATCCTAACCCATTGGTAGAAAAGTGCACCATGAAACATGGACTAGGTAGCATGGTCAATCTTAGGATGACGATTCAATCACCATCACCATAAGAGTGAAATTATTGTCCATTAGCTACCAAGCAATAACATTGCTAGGAGTATTGATTTCACACATCATGGTTCACTTGTCGATATTCCGGTTACAACCAACACGAAAACCGAGGGATGAAAAATGATAGTGAGAAGTATCACTATATCAAGGGTTCATAAGACATGGTGCAATTCTCACAACATTCTTGACAAAAGAGGGTAATACTCCAAGGTAGAACAAAGAAAAAGCTGGATTGGCATTTTGATCTACGGAATACAACTACTTTGACCCAATCCAAGAAATGGATGACGTACTGGAGTTTCCTTCTCCCAGTCATTCTGAAATAGAACAACTTGACAGACTATAGGAATAGCAGGCATCGATGACACGAATGCACAACTACTCTTAACTATCCTCTCATGGATGAAGGTCAGAAACAATTGAAGAGGGGCAACTCAAGAGCACATGATTTTTCTGAGTTGTGGATGCATAGATTAGCATGTCGAACGAGTTCAACCTAATTCTTCCGGATAACCCATGCAGACGGGCGGAGTTGGCAGAATCACAATATGGAGTAGAGAACTCATCACGAGCACTCTTGTTATGATCTTTAATTCATGAGGAACTTCTGCGAGAGATGGTCCATGGTGTTGGAAGAATGATATACCACGAACCTTAGGAGCTACAACAAGGTTACTAATCATTCTAAAGGAACTAGCAACACTATCAACAAACGTGAGCAGAATGATCCTTCGGTTCAAGAACCCAGAAATAGAATACCTACTAGCTAAATAACATCACGAGATGTTTTCGAAAATGATGGCCAGAATTATCACACTGGGAACCAAAACACATCTAGACTATTGGGTGGTTTTCGGAGGTAACATGGTTTCCTAACACATTAAAAAATATGTCGAGGAAATAGAGTATCTCAACACAATGATTAGTGTGCTTTGTCTGGCCAAAAAAGACATTAACTCGTGATGAGAGGATTTGCAATTGCATCAGATTATTTAGAAACCTTGGAAAATTCGGACAGGATAACTGTTGTACGGGCATGAAATATGAGGCAACCTGCAAGAAAACTAACAACATAGCAATTGAATTCTTATGGAGACACTGATCCTTGAAGACAACAACTTTTCTATAAGTCTCCAGCATAGTAACTCATCATCCTAATGAATAGATGAGAAAGCCTAATTCTCAAACCTTGTAGAATAAGGAAGAGGGTGACTCGGAATAAGAATGACACAAGGAAAGGAGTAAAAAGAGTCTTACGTTCCCTTCCACAAAAAATTCCCTTATATAACTAAAGAGTTGCTAGACACAACATCGACCAGTTTGGCTTGGTTATCCTACAGGCAATCAAGCTCAGATACCAAAGTTGTCGGGACCCCGATCCTAAGTCATAAGAACCCAACCTGTAACACATCACATCACTTTGCGGCCTCACGCACGGTAAACTCCACGACTGCCACCTTACCTTGGCCGGGACCATTTGCGTCTTTTGGCTCACGTATATTAATGTGTCACTAGCGTTCAAACAACAAAGAACCCGGGTCGACATGACTAGTTATATAGCCAACTGGTACACCCGCACAGGGACAGGCATACATAACCCAGCAAAGCAGGTGTCGGTCATCAGCGTGTGTAGACGAGTTGTAGCAAGCTACAAGGAATCCATTACACCGCGTGACATTTCCCCAAAGGGACAGACACAACCGCAAAGAATGATACATGCCAGTCAATCAATGTGTTCGGAGCAGTAGCAAGCTACCAAAGCTCGGTGGAAGCACAAAGAGGCATTTCCCCGTAAACAGTACTACTAAAGGCACACAACTAGGTGTCGAATCCCAAACATATAATGCATTTCATAACATACACACAATATGCACGATATGTGTAGATACAACATGGCATCACAACATAACTCTATGACTCAAGCTTTTATTAAAGACACATAAGAATCAACATAGTATGATATTACAAACAGGGGTCTCATGACCCGACACTCAAGTCATACAAACAACAAGCGGAAGCAAAACATGTTTGGGTACATACATCTACTAAAAGTGGCTAGAAGAGCCTGAAAATCTACAACGACCCTACCAAAAGAACCAGACCTCTGTCTGGGATTCCCAAGCTATTTCGGTCAACATCGAACACATCGCGTAGAAACCTTTAATGAGACTAAATCTTCTCTGCAAAAACATATATAAAGCAACCGTGAGTACAAAGGTACTCAGCAAGACTTACATTAGAACTATCTACATATGCATCAGTATCAATGAAAGGATTGTGGGGTTTGATTGCAGAAAGCCAACTTTGACTCTTGGCTAACCTGTACTACGACTACAAGTTCTTACTTTGAGGTGGGATAGCGCACACGAGTCCACATATTCACCAATCAATACAACACGATGGATTCACTGTCGTCTCCCTACGAGAAGGCCATTCATAGCACTCACACTTATCTTGCATATTTTAGAGTATGCATTTAATTTGTATATGTACCACGCAATGTTTCCAAGTAGTCCATATACGAGGACGCGACTATTCGAACAGATTAATTCACCCTAGAGGGGTATACTTCTTCACACATGCTCTCACCACTTAGCACCATATGCATGTCATGCATCTTGGCAACCTTCAAGCGGAAGCACTGGCGTGGGTGTCGGCCACGACCGTTAACCACACAAGACCCTAGTGGTTTATCGCCTATTTGAGACTGAACACGCAAGGAAGTCCGGCCGAGGTTTCCTCTACGGCCCCAAACGATGTGCGCAGGGTTCCCAAGCCCACCATCCGGGTGCCACTTGGTACACCGTGCCACTGTGTATCTACCGCAGAGAAGCCTACCCCGTCGGGTAGAGCTAAACACGGCCTCCAACACTTTTCCTACAAACACCAGAAACTAGTTGCAACTCCTGGACAGAGATCTAGGCGATTAATAAGCCGAGAGGGGCACTTAAACATTCCAATGCGTGGTAGTATCTTGTCTTGGATAACATACACAGAACTCAGTTCTTAAGGACGGTCCCAATGAGACAACCCACCATGTACTCCTCCATGGCCTCTCATCGTTACCTTTACCAAATCCGATTCACACCTTTACTCTCACACAACCATTCCGGTTCATCATCCAGATGGATCAGACCCGACACGACTCTAAGCATAGCAGGCATTGTAAGCAAGCATGGATGAGTAAGCACAACAAGGCTCAAGCAGTTTCTACTCATGCTAAGTGGTTTCAACTATTTACTGTGGCAAAATCAGGTAATGCAGAGGAATGGGTTCAACTACCGAGAACATGTAATAGTTGAATCGTGTTTGTCCTAATGCAATAAAAGAGAGCAGGAGCGAGAGAGTGGGTTTATATCAGTATGCTCAAGGGGGTTTGCTTGCCTGACATGTCTGAAGATATCAATGAGTCTTCATCAATGTCAACGATCACATCGTCGGAACCATCATCTACTGAGAGGGAACAACACCGGCAAACAAGGAAGAACAATAATTACTTCACGGAAATGCAACACTATGATGCATGATCATGACATGAAAATGAGAAGTGGCAGGGCTAATATAGCTACCATTTCTTAAGTTCAATCTGGTTTGAATTAGAATACAAATATCATTTTAAGCAAGGTATTTTCCATATGCCCTTTTAATTGATTCGGCCTGATGCTCAGCCATAACTTGTTTTATCATGCATGGAGATGGCATATTGAGTTACTTAGTTTTCCTAGCTCAATGTTTGGCCTTATTAATTGAAGTGGAATTCAAATGTATACCAAATTCCATCTCCAAACTATTTATTAAATTTACCCTAATCATCATTTTACCTACTTGGTGATGTTAACTTTCTCAAACATGCATGAAAATGCGATAATCAGATTCCTTGAATTTTTCTGTTCATTTTTCATATATATAAATTATTTTCATTGGACTTATAGATTATTTTCTATGATTTTTAGAAGTTTTCAGCATTTTCCGGAATTATTTTATAATCAGAAAATACTATTATTGCATCAGCACTCACGTGAGCAGGTCAACTGGCCGGCCATGGCCCACCAGTGGGTGACACAAGTGTTAAAAGAGTTTAATTTTAACCTTTTATTCCTAATTAGGGTCTGGGCCCACTGTTAGTGGGTCATTAAGTTAATTATCCTAGTTAATTTATATTTGTGATTAACTAAAATTAAACAGGGGCTAGGCCCCACCTGTCTGTGACCCTCGGAGGTCAAACCCCTGGTGAAAAGTGGCGAGGCCACCGGCTTTGAGCCGTCGGCGCTTTCACGCACGATGGAGCTTGCCAAAAATCTTCCTCCGTCGACCAAACGTCGCGCGGAGAGGCCCTATGGAGAGCTGGCGACGCGCCGCATCCATTCCGACCTAGCCACGGGCCAGGAGGTGGCCGAAACGAGGTAGGTGACGACCTCGGGCGGTGGCCGGAGTCGGCCATGGTGGCGGTTGGCGCTAGGAGGCAGGAATGGAGGGGGAAAGCACGGGGGAGGGAGAAGGAGCTCACAGTGAACCCATTTGCGGTGACAGGGAGGTCGGGGTCGTCCTCTAGCCAACGAATTGACGCCAGGAAGCTCCGGCAGCCGGAGAATAAAACAGCGGCGGTGGCGGTGACAGGGGGCCTCCGGGTTTGATTCCGGTGGCGAGGAGGAGCAGGGCGTCGAGGCGGTCCTTCTCGGCTTCTCGGAGAGGCGAGGGGAGGCCGGAGGCTGAATCGACGGTGGCGGCTTAGCCATGGCGGCTTCGGGCACAGCGAGAAGAGAGCGAGGAGGAGGATGAGCTCGGGGAAAGAGGAGGAGACGTGCACGGGGTACTCATCCCCGTCGTCTACATGGCTCGGGGCAAGCAGGAGGTGGCCGCGGGGCGTGGCCTCGCTCGTCGGCGCGTCGGCACGCACCTGCTTCTCCTCCTGGCAGGAGGAAGAAGACAGCGGTGCCCTTGGTGGGCTGGGCTGGGCGAGGTAAGCTCCAGTTAAGCTTCCTCTTTTTTTCTCTTTTGTTTTATTTCTTTTCTGACATTTGTTTTAAATTAAAAATTAAAGTCAAATCATTTTATAAAAATTCTGATATATTTTTATGTGACATAACATACTTGTCCAATGCCACACAATTATTTTCATAGCATGTGAAACTAAATTGTATATCTAGAAAATATAATTCCATTTAAAATAATTGTTTGACTGATTCAAAAAGCCAAGATAAAATGTTTCTTGTTTTCAATATACTTATTTGAATTTTTACCGAGCTCAATATTTTATTAGAAAATCAGGGACATTTTCTTGGAGTTGTTTGAAGTCACTTTTATCTTGGTCATTAGACAAAATTCTTTATAAAACTTGATCATATCTCAATTCAAATCCTTTTGAAATTAGAATGCATGCATTAGTATGCAATGGCAAGCAATGCTAAGATAGGGCTGTGACAATCATCACCCCCGGTCGTAGTCTCACATGTACGGGGGACCTCCCTAGATACCACCTCCCGGTCTCCTCGGTTGCATAGGGAGGTGTATGGGGCAAACTGGTCCCGTTTTCAACCAGATTGGCTGGAAGGGCATCCCCCTCTGCAATTTAATCGGTGAGGAAGTCACGCTGCAGGCTGCAATACGGAAAATGAGCCTAGTTAGAACCACCACATTTAGAGGAATGGTATATTCAGATTTCCAATAAAACCTTTGTGCTCGGGGTTTCACTGTGATGGTCCTTCACGGGATGGTGCTTCATCCTCGGACTCCTCGTCCGAGTCGACAATATCGTCAAATAGGGCCATGGGGGCCTATGTTGCTGTTGGAAATATGGCCTAGAGGCAATAATAAAATAGTTATTATTAAATTTCCTGTTTCAAGATAATTGTTTATTATCCATGCTATAATTGTATTGAATGGAAACATAAATACATGTGCGGATATATCGACAAAATAATGTCCCTAGTGAGCCCCTAGTTGAATAGCCTGTTGGTCAAGGATTTAAAGGTTTCCTAGCCATAGAAAAGTGTTGTCACTTGATGACGGGATCACATCATTAGGAGAATGATGTGATGGACAAGACCCAAACTATAAACATAGCGTATGATCGTGTCATTTTGTTGCTATTGTTTTCTGCATGTCAAGTATACATTCCTATGACCATGAGATCATGTAACTCACTAACATCGGAGGAATGTCTTGTGTGTATCAAATGTCGCAATGTTACTAGGTGACTAGAAAGGTACTCTACAGGCATCTCCGAAGGTGTCCGTTGAGTCAGCATGGATCAAGACTGAGATTTGTCACTCCGAGTGACAGAGAGGGGTCTCAGGGCCCACTCGGTAATACAACATCACAAACAAGCCTTGCAAGAAATGTGACTAAAGAGTTAGTCACGTGATCTTGTATTATGGAACGAGTAAAGAGACTTGCCGGTGATGAGATTAAAATAGGTATGGCGATACCGATGATCGAATCTCGAGCGAGTAACATACCGAAGGACAAAGGAAATGATATACGGGATTGTGTGAATCCTTGACATAGAGGCTCAACCGATAAGATCTTAGTAGAATATGTGGGATCCAATATGGACGTCCACGTCCCGCTATCGGATATTCACCAGAGAGTACCTCGGTCATGTCTACATAGTTCTCGAACCCGCAGGGTCTGCACACTTCAGGTTCGGTGATGTTTTTGGTATAGTTGAGTTATTGATGTTGGTAACCGAATTTTCTTTGGAGTCCTGGATAAGATCCAGGACATCACAAGGAGTTCCGGAATGGTCCGGAAATGAAGATTGATATCTAGGAAGTTGGTATTTGGATTCTGGAAAAATTTCGGGCATTACCGGCAGTGTGCCGGGAGTGACGAATGGGTTGTGGGGGTCCACCTAGTGGGCCCACCACTCCCTAAGAGGGCCACATGGACTTTGGGGTGGCGCTACAGCCCCTGGTGGGATGTCCAACCAACCAAAGAAGGCCCATGAGGAAAAAGGTGGAAAATCCAAAAGAGGTGGACAAGTGGGAGAGGAGTCCTACTCCAAGTGGAATTGGAGGAGGACTCTTCCCTGCTTGCTTCGGCCAATCCAAAGGAGGATTACCTTGGTGGGCAAGCCTCCTCCCTCCTTAATCCCAGATATACTAGAGTTTTTGAGGGTTTTGCACAGAATTTTCAGCCATGTGCTACCCTCTCCTCTAGATCGTAGTTCTTCCTCTAGATCAGTTTTCAGCGGTGCTTAGGCGAAGCCCTTTTGGAATAGATCCACCACCATCACTGGCATGCTGTCACGCTGCCGGAGAACTCATCTACTTCCATGTATCTCTTGCTGGATCAAGAAGGCGGATATCATCATCGAGCTGTACGTGTGTTGAACGTGAAGTAACCGTCCGTTCGGCGCTAGATCGGGACGGATCGTGGGACGGCGGCGATTTGGATCGAGAAGATGTTCCACTACATCAACCGCGTTTCTTAGCGCTTCCCACTTAGCGATCTACAAGGGTATGTGGATCCAATCTCCCTCTCGTAGATGATCATGACCATGATAGGTCTTCGTGTGCGTAGGAATGTTTTTGTTTCCCATGCAACGTTCACCAACAGTGGCATCATGAGCTAGGTTCATGCGTAAATGATATCTCGAGTAGAACACAAAAGAGTTTGTGGGCTTTGATGTTCATTTTTTTGCCCTCCTTAGTCTTTTCTTGATTCAACGACATTGTTGGATTGAAGCTGCCCGGACCAACTTTACTCGTACACATACGAGAGACCGGTTTCACCAACTGAAATGCAACTTGTTGCATAAAGATGGTTGGCGGGTGTCTGTTCTTCAACTTTAGTTGAGTCAGATTTGACTGAGGCGGTCCTTGGAGAAGGTTAAATAGCAATTTTCATATTACCGTTGTGGCTTTGTGTAAGTAAGATGCGATCATAGTAGATACCCATAGCAGTTACGTAAAACATGCAACAACAAATTAGAGGACGTCTAACTTGTTTTTGCAGGGTATGCTTGTGATGTGATATGGCCAAAGACATGATATGATATATTGGATGTATGAGATGATCATGTTGTAATAGTTAAATATCGACTTGCACGTCGATGCTTCGACAACTGGCAGGAGCCATAGGGTTGTCTTTAAATTTATTTTGCGCTTGCAGATGCTCTTGCTATATTGCTAGGCAGTAGCTTTAGTAGTAACAGCATAGATAGCGCGACAACCTCGATGGTAGCATAATGGTGGAGATCTTGATGTAGCTCCGGTGACGATGGAGATCTTGTTGGTGCTTTGGTGATGGAGATCAAGAAGCACAAGTTCATGGCCATATCATGTCACTTATGATTTGTATGTGATGCTAATCCCTTTATGCACCTTATTTTGCTTAGGACGGCGGTAACATTATAAGGTGATCCCTCACTAAAATTTCAAGACAAAATTGTGTTCTCCCGACTGTGCACCGTTGCGACAGTTCGTCATTTCGAGACACCACGTGATGATCGGGTGTGGTAGACTCAATGTTCACATACAACGGGTGCAAAACAGTTGCACACGTGGAACACTCGGGTTAAACTTGACGAGCCTAGCATGTACACACATGGCCTCGGAACACAAGAGACCAAAAGGTCGAGCATGAAATATATAGTTGATATGACCAACATGGAGATGTTCACCACTAAAACTCAACTCACGTGATGATCGGACTTGAGTTAGTGAATTTGGATCTTGCGACACTCGAATGACAAGAGGGATGTATATTTGAGTGGGAGTTTATTAGTAATATGATTAGCTAAACTCAATTGTGTTGAACATAGTCTAAGTAATCTTTGCAAAATTTTATGTTGTAGATCAATGGCTCGCGAAGTAGCAACCCTGAATTTTAATACGTTCCTAGAGAAAGCAAAGCTGAAAGATGATGGAAGCAACTTTGTTGAATGGGCTCAAAATCTGAGGCTTATCCTCCAAGCTGGCCAAAAGCAATATGTGCTTGATGCTGCGCTAGGTGATGCACCACCCGCTACGGCAACCCAAGATGTTTTGAACTCTTGGCAAGCGCGTAAGGATGACTACTCACTAGTTCAATGTGCAGTTTTGTATGACTTAGAACCGGAACTTCAAAGACGTTTTATACGTCGTGGAGCATACGTGATGTTCTAGGAGTTGAAGTTTATCTTTGAGAAGAATGCCCGGATCGAGAGGCATGAGACCTCGGATAAGTTCTATTCTTGCAAAATGGAGGAGAATCCGTCAGTCAGTTAACACGTGCTTAGAATGTCTGGGTACTCTGACCGTCTAGATGAACTGGGGATTGAACTCCCGCCAGAAGCTATCACTGACATAATTCTTCAGTCGCTGCCACCTAGCTATAAGAGCTTCATGTTGAACTATAACATGCAAGGGATGAATAAGTCACCAAGCGAGTTATTTGCGATGCTGAAAGTCGCTGAGTCAGAAATCCAGAAAGAACATCAAGTGTTGATGGTCAATAAGACCACTAGTTTCAATAAAAAAGGCAAAGGAAATAAGGGTAACTCCAAGAAGAGTGGCAAAGTTATTGCCCCTCCGACGAAGAAACCCAAGGCTGGACCTAAACCAGAAACTGAGTGCTATTATTGCAAGGGGACTGGTCACTGGAAGCACAACTGCCCCAAGTATCTTGCCGATAAGAAGGCGGCCAATGCCAAACAAGGTATATTTGATATACATGTTATTGATATGTACCTCACCAGCTCTCATAGTAATGCCTGGTTATTTGATACTGGTTCTATTGCTCACCTTTGCAACTCGACACAGGAACTGCGGAATAAACGAAGGCTGGCGAAGGATGAAGTGACGATGCACGTGGGAAATGGTCCTGAGGTTGATGCGATCGCCGTCGGCACGGTCTGACTTCAGTTACCATCGGGATTAGTGATGAACTTAAATAGTTGTTATTTAGTGCCTGCGTTGAGCATGAATATTATATCTGGATCTTGTTTATTGCGAGACGGTTACTCATTTAAGTCAGAGAATAATGGTTGTTCTATTTATATGATTAATATCTTTTATGGTCATGCACCCAATGTGAGGGGTTTGTTCATATTGAGTCTCGATTGTGATGACACTCATGTCCATAACACTGAGACCAAAAGATATAGAGTTAACAATGATAGTGCCACTTTCTTGTGGCACTGCCGCTTAGGTCATATTGGTGTTAAGCGCATGAAGAAACTCCATGCTGATGGACTTTTGGATTCACTTGACTTTGAATCACTTGACACATGTGAACCATGTCTCATGGGCAAGATGACTAAGACTCCGTTTTGTGGAATAATGGAGCGTGCAAGTGACTTGTTGGAGATCATACATACTGATGTGTCTGGACCAATGAGCATAGAGGCGTGCGGCGGATATCGTTATTTTCTCACCTTCACGGACGATTTGAGTAGGTATGGCCATATCTACTTGATGAAGCGCAAGTCTGAAACATTTGAAAAGTTCAAACAATTTCAGTGTGAAGTTGAAAATCATCGTAGCAAGAACATCAAGTTCCTACGATCTGATCGAGGAGGTGATTATCTGAGTTATGATTTTGGTGCTCACTTAAGACAATTTGGAATTGTTTCACAGTTGACACCGCGTGGAACACCATAGCGTAGTGGTGTGTCCGAACGTCATAATCATACTTTATTAGATATGGTGCGTTATATGATGTCTCTTACTGATTTATCATTATCATTTTGGGGCTATGCATTGGAGACAGATGCATTCACTTTAAGTAGGGCACCATCCAAATCCGTTGAGACGACGCCATATGAGCTGTGGTATGGCAAGAAGCCAAAATTGTCGTTTCTTAAAGTTTGGGGATGTGATGCTTATGTAAAAAAGCTTCAGCCTGAAAAGCTAGAACCCAAAGCGGAAAAGTGTGTCTTCATAGGTTACCCGAAAGAGACAGTTGGGTATACCTTCTATCTTAGATCCAAGGGCAAAGTATTTGTCGCTAAGAACGGAGCTTTTCTTGAGAAAGAGTTTCTCTCGAAAGAATTGAGTGGGAAGAAGATACAATTTGATGAGGTTGTGGAACCTCTGCTTCAACAAGATAGTGGCGCAGTGTAGAAAGAAATTTATGTCGAGGCAACACCAATTGAAGAGGAAGCTAATGATGGTGATCGTGAAGCTTCATCTCAAGTTACTGTCGTACCTTGCAGGTCCACAAGAGCACGTACTGCTCCTGAGTGGTACGGGAATCCTGTCTTGTCGACAAGAGCATGTACTACTCCTGGGTGGAACGGGAATCCTATCTTGTCAATCATGTTGTTGGACAACAATGATCCTGCAAATTATGGAGAAGCAATGGTGAGCCCAGATTCCAACAGATGGTTAGAAGCCATGAAATCCGATATAGGATCTATGTATGAAAACAAAGTATGGACTTTGGCAGTATTACCTGAAGGTCGAAAGGATATTCAGAACAAATGGATCTTTAAGAAGAAGACAGACGCAGACGGTAACGTGACCGTTTATAAAGCTCGACTTGTGGCAAAGGGTTTTTCACAAGTTCAAGGAGTTGACTACGATGAGACATTCTCACCCGTAGCGATGCTTAAATCCGTCTGAATCATGTAAGCAATAGCTGCATTTTTCGATTATGAAATCTTGTAGATGGATGTCAAAACGACGTTCCTTAACGGGTTTCTTAAGGAAGAGTTGTATATGATGCAACCCGAAGGTTTTGTCGATCCAGAGAATGCTGACAAAGTATGCAAACTCCAGTAATCCAATTATGGACTGGTGCAAGCATCTCGGAGTTGGAATCAACGCTTTGATGAGGTGATCAAGGCGTTTGGGTTTATACAAGTTCTTGGAGAAGCTTGTATTTACAAGAAAGTGAGTGGGAGCTCTATAGAATTTCTGATATTATATGTGGATGACATATTGTTGATCGGAAACAATGTAGAGTTTTTGGAAAGCGTAAAGGATTACTTGAATAAAAGTTTTTGAATGAAGGACCTAGGAGAAGCTGCTTACATATTGGGGATAAAGATCTATAGAGATAGGTCAAGTCGCCTAATAGCTCTTTCACAAAGCACATACCTTGATAAAATTTTGAAGAAGTTCAAAATGGAACAATCCAAGAAGGGGTTTTTGCCTGTGTTACAAGGTATGAAGTTGAGTAAGACTCAATGTCCAGTAACTACAGAAGATATAGAAAAGATGAGTGTCGTCCCCTATGCTTCAGCCATAGGGTCTATCACGTATGCAATGTTGTGCACAAGACCGGATGTCAGCCTGGCCATAAGTATGGCAGGCAGGTTTCAAAGTGATCCAGGAGTGGAACACTGGGCGGAGGTCAAGAATATTCTGAAGTACCTGAAAACAACTAAGGAAATGTTTCTTGTTTATGGAGGCGACGAAGAGCTCGTCGTAAAGGGTTACGTCGATGCAAGCTTTGACACTGATCTGAATGACTCTAAGTCTCAAACCGGATAAGTATTTATTCTTAACGGGGGTGCGGTAACCTGGTGCAGTTCCAAGCAAAGCGTCGTAGTTGATTCTACTTGCGAAGCGGAGTACATAGCTGCATCAGAGGCAGCTAAGAAGGGTGTCTGGATGAAGCAGTTCGTGTCAGATCTTGGAGTAGTGCCAAGTGCACGGGACCCAATCAATCTGTTCTGTGACAACACTCGTGCCATTGCTCTAGCCAAGGAACCAAGGTTTCACAAGCGGACCAGACACATAAAGCAACACTTTAATGTCATCTGCGATACAATCAAGGAGGAGGACATAAATATTTGCAAAGTGAACATGGATCTGAATGTTGCAGATCCGCTGACTAAACCTCTTCCACGAGCAAAGCATGATCAACACCAAAACTATATGGGTGTTAGATTCATTACATTGTAAATCACATAGAGATGTGAAGCTAGCTTATTGACTCTAGAGCAAGTGGGAGACTGTTGGAAATATGCCGTAGAGGCACTAATAAAATAGTTATTATTATATTTCCTATTTCAAGATAATCATTTATTATCCATGCTATAATTTTATTGAATGGAAACATAAATACATGTGTGTATATATAGACAAAACAATGTCCCTAGTGAGGCTATAGTTGACTAGCCTCTTGGTCAAGGATGGTTAAGGTTTCCTAGCCATAGGCAAGTGTTGCAATGATGGGATCACATCATTAGGAGAATGATGTGATGGACAAGACCCAAACTATAAACGTAGCATATGATCGTGTCATTTTGTTGCTATTGTTTTCTGCATGTCAAGTATACATTCCTATGACCATGAGATCATGTAACTCACTGACACCGGAGGAATGCCTTGTGTGTATCAAACGTCGCAATGTTACTGGGTGACTATAAAGGTGCTCTACAGGAATCTCCGAAGGTATCCGTTGAGTCAACATGGATCAAGACTAGGATTTGTCACTCCGTGTGACGGAGAGGTATTTCGGGGCCCACTCGGTAATACAACATCACAAAAAGCCTTGCAAGCAATGTGACTAAAGAGTTAGTCACGTGATCTTGTATTACAGAATCAGCAAAGAGACTTGCCGGTAACGATATTGAAATAGGTATGGTGATACCGACGATCAAATCTCGGGCAAGTAACATACCGAAGGACAAAGGAAATGATATACGGGATTGCGTGAATCCTTGACATAGAGGTTCAATCGATAAGATCTTAGTAGAATATGTAGGTGATGACCCACAAGTATAGGGGATCTATCGTAGTCCTTACGATAAGTAAGAGTGTCGAACCCAACGAGGAGCAAAAGGATCTGACAAGTGGTTTTCAACAAGGTAAAATCTGCAGGCACTGAAATTATCGGTAACAAGTGATTGTATGGTGAGATGATTCGTAGCAAGCAACAAGTAACAAAAGTAGCAACGGTGTAGCAAAGTGGCACAATCTCTTTTGTAGCAAGGGACAAGCCTAGACAAAGTCTTATAGGAGGAAACACGCTCCCGAGGACACACGGGAATTTCTGCATGCTACTTTTCATCATGTTCATATGATTCCCGTTCGTTACTTTGATAGTTTGGTATGTGGGTGGACCGGCGCTTGGGTACTGCCCTTCGTTGGACAAGAATCCGACTTATGATTAACCCATCTCACAAGCATCCGCAACTATGAAAAAAGAATTAAGACAAAGTCTAACCATAGCATTAAACTAGTGGATCCAAATCAGCCCCTTATGAAGCAACGCATAAACTAGGGTTGGAGCTTGTGTCACTCTATCAACCCATCATCTACTTACTACTTCCCAATGCCTTCCTCTAGGCCCAAATAATGGTGAAGTGTTATGTAGTCGACGTTCACATAACACCACTAGAGTAAGAACAATATAAAACACATCAAAATATCAAACAAATACCAAATTCACATGACTACTATTAGCATGACTTATCCCATGTCCCGAGGAACAACAGTAACTACTCACAAAGCATAATCATGTTCATGACCAGAGAGGTAATGAGTAGCATCAAGGATCTGAACATAAACTCTTCCACCAAGTAATCCAACTAGCATCAACTACAAAGAGTAATTAACACTACTAGCAACCTTACAAGTACCAATCGGAGTCGCGAGACGGAGATTGGTTACAAGTGATGAACTAGGGTTTGGAGATGAGATGGTGCTGATGAAGATGTTGATGGTGATGAGTCCCCTCCGATGAGAGGAGTGTTGGTGATGACGATGGCGACGATTTCCCCCTCCGGGAGGGAAGTTTCCCCGACAGGATCGTCCTGCCGGAGCTCTAGATTGGTTCTGCTCAAGTTCCGCCTCGTGGCGGCGGCGAATCCATGAAAAATCTCCCTTCCGATTTTTTTCCGGACGAAACCCTTCATATAGACAAAGATGAGCGCCGGAGGGGCAATAGGGGGCCCACAAGCCCTCCAGCCCCGACCAGGGGGGTAGGGCGGGCCTGACAGGCTTGTGGCCTCCAGGTGGCGCCCCTCTGGTACTTCTTCCACCCAATATTTTTTATATATTCCCAAAAAATTCCACGTTGATTTTCACGGCTTTTGGAGTTGCGCAGAATAGGCATCTCAAACTTGCTCCTTTTTCAGGCCAGAATTCCAGCTGCCGGTATTCTCCCTCTTCAGGTAAACCTTGCAAAATAAGAGAGAAAAGGCATAAGTATTGTACCGTGAAGTGAAATAACAGGCCAAAAAGGAATAAATATCAACATGAAAGCATGATGCAAAATGGACGTATCAACTCCCCCAAGCTTAGACCTTGCTTGTCCTCAAGCGAAAGCCTAGCTCAATAAACATGACCACATGTTTAGGGAGAGAGGTGTCGACAAAACAAAATACGAACATGTAGACATCATGACCAAGATTAGAACAGCAATACCAACATATAATATCTCATGCTAAAGTGATAAATTCTTCACAAAGTAAACCATGAATCAAGAACCTTACCGAGAAGTAACAACCGATAGCCTTTAGTCATGGAAGCAATTGCAATTTATCACAACATCAGAAAGAGTCAAATAAGAGATTGTAAAGAAAATCCACATACTCAAACATCTTTTCATTCTCTACAATTGCTACTACTCACGTGGAACTCATGATATCAAAGTTTCAGCTGGACACAGAGAAAGATAGGGGCTTATAGTTTTTCCTCCCAACTGCTTACCTCAAGAGTAATGTCAACAATAATAATTCATGAATACTTACCTCCAAGTTGACATATGAATATAGATCTTTCCCTAGCATGTGATGTTAGCCAAGATAAAGGCGAAACAAGGAATTGGTGAAGATCACCATGACTCTTTCAAGGGCAAAAAGTAAAGGTACAAGAAAGGCCCTTCGCAGAGGGAAGCAGAGGTTGTCATGCGCTTTTGAGGTTTGGATGCGTGTCCTCTTAGTGCGGAGGAACGTCACTTTATATTGCCTCCTGTGAAAAAGAACTTTATTATGCAGTCTATCGCTTTTATGTCTTCCTCATCACAGGTTCGTACAAAGCTTATTTTCCACACACTAATAGATCATATATATTAGGGAGCAATTTTTATTGCTTGCACCGATGACAACTTACTTGAGGGATCTTATTCAATCCATAGGTACGTAAGGTGGACTCTTATGACAAAACTGGGTTGAAAGTTTATGGATGCACAAGTAGTGTCTCTACTTGGTGCAGGAGGTTTGGCTAATATGAGGTGGAAGCAATCGTCACATGATACAGGATCTCTAATCATATAACATTGTTCGGAACCAAGAAAACACAATTCATTATGTTGTCTTCTTTGTCCAACATATACTTCTAAGCATGTAATAGTTTAGTGAGTGTTCACAATCATAGATGGTGTCCAAGATGATATATTTATATGTGAACCTCTCCTTCTTTATCACTTCCTATTAATTGCAACAATGACCAAGGTCTACGTTTGTCTACCCTCAACAAGTTTCAATCATCATCCTTTTTATATGTGAAGCCATCACTTCACATAAGATCACTACATGATCTTTCATGCTTTTGTTCTTTCTCGATCTTTTGATCAAGGCAAGAGGCAAAGCCCTTCAACTAAGACACTCTTTATTATATGGCTCACGAGCTCGAATACATCGGGGGTGACACAAAGAAAAAATCAAGACTAAAACACTAAGACTTTTATTCTACTAGAGAAAGAGAAAACTGAAAAGAAACAAACTAAAACAAAGGTAAAGGCAAAAGATATGATGGTGATACGATACCGGGGCAACTCCCGCATGCTTGGCACAAGCCAAGGGGATTGCCCATACCCATGCTCAGTTGTCTTCCTTTGGAGGTAATTTTGGTGGAGTAGTTGCAACATGGGCTTGATCCTCCGTCTTCCAAGGCATAGGTGCTCCATCATGGAAAGATAAACGAGTCTCCGGAATCCTCAAATCTATGGCCAACCGTATTGATTTAAATCTATACTCATACTCACAGTTTTTGTTCTGCAGGTCATAGATCTAGGCCTGGAGTTGATCAATCATGTCATAGAGCCTCGAGAGGTGCTTCCCAATGTCATTGGCATCAATCATGTGCTTGTTGGTGAACTCTATGATCACCATGTGGTTGGCGTTGAGTCCACGCTCCACCATCCCTTGGCACTTGAAGACTTGTTGCTCCATTGCTTCGAGCCTCATCTCCACGCTTTCGGTCATCTTGGGCCCCTCAACATCACGGATGTGCAACATCCCCTCACGCATCTCAATAGATTGAGGGTATTGCAGCACTCCCGCTAGGTAAGAATTAATGACCTTCTCGAAGATCTTGTCCTTCGGAGCTTTTGGGGACGTCATAGCGATCTAGATCTGCAGCAGAAACAAGCTCGAAACGAAAACAGAGGGAATTTGCGTGATATAGAGGTCAGACCTTTAGGGAGAATATATAATGATTTTTTCCAGACCAGAAGGCGTACTCCGCACGAAAATGGAGTCCGGGAGGCGCACGAGGTGGCCACAGGCCTTCCAGCCCTGGCCAGGGGGATAGGCCGGGGCTAGGAGGCTTGTCGCCTCCTCGGGCACTTTCCGGACTGCTTTAATTTTTTCTATTTTTTCAAATATTCTAAAACGTAGGAAAATTGCTACGGGAAAAGTTTTGGAGTCGGTTTACTTACCGAATCACATACCTCCTCGTTTTTGGAGTCTGAAACAGGCTTATAAATATCCCTTATGTACTCCTCCGGACTTATGGTATTGATAATGTTGCTCTCAACATTTATGGGAGTACCAAAGATATAATGCTTGATTCTCTGCCCGTTTACCACTCTCGGACAATTACCTTCCGTGTTGTTGATTTTGATAGCACCGGAACGATATACTTCCTCAACAATATAGGGACCTTCCCATTTAGAGAGAAGCTTGCGTGAAAAAAATCTTAAACGAGAATTGTATAGCAAGACATAATCACCTACATTGAACTCATGCTTTTGTATCCTCTTGTCATGCCACCTCTTAACCTTTTATTTGAACAACTTGGCATTTTCATATGCTTGAGTTCTCCATTCAAATAACCTCTTCTCATCGGCAAGTTTGAAATCAAAGTTTAGCTCTTTAGTTTCCACTTACCAAAGGCGCTTCACTCCCCGGCAACGGCGCCAGAAAAGAGTCTTGATGTCCCCCAAGTATAGGGGATCTATCGTAATCCTTTCGATAAGTAAGAGTGTCGAACCCAACAAGGAGCAGAAGGATCTGACAAGTGGTTTTCAACAAGGTAAAATCTGCAGGCACTGAAATTATCGGTAACAAGTGATTGTATGGTGAGATGATTCTTAGCAAGCAACAAGTAACAAAAGTAGCAACTATGCAGAAAAGTGGCCCAATCCCTTTTGTAGCAAGGGACAAGCCTGGACAAAGGCTTATAGAAGGAAAAAATGCTCCCGAGGACACACGGGAGTTTCTGTCATGCTAGTTTTCATCATGTTCATATGATTCCCGTTCGTTACTTCGATAGTTTGATATGTGGGTGGACCGGGGCTTGGGTACTGCCCTTACTTGGACAAGCATCCCAATTATGATTAACCCCCTCTCTCAAGCATCCGCAACTACGAAAGAAGAATTAAGAAAAAGTCTAACCGTAGCATTAAACTAGTGGATCCAAATCAGCCCCTTACGAAGCAATGCATAAACTAGGGTTTAAGCTTCTGTCACATTAGCAACCCATCATCTACTTACTACTTCCCAATGCCTTCCTCTAGGCCCAAATAATGGTGAAGTGTTACGTAGTCGACGTTCTCATAACACCACTAGAGGAAAAGCAACATACAACACATCAAAATATCGAACGAATACCAAATTCACATGACTACTATTAGCATGACTTATCCCATGTCCTCAGGAAAAAAAGTAACTACTCACAAAGCAAAATCATGTTCATGACCAGAGAGGTAATGAGTAGCATCAAGGATCTGAACATAAACTCTTCCACCAAGTAATCCAACTAGCATCAACTACAAAGAGTAAGTAACACTACTAGCAACCTTACAAGTACCAATCGGAGTCGCGAGACGGAGATTGGTTACAAGTGATGAGCTAGGGTTTGGAGATGGGATGGTGCTAATGAAGATGTTGATGGTGATGAGTCCCCTTCGATGAGAGGAGTGTTGGTGATGACGATGGCGACGATTTAGCCCTCTGAGAGGGAAGTTTCCCCGGCAGGATCGTCCTGGCGGAGCTCTAGATTGGTTCTGCTCAAGTTCCGCCTCGTGGCGGCGGCGAATCCATGAAAAAGCTCCCTTCTGATTTTTTTCCGGACGAAACCCTTCATATAGCCAAAGATGAGCGTCGGAGGGGCAACAGGGGGCCCACAAGCCCTCCAGCCCCGGCGAGGGGGGCAGGCCAGGCCTGGCAGGCTTGTGGCCTCCAGGTGACGCCCCTCTGGTACTTCTTCTTCCCAGTATTTTTTATATATTCCCAAAAAATTCCACGTTGATTTTCACGGCTTTTGGAGTTGTGCAGAATAGGCATCACAAACTTGCTCCTTTTTCAGGCCAGAATTCCAGCTGTCCGTATTATCCCTCTTCATGTAAACCTTGCAAAATAAGAGAGAAAAGGCATAAGTATTGTACCGTGAAGTGAAATAGCAGCCCAAAAAGCAATAAATATCAACATGAAAGCATGATGCAAAATGGACATATCAGTAGGATCCAATATGGATGTCCAGGTCCCGCTATTGTATATTGACCAGAGAGTGTCTCGGTAATGTCTACATAATTCTCGAACCCAAAGGGTCTGCACACTTAAGGTTCGGTGTCGTTTTTGGTATAGTTGAGTTATTGATGTTGGTAACCGAATTTTGTTCGCATTCCTAGATGAGACCTGGGACGTCACGAGGAATTCCGGAATGGTTTGGAAACAAATATTGATATATAGGAAGTTGGTATTTGGATTCCGGAAAAGTTTGGGGCATTACCGGTAGTGTGTCGGGAGTGACGAATGGGATTCGGGGGTCCACCTAGTGGGACCACCACTCAATGAGAGGGCTACATGGACTTTGGTGGCTCTACAGCCCCTGGTGGGATGTCCAATCAACCAAAGAAGGCCCATGAGGAAAAGGTGGAAAATCCAAAAGAGGTGAACAAGTAGGAGAGGAGTCCTACTCCAAAAGAGGTGGACAAGTATTAGAGGAGGACTCTTCCCTCCTTGCTTAGGCCGAGCCAAGGGAGGCTTCCCTTGGTGGGAAAGCCTCCTCCTTCATTCCTCCTATATATACTAGAGTTTTTGAGGGTTTTTGCACAGAATGCTCTGCCACATGCTACCCTCTCCTCTAGATTGTAGTTCTTCCTCTGGATCGGTTTTCAGCGGCGCTTAGGCGAAGCCCTGCTGGAATAGATCCACCACCATCGTCGGCACGCCGTCACGCTGCCGGAGAACTCATGTACTTCCCAGTCTCTCTTGCTGGATCAAGAAGGCGGAGATCATCATCGAGTTGTACGTGTGCTGAACGCGGAGGTGCCGTCCGTTCGGGGCTAGATCGGGACGGATCATGGGACAGCGGCGATTTGGATCGCGAAGATGTTCCACTACAACAACGTGTTTCTTAACGCTTCCCTCTTAGCAATCTACAAGGGTATGTGGATCCAATCTCCCTCTCGTAGATGATCATCACCATGATAGGTCTTCGTCTGCGTAGGAAAATTTTTATTTCCCATGCAACGCTCCCCAACAGTTTCTTCTTTCGAACGACGGGAGCTAGATCTCCCTCGGCGTCTTCAGACGCCGCTCTTTGCTTTGTATTGGAGGAGTCGTTCACCTCCTCCTCACCCTTTTCTTCCTCTCCTTCTAGGTTGGAGGGATCCAACATCTCTTTTGACATAAGACCCTCCCGGTTCTTCTTCTTCCCCTTCTTCTGAACCTCCTTCTCTCTCGAAGCCACATACGGCTTCTCGGCTAACATGGCCACCAATAGTGGGGTCATTTAGTCTTGGGAAAAGGTGCCCTCAGTTAATCTGCTTGGACTTTTTAGCCAGATATGCAAGCATGAGGGAAGGATGAAGTGACCACCTTGTCAAAAAGGAGGGGTTGGAATCTAAGAAATATGATAAAAACCTTACCGTCCCCAAAGGATTGAGGAGGGAAAGTCCTTCGTCTTCCTTATGAGCGGGCCAAGTCTTTTGCAACTGAAAAAGTTCCTTCCACAGCTTCTCGTGAGTAGTGCGGTAGAAACTCCACATAGGGCCCACCGCATTATCCGAATCCTTCGTATTGAAGTCCCACATCAAGACGGGCCGGCGTTGGCAGGGGAGAAGGCGGCGATGCAACATCACGTGGATTACATTGGTGAGGACAATTTTCTTCACTAGATTGGAGATCTTATTTTTGAGCACCTTCGCCTCTGTTGCCTCCCCCCAATCTAGGGCCATTTCCGTCCAGGACATGAGACAGGTGGGATGGCCAGATCTAAACACGGGAGGTGTTGTCTTGCCTGTGTTGCGTGGCTCGGTGATATAGAACCACTCCTTTTTCCACGACTTGATGGTATTCATGAATGTGCCCTTCGGTCGTGTGGCCCCGTTGAGCTTGTTCATCATCGACCCTCCGCTTGACGACTTTCGGCTTGACGTTGAGGACCTTCAGCCAGAGTGCGAAGTGGGGATGGACCCGCAAGAATGCCACGCACACGGTGATGAAGGCTCAGAGGTGGGTGATGGAGTTAGGGGGGAGATTGTGGAAGTCAAGCCCATAGTAGAACATGACTCCCCGAACAAATGGGTGGAGGGGAAAACTTAAACCCCAAATAAAATGAGAAATAAAAACCATTGTTTCCCAATCTTTGGGTGTGGGGATGACCGGGTCCTTCTCCTGAGCACGGTGGGCTATGTTCTTCGGCAGGTAGCCGGAGCTCCTCAGCTCCAGAATGTCCTTCTGAGTAACAGAGGAGGCCTCCCACTTTCCCTTGGAACCGGCTGAGGGATCGATAGAATATGTGTCTAGAGGGGGGTTAATAGGCTACTTGTCAAGATAAAATTCCTAGCCTAACCCAATTTTCAAGGAGGGCAGAAATATAGTAGTTATAACAAGTCAAGTACACCCTACACATGCAGTTCTAAGAGTATAGAAGCGGAATGTAAAACATGCAAGTGTCAAGTAAAGGACTAAGGTAGGGAGATCAAATGCATCAGGTTGACACGGTGATTTTTGGCATGGTTTCGATAGGTGGCGCTGTCGTACGTCCATGTTAGTGGAGACTTCAACCCACGAAGGATAACACCTACGATAGTCCATGAAGGGCTCCACCCACAAGGGTTCCACAAAGACGCGGCCTTGTATATTCCACCACGGCTTCTGCCCACGAAGGATAAGCCTTACTCATGGTAGATCTTCACGAATTAGGCGATCTCCTTGCCCTTACAAACATCTTGGTTCAACTCCACAAAACGAACTAGGAGGCTCCCAAGCAAGACCTAACCAATCTAGGAGGCACCACCCTCCAAAAGGTAATAGATGTGGTAGATCAATGAAGTCCTTGATCTTGTGCTTCTAAGGATACTCTCGTCAACACAAAATCACTCTCTCACAGAATATCCATGGGTAGGAGAGATTGGTTTGGTGGAAAGCTGTTTGGGGAGGCTAGAGATCAAGTTTCGAATGATTGGATTGGAATATCTTGGTCTCAACACATGAGTAGGTGGTTCTCTCTCAGAAAATGAATATGGCAATGAAGTGTGTGTTCTGTGTGCTTCTCCAGTGAATGAGAGGTGCTTGAAGGGGTATATATAGGCAGCACAAAAAATCCAACCGTTACACACAAAGTGGCAAACTCGCTGACACCGAAGTGAAAAACTTGGTGGTACTGATTAGCACAAAGGTAACAACTTTTGAATCTCGATGAGACCAATATATGAAACTCGGTGGCACCAAAAAGGTGGCTAACGGTCAGATGGCCAAACTCGGTGGCACCGATACTCAAACTCGGAAATTCCGATTTTGTGTACCAAGGCACCCGAAAGTTGGTCACCCAAACTCAGTAGCACCGATATGGATTCGGTTGCACAGATTTGGTGGGAATGGCTAGGCTTTCTGTGTGAGGTCAAACTCGATGGGTTCGAAATGTGAGAGTTGGTGACACCGAATTTCTGTATATGGAACTTGACATAGTGGATATGTGGGAAAACTGATTGAGTATTTTGGTGGCTAACTTTGATCACTTTGAGAAATCAGTTCATTTAATTACCTCACCCCCTTTTAATAGTATTGGCTTTCCTATGGACTCAAAAGTGATATCTCACAAATATAAAATGAAGAGTCTTCTAGCTTGAAGCTTGAGCCAATATTATTCCTTTCTCTCATCATGGGGCATATCCACATAAACCTTTAGCCAAAGCTGTCCATGGACTATTCCTGAAATATCTAGGTAAAAGTGTTAGTCCAACAGACAATGTATGTTGTCATGAATTATCAAAAGTACCAATGGTGCATATGTGCTATCAATCTTCCCCTTTTTGGTAATTGATGACAACATACAATCAAAGCTTCAAATAAAGATAAGCATAATAATATGACAGCTTTGAAAAAATATGACTAGTGCAGGCTCCCCTAAATGTGTCCAATTCCTTTAAAGGATAGTTGCTTTGGAATGCATGGGCACACACAAGGTAGAAGGACAAGACAAGTCATAGACATCCTGGCTATATGCATCAAACATATGTGAATGAAGGACTTCCATCTTCAAGACTCCCTCTTGCAAACAATATGTGCAAGAAACAAGAGGTTATCATGAACAAGTATATGATGCATATACTTACCTTGAGGATATTGAGTGTATTAACATAGGAATACACTCGGAAAAACAAAAGTTAGATAACACAAAAGTACCCTATTTGTCGGTTGATAACCCACAAGTATAGGGGATCAATTATAGCCTTTCTTGATAAGTAAGAGTGTTGAACCCAACGAGGAGCTAAAGGTAGGAAAAATATTCCCTCAAGTTCTATCGACCACCGATACAACTCTACGCACACTTTACGTTCGCTTTACCTAGAACAAGTATGAACCTAGAAGTACTTTGTAGGAGTGATAGGATAGGCTTGCAAGAAAGTAAAGAACACGTAAACAAAACTAGGGGCTGGTTAGATAAAGAAACAACTACGAGTGTCTAACGAGTGTGGAAAAGTGGTGGTAGGAGTTGCGGAATTGTCCCTAAGCAATTGACTACGTTACTAGATCGATAGCAAGTATCATGTGTGAGAGGCCTCTGCTAGCATGTCATCCCTTACTTGGAATTCTATGCACTTATGATTGGAACAATTAGAAAGCGTCCACAACTACTAACGTTCATTAAGGTAAAACCCAACCATAGCAATAAGATATATTGGTCCCCCTTCAATCCCATATGCATCAATTTCTATGCTAGGTTTGAAGCTTCTGTCACTCTAGCCTGCCAATACAAAGTCTTATCAACATACAACTAACCCTATGGCGTGATCCACGCGCGCGATCATATGATGGGCACCAAAGGACATCAACATAACCACAAGCAAATTAAACCAATCATAGCAATTCATCAATCACCGATAGGACAACGATAATCTACTCAGACATCATAGGATAGCAACACATCATTGGATAATAATATGTAGCATAAAGCACCATGTTCAAGTAGAGGGTACAGCTGGTTGCGGGAGAGTGAACCACTGAATATATATGGGGGAAGGTGATGGAGATGTTGGTGAGGTGTTGGTGTAGATCGCCGTCACACGGTGATGTCCCGGGCAGCGTTCCGGCGCCGCCGGGAGAGAGGGGGAGAGAGCCCCCTCCTTCTTCTTCTTCGTTGACCTCCTCCCTAGATGGGAGAAGGGTTTCCCCTGTGGTCCATGGTCTCCATGGCGGCGGAGGGGCGGGAGCCCCTCCGAGATTGGATATCTCTCTCTGTGTCCTTCTGTTTCTGCGCTCCCAGATTCTGCGTTTCACCATTTCTTAAATTCCCGGAGATCCGTCACTCCGATTGGGCTGAAATTTTAACACGATTTTCTTCCGGATATTATCTTTCTTGCGGAGAAAGAAGAACTCCAACCGACATAAGTAGTGGCCACAAGCCTGCCAGCCGCTGCCGTACCTCCTGGTGGCGGCTACAGGGCTTGTGGGCCCTCCGTGCATCGCCTCGCATTGATTCTTCTTCCCAAAAATCATAAATATTCCAAAAAAAATCCCCGTAAGTTTTTATTACGTTTGGACTTCGTTTGGTATGGATATTCTGCGAAACAAAAAACATGCAACAAACAGGAACTGACACTGGGCACTGGATCAATATGTTAGTCCCAAAAATAATATAAAAAGTTGCCAAAAGTATATAAAAGTTGTATATATATTGGCAAGAAACAATCAAAAATTATAGATACGAAAGAGACGTATCAGCATCCCCAAGCTTAATTCCTGCTCGTCCTCGAGTAGGTAAATGATAAGAAATATAATTTTCGATGTGGAATGCTACCTAGCATAATCTTGATCATATAATCTAATCATGGCATGAATACTAATACACGAGTGATTCGAAGAAATAGTCTATAATTTGACATAAAGACAATAATATTTCAAGCATACTAACAAAGCAATCATGTCTTCTCAAAATATCATCGCCAAAGAAAGTTATCCCTACAAAATCATATAGTTTGGCTATGCTTCATCTTCCCCACACAACGTATTTCAATCATGCACAACCCCGATTTTAGCCAAGCAATTGTTTCATACTTTAGTGTTCTCAAACCTTTTCAACTTTCATGCAATACATGGGCGTGAGCCATGGACATAGCACTATAGGTGGAATAGAATATGGTGGTTGTGGAGAAGACAAAAAAAAGAGGAGATAGTCTCACATCAACTAGGCGTATCAACGGGCTATGGAGATGCCCATCAATAGATATCAATGTGAGTGAGTAGGGATTGCCACGCAACGGATGCACTAGAGCTTATAAGTGTATGAAAGCTCACAGAAGAAACTAGTGGGTGTGCACCCAACTTGCTTGCTCATAAAGACCTAGGGCAATTTTGAGGAAGCCCATCATTGGAATATACATGCCAAGTTATATAATGAAAATTTCCCACTAGTATATGAAAGTGACAACATAGGAGACTCTCTGTCATGAAGATCATAGTGCTATTTGAAGCACAAGTGTGGAAAGAGGATAGTAGCAATTGTCCCTTCTCTCTTTTCTCTCTTTTTTTGTGGGATCTTTGGCCTCTTTTTTTTATTTTTTTTATTTTGGTGGGCATCTTTGGCCTCTTTTTTGTAAATGGGCTTCGCTGGCCTCTTTTATTTCCTCACATGGGACAATGCTCTATTAATAATGATCATCACACTTACAACTCAATACTTGGAGCAATGATGACTCTATATGAAATGCCTTCGGTAGTGTACCGTGACAATGATCTAGCATAGCAATGATATCAAAAAAACGGACAAGCCATGGAAACATCATGCTAGCTATCTTACGATCATGCAATGGCAATATGGAAGTGGTGGCACATGTCATGAGACGGAATGGTGGTAGTTGCATGGCAATATATCTCGGAATGGCTATGAAAATGCCATAATAGGTAGGTATGGTGGCTGTTTTGAGGGAGGCTATATGGTGGGTGTAATGCACCGGCCAAAGTTGCACGGTACTAGAGAGGCTAGCAATGGTGGAAGGGTGAGAGTGCGTATAATCCATGGACTCAACATTAGTCATAAATAACTCACATACTTATTGCAAAAGTCTATTAGTCATCGAAACAAGGTACTACACGCATGCTCCTAGGGGAAAGGTTGGTAGGAGTTAACCATCGCGTGATCCCGACCTCCACACAAAGGATGACAATCAATAAATAAATCATGCTCTGACTTCATCACATAACGGTTCACCATATGTGCATGCTACGGGAATCACAAACCTTAACACAAGTATTTCTACGGATACACAATTACTCACTAGCATGACTCTAATATCACATATTCGTGTCGCAAAACTATTGCAAGGAATCAAACATATCATATTCAGTGATCTACAAGTTTTATGTAGGATTTTATGACTAACCATGTGAATGACCAACTCCTGTTAACTCTCTAAATAGGTATAAGTGAAGCATGAGAGTTTAATTCTTTCTACAAAAGATATGCCCCGCTCTAACAAATATAAGTGAAGCACAAGAGCATTCTACAAATGGCGGTTTTCTATGTGTAGGGAAATAGGCAATCCAAACTTCAAAAGATATAAGTGAAGCACAAGAAGCATTCTATAAAGCCAACCAAGGACTATCTCATGCCAGCATGGTGCATAAAAGAAAAAGGGAAAATAAACATAAAAGACACTCCAAGCATTTGCACATATCATGTGACGAATTAAAATATAGCTCCGAGTAAAATTACCGATAGATTGTAGACGAAAGAGGGGATGCCTTCTGGGGCATCCCCAAGCTTAGACGCTTGAGTCTTCCTTGAATATTACCTTGGGGTGCCTCGGGCATCCCCAAGTTTAGGCTCTTGCCTCTCCTTATTCCTTCATCCATCGTGCTCTCACCCAAAACATGAAAACTTCAATCACAAAAAACTCAAAAAAACTTCGTGAGATCCGTTAGTATAATAAAATAAAACACCACTTCAAGTACTGTTGTGAACTCATTCTAAATTCATATAAGCATTATATCTACTGTTATACAACTTCACCATGGTTCATACCCCCCGATACTACCCATAGATTCATCAGAATAAGAGAACAATGCATAGAAAACAGAATCTGTCAAAACAGAACAGTCTGTAGCAATCTGTATATTCCGTATACCTCTGATATCTCAAAAAATCTGAAAAACTACGAACGTTTGGAAAATTTGCATGTCAATCAGAATAAAAAAAGAATCAAATCAAAATATCTTCTATAATAAAAATGAAAATTAATTTCGTGAGCAGAAAGTTTCTGTCTTTTCTCAGCGTGATCAAACAACTATCACCCAAACTAATCGTAAAGGCTTTGCTTGGCACATTATTTTTAAAAACACAAAGGAATTGTACAAGGGGATAATTATTTTTGTGAGAAACTTCCATGAAAAATTCTACATTGTTTCCATGAGCATGAACACAAGTGTTCAAGGTCGACCCTCACTTCCACAATGCATCACCTTTCAATCGCTTCTCTTTTTGAAAAAGTTTTAAGTTCCCCTCTATATTTTTTTTTGTTTTTAAACTAAATAAAAGCACTCAACAGAAATAAATGACTCTCTAAAACTTCTGGGTTTTCTCCCAGGCAGCGCTTTCTTTAAAGCCATTAAGCTAGGCATAAAGTGCTCAAGTAATGGATCCACCCGGATCCCAAGGTATATCAAAGCCAATTTTAATTAGCAATGATTTGAAATTTAGTAGTGAGCACAAGGTAACATATATCAAGCAATGACGAAGTCTAACCCTCTTCCTATGCATTGGCATGTCATAAAAGAACAATTCATGCACACCAAGTAAAGGCCAATACATAGCATAAGCAGTTCCTTTTAATTTTATCGTATTGGAAACATAGAGAGGTGGAGATGTAGTTCCTCTCTCATAATAATTTCAAGTAGGAGCAGCAAGAACATGCATATTATATTCATCAAAATCATCATGTGTAACATAAGGAACTATAGCTAGCTCATCTTCATAAGCATCATTCATATTGGCATCATGGCCACAAGCATAGCAAGCATCAAGTTCATCAAAAAGGGATATTTCAAACAAATCCAAGGGATCATAGAATTCATCCTTCGGTAAGAACGAAGGGAAATTAAATAATGTATGAGTAGAAGAGTTACTCTCATTAGAAGGTGGACATGGTAGCTAGTCCGCTCTTCCTCCTCCTTTTGTTCTTCGCTCTCCTCTTCATCTTTTTCATCTAATGAGCTCACAATTTCAGCATTTTCTTCTTCCATAGTTTCCTGGAAAATAATAGTCTCTTCTTGGGCATCAATATGGGCATTATATTCATAGTTAGTATAACAATAACGAAGCATAGCCAAATTTTCAGATCGGTAAGGAGCATCATCATTATCATCATACCTTTTAAACAGAGCCTCAATTCCATAAGCACCCATAAAAGCAACAAACTCTCCTATTTGATCCACATCATAGTAATCATATATACCATTAGCGTAAGAAGCCAAGGTTCTATGATCATTAAACTCACAAGAAAAGGAAAGGTGTGGAGCCTTCATCCTAGAGCAACAAGTAACACCATGTCTATTGCATAGTTCCACAGCATACCATTTCAACAAATGGATTTGATCCCATAAAAGTTCCCCTTTTTGAGTCAAGCGATAATCCCTAAAGTATTCACGTTGATCCAACGTGTATCCCATTATATAATTGAATGGGGCTTTCTCAGGATTATTAAAGTAGTGCATAATATTTTCCACGTAAAGAGCATCGAGGGTTTTAGGAGGTTCCCCATCACCATAAGTAGCAAGTACACCCAATATTTTTGGTATTTCGTGTTCCATATCCATAACCAAAGATAGAGAACAACTTAGAACAGCGAATAAATCTACTTAGTGATAAAGCAAACAAGCACACACGAGGATATTCACCACACACTATCTCTCCCCGGCAACGGCGCCAGAAAAAGGTCTTGATAACCCACAAGTATAGAGGATCAATTGTAGCCTTTCTCGATAAGTAAGAGTGTCGAACCCAACGAGGAGCTGAAGGTAGGACAAATATTCCCTCAAGTTCTATCGACCACCGATACAACGCTACGCACACTTTACGTTCGCTTTACCTAGAACAAGTATGAAACTAGAAGTACTTTGTAGGAGTGATAGGATAGGCTTGCAAGAAAGTAAAGAACACATAAATAAAACTATGGGCTGGTTAGATAAATAAACAACTACGAGTGTCTAACGAGTGTGGAAAAGTGGTGGTAGGAGTTGCGGAATTGTCCCTAAGCAATTGACTACGTTACTAGATCGATAGCAAGTATTATGTGGGAGAGGCCTCTGCTAGCATGCCATCCCTTACTTGGAATTCTATGCACTTATGATTGGAACTATTAGAAAGCGTCCGCAACTACTAACGTTCATTAAGGTAAAACCCAACCATAGCAATAAGATATATTGGCCCCCCTTCAATAACATATGCATCAATTTCTATGCTAGGTTTGAAGCTTCTGTCACTCTAGCCTACCAATACGTAGTCCTATCAACATACAACTAACCCTATGGTGTGATCCACGCGCGCGATCATATGATGGGCACCAAAGGACAGCAACGTAACCACAAGCAAATTAAACCAATCATAGCAATTCATCAATCACCGATAGGACAACGATAATCTACTCGGACATCATAGGATAGCAACACATCATTGGATAATAATATGTAGCATAAAGCACCATGTTCAAGTAGAGGGTACAGCGGGTTGCGGGAGAGTGAACCGCTGAATATAGATGGGGGAAGGTGATGCAGATGTTGGTGAAGATGACGGAGGTGTTGGTGTAGATCGCCGTCACACGATGATGTCCCCGGCGGCGTTCCGGCGCCGCCGGGAGAGAGGGGCGGAGAGCCCCCTCCTTCTTATTCTTCCTTGACCTCCTCCCTAGATGGGAGAAGGGTTTCCCCTCTGGTACATGGTCTCCATGGCGGTGGAGGGGCTCGCCCCTCCGAGATTGGATCTCTCTCTCCGTGTGTCCTTTTGTTTCTGCTCTCCCAGATTCTGCGATTCACTGTTTCTTAAATTCCCGGAGATCCGTAACTCCGATTGGGCTGAAATTGTAACACGATTTGCTTCCGGATATTATATTTCTTGCAGAGAAAGAAGGGCTCCAACCGCCTTAAGGAGTAGCCACAAGCCTGGCAGCGGCCACCGTACCTCTTGGTGGCGGCTACAGGGCTTGTGGGCCCTCCGTGCATCGCCTCGCGTTGATTCTTCTTCCCAAAAATCATAAATATTCCAAAAAAAATCCCCTTAAGTTTTTATTACGTTTGGACTTTGTTTGGTATGGATATTCTGCGAAACAAAAAACATGCAACAAACAGGAACTGGCACTGGGCACTGGATCAATATGTTAGTCCCAAAAATAGTATAAAAAGTTGCCAAAAGTATATGAAAGTTGTAGAATATTGGCAAGAAACAATCAAAAATTATAGATACGACGGAGACATATCATCGGTGCACTAAAGATTGGGGTCTCCAGTGCCTCGGACTAGTGCGCGGACACCGGCAGCCCTTCCGCAATGGCAAGGCGCGTCGCTGGGGCTTAAGGAGAAAGCAAGACTCAGAAGCCACCAAGTGCTAATTGCAAGCCCCAGCAAGCACTCGCTTGCAAGGAAGGAAGATGAGACCCCGACAGGAGCTCCCTGCCGGGGAGATAGACAATGCCACTGCGAGACCCTCCCGTCGAGGAAGATGGACTGATCCCCGGCAAGCCACCCTTGCAGGGAAGATTAACAAGGCCTCGACAGGCCATCACCACCCTGCCGAGAGGAATAAGAAGAGCCCCGGCAAGGTAACCCTGCCGGGAAGGAAGAGAAGGCCCGAGGAGACGCGCGGGCCCAAAGCGCCCTCCATGGGGCCTACGAACGCCTCCACCGACAAGCACACAATCGACGATGCATGAGCCACGCATCCGCCCGCATGCTAGCGTGATACGTCTCCAACGTATCTATAATTTTTGATGGTTTCATGCTATTATCTTGTCAAACTTTGGATGTTTTGCATGCCTTTTATTTATTTTTTGGGACTAACTTATTAACTCAGTGCCAAGTGCCAGTTCTTGTTTTTTCCCGGTTTTTGACCGCTTTCACAGGAGATTTTGAAACGGAGTCCAAACGGAAGAAAATCCCCGAAAAGATTTTTCTGGAACGGAAGAAGATCGGAGAACTTGGGAGCCAAGCCAGAAGAGCCCCAGGGGCCCCACAAGCCCCCACCCCGCGGCCAGGGGGTGCGCCATCCAGGCTTGTGGGCCCCCTGGAGGTCCCCTGACCTAGATCTTGCGCCTAGAGATCATTGCAATCACTTTTCCGCCGCCTCAAGCTTCTGTCTCCGCAAGATCCCATCTGGGGCACGTCCTGGTGCCCTGCCGGAGGGGCGATTCAGACACGGAAGGCTTCTCCATCAACACCATGACCTCTCCGATGATGTGTGAGTAGTTCACCATAGACCTACAAGTCCATAGCTAGTAACTAGATGGCTTCTTCTCTCTCTTGGATCTTGAATACAAAGTTCTCCATGATCTTCATGGATATCTATCCGATGTAATCTTATTTTGCAGTGTGTTTGTCGAGCTCCGATGAATTGTGGATTTATGATCAGATTATCTATGAATCTTATTTGAGTTTCTTCTGATCTCTCTTATGCATGATTTCATATCCTTGTAATTCTCTTCGAGTTGTGGGTTTTGTGTGGCCAACCATATCTATGATTCTTGCAATGGGAGAAGTGCTTATTTTTGGGTTCATACCGTGCGGTGACGTCACCTAGTGACAGATGGAGTAGCGAGGCACGCATCATGTTGTTGCCATCAGGGGTAAAAAGATGGGGTTTTCATCATTGGTTTGAGATTATCCCTCTACATCATGTCATCTTGTTTAAAGCGTTACTCTGTTCGTCATGAACTCAATACACTAGATGCATGCTGGATAGCGGTTGATGTGTGGAGTAATAGTAGTAGATGCAGAAAGTATCGGTCTACTTGTCTCGGACGTGATGCCTATATGTATGATCATTGCCTTAGATATCGTCATGACTTTGCACAGTTCTATCAATTGCTCGACAGTAATTTGTTCACCCACCGTAATACTTTCTGTTTTGAGAGAAGCCTCTAGTGAACACTATGGCCCCCAGGGTCTACTCCACACCATATTTTCAGCCTTACACTTTTTACTTCGTTGCATTTTCCGCCTTCATATCTCACTTTGCAAACAATCTTGAAGGGATTGACAACCCCTTTGAAGCGTTGGGTGCAAGCTTGTTTGTGTTTGCGCAGGTACTCTGGACTTGACGAGACCCTCCTTCTGGATCGATACCTTGGTTCTCAAACTGAGGGAAATACTTACTGCTCCTGTGCTGCATCACCCTTTCCTCTTCAAGGGAAAAAACTAATGCAAGCGCAATCTCCGTCAACGTGTCAATTTTTGGCGCTGTTGTTTGAGAAGTAGCATAGCGCAACACCCCGGAGTTGCCACGTGTGGGTACGTGTCCAACCCCCCTGACGAGGTCACGGAAGTCTGTCGAAGCATTTAATGCACCTCTGACAAGGCAATAACACTGTAACTGTCGGTCGGCGCTGTTTCACTCGTGAACCCACCGTTCACCCACCGAGACACTGTGGTGACACCTTCGCCTACAAAAGGAGGCCCGAGGATCAGTAGTAGGGACTTTTGGCTTTTTGACCAATCGAAAGGCTGTAAAGAGGGACAGATCTACAGTAACCTAAAACAAATAGCTAAACACGCGCAGGAGTAGGGTTTTACACACCACGCGGCCCGAACCTGGGTAAAAAGATCTTGCCGAGCCCTGACTGTTGGTTCTGCTCTTGCCGTGACCCCTCCACCCGCCAAACCAGCAAAAAGGGGGACCGTTGAGGCCCCCATAGGTGTCGATCCTTCACCAACATCTTTGGTGCGCCAGGTAGGGGGATCACCTGAAGCAGGCCGGTGTCAGCGCCACCCCGATCCGACGAGCTGCTCGTCGGCTCCACGGATCTCAATTCGCTGTTGCATCTTCCTTGAGTGGGAGGAAGCAGTGGTGCTCTGCCCGCGCAAGAGCTCATAGCGCCTCCATAGGTGCTATGAGAGCACGAGTGGAAGGAGCGGAAGCCCCAAGCTCTGCATCGCCCGACCGACACACCTCCTTGGAACATCGCGCTGTTGTCGAGGGCGTGACAGGGGGCTTCGGCCAGGCCTCCGATGCTTACTCCGACCGACGCACATCTCCGGAGTGCTGCATAGTCGTCGAGGACACGTCCAAGGCTCCGAACCGCCCCTTTACGCGCCCTACGGCCTACATTTCTCCTTGGAGCATTGTGGCGCCAGAAAGATGCGCTCGGGGGCTCCGCCAGCAAATCTCTTGCAAAAGAGATGAGAAAGTGATACGCCCCAGCGTGCCTCTTTCCTTTAAAGTGGCCAAAGGCCACTGGCGAAAACCTCGTCGGCAAGGAGGCTGCTGGAGGTAACATCATCTTGTCGGGGGTACGAATATTCCACCCCGGCAGCACCTTCAGACGCTGCGGCTAGGAATGTCACAACGCGCCAGATAAGTACAGAGGCGAACTTCTTGCCACACTCTTGGTACATTCGATGTATCCTTTTGAAGCATCGACTTTTGTATGAGAACCCCGCGTGCAGATGGACCTTGCTAGGATCAGTGCACTCCGACTCCGTTTCGAGCCTGTTCAATGACTTGAGCGGCCACAGAGCGCCCTTATCTCGTTTCAAACTCGCTCAATGTTTTGGATGGCTACGTAGCACCCTATTTCTCCTCGAGCCGCGCTCGACGATTTACATGGTTGCACTGAGTGCGGCAAGGAGTCTTGCCGGTGAAGACCTCCTCCGTTGAGTTTTTTGAGGATCCGCTCCTCTAAGTGCTCATGACAGGATAAGTCAAGCCGGAAAGCATCCGGAAAGTGCAAAGGAATAATCATACAAAATGAGAGTCAAATAAAGGATGCATCTATTCATTCATTTGTCTGGATACATTTGATACCACTTGCAAAGCATTGTTGTCCTAACCTAAAGACTCTGTCTTTTAACGAGGAATGATCTATGAGAAGCAAGTGAAGTTCGAGAAGACAAAAAAAGTGGCAGGGCCCGCTGTGCTACCCAGGCTGGTTCCTCCTGGACCAGCATTGCATAGAGGAGAATGGGGCCACGAGGGAAGACGAAGCCGAACTCTGGAAGCATCCGAGAAGACGAGGCAGCATTGGTTCTTCTGGCGCGCAGGTCTCGGCTCAGGACAAGGTGGGTTGCGGGTTGTCGGTGATGGTGCGACCGGCGCTCAATCTGAGGTCAGATCCTCATACACAGGCTTAACCCGCCGAGGATCTGACCCGTCCCCGTTGTCGCTGTCGTCCGACCCTTCCTTGTCACCCCCAGACGAGGAAGGACTGTCAATCCTGCTCGAGCTCTCTTTGCATCAGCCGAGACACGCACTTGAGCTCCCATATAGCTTGACGGAGAGCAGGTTGTCTGCCGTCATCTTGAACCAGAGAACGTGGCCATCCCAGAGATTGTGGGCATGAGCGAAGCTCTTCCACCCACGTCCAAGGAACAGGAGTCGGGGCCCGGGATACTCTACAGCGAGCGGTACGGCACCATTGCCGCAGCCATGTACCCGTAGCCATAGCATCGGGGGCTTCTCTTCCTCCATCAGCTTGGCAAAGGCGCTGGGGAGCTGTAGCCGGGTCCTGATGCACCCTCCCAATTGGACAAGGAACTCCAATGTGGTCCTTTCGACGTGAGTTCCCACCGGAACAAGCCCGGGAGAAGGCGGAGACACTGGATTAGCACTCCGCCTCCCTCGGCCACGTCTCCGACGTCCTCGGCCCCTTGAGCCTCTCCCGCCAAGATCGACGGGGATGCCGTTGGCTGTGCCTCCTGAAGTTGTGGCATGATCCAAGCGGGATCCCCTTGCTGACCTGGCAGCCGACGGAGGCCGGCCCCGTCCCCTAACCATGGTTAGGGCGGGTGCCACCGGCAAATCAGAAAGAAACAAGAGAAGGAAAGGCGACAAGCGCTGAAGGCTTCGAGAGTGAGATTGATGGGTAAAACCTCCGCGCAAACACCCTAATTTATAGGGCAAAACTCGGAGGCCACCCTCCTCGCTCCATAAGCACCTTCCCTCTCGCCCAATCGCCCTCAAGTCGCGAGCGAACATGGAACCGCCCTGATGCACCAATACATGCAGGGGCGGGCCCATCCACGCCCGCGGCGTTTAAGGCCACGATCACCACTTGCCCGACCACCGCTGCGCATGTCCTACACGTGGCAGAGGCGTTTTCAGGGAATAAAGAGGCCACCATGCGCATACCGCCTTGGGCATTGCGCCCGCGAGTCCGCGCACCTCCTTGGGCATTGCCCAACAACGCCTCGCATGCGTGTGTGGCCCAGGGGCTCTTGTCAGTGCACTAAAGACTAGGTTCTCCAGTGCCCCGGGGCTCTTGTCAGTGCACTAAAGACTAGGTTCTCCAGTGCCCCGGACTAGTGCTCGGACACCGGCAGCCCCTCCGCGACGGCAAGGCGCGTCGCTGGGGCTTAAGGCGAAACCAAGACTAAGAAGCCACCAAGTGCTGATTGCAAGCCCCCGCGAGCACTCGCTTGCTGGGAAGGAAGAAGAGACCCTGGCACGACCTCCCTGTAGGGGATATAGACAATGCCACGGCGGAACCCTCCCCCCGAGGAAAAAGGACTGAGCCCCGGCAAGCCACCCTTGCCGTGAAGATTGACAAGGCCTCGGCAGGCCATCACTTCCCTGCCGAGAGGAACAAGAAGAGTCCTAGCAAGGTAACCCTGCCGAGAAGGAAGAGAAGCCTCGAGGAGAGGCGCGGGCCCAAGGCACCCTCCATGGGGCCTACGAACGCCTCCACCGACGAGCACGCCATCGACGATGCATGATCCACGCGTCCGCCCGCACGCTAGCGTAACACCCCAGAGTTGCCACGTGTGGGTACGTCTCCAACCCCCCCCTGACGAGGTGAGGGAAGTCTGTCGAAGCATTTAATGCACCTCTGACAAGGCAGTAGCACTGTAACTGTCGGTCGGCGTTGTTTCACTCGTGAACCCACCGTTCACCCACTGAGCCATTGTGGTGACCCCTTCGCCTATAAAAGGAGGCCCGAGGCTCAGTAGTAGGGACTTTTGGCTTTTTGACCAATTGAAAGGCTGTAATGAGGGATAGATCTACAGTAGCCCAAAACAAATAACTAAATGCATGCAGGAATAGGGTTTTACACACCACATGGCCCGAACCTGGGTAAAAAGATCTTGCCGGGCCCTCACAGTTGGTTCTGCTCTTGCCGCGACCCCTGTCCCCGCCAAACCAGCAAAAAGGGGACCATTGAGGCCCCCATAGGTGTCGATCCTTCACCGACATTGTTGTAAAGATGCAAGGAACTTCAAAAGTACCAAGATATTGAAGACATATTGAAGATAAGATTTGATGAAAGGATATGTCTCCAAAGGAACTTTTCTCCCCTAAGGATGAATATGTGATAATGCCTCTCCCCCTGAATCATAGCATTTGATATTGGGAGTAGGTAGGGTAAGATAAGTTCAAAGCAGTAATACAATTTTATCTCCCTCCCTCTTAACAAATATATCCCCTTGTATTGTTTCTCCCTCTTTTTGTGTAAGCTTCTTGGTGATATTTCTCCCCTATAAATAGGTTCATTAAACGGAAGCTTTGATAATATTTCTCCCCCTTTGGCATAAATTTCCATAAATTTTAGAGGGTAAGGGCTCATTGAGAGAAAGGGATCCTTGATACTTCTCTCTTGGATAAGGGTTCCTTGAATTATGTCCCCCTATGATAGGGATCCTAGATGATTCTCCCTCTTATATTGTATGGGATCACTGAGATTTTTATCCCCCAAGAGATTTTTTCTCCCCCTAAAAAAATAAAGCTCGAAATGGTTTTTTTGCATAAATTTTTCAATAAGGTGTTAGTAGGCAATCAAACATGGGATCATTGATGAGCATTCTCCCCCTAAGGCAACAGTCTAGTAGAGAATATCAGAGATGCTTAGGCAGTTACAATATCAAAGTCACTGAGGCATAGAGGTTCGATAGAACCAAGAATGAGATTCAGGCCTCTGGCTAAATCGATTGGACCGAGTTTCCCAGATCGGTCAGACAGAGTGGCACTGATAATCAACTCCTTAACTAAAGATAGACTGGTCGAAAGAATTGTTTCAAGATTCCAATTGCAAAAGATACCAATTTAGAAAGACAAACAAAAGTAAAAGAAAACAAAAGGTAGCATTTTTTTTTAAATATGTACATACATATAGATGAGAATTGAAGGGTTCCAAAAGAATATGAAAGGTCAAATGTGAACTAATCTATATTCTCCATCTAGATGTGGGGCAGTGACTAGGTCACCTATATTTGAGTATTTGACTTGAGGAGTCAAGCAAGGATGCTTGATCATAGGTCATACTCATCGTTAAGCGTGAAATGGGGTTGCCATTTTTTATTAAGCATTTCAGTGTCTTCATACCACTTGAGTTACTTTACCCCATTAATTGGTGTAGAGTTTTATCAAGGATATGAATACCTAACGTCAAATGATGTTGATGACGTAGTATGTAGGTGAACTTGTTGTGGATGCTCAAAGTTGATGAAGTTCATCTTGAGTTGGGAGCAATCCATGTCTTTTTGGTTCAGTTTTCACCTACAATGGTTAGTCACGCAAGGAAGAACATAATACATCCAAATGACATGAGTGAAATTCAATATCATAGAATTGTCAAGGATATGATTTTGTTGTCTTCTTCCTCCATCACCGAAGAAAAGCTTGTTGATACTTGGCCATGTCAAGATTGCTTTTGATGTGAGTTGATTGCAATCTTGTGGAGTGTGTTTATTCCAAGTACCTACAAAAGGGTTAGATGCAATACAAGGGAGCGTAGTTCCCAAGATATAAGATAGTCATATCAATAGCATCATGGAATGGGCAATCTAGCTCATGCCATTGCATGCATCCGAGTGAATCTAGCTTAGGTTTGTAGCATCAATGATGTTCAACTCACTCCACAAATGACAGAACACTTTCTCATCAAGTGGTTTGGTAAAGATATCAGCTAGTTGTTTGTCAGTACAAACATGCCTGAGATTGATATCTCCTTTAGCAACATGATCACGAATGAAATGATGTCGCACTTGGGTATGTTTTGTTCTAGAATGTTGCACAGGATTATAAGCAATCTTAATAGCACTTTCATTGTCACATAACAATGGAACTTTTCTAACATGAATGCCATAATCTTTAAGAGTTTGAGTCATCCAAATTAGTTGGGCACAACATGATCTAGCGGCAATGTATTCAACTTCGGCAGTAGATAAGGATATCGAGTTTTGTTTCTTAGATGACCAAGACATGATAGATCTCCCAAGAAATTGACATGTACCGGAGGTGGATTTTCGGTCAACCTTGTCTCCGGCATAGTCCGAGACTTGAGCGGCCACATAGCGCCCTTATCTCATTTTGAACTCGCTCAATGTTTCGGACGGCTACGTAGCACCCTATTTCGCCTCGAGCCGCGCTCGACTATTTATATGGTTGCACTGAGTGCGGCAAGGAGTCTTTCCGGTGAAGACCTCCTCCGTTGAGTTATTTGAGGATCCGCTCCTTTATGTGCTCGCGGCAGGATAAGTCAAGCCGGAAAGCATCCGGAAAGTGCAAAGGAATAATCATACAAAATGAGAGTCGAATAAAGGATGCATCTATTCATTCATTTGTGTGGATACATTTGATACCACTTATAAAGCATTGTTGTCCTAACCTAAAGACTCTATCTTTTAATGAGGAACGACCTATGCGAAGGAAGTGAAATTCGAGAAGACAAAAAAAAGTGGCAGGGCCCGCTGCGCAACCCAGGCTGGTTCCTCCTGGACCAGCATTGCGCAGAGGAGAACGGGGCCAGGAGGGAAGACTAAGCCAAACTTCGGAAGCTTCTGAGAAGACGAGGCAGCGTCGGCTCTTCTGGCGCGCAGGTCTCGGCTCAGGACGAGGTGGGCTGCGGGCTGACGGTGATGGTGCGACCGGCGGTCAATCTGAGGTCAGATCCTCATACACAGGCTTAACCCGCCGAGGAGCTGACCCGTCCCTGCTGTTGCTGCCGTTCGACCCTTCCTTGTCACCCCCAGACGAAGAAGGGCTGTCAATCCTGCTCAAGCTCTCTTCACAGTAGCCGAGACACGCACCTGAGCTCCCATATAGCTTGACGGAGAGCAGGTTGTCTGCCGTCATCTTGAACCAGAGAACGTGCCCATCCCAAAGATTGTGGGCATGAGCGAAGCTTTTCCACCCACGGCCAAGGAACAGGAGTCGGGGCCCCGGATGCTCTATGGCCAGCGGTACGGCACCATTGCCACAGCCGTGTACCCGTAGCCATAGCATCGGGGGCTTCTCTTCCTCCATCATCTTGGCAAAGGCGCTGGGGAGCTATAGCCGGGTCCTGATGCGTCCTCCCAATTGGACAAGGAACTCCAATGTAGTCCTTTCGACATGAGTTCCCACCGGAACAAGCCCGGGAGAAGGCGGAGACGCTGGATTAGCACTCCGCCTCCCTCGGCCACGTCCCCGGCGTCCTCGGCCCCTCGAGCCTCTCCCGCCATGATCGACGGGGCTGCCGCTGGCTGCGGCTCCTGAAGTTGTGGCATGATCCAAGCGGGATCCCCTTGCCGACCTGGCGGCCGACAGAGGCCGGCACCGTCCCCTAACCATTGTTAGGTGCGGGTGCCACAGGCAAAGCTGAAAGAAACAATAGAAGGCAAGGCGACAGGCGCTGAAGGCTTCGAGAGTGAGATTGATGGGCAAAACCTCCGCGCAAACACCCTAATTTATAGGGCAAAGCTCGGAGGCCAGCCTCCTCGCTCCATAAGCACCTTCCCTCTCAGGTCACGAGCGAACATGGAACCACCCTGATGCACCAATACATGCAAGGGCGGGCCCATCCACACGCGCGGCTTTTGAGGCCACGATCACCACTTGCCCGACCGCCGCTGCGCATGTCCTACACATGGCAGAGGCGGTTTCAGGGAATAAAGAGGCCATCATGCGCACGCCGCGCACCCTCCCACTTCGCGTGATCAATACGCGATGTGGGGAAAGAAAGCCTGTAACGACTCGATTCTGATAAGACCGGCGCCCGCGATTCCACGCACCGCTTTGGGCATTGCCCAACAACGCCTTGCATGCGTGTGTGGCCTAGGCCCCGGGGCTCCTGTCAGTGCACTAAAGACTAGGGTCTCCAGTGCCCCGGACTAGTGCTCGGACACCGCAGCCCCTCCGCAATGGCAAGGCACGTCACTGGGGCTTAAGGCGAAAGCATGACTAAGAAGCCACCAAGTGCTGATTGCAAGCCCCAGCGAGCACTCGCTTGCTGGGAAGGAAGAAGAGACCCCAGCACAACCTCCCTGTCGGGGATATAGACAATGCCACGGCAAAACCCTCCCCCGAGGAAGAAGGACTGAGCGCGGGCAAGCCACCCTTGCCGGGAAGATCGACAAGGTCTCGGCAGGCCATCACCTCCGTGCCCAGAGGAACAAGAAGAGTCCTGGCAAGGTAACCCTGCAGGGAAGGAAGAGAATCCTCGAAGAGAGGCGCGGGCCCAAGGCACCCTCCATGGGGCCTACGAACGCCTCCACCGACGAGCACGCCATCGACGATGCATGATCCACGCGTCCGCCCGCACGCCAGCGTAACACCCGAGAGTTGCCACGTGTGGGTACGTGTCCAACCCCCCCCCCCTTTCATTGTCACATAACAATGGAACTTTTCTAACATGAATGCCATAATCTTTAAGAGTTTGAGTCATCCAAAGTAATTGGGAACAACATGATCTAGCGGCAATGTATTCAACTTCGGCAGTAGATAAGGATACCGAGTTTTGTTTCTTAGATGACCAAGACATGATAGATCTCCCAAGAAATTGACATGTACTGGAGGTGGATTTTCGGTCAACCTTGTCTCCGGCATAGTTCGGTCAACTTTCCAAACTTTTCACTAAAATGTGGGTTAGTAGAACCAAAGATAATATCATCCACATATATTTGGCAAACAAATAGGTCTCCATTAACTCTTTTAGTGAATAAGGTTGCATCCATTTTACCAATCTCAAAACCTTTTTCAACGAGAAATTTCATTAGGCATTTGTACCAAGCTCTAGGGTCTTGTTTAAGACCATATAAAGGTTTCCGAAGTTTATAGATATGATCAGGTTTTTTAGGGTTCACAAAACCAGGAGGTTGTTTAACATAAACTTCCTCCTCAATTTCTCCATCCAGAAAGACACTTTTGATATCCATTGGGTATAGAGTTATATCATGGTGATTGGCATAGGCTAGAAGAATGTGAATGGCTTCAAGTCTAGCAACAGGAGCATAGGTCTCGTCGTAGTCCATACCTTCGACTTGCGTGTATCCTTGGGCTACGAGACGTGCCTTGTTGCGTACAACTTGTCCGTCTTCATCTTGCTTGTTCCAAAACACCCATCTTTTACGAAAGATATTCTGCTCGCCTTCAGTCTTTTCAGCAAGTGTACGTACTTCCTTTCTCTTGGAGTTGTGTAGCTCTTCATGCATGGCATTCACCCAATCCGGATCTTGAAGGGATTCTTCAACCTTCAAAGGTTCAATACTAGAGATAAAAGAATAATGCTCACAAAACATAGCTAAATGAGATTTAGAGCGAGTGATTCTCCCGGTTTTCATGTCACCGTAGATTTGATTCAACAGATGATCTTTGTCCACTCTTGCTCTAACTCTTGACAACTTCTTCTTGTTGGATGGTGGAGCTTCTTCTTCATCATCACCATCTTGAGCGCCGTCGTTGATGTCATCATCTCCTTGAGGTGGTGGTGAGGAAGGTTGAGGTGGATCATCACGATGTTCTTCTTCCTCTTCTTCATCGTGTCGTGTACCGCTTGTGGATGCTTCCATGTCATTTCGTAGTTCGCCTTGATGCGAAGTGGGAGCTTACACTTGAGTTGATGAAGTACTTTCCTTCACCTCCATGGGATGAATCTTGCCAATGGACAAGTCTTTGATAGCTTTCGAATGTTCCTTATCTCCTACAGCAATTGGCAATTGTTCGACTTGCGAACCGTTAGTCTCATCAAACTTCACATCTACCGTCTCTTCAACTTTTCGAGTGAATTTTTTGTAGACACGGTAAGTGTGAGAGTTTGATCCGTAACCGAGTAGGAAACCTTCATAAGATTTAGGTGCAAATTTAGATCGACGATGCTTATCAAGAATATAGCACTTAGAGCCGAATACCCAAAAGTATCCAACTTGGGGTTTGTTACAGGTGAGTAGCTCGTATGTCATTTTATCGAGAAACTTGTGCAGGTAAATTCGGTTTATGGCATGGCAAGTTGTTTCCACGGCTTTTGTCCAAAAGTGTCTTGGAGTCTTGTATTCGTCAAGCATCGTTCTCACCATCTCTATGAGAGGCCGGTTATTCCTCTCAAAAACTCCATTTTGTTAAGGTGTGTACGTCGCTAAGAAGTCATGTGAGATACCTTCTTCGTCAAGAAAAGTATCCACATTAGTGTTCTTGAACACCATTCCGTTATCGCTCCAAACCTTCTTCATCTTCACTTGAAACTGCTTTTGAGCTTTTCGAGCAAAGTTCTTGAAGATCATTCGTACATGTGACTTATCATTAAGAAAGAACACCCACATAAATCTAGAAAAATCATCAAGAATGACTAAACCACAAGAATTTCCTCCGAGGCTCTTGTAAGCATTGGGACCAAACATATCCATGTGAAGCAGCTCGAGGAGTCTTCTGGTAGTCATGATGTTCTTCACGGGATGACTTCCACCAACTTGCTTTCCTGCTTGATGAGCACTACAAAATCTATCTTTTTCAAAGATAACATCTTTAACACCAAGAATATGATCACCTTTGCTAAGTTTGTCAAGGTTACGCATACCTACATGTCCTAACCTTCTATGTCATAACCAACCTTTAGATGATTTTTCAATAATACATGTATGGGGTTTGGATATTTTAGAGAAGTCAGCAATGTATAGATCACCTCTACGGAAAACCAGTAAAGAAAATTTTATGGTTGTCGCTGTGAAACACTCGGCATTCAACTTCCGTAAATAGCACATCGAAAGCAAAGTCTGCTAGTCTAGATACGGAAAGAAGATTGTAGCCAAGGGATTCAACAAGCATGACATTTTGAGTGGAACTATCATGAGATACGGCCACCTTACCAAGACCAAGTACCTTACCCTTGGAGTTATCTCCAAAAGTCACATACCTTCAAGGTCCGCGGTTTGGTGTGATCTCATTGAACATGTCTTTATCTCCGGTCATATGATTGATGCATCCACTGTCAAGAACCCACTCCTTACCACTGGCCATGTAGATCTAAGGTTCGCCATAAGAGTAAGGTTCCTCATGGTATTATCAAACTCCATGTCAAAGTTTTCATCTTCATCGTAGTAGCCATGGTCCGCATAACCATCATCGGATGAAGTTCCATCATAAGAGATAAGAGTTTTATCAAAATTTTGACTATGACAATGTTCATGTTTATGCATTCGAATCGCTTCAACAATGATATTGTTAATAGTAATGACATCTCCTTTGGCGCGCATGAGGTCACGAAGCTCAAATAGGCATTTATCCGAATTAGGATCGGTTTTCTTCTTTTTGTGAAAGGTAATGCATTTGTGGACAATGATACCAAGATTTTTCAAGAAATAATCTGGATATCTTTTCTCTAAGTCTTTCCACAAGGTATGAGCACACTCAAAGTTTTGCAACTGATTAAGCACATTCCTTCATAATTCTCTAATGAATAGATTGACAGTGTTAAGATTACCAACCATATCAATTTCATCATCATGAGAACGATGTATTGAATCAATGGGAGGCACATAGGGATACTCAACATATTTGCGCAAATGGAACTAATCTAATATATCAAGCATTTCATCTTTCGATTGTCTAAAGTGCTCCCCATCAAGAATAGGCACTCTACAACTAAAAATCCCGGAACTAGTCACACTCATCTTCCTCCAACGGTGATTAAATCAAGGTTTTGGAGAACTTTCTCTTATATAAATTGAGGGATCGATAGAAGATGTGTCTAGAGGGGGGTGAATAGACTACATGTCAAGATGAAATTCCTATCCTACCCAATTTTCAAGGAGGGAAGAAATCTAGAAGTTATAACAAGTCAAGTACACCCTACACATGCAATTCTAAGAGTATAGGAGCGAAATGTAAAACATGCAAGTGTAAAGTAGAGGAGTAAGGTAGGGAGATCAAACGCATGAGGTTGACACGATGATTTTTGGCATGGTTCCGATAGGTGGTGCTATCGTACGTCCATGTTAGTGGAGACTTCAACCCACGAAGGGCTCCACCCACAAGGGGTCCACAAAGAAGCGGCCTTGTCTATTCCACCATGGCTTCCGCCCACGAAGGACTAGCCTTACTCACGGTAGATCTTCACGAAGTAGGCGATCTCCTTGCCCATACAAACATCTTGGTTCAACTCCACAACACGAACTAGGAGGCTCCCAAACGACACCTAACCAATCTAGGAGGCACCACCCTCCAAAAGGTAATAGATGTGGTAGATCAATGAATTCCTTGCTCTCGTGCTTCTAAGGATAGTCTCCTCAACACAAAGTCACTCTCTCGCAGAATATGCATGGGTAGGAGAGATTGATTTGGTGGAAAGCTATTTGGGGAGGCTAGAGATGAAGTTTCAAATGATTGGATTGGAATATCTTGGTCTCAACACATGAGTAGGTTGTTCTCTCTTAGAAAATGAATCTGACAATGAAGTGTGTGTTCTGAGTGCTTCTCCCACGAATGAGAGGTGGGTGAAGGGGTACATATAGGCAGCACACAAAATCCGACAGTTACACACAAAGTGGCAAACTCGGTGCCACCGAAGTGAAAAACTCGGTGGTACCGATTAGTTCAAAGGTAGCAACTTTTGAATCTCGGTGAGACAGATATATGAAACATGGTGGCACCGAAAAGGAGGATAACGGTCAGATGGCCAAACTCGGTGGCACCAAATACTCAAACTCAGAAATTCCGATTTTGTGTACCGAGGCACCCGAAAGTTGGTCACCCAAACTCGGTAGCACCCATACGGATTCGGTTGCACCGATTTGGTGGAAATGGCTAGGGTTTCTGTTTGAGGTCAAACTCGGTGGGTCCGAAATGTGAAAGTTGGTGACACCGAATTTGTGTATATGGAGTTTGAGAGAGTGAATATGTGGGAAAATGACTAAGTATTTTGGTGGCTAACTTTGAGCACTTTGAGCAATCAGTTCATTTAATTACCTCACCCCCTTTTAATAGTATTGGCTTTCCTATGGAGTCAAAAGTGATTTCTCATGAATATAAAATAAAGTGTCTTCTAGCTTGAAGCTTGAGGCAATATTATTCCTTTCTTGCATCAAGGGGCATCTCCACATAAACCTGTAGCCAAAGCTCTCCATGGACTATTCCTGAAATATCTAGGTAAAAGTGTTAGTCCAAGAGACAATGGATGTTGTCATGAATTATCAAAATCACCAAGGGAGGATATGTGGTTTCAACGGCATTTGCCATTGTTGGACTGGTGAGGGGATTTGAAATCATGGGAGGAGAAGGGAATCCTAGGCACTTGAGCTTTTGGAGCAGGGAATGGTGATGGTGTTGCGAGATGTCAGGTGCGTGAAAGGGCTGAGGTGAAGGTTTTACATTTTTATGGCTCACCATAATACTGAAGGCCCCGTTACTGCACCATGGTATCCGAACTTCCCAATAAAATCATGCAATTCTGGGTGCGTGGTATAAACCCAAACCGTAAACCATATCCCTGGAAAATAGGGCCACGATCTCCGGGATGGAACATGTTAGCAAAACGGTGTCAAACTGCTCTTTCATAAAAGGCTATAGGCCTTGACCAACCGCGAGCTTTCGAATAAGGAGAGACACTACTCATTGTCGAATGGTTGGCATAGAAATTATAATTTACATATATATATATATATATATATATATATATATATATATTTGTCTATACATTTGAAGGAGGAAAGTCATCGGCAGTCGATCTATCATCGGTTAAAGGAAGAGAGGAACACTCCTCGCAAACCAGAGTCCCTATGAAGCAACCAAAGGAAGAAGGTTTTGGCATTGGAGGCCAGTTCGGGAGCTACCGATGGAATTCGGGACTAGGGCTGCTCGGGTCGTCTGCCTATTCTCATGGGCCGAACTCCCGCGCCTGTTTGACCGGGAGTAGAAGTATCAGACTCAAGATGGACTCTTCCGAAGATTGGGGCGTATAATTCAAGGCGATGTAGTAATCTTCATATTCCTTCTCTATTATAACTGACCTTATGTAACCTAGCACCCCTGGCATTTATATAAGAAGGGGGGCATAGTTAGTAGGACACATTAAGCTCATTACGATTACGGTTTAGACCACAACATCAGATCTCGAAGTAGATCAACTTTGTACTTTGTACTACTCCATCAATACCAACAAGAATAGGACTTAGGGTTTTAGCCCCACCAAGAGGGCCCGAACCTGGGTAAAACACCATCTTCTTTGTCTCTTTTTACCCATCGACCCTAGATCCATACTTCAGACCCCCTACTCAAGATCAGTCGGTTTCTACACCGACAACTAATGACGAGTTGATGGATATTTTTCTCGCCCCTTGTTGGTTACCCCAATTGGAAGGGGGAGATGTAGTCAGTAGTAGATTTCCCTTACACGCGGACTGTAAGGTTTATCGAACAAGAAGGACTCCGAGGATCAACAAGTAGGTGTAAGCTGCTCTGACGCTAGCAGAAGATGTGGACGTGCACACCCAACAAATAACTTTGCTCCCAACGAGTTCAGAGAGGTTGTCAATCTCTCCGGCCTTGTAGTTTGCAAAGGATCAAAACACAAGCGGGAATAGCAATAGTGATTGCAATGGAAAAGTAAATAAAAGCAGTAAATGATGGAGGTGTAAACAATGGTGGTTGATATGTGGGTGGACCGGCGCTTGGGTACTGCCCTTACTTGGACAAGCATCCCACTTATGATTAACCCCTCTCGCAAGCATCCGCAACTACGAAAGAAGAATTAAGACAAAGTCTAACCGTAGCATTAAACTAGTGGATCCAAATCAGCCCCTTACGAAGCAACGCATAAATTAGGGTTTAAGCTTCTGTCACTCTAGCAACCCATCATCTATTACTACGTCCCAATGCCTTCCTCTAGGACCAAATAATGGTGAAGTATTATGTAGTCGACGTTTCTCATAACACCACTAGAGGAAAAACAACATACAACACATCAAATTACCGAACGAATACCAAATTCACATGACTACTATTAGCATGACTTATCCCATGTCCTCGGGAACAAAAGTAACTACTCACAAAGCATAATCATATTCATGACCAGAGAGGTAATGAGTAGCATCAAGGATCTGAACATAAACTCTTCCACCAAATAATCCAACTAGCATCAACTACAAAGAGTAATCAACACTACTAGCAACCTTACAAGTACCAATCAGAGTCCCGAGACGGAGATTGGTTACAAGTGATGAACTAGCGTTTGGAGATGAGATGGTGTTGATGAAGATGTTGATGGTGATGAGTCCACTCCAATGAGAGGAATGTTGGTGATGACGATGGCGACGATTTCCCCCTCCGGGAGGAAAGTTTCCCCGGCAGGATCGTCCTGCCGGAGCTCTAGATTGGTTCTGGTCAAGTTCCGCCTCGTGGGGGCGGCGAATCCACGAAAAAGCTCCTCCCTGATTTGTTTTCCAGACGAAACCCTTCATATAGCAGAAGAGGGGGGCCAGTGGGCCAGCAGGCTGCCCACAAGCCCCCTTGGCGCGGCCTGGGGGTGGTCGCACCGTGCAGGCTTGTGGTCACCTGCTGGCGCCCCTCTGGCGCTTCTTCGCCCAGTATTTTTTATCAATCCGGAAAAAAATCCTCGTTGATTTTTACGGCGTTTGGAGTTGCGCAGAATAGGTATCTCAACTTTGCTCCTCTTTTAGGCCAGAATTCTAGCTGCGGGCATTCTCCCTCTTCATGTAAACCTTGCAAAATAAGAGAGAAAAGGCATAAGTATTGTACCGTGAAGTGAAATAACAGACCAAGAAGCGATAAATATCAACATTAAAACATGATGCAAAATGGACGTATCAACTCCCCCAAGCTTAGACCTCGCTTGTCCTCAAGCGAAAGCCTAGGTCAATAAATATGTCCACATGTTTAGGGAGAGAGGTGTCGACAAAACAAGATACGAACATGCATGCATCATGATCATGATCAAAACAGCCATACCAACATATAATCTCTCATGATAAAGTGATAATTCCTTCACAAAGTAAAGCATGGATCAAGAAACTTACTGAGAAGTAACAACCGATAGCCTTTAGTCATGGAAGCAATTGCAATTTATCACAACATTAGAAAGAGTCAAATAAGAGCTTGTAAAGCAAATCCACATACTCAATCATCCTTTCGTTCTCTACAATTGCTACAACTCACGTGGTACTCATGAGATCAAAGTTTCAGCTGGACACAGAGAAAGATAGGGGCTTACGGTTTTGCCTCCCAACTGCTTACCTCAAGGGTAATGTCAACAATTATAATTCATGAATACTTACTTCCAAGTTGACATATGAATATAGATCTTTCCCAAGCATGTGACGGTAGCCAAGATAAATACGAAATAGGGAATTGATGAAGATCACCATGACTCTTTCAAGGGCAAAAAGTAAAGGTACACCATAGGCCCTTCGCAGAGGGAAGCAGAGGAACGTCACTTTATATTGCCTCCTGTGATAAAGAACTTTATTATGCAGTCTGTCGCTTTTATGTCTTCCTCATCACAGGTTCGTACAAAGCTTATTTTCCACACACTAATAGATCATACATATTAGAGAGCAATTTTTATTGCTTAAACCGATGAGAACTTACTTGAGGGATCTTATTCAATCCATAGGTAGGTATGGTGGACTCTCATGGCAAAACTGGGTTGAAGGTTTATGGATGCACAAGTAGTATCTCTACTTGGTGCGGGAGTTTTGGCTAATATGAGATGGAAGCAATCGTCATATGCTAAGGGATCTCTAATCATATAACATTGTTAGGAGCCAAGCAAACACAATTCATTATGTTGTCTTCCTTGTCCAACATCTACTTCTGGGCATGCAATAGTTTAGTGAATGTTCACAATCATAGATGGTGTAAGAGATGATATATTTATATGTGAACCTCTTCTTCTTTATCACTTCCTATTAATTACAACAATGACTAAGGTCTACGTTTGTCTACCCTCAACAAGTTTCAATCATCATTCTTTTTATATGTGAAGCCATCACTTCCAATAAGATAATTACATGATCTTTCATGCTTTTGTTCTTTTCTCAATCTATTGATCATGGCAAGAGGCAAAGCCCTTCAACTAAGACACTCTTTCTTATATGGCTCACAAGCTCGAATACATCAGGGGTGACACAAAGCAAAACTCAAGACTAAAACACTAATACTTTTAATCTACTAGAGAAAAAGAAAGAAAACTGAAAAGGAACAAACTAAAACAAAGGTAAAGGAAAAATATGTGATGGTGATACGATACCGGGGCAACTCCCCCAAGCTTGGCACAAGCCAAGGGGATTGCCCATACCAATGCTCAGTTGTCTTCCTTTGGTGGTGATGGTGGAGTTGTTGCAACATGAGTTTGATCCTCCGTCTTCCAAGGCATAGGTGCTCCATCATGGAAAGATGAACGAGTCTCCGGAATCCTCAAATCTGCACCCAACCGTATTGATTTAAATTTATACTCATACTCACAGTTTTGGTTGTGCAGGTCATAGACCTGGGCCTGGAGTTGATCGATCCTGTCATAGAGCCTGGAGAGATGCTTCCCAATGTCATTGGCATCAATCATGTGCTTGTTGGTGAACTCCGTGATCATCATGTGGTTAGCATTGAGTCCATACTCCACCATACCTTGGCACTTGAAGACTTGTTGCTCCATTGCTTCGAGCCTCGTCTCAACGCTTCCGGTCTTCTTAGGGCCCTCAACATCACGGATGTGCAACATCCCCTCACGCATCTCAATAGATTGAGGGTGTTGCAGCACTCCCATGAGGTAGGGATTGATGACCTTCTCGAAGATCTTATCCTTCGGAGCTTTTGGGGAAGTCATGGCGATCTAGATCTGCAACAGAAACAGGCTCGAAACGAAAAATAGAAGAGAACTGCGTGATGCAGGGGTCAGACCAAGCGAGAGTATATATAATGATTTTTTCATACCAGAAGGAGTACCCCGCACGAAAACGGAGTCCCGGAGGCGCACGAGGTGGCCACAAGCCCTCACGGCGCGGCCAGGGCGTGGGCCCGCGCCGTGCAGGCTTGTCGCCTCCTCGCTCACTTTCCGGACTACTTCCAATTTTTGTATTTTTTCAAATATTCCAAAACAGAGAAAATTTCCTACTGGAAAAGTTTTGGACTCTGTTTTCTTATGAATCACATACCTCTTCGTTTTCGGAGTCTGAAACAGGCTGATAAATGTCCCTTAGGTATTCTTCCGGAGTAATGGTATTGATGATGTTGCTTTCAACATTTATGGGAGTACGTGAGATATAATGCTTCATTCTCTGCCCATTTACAACTCTCGGACAATTACCTTCCGTGTTGTTGATCTTGATAGCACTGGAACGATATACTTCCTCAACAACATAGGGACCTTCCCATTTAGAGAGAAGCTTCCCTGCAAAGAATCTTAAACGAGAGTTATATAGCAAGACATAATCACCTACATTGAACTCACGCTTTTGTATCCTCTTATCGTGCCACCTCTTAACCTTCTCCTTCTCCTTCTTCTTCCTCCTTCTCTTCTTCTTCTCTTCTTCTTCTTCTTCTTCTTCTTCTTCTTCTTCTTCTTCCTTCCTTCCTTTCATTTTTCCTCTTTCTTCTCCTCTTGTCCCCTTCTTTGGGCTAAATTAGCTAAGAATGCCTTTTTGGAGCTAATTATGTCATTTCGAGGATAATTAGCTATGTATAGGTCATGTTTTATTAAATAGACCATTTAGGAGCTAACTAAGCTAATTATGTCATTTAGGTGGAACCCTAGCTAACTATAGGTCGTTTTGGAGCTAACTTGGGTAAAATAGGTCATTCCGGAGCAAACTATGCTTATTAAGCCATTTTGGAGCTACCTAGGCTAATTATAGGCCATTTAATACCTAAGTTAGTGGGAATAGGTCATCTTGCAGCTACGTAAGCCTTATTATGTCATTTAGGAGAGAACTTAGCTAACTATAGGTCATTTTTTATTAAATAGGTCATTTTGGAGCTAACTAAGCTAATTATGTCATTTTGTAGGATAATTAGCCAATTTAGTCTTTCTTGGATGAGCCTAAGCTACGTACAAGAAGAGAAAGAGAAGAAGCAAGAAGAGCAGAAGAAGTAAAAGAAGGAGGAGGAGGAGGAGGAGGAGGAGGAGAAGGAGAAGGAAGAGGAGAAGAAGAAGAAAAGAAGAAGGAGAAGGAGAAGGGGGAAGAAGGAGGAAGAAGAAGGAGAAGGAGGGGCTCCATGTCCTTCTTCTCTCCTCCTTCTCCTTCTCCTTCTTCTTCCTCCTTCTCTTCTTCTTCTTCTTCTCTTCTTCTTCTTCTTCTTCTTCTTCTTCTTCCTTCCTTCCTTTCATTTTTCCTCTTTCTTCTCCTCTTGTCCCCTTCTTTGGGCTAAATTAGCTAAGAATGCCTTTTTGGAGCTAATTATGTCATTTCAAGGATAATTAGCTAAGTATAGGTCATGTTTTGTTAAATAGACCATTTAGGAGCTAACTAAGCTAATTATGTCATTTAGGTGGAAGCCTAGCTAACTATAGGTCGTTTCGGAGCTAACTTGGGTAAAATAGGTCATTCCGGAGCAAACTATGCTTATTAAGCCATTTTGGAGCTACCTAGGCTAATTATAGGCCATTTAATACCTAAGTTAGGGGGAATAGGTCATCTTGCAGCTACGTAAGCCTTATTATGTCATTTAGGAGAGAACTTAGCTAACTATAGGTCATTTTTTTATTAAATAGGTCATTTTGGAGCTAACTAAGCTAATTATGTCATTTTGTAGGATAATTAGCCAATTTAGTCTTTCTTGGATGAGTCTAAGCTATGTAGAAGAATATAAAGAGAAGAATATAAAAGAGAAGAAGAAGTAAAAGAAGAAGGAGGAGGAGGAGAAGGAGAAGGAAGAGGAGAAGAAGAAGAAAAGAAGAAGGAGAAGGAGAAGGAGGAAGAAGGAGGAAGAAGAAGGATAAGGAGGAGCTCCTTCTCCTTCTTCTCTCCTCCTACTCCTTCTCCTTCTTCTTCCTCCTTCTCTTCTTCTTCTTCTCTTCTTCTTCTTCCTTCCTTTCATTTTTCCTCTTTCTTCTCCTCTTGTCCCCTTCTTCGGTCTAAATTAGCTAAGAATGCCTTTTTGGAGCTAATTATGTCATTTCGAGGATAATTAGCTAAGTATAGGTCATGTTTTATTAAATAGACCATTTTGGAGCTAACTAAGCTAATTATGTCATTTAGGTGGAACCCTAGCTAACTAAAGGTCGTTTCGGAGCTAACTTGGGTAAAATAGGTCATTCCGGAGCAAACTATGCTTATTAAGCCATTTTGGATCTAGCTAGGCTAATTATAGGCCATTTAATACCTAAGTTAGGGGAATAGGTCATCTTGCAGCTACGTAAGCCTTATTATGTCATCTAGGAGAGAACTTAGCTAACTATAGGTCATTTTTTATTAAATAGGTCATTTTGGAGCTAACTAAGCTAATTATGTCATTTTGTAGGATAATTAGCCAATTTAGTCTTTCTTGGATGAGTCTAAGCTACGTAGAAGAAGAGAAAGAGAAGAAGAAGTAAAATAAGAAGGACGAGGAGGAGGAGGAGAAGGAAGAGGAGAAGAAGAAGAAAAGAAGAAGGAGAAGGAGAAGGAGGAAGGAGGAGGAAGAAGAAGGAGAAGGAGGAGCTCCTCTCCTTCTACTCCTCCTTCTTCTCCTTCTTCTTATATATCCTCCTCCTTCTCTTCTTCTTCTTCTCTTCTTCTTCTTCTTCCTTCCTTTCATTTTTCCTCTTTCTTCTCCTGTTGTCCCCTTCTTCGGGCTAAATTAGCTAAGAATGCTTTTCGGGAGCTAATTATGTCATTTCGAGGATAATAGCTAAGTCTAGGTTATGTTTTATTAAATAGACCATTTTGGAGCTAACTAAGCTAAATATGTCATTTAGGTGGAACCCCAGCTAACTGTAGGTCGTTTTAGAGCTAACTTGGGTAAAATAGGTCATTCCGAAGCAAACTATGCTTATTAAGCCATTTTGGAGCTACCTAGGCTAAGTATAGGCCATTTAATACCTAAGTTAGGGGAATAGGTCATCTTGCAGCTACGTAAGCCTTATTATGTCATTTAGGAGAGAACTTAGCTAACTATAGGTCATTTTTTATTAAATAGGTCATTTTGGAGCTAACTAAGCTAATTAAGCCATTTTGGAGCTAACTAAGCTTATTAAGCCATTCCGGAGCAAACTATGCTTATTAAGCCATTTTGGAGCTAACTAAGCTAATTATGTCATTTAGATGGAAGTCTAGCTAATTTTTATTAAAACACTAGAAATAACATACCATTATCGTCATCACGGCGGTGAAGCACGGTGGCTCTGGCTTGTTTCACCTGGAGAAGGCTACCCTAGAGAAGGCTCCACTATAGAAGGGTCGTGCGATGCGTTTCGGGAGATATTCTGCACCAAACATCGTTTGCAATGTGTTGTTAGCATGAGGACACTCTTAAGATCACTGCACTGAAATGAAACTCACCGTCCCCGCCACGTTAATGACTGGCATCGGCGGAGGGACTTGGCCGCTCTTCTCGCACATAGACTGTACATTTGGTTTCGACAAGTCAAACTTTTTATTTATTAATGAAACGGACATTCAAATGCAAGATTTGAAATAACATGAAGAAGAAACTTACCACGAAGAGCTCGTATATGGCCCTGTTAGACGCATCATTCCGTGCCCTCTCCGCCTCCACCAATGCAGTTGTCCTCTCCTCCAGCTCCCTAATCTCCTTATCCTTCTCCGCCATAGCCGCCTGCATTGCGTCTCTCTCTTTCTGAATAGTAGCCTGCAACACAACTCATTGTTAGCAATGTAATCATATTGGTTCCAACGCACAACATAATGCGGAAAGATAGTTGAGTCCATTAAACTAACCTCGATGGCGAGCTCGACTGGCCGTGGACGACGTGTTATCTCCGGACAGGAGCTCGTTTGGCGTGCCTTTATCTACCGGAGAGTGCTAGGACAACGTATAAGGCCGTCTCCAATGGCGATCGAGCCATGGGGCCTCCCGTTGCCAGCTATCATCACCAGCTCTAGGTCAATAGGCCCCTCGCTCGGGTTAAAGTCCTCCCCTTTCCTCGCCTTCCCGTGATCTCTGTACTTCACGAGCTTGTGGTGGGAGGAGATGTTGGTGAAGTTTTCTGGATGCTCGAGGTCAGACTCAGAGAATGCCTTGACCTTCTTGTACGAGGGAGTATGGGCCATCGCATACAGGTCGTACATCTGTGGCACCTCCGTCTTATTGTGACGCGCCTAAAAGAGAGAGAGAGAGAGAGAAATTGTATTAGTAAAGGGCTCAAGATAGCATTAAGAATGAATTGCATGAGGCATGAAGCAAACCACATACCCAGTTCTTGCCAAATTGGATTAAGTTGACACTCCCTTGATGGTGTGGCACACCAACCATTTTGCCACGCCTCTCCTTGGCATTGTTGTGGCAGGCCTCCCACGTTTCGGAGCACCACTGATCCACCAAGGCCTCCCAACAATCCATCTCGGGGGCACCTAAGTTAATAAAGAGAAATTTGAGCGCGTAAGAACCAAATCAAGGAAACTAACTACAAAGCCTTAATAATATGTAATTACCTTCATGTAATGCTCCTTCTCCATCTTAGCATCACGGAACTTCGCCTTGTCAATCCTAATACGCCGCGTGGCATAGTAGTCTCGAACAGCCTGCACCCGAGCCTCGTGCCGAAAGTTTTGAAGTAGGCGGCGACATTCGGTTTCGATAACCTTTGCAGCGACCTCCTCGTATCCCTCCTCACACCTGTAGTAGGTCTGCAAACGAGACAACACGGATTAGTACAATAAATAGCTATGGTTGATTTATAATTGTGTGAACGAGAAATTACCCAGAACTGTCGGATCACCATGTAGGCCCTCGTGTGGCACAAAACACAGTCGATCTCCACCTCCGGCGGGGCCGGGGCACCCAAGTAGTGCTCCCAGGTCATTCCTACCTCTCGCTCCCGACCGGGCAACGTAACAAACCCTGGGAAGTTTTTACGGCAAAGCACGCCAAAGACGTTGTTGGGCTTGCGGACACCCTTGGCAACAATCCAACCCCTACGGTATGACAAATTAAAGCCAAAACATTAGATATTTCAGAAAACGCGAAGGCAAAAGGTTAAATAAGAGTAAATTAACTTACTTGTCCCCATTTGGCCTAAGCGACCACCTTTGCTCGGGGGTCGCCAGCACGAGCGGGAGCCCCGAACTACCACGCTGGTAGACGGTAGCCCCCTCACTCAGCTCCTCGTCGCTACCAGCATGGCCACTTGGCTCAGCCCAGGTATCCCACTCGGTCTCTTGGGACGTACCCTCATCCCTGCTTTGCTCCGGAGTTGCCTAGAACGAAGACTCTAGGACACGAGTCTCGTGGGTCGAAGGCTCGTCGACCTGAGGCTCGTTGACCCGAGGCTCGTGAACCGGAGACCATGTAGCCTCCACCTCAGACGAATCCACCCTAGAAGTCATGTGCTCAGGTGAATCAGCTTGGGGTGGTGGCGGAGACCGTGTAGCCTCCACCTCAGAAGGCGTGGCAGCCACCGCCCTACCTCTCCCGTGGCCACGTGTACCTTTAGTACAACATAAATACCAACATGAGTAATAAAATGTATATAAATACCAATGTGCATACAACATGAGTAGAACATAAATACCAACATGAATACAACGTGTACCTTCAGTATCTCTCGGCTTCGCGGGGGGTCGACCTCCTCTCACGGGGGGCGCTCCTTCCAGAGTAGAGAGCAACGCTCTCCGAAGAGGCGAGGCAGGAATGGAAGTACCCATCCCATCACCCGCCAACGAAGAAGGAGCCGCGGAGTGCTTTCGACCCTTTCCCACCATCTTTCAACACCTGTCATGACAAAGAGTAAATGAAATTAGTACAACATAAATACCAACATGAGTAATAAAATTTATATAATTTAAGTGTATCATCGTCATAAATACCAACATGACTAATAAAAATTGAATACCTAACATGAACTCAAAATTTATATATAGTATAATAGTTGAATACCTGACATGAACTAATGACAATCGTGCTCGTCTATATATGCTTCGGGGTCAATAAATGCATCATGATCATCACTATCATCAATAAATGCATCATCATCATCACTATCACGAAGAACATGTGGAAGGCCACCATTATGTAATCGGTCAAGAAGTGACAGGTCATCCGCAGCAGTAACCTCTTCTTCTTCCAGCTCTTCCTGTTCGGGCTCGGGGGTTAAGAGGGATTCACTGTCGCTGTCTACTTCAATTTTGTGGGGTGAAGTAGAGCGGTTCTTGAAACGTTTCTTCGACATACGTGTTTCTTGGAAGAATTCTGCTTCATATGTGTCTGGGTTAATGTGAGGTTCGTAATCCTCTTCATTGAGGGTAGGTTGTCTATAATGTGGTGGCACTTCATAAACGACATCCCAACCTTTGAGATTTGGATCAGTTTGGCAGGCCCATGGTAGATAGAAAACTTGTGTCACCTGTTGAGTCGTAATATAGACATCAGGAACATCTAAGTGGGTGTTTTGGTTGATTTCGACTAGTCCTATATGTTCATGAGTCCTTCTATTCTCCCTCGGCTCAAACCAATAACATTTGAAGACTACGACGGTCGGTGGGTTTTCACCATAGAATAGAAGTTCATAAATTGCTTCAACTCTTCCATAATACAAGGTGTCTCCTTCGCCGATAGGAGAGACAGAACAATTTGTAGTCTTCAGGTCGGGCATAGATAGCTCTCTGCCAAAGGTACGAAAGTGATACCCGTTGATGTTGTATTTGTCAAATGAACGGACCTTATAGTCAAAACCATTAGCGACTTGTCTCAACTCGGCGTCCATAGACTCTGCATCAGCCGACAAGTTTATTACGAAAGAATGGAAGCACTAGCCGCAAATTAGACCAAGAAATCAAATGTGCCCTTAATGGTAATTAATTACCCTTTGTTTGAACCAAGATATGAAACTGGGATAGTCGCCTCCATGCTTTGCGAGAAGCTCATACTCTTCGACGGAATCCTTTTCGATGACCGCTCCATCCGAGAATTCGGCGACGTATCGACTATATCAAATATCCGGGAATAAGAGTAGTTCAAAGCAATTAGAAGTTGCAGAACAATAAATTACATAGAACTTACTAGATGTACGGCCGCACTTCTGTTAGGTTGGTGAAGATATACAATGAAATGGTCTGCCATTCTTCGACATCCAAAGATTTACCTTTCGAAGCACCGGATGGTGCGAGCTTACCTTTGAATAGGCTGAGGTTGGTTCGAACTTTTTTTGGATCGCCATCATTGTACCGAGGCTTTGGGTTATGCAAATGATGATTTTTGGCTTCGTAGTGTGCTGTCACGAAGTTTGCCGCCTCCTCAGTAATGAATGCCTCGGCCATCGATGCTTCAATTATATGTTTATTTTTACACTTAGCTCGAAGCGTCTTCTGCATCCTCTCAGTTGAGTAGCACCATCGATTTTGAACGGCCCCCCCATTCTTGCCTCGATCGGGAGATGCAAAATCAAATGTTGCATTGGATTAAAGAAACCCGATGGAAAGATATTTTCTAATTTGCAGATCAACTCCGGTGCCAACTCTTCCATTTCATCTAGCACGCCAGGCGATAGTTCTTTTGCACAAAGAGAATAGAAGAAATAGCTCAGCTCTGCCACTACTAGCCATTCATCCACAGGCATAAAGCCACGCAACATCCCCGGCATTACCCGCTCAATCCATATGTGCCAATCATGACTCTTGAGACCAAATATTTTCAATTTCTCAAGACTCGCTCCCCTCTTTAGATTCGCAGCATACCCATCGGGGAACATCAACCGCATTTTCACCCACAATAGCATTTCCCTCATCGCTGGCCTTTCAAGATTGAACCATGCCTTTGGCTTCGCTATGCTTTGATTTCCTTTCCGTTGTCGCAAGTTTTGCAACGGTCTATCACATAGAGCCTCTAGGTCGATTCTAGCCTTAGGATTATCTTTTGACTTCCCCTCTATGCCGAACAATGTACCAAAAATGGCCTCCGTAATATTCTTTTCAATGTGCATCACGTCGATGTTGTGTGGGCAAAGGAGGTCTTTGAAGTAAGGAAGATCCCATAAGCATGACTTGTGAGTCCAGGCGTGTTCCGTATTATACCCTTTGAAGTATCCTGGACGCAAAGGATCAGGCTCGAGAGCGTTTAACTGATCAAGGGTTTGTTGGCCTGTCAACGCAGCCGGTGCAGTGTTTTTGACAACTCTACCTTTGATAAAATTCTTCTTCTCTTTTCTCAACTTATGGTCAGGATCCAGGAATTGTCTATGAATGTCGAAGTAAGAATACTTGCGACCAGCCTGCAGCCAACGGAACTAAAGAGTTGCCTTGCATGTGGTGCACGGGAACCTTCCATGCACACACCAGCCAGCGAATAGCGCAAACGCCGGATAATCATGCGTCGAGTACATGTACCACACATGCATTTTGAAATTTGTTTTGGTAGTCGCGTCGTAGGTCTTGATCCAATTATCCCAGGCTTCTTGCAACTCATCCTTAAGCGGCTGCATGTACCCATTCATATTCTTCCCCGGATAGTTGGGCCCTTGAATTATCAACGTCAGGAAAATGTTCTTTCTTTTCATAATCTCTCCGGGTGGCAAATTTAGTGGAATGACAAATACAGGCCAACAACTGTATTGTGCTGCCGTCATACCATACACATTGAACCCATCTGTGCTGATGGCAACTCTAGGTTTCCTTGGATCTTCCGATTTATCCTTATGTAATGCATCGAAGTGCCTCCACGCAAAACCATCTGAAGTGTGTACCAGCATCTTGTTCCCATCCGCATCTAGTTCGGTTCTTTTGCCCAATTTGTGCCATGTCATCTGTCTGGCCGTCTCTTCGACCATGAAAAGACGTTGAAGTCTTGGTACGATTGGCAGATACCAAAGAACACTAATGGGGATTTTGGTCTGATTCTTCTCACCCATACTGTTGTCTACCACAATATACCTGGAAGAATTGCAAATGGGGCAATAGTTCAAGGCCGCATACTCAAGCCTAAATAAGGCACATCCATTCTCACACGCATGTATCTTCTCATAGGGCATCTTAAGTACACCGAGGATTTTCTTTGACTGGTACAGGTTTGCACGCAGTACATGGGCTTTGGGTAGAAAGCGTCCAAATATCGTCATCATCGCGTCGTAGCATTGTCTGCCTAGGTTGAATTGAGCCTTCAGAGCCATTACTTGCGCGATGGCATCCAGCTGACAAAGCTCAGTCTGCTCGTGGAGAGGATGTTTTGAAGACTCCAACATTTCATAGAAGGCCTTTGCAGATTCCTCCATCTCATTGTCCGAATCCCGAGCATCATCAAAGTCTTGCACCCTGTCTTAAATCCCGGTACCATGCTCATCGGTGCGACGACGAATCACCTCATCTGTGGCACGTTGGTCAGACTCACCATGAAAAGTCCACACCGTATAATTAGGCGTAAAACCCCACTTCTGCAGGTGTTTACCCATTTCAAACTCGGTCTGCTTTTTCCAGTTGTCGCAGTTGGGATAGGGGCACCATGTTTTTTGCTGGCCATTTGCAAATGCGGCTCTCACAAACCCCTGGTTTTTGTTAACCATTCATGGGTCATGTCTTTCTGACAAGGGTGACCAGTGTACATCCAAGCACGATCACTCATGTTGCCTAGCTACCTATGGGGGCACAAGAAATAAATATATAATTCATCATATACATTCATACGCTAATCAAGTTTGTCAGTTTTATTACGTCCATGCAACCTACACGCTAATAGGTAAAGATAGGTCCTAATCCCACCCGAGTATGTGTAGATTGGGTTCGTTTTCCCATACTCTGCTCCAGATGCGACGCATAATTTCGGCAGCACCTCCCCGCTGTTCTCCTGATACACGTCTCGGCAATAAGCAGAGAGGATGTGTACCCGGAGAACAACAGGGAGGCACTGACGAAATTCTGCATTGGATCTAGAGCACAACATACGGGAAAACGAACCCAATCTACACATACTCGGGCTGTCCATGGATAATGTTGGACAATTCGAAAGGATGGCGGTTATAAATATGCAAAGAAATGCATATTTATAGATGTCGCCCTTTCGAACGGGAGACGCATACTAGTCACGCATACTCATGATTTAAGAAACCTATAGCTAGCAAGTTTCATCGGCACGAAGACCGTGACAGAGCAAATTAAGGGGGTAGTAGGAGAAGTCATTTGTGCTCACCAACAAACGCAAGGGCGGAGCTCATCCAACGCACGTGGAGGTCGTCGAACAACTGCACATTGAAATTCACATGATCAACACAAATACGATGTTTTTATAATTAACATAATCGGAAAATATGTGGCCTAACTCATAATTTACAAAACTATGACCCCCGTCGGCCTCTAGAAGGCCGAAATGCACCTTCTCATTCAACAGTGGGGAGAAGAGGTGTCGGGGGTCGGGGCTTAGTGGCGTCGAGGGTCGGTGGTGTCGGGTGTCGGTGGCATCGGGGGTCGGGGGTTAGTTGCGTCGGTGGTCGGGGGTCAGTGTCGTCGGGGGTCAAGGGTCACTCGCATCGGGGGTTGGGGTCTTTTCGGTCAACAAGAGGTCGAACAGGTGTCGGGGGTCGGGGGTCGAGGGTCAGTGGCGTCGGGCGTCGGGGGTCGATGGTCAGTGGCGTCGGGGGTCGAGGGTCGAGGGTTAGTGGCGTCGGGCGTCAGGGGTCGGGGGTCGAGGGTCAGTGTCGGGGTTCCTTTTTCCTCTCCTTTCTTCTTTTCCTCTCTCTTCTTCTTCTTCTTCTTCTTCTTCTTCTTGATCATCTTCTTATTATTATTCGTCTTCTTCTTTTTTCTCCTCCTCCTCCTCTTCTTCTTTTTCTTCTTTCTTTTCTCTTTCTCCTCCTCTCCTCTTTCTTCTTCTTCTTCTTCTTCTTCTTCTTCTTCTTCTTCTTCTTCTTTTTTCTTCTAGTTTTTTTCTTCTATTATTATCTTCTAAACTTTTTCTTTTCTATCTATTTTTTCTATATATTTTATTCTACCTAAAATAACTGTCCTCTAAGTTATTTTTTTCTATCTAGTACCTAATAATCTAACTATCTAATTTAACAGAAAAAATAGAAAAAAATAACTATCAAATTTTAAAAAAAATCTTACTGGAGTTGGGGACGGCCGGTGAGGGGAGGGGCGCAGGGGGCCGGCCGGTGAGGGGAGGGGCGAAGGGGGGCGACGCAGGGGGCGGCACGGGAGGGCGGCCGGTGAGGGGAGGGGCACAGGGGGCCGGCCGGTGAGGGGAGGGGCGCAGGGGGCAGCCGGTGAGGGGAGGGGGCGCAGGGGTGCGGCGCAAGGGGGGGCACAGGGGGGCGGTGGCGCAGGGGGGCGGCGCAGGGGGGCAGCGGCGTAGGGGGTGGCGCAGGGGGCCGGCGGTGAGTGAGGTGACGGGAGGGACGTCGGGGCAGCGCGGGAGGGACGTTGGGCGCGGGGTGGATTCGTGCAGGGGACTCGGGCTATGTGGGAGGAGGGGGTTGGCCTGATCGTGGTTGGTGGGCCGCCCCTTTGCCGTCCGCCGTGCCCCAGGCAAACGGCAAAGGACCCCCAGGCAGACGGCAAAGCGGCGGGGTGGGGAGGCATCGGGTGGGGAAACCGCCGTCCCCTTTGCCGTCCGCCGTGCCCCCAGGCAGACGACAAAGGACCCCCACGCAAACGGCAAAGGGGAGGGGTGGGTGGAGTGAGGGTTTCGGCCGTTTGGGTGGGTGGGGTGGGGGCTTTGTCGTCCGCCGCCCTTTGTCGTCCGCATAGATATTCTTTGTCGTCCGCTGGCGGACGGCAAAGAGGTGGAAGATGGCAAAATAAACCTTTGCCATCAGCCACCTCTTTGCCGTCAGCAGTGTGACAGCTGACGGCAAAGAGTACCTTTGCCATGAGTCAGCAGACGGCAAAGGCCTGGCTGACGGCAAATTTATGAATTCCAGTAGTGTCTTACATAGTTGATTCCAAAGTCACTATTCACACTGATCATGCTGCTATTAAGTACCTGCTGGAGAAGAAGGACACTAAACCTAGACTTATCAGATGGGTTCTCTTGCTACAAGAATTTGATTTGCACGCTATCGACAGAAAGGGTGCTAATAACCCAGTAGTAGATAACTTGTCTAGGTTGGAGAACGTTCTTGATGACCCACAACTATTGATGATAGCTTTCCCGATGAGCAATTGAATGTCATCAATGCTTCACGTAGTGCACCGTGGTATGCTGATTATGCAAACTATATCATTGCCAAATATATACCACCTAGTTTCACGTACCAGCAAAAGAAGAAATTCTTCTTTGACTTGAGACATTACTTATGGGATGATCCTCACCTTTATAAGGAAGGAGTAGATGGTGTTATTAGACGTTGTGTGCCTGAACATGAACAGGGACAGATCCTACAGAAGTGTCACTCCGAGGCCTACGGAGGACACCATCCGGGAGATAGAACTGCACACAAGGTATTGCAATCAGGTTTCTATCGGCCCACTCTCTTCAAGGATGCCCATAAGTTTGTCTTGTCTTGTGACAAATGTCAAAGAATAGGTAATATTAGCAAACGTCAGGAAACGCCTATGAACTATTCACTTGTCATTGAACCATTTGATGTTTGGGGCTTTGATTATATGGGACATTTTCCAAAATCCAACGGGTATACTCATATCCTAGTTGTTTTTGATTACGTCACTAAGTGGGTAGAAGCTATCCCCACTAGTAGTCCTGATCACAACACCTCTATCAGGATGCTGAAAAAAGTTATCTTCCCTAGATTTGGAGTCCCTAGATATCTAATGACCGACGGTGGTTCACACTTCATTCATGGTGCTTTCCGTAAAACGCTTGCTAAGTACGATGTCAACCATAGAATTGCATCTCCCTATCACCCTCAGTCCAGTGGTCAAGTAGAGCTAAGTAATAGAGAGATTAAACTAATTCTGCAAAAGGTTGTCAACAGGTCTAGAAAGAATTGGTCTAAGAACCTCGATGATGCACTGTGGGCTTATAGAACTGCCTATAAGAATCCCATGGGCATGTCTCCGTACAAAATGGTGTACAGTAAAGCATGTCATTTACCTCTTGAGCTAGAGCATAACGCTTATTGGGCAATCAAAGAGCTCAACTTTGATTTCAAACGTGCCGGTGAGAAGAGGTTATTTGATATTAGCTCGCTTGATGAGTGGAGAACTCAGGCATATGAGAATGCCAAGTTGTTCAAAGAGAAGGTTAAGAGGTGGCAAGATAAGAGGATACAAAAGCGTGAGTTCAATGTACGTGATTATGTCTTGCTATATAACTCTCGTTTAAGATTCTTTGCAGGCAAGCTTCTCTCTAAATGGGAAGGTCCCTATGTTGTTGAGGAGTATATTGTTCCGGTGCTATCAAGATCAACAACACGGAAGGTAATTGTCCGAGAGTTGTAAATGGGAATAGAATCAAGCATTATATCTCAGGTACTCCCATAAACGTTGAAAGCAATATTATCAATACCATAACTCCGGAAGAATACCTAAGGGACATTTATCAGCCTGTTTCAGACTCCGAAAACGAAGAGGTATGTGATTCGGTAAGAAAATAGAGTATAAACTTTTCCTGTAGGAAATTTTCTCCGTTTTGGAATATTTGAAAAAAAATAAAAAAATTGGAAGTAGTCGGAAAGTGCGCGAGGAGGCGACAAGCCTGCACGGCGCGAGCCCACCCCCTTGTCGCGCCGTGAGGGCTTGTGGCCACCTCGTGCGCCTCCCGGACTCCGTTTTCGTGCAGGGTACTCCTTTTGGTCTGGAAAAAATCATTATATATACTTATGTTTGGTCTGACCCCTGCATCACGCAGATTTCCTCTATTTTTCGTTTCGAGCCTGTTTCTGTTACAGATCTAGATCGCTATGACTTCCCCAAAAGCTCCGAAGGACAAGATCTTCGAGAAGGTCATAAATCCCTACCTCACGGGAGTGCTGCAACACCCTCAATCTATCGAGATGCGTGAGGGGATGTTGCACATCCGTGATGTTGAGGGGCCTAAGAAGACCGGAAGCATGCAGACGAGGCTCGAAGCAATGGAGCAACAAGTCTTCAAGTGCCAAGGGATGATGGAGCGTGGACTCAACGCCAACCACATGATGATCACGGAGTTCACCAACAAGAACAGGATTGATGCCAATGACATTGGGAAGCACCTCTCCAGGCTCTATGACCGGATTGATCAACTCCAGGCACAGATCTATGACCTGTAGAACTAAAACTGTGAGTATGAGTATAGATTTAAATCAATAGGTTGGCTGCAGATTTGAGGATTTCGGAGACTCGTTCATCTTTCCATGATGGAGCACCTATGCATTGGAAGACGGAGGATCAAACTCATGTTGCAACAACTCCATCATCACCACCAAAGGAATACAACTGAGAATTGGTATGGGCAATCCCCTTGGCTTGTGCCAAGCTTGGGGGAGTTGCCCCGGTATCGTATCACCATCACATCTTTTGCCTTTACCTTTGTTTTAGTTTTCCTTTTCAGTTTTCTCTTTCTCTAGTAGTTTAAAAATCTTAGTGTTTTAGTCTTGAGTTTTGCTTTGTGTCTCCCCCTATGTATTCGAGCTCGTGAGCCATATAATAAAGAGTGTCTTAGTTGAAGGGCTTTGCCTCTTGTCATGATCAAAAGAGTGAGAATAGAACAAAAGCATGAAAGATCATGTAATGATCTTATGGGAAGTGATGGCTTCACATATAAAAAGAATGACGATTGAAACTTGTTGAGGATAGGAAAACGTAGACCTTGGTCATGGTTGCAATTAATAGGAAGTGATAAAGAAGGAGAGGTTCACATATAAATATATCATCTCTGACACCATCTATGATTGTGAACACTCACCAAACTATTGCATGCCTAGAAGTAGATGTTGGACAAGGAAGACAATGTAATGAATTGCGTTTGCTTGGCTCCGAACAATGTTATATGATTAGAGATCCCTTAGCATGTGACGATTTCTTCCACCTCATATTAGCCAAAACTCCCGCACCAAGTAGAGATACTACTTGTGCATCCATAAACCTTTAAACCAGTTTTGCCATGAGTGTCCAATATACCTACCTATGGATTGAATAAGATCCCTCAAGTAAGATTTCATCGGTGCAAGAAACAAAAATTGCTCTCTAATATGTATGATCTATCAGTGTGTGGAAAATAAGCTTTGTACGAACCTGTGATGAGGAAGACATAAAAGCGACAGACTGCATAATAAAGTTCTTTATAACAAGAGGCAATATAAACTGACATTCCTCCGTACTAAGAGGACACGCATCCAAACCTCAAAAGCGCATGACAACCTCGGCTTCCCTCTGCGAAGGGCCTATCTTGTACCTTTACTTTTTCCCCTTGAAAGAGTCATGGTGATCTTCACCAATTCCTTATTTCGCCTTTATCTTGGCTAATGTCATATGCTAGGGAAATATCTATATTCATATTTCAACTTGGAGGTAGGCATTCATGAATTATTATTGTTGACATTACCCTTGAGGTGAGTAGTTGGGAGGCAAAACTATAAGCCCCTATCTTTCTCTGTGTCCAGCTGAAACTTTGATCTCATGAGTACCATGTGAGTTGTAGCAATTGTAGAGAACGAAAGAATGATTGAGTATGTGGATTTGCTTTACAAGCTCTTATTTGACTCTTTCTGATGTTGTGATAAATTGCAATTGCTTCAATGACTAAAGGCTATCGGTTGTTACTTCCCGGTAAGGTTCTTGATCCATGCTTTACTTTGTGAAGGAATTATCACTTTAGCATGAGAGATTATATGTTGGTATTGTTGTTCTGATCATGATCATGATGCATGCATGTTCGTATCTTGTTTTGTCTAAGCTTGGGGGAGTTGATACGTCCATTTTGCATCATGTTTTCATGTTGATATTTATCACTTCTTTGGTTGCTATTTCACTTCACGGTACAATTCTTATGCCTTTTCTCTCTTATTTTGCAAGGTTTACATGAAGAGGGAGAAGGCCGGCAACTGGAATTCTGGCCTGAAAGTGGAGCAATGTTGAGATACCTATTCTACGCAACTCCAAATGCCGTAAAAATCAACGAGGATTTTTTCCTGATTTATCAAAAATACTGGGCCGAAGAAGTGCCAGAGGGGCGCCAGACGTTGGCCACAAGCCTGCACGGCGCGGCCACCCCCCAGGTCGCGCCATGAGGGCTTGTGGGCAGCCTGTTGGCCCACTTGCCCCCCTCTTCTGCTATGTGAAGGGTTTCGTCCGGAAAAAAAATCAGGGAGGAGCTTTTTCGTGGATTCGCCGCCGCCACGAGGCGGAACTTGAGCAGAACCAATCTAGAGCTCCGACAGGACGATCCTGCCGGGGAAACTTCCCTCCCGGAGGGGAAATCGTCGCCATCATCATCACCAACACTCCTCTCATCGGAGGGGACTCATCACCATCAACATCTTCATCAGCACCATCTCATCTCCAAACCCTAGTTCATCACTTGTAACCAATCTCCGCCTCGCGACTCTGATTGGTACTTGTAAGGTTGCTAGTAGTGTTGATTACTCTTTGTAGTTGATGCTAGTTGGATTACTTGGTGGAAGAGTTTATGTTCGGATCCTTGATGCTACACATTACCTCTCTGGTCATGGATATGATTATGCTTTGTGAGTAGTTACTTTTGTTCCTGAGGACATGGGATAAGTCATGCTAATAGTAGTCATGTGAATTTGGTATTCGTTCGGTATTTTGATATGTTGTATGTTGTTTTTCCTCTAGTGGTGTTATGTGAACGTCGACTACATAACACTTCACCATTATTTTGGCCTAGAGGAAGGCATTGGGAAGTAGTAAGTAGATGATGGGTTGCTAGAGTGACACAAGCTTAAACCCTAGTTTATGCGTTGCTTCGTAAGGGGCTGATTTGGATCCACTAGTTTAATGCTATGGTTAGACTTTGTCTTAATTCTTATTTCGTAGTTGCAGATGCTTGCGAGAGGGGTTAATCATAAGTGGGATGCTTGTCCAAGTAAGGGCAGTACCCAAGCGCCGGTCCACCCACATATCAAACTATCAAAGTAACGAACGCGAATCATATGAATATGATGAAACTAGCATGACAGAAATTCCCGTGTGTCCTCGGGAGCGTTTTTCCTCCTATAAGACTTTGTCCAGGTTTTTCCTTGCTACAAAAGGGATTGGGCCACTTTTCTGCACCGTTGCTACTTTCATTACTTGTTGCTCGCTACAAATCATCTCACCACACAATCACTTGTTACCGACAATTTCAGTGCCTGCAGATTTTACCTTGCTGAAAACCACTTGTCAGATCCTTCTGCTCCTCGTTGCGTTCGACACTCTTACTTATCGAAAGGGCTACGATTGATCCCCTATACTTGTGGGTCATCACTGGCTAGGGTGAAAACATGTGCTATCTTCAGACGGTGGCGAAGCTCGTTCCCTTCTTGAAGGTGTCATCGCGGCTCTCATTGCCCACCTTGTTGCTGCAGGGGAAACTCTGATCCTAAGATCGGGTAGTGGCGGCACTCTCACGGCGTTTCCTTCTGAAGGCATCACCTTGGAGTACACGGTTTGTCATATACAGCTGCATATCTTTGTGTTAGGGGTGCAATTATGCATCCTGCCTTAGGTGTGTGTGTGTGTGTGTGTGTGTGTGTTGTGGTGGCGTAAGTTTGTACCCGACTGTTGCGAATCGTTGCTTTATATATAAAAGGGACAAAAGACTTTTTCGGTATGTTTGACGATATTTATATGACTACTCCCTCTGTCCTTATTTGCATGGTCCTAAAATACATCGAGGTTCAACTATGACCATCAATTTTACCAAGAAAATATGTGATACGTGTCACAAAAAAATAGACAACTCAATTCGTATTAAAAAATAATTTCTAGAGATATAACTTTTTAAGACATGTGATCTATATATTATGGGACAAATGGTTGTCAAAGTTTAATTATGAAATACTAAGACCATTTTTGTAGATTGCTCTTTTTTGTGACTTGTCTTTATCATGAAAAAGTTGATTGGTGTGCATCAAATGCATAACACTAGTCAAAGAGAAGGTACCAAAATAAGGGAACCGATCGTCATTAGGTCCGTTGGAACGAAGGATTCCTCCACATATGCATTATCAGCAAATAAGACATGTCTAGCCTTCAGCAACAAAATAAAATCGAATGGAGATCTTGACCGAAGAAAGTGAAGACGAGTTCCATGACCTACTCATTTGTGGTTTGGAATAATTTGCTCATTGAAATAGAGAATCCAAGATATTTAACAAGCAATGAGATCAGTTCTGCTTATTGAGTTACAATTATTAAGATCCTTTTCATTTCGATGAGTGGCCTTCATAATTCTTATGATAAAACACAACTTTCTTTTTGCCGGAACAAAACACAACTTAAGCAGTTGTAGAAATTTCAAACTCTTGTAAGTTCATCATGTTTGATCTCCTCTTGCACAAACAAAGATTTGAACCCTGTTGAGTACAATTGTACTCCACTGTGATACACCACATGTTTTTGTGGGACGATTGCAATCTATTTAGTGATTTGCTTGTATGAAATAACTCTCCGCCAGGAACTTGTTGGATAAAAGACCCTCGCCCGTGCGTCCTCCCGATTTGGCGACGCAGGGGAAACACCACCACCGGTGAATCCCGAGCCCTTCTCTCCATCCCCTCATCTTACCGCTGGCTGAGGGGACCACCAGTAGAGCTCACGCGGGATCCTATGAGGGTGGTGGCAAGGCATCTCATCTCGAGGCGGCGCACTCAGGTCTAGGCAGCTCCATGGGGTCCTGATGGCATCTTCCTTGTCTGTTGTGGGGCTGCTCCTAGTCAGCAGCGAGTTGGTCGCTCATGGCCGCGTGGTGCTGCGGCACAGTCGGTGCACGTCCTCGAGCTGTCCAGGATTGTCTTGTCCCATATTAGTCTACATGCAGGTGTGCAACATGACCATTGAGTTGCTAGGCACCGTGGTGGTGCCAGTGGCCGACTAGGCGGAGGCGGGCTGGATCAGGTCGGCATGGGGGCCTGTTGCCTTGATGCTTATGGTGGTGGTCCTCATGCTCTTTTCACTTCAGGAAACGTCCTACAAGATCATTCCTCCTCAACCTGGTCATCGATGTGTTTCAGAATTGTTGTCGAAGATCTTGCCTGGATCGGACAGAATCCGATCATGCACGTCCATATCAGCCTACAAGGTTATGAGAGCATGTCATTGAGCTGTGTTGTTTCATGACACCTTGGGACATGTCAGCTTCTCGATTTCCATGGTGAACACAACGATGAAGAAGGTCATGGTGGTAGAGATCAGAGCATCAGTTAGACGCATTGAGCCTTGGCGGCGATGGAGCTAGTGATAGATCTCCAATATATCTATAATTTTTTATTGTTCCATGATGTAATACTATCATTCCAGGATACTTATTTGCTATTTATTTACCAACTAATATTACTTTTGATCACTAACCTATTAACACAGTGCCACTGCCAGTTGTTATTTTCTGCATGTTTTTGACTTTTTAGATTTACGGTACCAAACGAAGTCCAATTGCCCCAAAACTTTTTGATTATATTTTTTTGGACCAAAAGAAGACCTAGAAGCTTTGGAAGGAGACTGAAGGCCACACGAGGGAGCAGACACACATCAGGGTGCGTCTAGCGGGCTAGGGTGGCCATGCCCTATTATGTGGTGGCCCCTTCAGGTGCCTCCCGACGTCCCTCTCTGGCCTCTAAATTCTAAAATATCCCAAAACCCTACAAGAGCCACCAGAAAGACTTTTTCGCCGCCGCAAGTCTCAGTTCCACTGTGTGCCCATCTGAAAGCCCTATACATGTGCCCTGCCGGAGGGGGGTCGATCATGGAGGGCCTTTACATCAACCTTGCTTCTTCCATGGTGATGTGTGAGTAGTTTACCATGGACCTACGGGTCCGTAGTTAGTACCTAGATGGCTATCTCTCTCTCTCTCTCTCTCTCTCTCTCTCTATATATATATATATATATATATATATATATATATATATATATATATACAATGCTCATCGCATCTTTGCTTTGATCTTTTCGATGTAATTATTTTGTGCGGTGCATTTCTTGGAATCCGATGAATTGTGGGTTTATGTTCAGATTATTCATGATAAAGATCTGAATCTTCTTTGAATTATGTTATGATTCTTATTTGCATGACTATTATAGCTTCATAATTCTCTCCAATCTATTGAAATAGTTTGGCCAACTAGATTGATATTTCTTTACTAAGAGGGGTACGTCGTACTGGGTTCAATCTGGCAGAGTTCTATATCCCAGTGGTAGAAAGGGACAAGGACACATCTTTGTATTATTTCCACTAAGGATAAAATGACGGGGTTAATTCATATCAATTGAGTTCTCTTTGTCTACATCATGTCATTGTTATCCAAGCAATACTCTATTTTACTTAATATTGTAGATGCATGCTGGATAGCGGTCGATGGGTGGAGTAATAGTAATAGGTGCACGCAGGAGTCAGCCTATTTTATTATGGGCGTGATGCCTATATATACATGACATTCCCGTGAATATCACATAACTATGCGCTTTTCTATCAATTGCCCAACCATAATTTGTTTACCCATCGTACGCCTACTACATGAGAGATGCCATTAGGGAAAACTACGGCCTCAGGTCTATTCACTTATAAGTTTACAAACGCTACAGTTACCTCGCTAACTTTATTTACTTTGCAATTATCAACTTTCATATACACACTTTACTTGCTTGCAAATAACGAGGTCCAAGGGGATTGACAACCCTCTTGCCCACGTTGGGTGCAAGTGTTTGCTTGTGTGTGTGCAGTCGCTAAAGACGGGGGTTGGTTATTACTCCTATTGGTTAGATAAACCTTGGTTCACTACTGAGGCAAATACTTATCTATATTGTGTTGCATCATCTGTTCCTCTTCACGGAAAACCCAATGCAGATCACAAGTATTAGAAAGGATTTCTGGCGCCATTGCCTGGGAGTATCACCAACCTAGTATCAAGTAACTTCGCACAAATTATCATTCACTTGTTCATCTTTTTATTTGTTGTTATATTTAGCTTGCTTCATACAAAACAAAGATACAAAAATATTTATCTTTGCTTGTCATGATGGCTAGTTTTTCTTTTGTTTCCTTTACTCCCGTTAACAAGGTACTCAATTTTAAACAAAAGGGAGGGGAAAGTTTAAAAAATGTATGGTATATGATTTGCAATTATCAAAATAAATCAATTCATAAGCAATCCCCCAATATCTTGCTTCATAATTTCTATGTTTGTATTACTGCTTGGTATAGATTTCTACTTGATACGATTATCGGTGGTAATTTTTTAATGAATCACACTTCATATGCTTTCAAAGCCATGGAAAGTTTAGTTGGGTCACCACCTATTATCATTAATGAAACTATCTTGACCTTTGAACATTTTATGCAAAGGCTTGATGTTATTGAAAATAAAATGGCTATTAATGAACAAATTGAGGAGTTAGATAAAATGCTTCATAATCATATCACTCAATTTGGGTCACGTGTAGGAATTACTTTGAAAGCTTTAAAAGAGAAAGATACAACTATTGATGAAAAGGTAGAGCAAAGCTTGAATTGAATTGATCAAATGAAGGGTGTATTTGATAAAGTGTGTCCTCCTTTCACACCGTCAAAAACGAATGCTAATGCCTATTGATACGTCCATTTTGCATCATGCTTTGATGTTGATATTTATTGCTTTTTGGGCTGTTATATTACTTGTGGTACCATATTTATGCCTTTTCTCTCTTATTTTGCAAGGTTTATTTGAAGAGGGAGAATTCAGGCAGCTGGAATTCTGGACCGGAAAAGGAGCAAATCCTAGTCCACTATTCTGCATATCTCCAAATGCCCTGAAAAGTTACATGGACTTTTTCTGGACTATATAAAAAATATTGGGCGAAAGAACTATCGGAGGGGGGCCACCAGGGCTCCACAAGCCCTGCCACCGCCACCACCCCCCTGGTGGCACAGGGCAAGCTTGTGGGCTGCCTGACGGCCCACTAGCTCCCCCTTTTTCTATAAGAAGGGTTTTGGTCCAGAAAAATCATTCGGGAGTTTTTCGTGGTTTCGCCGCCGCCACGAGGCGGAACTTGAGCAGATCCAATCTAGAGCTCCGGCAGGACGATCCTGCCGGGGAAACTTCCCTCCCGGAGGGGGAAATCGTCGCCATCGTCATCACCAACACTCCTCTCGTCGGAGGGGAGGCATCTTCATCAACATCTTCATCAGCACCATCTCCTCTCCAATCCCTAGTTCATCTCTTGTAATCAATATCCGTCTCACGACTCCGATTGGTACTTGTAAGGTTGCTAGTAGTCTTGATTACTCTTTGTAGTTGATGCTAGTTGGATTACTTGGTGGAAGAGTTTATGTTCAGATCCTTGATGCTATTCATTACACCTCTGATCATGATTATGATTATGTTTTGTGAGTAGTTACTTTTGTTCCTGAGGAAATGGGATAAGTCATGCTGATAATAGCATGTGAATTTGATATTCGTTCGGTATTTTGATATGATGTATGTTGTTTTTCCTCTAGTGGTGTTATGTGAACGTCGACTACATAACACTTCACCATATTTGGGCCTAGAGGAAGGCATTGGGAAGTAGTAAGTAGATGATGGGTTGCTGGAGTGACAGAAGCTTAAACCCCAGTCTATGCGTTGCTTCGTGAGGGGCTGATTTGGATCCACTAGTTTAATGCTATGGTTAGACTTTGTCTTAATTCTTATTTTGTAGTTGCGGATGCTTGCGAGAGAGGTTAATCATAAGTGGGATGCTTGTCCAAGTAAGGGCAGTACCCGAGCGCCGGTCCACCCACATATCAAACTATCAAAGTAACAAACGTGAATCATATGAACATGATGAAACTAGCATGACAGAAATTCTCGTGTGTCCTCGGGAGCGTTTTTCCTCCTATAAGACTTTGTTCTGGCTTGTCCCTTGCTACAAAAGGGATTGGGCCACTAGCTGCACCATTTCTACTACTTGTTACTTGTTACTCTTTGCTTGCTATGTTTCACCTCGCTACACAATCACTTGTTACCGCTACTTTCAGTGCTTGCAGTTATTACCTTGCTAAAATCCGTTTATCACAGCCTTCTACTCCTCGTTGGGTTCGACACTCTTACTTATCGAAAGGACTACAATTGATCCCCTATACTTGTGGGTCATCAAGATTCTTTTCTGGCGCCGTTGCCGGGGAGTGAAGCGCCTTTGGTAAGTGGAAATTGATAAGGAAACATTTATATACTGTGCTGAAATTTATTGTCACTTGTCACTATGCAAACTGTTCCTTTGAGGAGTTTGTTCGGGGTATCTTCACCAAGAACGGAAGCACGAGGAGTTGCTCCTCAACCTGAGGTACCTACTAAAAATATCTTTTATGAAATTCCTTCGGTATGCTTGAGAAACTGCTGGCTAATCCTTTCACAGGAGATGGATCTTCACATCCAGACTTGCATCTAATCTATGTAGATGAAGTTTGTGGTTTATTTAAGCTTGCAGGTTTGCCCGAGGATGAGGTAAAGAAGAAAGTCTTTCCTTTATCTTTGAAGGATACGACATTGACATGGTATAGACTATGTGATGATACTGGATCATGGGGCTACAATCGGTTGAAATTGGAATTTCATCAAAAGTTCTATCCTATGCATTTAGTACATCGTGATCGGAACTTTATTTATAACGTTTGGCCTCGTGATAGGGAAAGCATAGCTCAAGATTGGGGGAGGCTTAAATCAATGCTATATTCATGCCCCAATCATGAGCTCTCGAGAGAAATCATCACTCAAAACTTTTATGCTCGGCTTTCTCATGAAGATCGTACCATGCTTGACACTTCTTGTGCCGGATCATTTATGAAGAAGGATATTGATCACAAGTGGAATTTATTGGAGAGAATCAAACGCAACTCTGAAGATTGGGAGCTGGAGGAAGGTAAGGAGTCAGGTATGAATTTCCAGTTTGATTGCGTTAAATCTTTTGTTGAGACAAACACTTCTAGAGATTTTAGCGCTAAGTATGGACTTGACTCTGAGATAGTAGCTTCTCTATGTGAATCTTTTGCTGCTCATGTTGATCTTCCCAAAGAGAAGTGGTTTAAATATCATCCTCCTGTAGAAAGCAGCATAGCCAAAACCAATCTAGTTGAGGAGAAAGTCATTGCTTTTAGTGATCCTGTTGTTCCTTGTGCTTACACTAAGAAACCACCATACCCTTCTAGGATAAAGGAATATTCTAAAGCTCCAACTGTGATACGTAGGGGTTACATTAGATCACTTGCACCCCCTGAGGAGATTAGAGTTGAACCTAGTGTTGCTATTATCAAAGATCTCTTAGCCGAAGACATAGACGGGCATGTTATCAAATTCTGTGACAACTCCGCTAGAATTGCTAAACCTCACGCGAAAGACAAACACGGACCTATAGTTCGCCTGCCCGTTGTTTCTGTTAAGATAGGAGATCACTGTTACCATGGTTTATGTGATATGGGAGCTAGTGTTAGTGCAATACCCCGTTCTCTATATGATGAAATCAAAGATGAGATTGCACCTGCTGAGTTAGAACCCATTGATGTCACTATTACGCTAGCTAATAGAGACACTATCTGCCCTCTGGGAATTGTGAGAAACGTAGAAGTCCTGTGTGGTAAGACGAAGTATCCTACTGATTTCCTCATCCTTGGTACTGCACAAGATAGCTTTTGTCCCATCATATTCGGTAGACCCTTTCTCAACACTGTCAATGCTCACATTGATTGCATTAAGTAGACTGTCACAGTAAGTTTCGAGGGTGTGTCTCATGAATATAACTTCTCCAAGTTTGGAAGACAAACCCCTGAAAGAGAGTCGTCTGGTAGAGATGAAATCATTGCTCTTGACTCTATTGTCGTACCTCCTACGGATCCTTTAGAGCAATATCTTCTTGAGCATGAAAATGATATGCATATGGAGGAGAGAGATGAGATAGATAAAATTATCTTAGAACAATATCCTATTCTCAAGAATAATCTGCATATTGAACTGCTTGGGGATCCTCCCCCACCAAAGGGTGATCCTGTGTTCGAGCTTAAACAGTTGCTTGATACTCTTAAGTATGCCTATCTTAATGAGAAGGAGATATATCCTGTCATTATTAGTGCTCTCCTCTCAGAGCGCGAAGAGAAGAAGTTACTAAAAACTCTAAGGAAGCAGCGCGCAGCTATTGGATATACTCTTGATGATCTTAAGGGTATTAGTCCTACTCTATGTTAGCACAAGATTAAAACCGATCCTGACTTTAAACCAGTTGCTGATCATCAAAGGAGATTAAATCCTAAGATGAAAGAGGTCGTTAGAAAAGAAATATTAAAGCTTTTGGAAGCAGGAATCATTTATCCTGTTGCTCATAGTGATTGGGTAAGTCCAGTACATTGCGTACCTAAGAAGGGAGGTATCACCGTCATTCCTAATGATAAGGATGAACTAATCCCACAAAGGATTATTACCGGCTATAGAATGCTGATAGACTTCCGGAAACTGAACAAGGCAACCAGGAAAGATCATTATCCTTTGTCGTTTATCGACCAAATGCTAGAAAGTCTATCAAAGCACACACATTCATTCTTTCTAGACGGTTATTCAGGTTTCTCGTAGATACCGGTTGCACAATCTGATCAAGAGAAAACCACTTTCACCTGCCCTTTTGGTACCTTTGCCTATAGACGTATGCCTTTTGGCTTATGTAATGCACCTGCCACCTTCCAAAGATGTATGATGGCTATTTTCTCTGACTTTTGTGAAAAGATCGTCGAGGCTTTCATGGATGAGTTCTCTGTTTACGGGTCTTCCTTTGATGATTACCTCAGCAACCTTGATCGAGTCTTACAGAGATGCGAAGAAACCAACCTCGTCTTGAATTGGGAGAAGTGCCACTTTATGGTTAATGAAGGTATCATATTAGGACACAAAATCTCTGAAAGAGGCATTGAAGTTGAGATGCCTAAGGTTGATGCAATTGAGAAAATGCCTTGTCCCACAGATATCAGAGGTATACAAAGTTTCCTAGGTCATGCTGGTTTCTATAGAAGGTTCATTAAAGACTTCTCTAAGATTTCTAGGCCTCTTACCAACCTCTTGCAGAAGGATGTTCCTTTTGTTTTTGATGAGGATTGTGAGGAAGCCTTTGAAATACTTAAGAAGGCTTTGATAACCGCACCTATTGTTCAACCACCAGACTGGAACTTGCCCTTTGAAATCATGTGTGACGCTAGTGATTATGTTGTTGGTGATGTTCTAGGACAAAGAATTCACAAGAAGTTGAATGTCATTCACTACGCTAGTAAAACTCTAGACAATGTCCAAACAAACTATGCCACTACGGAAAAGTAATTTTTAGCAGTCGTGTTTGCATGTGAAAATTTCAGATCTTACATAGATGACTCCATAGTCACTATTCACTCTGATCATGCTGCTATTAAGTACCTCATGGAGAAGAAGGACGCTAAGCCTAGGCTGATCAGATGGGTTCTCCTGCTATAGGAATTTTATTTGCACGTCGTTGACCGAAAGGGTGCTGATAACCTTGTAGCAGATAACTTGTCTAGGCTAGAGAATGTCCTTGATGACCCACTACCTATTGATGACAGCTTTCCTAATGTGCAATTAAATGCCATCCGTACTTCACATAGTGCACCGTGGTATGCCGATTATGCAAACTATATCGTAGCCAAATACATACCACCCAGTTTCACCTATCAACAAAAGAAGAAATTCTTCTTTGATTTGAGACACTACTTTTGGGATGATCCTCACCTTTATAAGGAAGGAGTAGATGGTGTTATTAGACGTTGTGTGCCTGATCATGAACAGGGACAGATCCTGCAGAAGTGTCATTCCGAAGCCTACGGAGGACAACATGCTGGAGATAGAACTGCCCATAAGGTAGTGCAATCATGTTTCTATTGGCTCACTCTCTTCAAGGATGCTCGTAAGTTTGTCTTGTCTTGTGAAGAATGCCAAAGGATAGGGACCATCAGTAAGCGTCAGGAAATGCCTATGAACTATTCACTTGTCATTGAACCATTTGATGTCTGGGGCTTTGATTATATGGGACCCTTCCTGAGTTCCCATGGGTACACTCACATCTTAGTTGCTGTGGATTACGTTACTAAGTGGGTAGAAGCTATCCCCACTCAAAATGCTGATCACCACACCTCTATTAAGATGCTTAAAGAAGTCATATTCCCAAGATTTGGAGTCCCTGGATACTTGATGACTGATGGCGGTTCACACTTCATTCATGGTGTTTTCCGTAAGATGCTAGCTAAGTATGATGTCAACCATAGAGTTGCATCTCCTTATCATCCTCAGTCTAGTGGTCAAGTGGAGTTGAGTAATAGGGAGATCAAGTTGATCCTACAAAAGACCGTCAATAGATCTCGAAAGAACTGGTCTAGCAAACTTGACGATGCACTATGGGCTTATAGGACTGCTTATAAGAATCCCATGGGCATGTTACCGTATAAAATGGTTTACGGTAAGGCCGGTCATTTACCTCTTGAGCTGGAACACAAAGCTTATTGGGCAATCAAAGAGCTCAACTTTGATTTCAAACTTGCCGGTGAGAAGCGGTTGTTTGATATCAGCTCGTTAGATGAATGGAGAGCCCATGCATATGAGAATGCCAGGTTGTTCAAGGAAAAGGTTAAGAGATGGCACAACAAACGAATTCAGAAACGAGAGTTCAGTGTAGCTGATTATGTCTTGCTATACAATTCTCATTTGAGATTCTTTGCAGGCAAGCTTCTCTCTAAATGGGAAGGTCCCTATGTTGTTGAGGAAGTATATCGTTATGGTTCCATCAAAATCAATAACACGGAAGGAAATTTTCCTAGAGTGGTAAATGGGCAAAGAATCAAGCATTACATCTCTGGTACTCCCATAAATGTTGAGACCAATATCATCAATGTCATAACTCCAGAGGAGTACATAAGGGATGTTTATCAGCCTGTTTCAGACCTTGAAGACGAAGATGTATCTGTTTCGGCAAGAAATTGGACTCCGATACTTTTCCAATAGGAAATTTCTTCCGTTTTGGAATTTTTGGAAAATTAGAAAAATAAAAAGCAGTCCGGAGAGCGAACGAGGCAGCCACAAGCCGTGCCACCGCCCCCTACCCCCTGGTGGTGGAGGGCAAGCTTGTGGGCACCTCGTGTGCCTCCCGGACTCCGTTTTCTTGCGGAGGACTCCTTCTGGCCCAGAAAAAATCAATATATAGTCACCCGAAGGTTTTGATCTCTGTATCGCGTAGTTTTCCTGTGTTTTTGTTTCGAGCTTGTTGTCTGCCGCAGATTTAGAGCAAAGATGTCTCAGGAATCTGTTGGGGAGAATGATCTTCACCAAGTTCATGAGGAAGTAGATGCTGATCTGAAAAGAGTAGAAGTCACGGAAGCCAGGGACCAAGCTAAGGAGAAAACCCAAGCTAGGGAGGAAGTTCAACCTATGTTCAACATTGAAGACGTTGAAGGAGTATATTTTCTCCAACCCTTCCTCCACGTGTTGTCTCCATCCTTGATTGAACTCTTAAGGTTTTGCGAAACAACTCGTGCTCGCAATATTTCTCTTTCTCGTGAAGTTGTTTTGCTGGAAAACCATGTCACAGATCTCAAAGGTATAAATCAAAGATTGATAGCTCTCTTGGAATCAAAGGCGACAACAACACTGCCATCACCACCAAAGGAAGACAACTAAGCATTGGTATGGGCAATCCCCTTGGCTTGTGCCAAGCTTGGGGGAGTTGCCCTGGTATCGTATCACCTTTATATCTTTTGCTTTTACCTTTGTTTTAGTTTTTTCCTTTTCAGTTTTTATTTCTTCTTTTAGAGGAATAAGTCTTTAGTTTTTAGTTTGAGTCTTTTGCTTTTGTCTCTCCCCCCAATGTATTCGAGCTTACGAGCTATATAATAAAGAGTGTCTTAGTCAAGGGCTTTGCTTTGTGCCATGATCAAAAGTATGAAAAGAACGATAGCATGAAAGATCATGAGACGATCTTATGGAAAGTGATAACTTCACTTATGACACGTATGATGATTGAAACTTGTTGAGAATAAATCAACATAGACCTCAGTCATTGTTGCAATTAATAAGAAGTAATAAGGAAAGAGAGGTTCACATATAAATATATCATCTTAGACACTTTTTACAATTGTGAGCACTCACCAAACTAATACATGCCTAGGAGTAGATGTTGGACAAGGAAGACAACATAATGAATTGTGTTTGCTTGGTTCCAACAATGTTATATGATTAGAGATCCCTTAGCATGTGACGATTGCTTCCACTTCATATTAGCCAAAACACCCGCACCAAGTAGAGATACTACTTATGCATCCATAAACCTCCAACCAGTTTTGCCATGAGAGTCCACCATACCTACCTATGGATTGAATAAGATCCTTCAAGTAAGTTGTCATCGGTGCAAGCAATAAAAATTGCTCTCTAATCTGTATGATCTATTAGTGTGTGGAGAATAAGCTTGGTACGAACCTGTGATGAGGAAGACATAAAAGTGACAGACTGCATAATAAAGTTCTTTATCACAGGAGGCAATATAAAGTGACATTCCTCCGCACTAAGAGGACACGCATTCAAACCTCAAAAGTGCATGACAACCTCTGCTTCCCTCTGCGAAGGGCCTATCTTGTAACTTTACTTTTTGCCCTTGTAAGAGTCATGGTGACCTTCACCAATTTCCTTTTTGCCTTTGTCTTGGATACCGTCACATGCTTGGGAAGGATCTATATTCATATATCAACTTGGAGTTGAGTACTCATGCTTTATTGTTGTTGACTTTATCCTTGAGGTAAATGGTTGGGAGGCAAAACTATAAGCCCCTATCTTCCTTTGTGTCCAGCTGAAACTTTGACACCATGAGTACCACGTGAGTTCTAAAAATTGTGGAAAACAAAAGAGATGATTGAGTATGTGGGTTTGCCTTACAAGCTCTTATTTGACTCTTTCTGATGTTGTGATAAATTGCAATTGCTTCAATGACTATGGACTATTGTTGATTACTTCTCGGTAAGGTTTTTGCTTCATGCTTTGCTTTGTTAAGGAATTGTTACTTTCCCATAAGAATCTTTATGATATATTGCTGTTCTATGTGTGATCATGATGCCCTCATGTCCGTATTATGTTTTATCGACACTTCGTCCCTCAACATGTGGACATGTTTATGGAACTTGGTTTTCGCTTGAGGACAAGCGAGGTCTAAGCTTGGGGGAGTTGATACGTCCATTTTGCATCATGCTTTCATGTTGATATTTATTGCTTTTTGGGCTGTTATATTACTTGTGGTACCATATTTATGCCTTTTTCTCTTATTTTGCAAGGTTTATTTGAAGAGGGAGAATTCAGGCAGCTGGAATTCTGGACTGGAAAAGGAGCAAATCCTAGTCCACTATTCTGCACATCTCCAAATGCCCTGAAAAGTTACGTGGTTTTTTTCTAGATTATATAAAAAATAGTGGGCGAAAGAACTACCGGAGGGGGGCCACCAGGGCTCCACAAGCCCTGCCACCGCCAACACCCCCCTCGTGGCGCAGGGCAAGCTTGTGGGCTTCCTGACGGCCCACTAGCTCCCCCCTTTTTCTATATGAAGGGTTTTGGTCCAGAAAAAATCATTCGGGACCTTTTTCGTGGTTTCGCCGCCGCCACGAGGCGGAACTTGAGCAGATCCAATCTAGAGCTCCGGCAGGACGATCCTGCCGGGGAACCTTCCCTCCCGGAGGGGGAAATCGTCGCCATCGTCATCACCAACACTCCTCTCGTCGGAGGGGAGGCATCTTCATCAACATCTTCATCAGCACCATCTCCTCTCCAATCCCTAGTTCATCTCTTGTAAGCAATCTCCGTCTCACGACTCCGATTGGTACTCGTAAGGTTGCTACTAGTGTTGATTATTCTTTGTAGTTGATTCTAGTTGGATTACTTGGTGGAAGAGTTTATGTTCAGATCCTTGATGCTATTCATTACACCTCTGATCATGATTATGATTATGTTTTGTGAGTAGTTACTTTTGTTCCTGAGGAAATGGGATAAGTCATGCTGATAATAGCATGTGAATTTGATATTCGTTCGGTATTTTGATATGATGTATGTTGTTTTTCCTCTAGTGGTGTTATGTGAACGTCGACTACATAACACTTCACCATATTTGGGCCTAGAGGAAGGCATTGGGAAGTAGTAAGTAGATGATGGGTTGCTGGAGTGACAGAAGCTTAAACCCCAGTCTATGCGTTGCTTCGTGAGGGGCTGATTTGGATCCACTAGTTTAATGCTATGGTTAGACTTTGTCTTAATTCTTATTTTGTAGTTGCGGATGCTTGCGAGAGAGGTTAATCATAAGTGGGATGCTTGTCCAAGTAAGGGCAGTACCCGAGCGCCGGTCCACCCACATATCAAACTATCAAAGTAACAAACGTGAATCATATGAACATGATGAAACTAGCATGACAGAAATTCTCGTGTGTCCTCGGGAGCGTTTTTCCTCCTATAAGACTTTGTTCTGGCTTGTCCCTTGCTACAAAAGGGATTGGGCCACTAGCTGCACCATTTCTACTACTTGTTACTTGTTACTCTTTGCTTGCTATGTTTCACCTCGCTACACAATCACTTGTTACCGCTACTTTCAGTGCTTGCAGTTATTACCTTGCTAAAATCCGTTTATCACAGCCTTCTACTCCTCGTTGGGTTCGACACTCTTACTTATCGAAAGGACTACAATTGATCCCCTATACTTGTGGGTCATCACCTATCTATAAAATATTGGGGGTGTTGATCCTAGTGTGTGCACTTTGCATTCCAAAAGCATACCTAAAATAGTTCACACACAACGGGGAGCCCATCTATATTTTGTAGATGTTGGGGTTTTGCTTTCTATCACATGATATCATTTCTGCAAATCCCGCGTTGTCATCAACCCAGCAAAAATGGGGAGATTGTATGGGCATGTTTCTACCCTAGTGGATTTGTGATTGATGACAATGCATTTGCGGACTAATAGTGTGCATTAAGACTTTCATATATTTAGTCATAAGGCACAAGACGATTCTTGCCCCTCGGTGGATGCTACTTCTTGAGCTTGCGTTGGTTTTCCCTTGAAGAGGAAAGGGTGATGCAGCAAAGTAGAGATAAATATTTCCCTCAGTTTGAGAACCAAGGTATCAATCAAGTAGCAGTATCAAGATGAGGCACCACGGCACCTGCGCAAAAACAAACAAACTTGCACCCAACGCGATAAAGGGGTTGTCAATCCCTTTATGATTACTTGCAAGGTGAGATCTGATAGTGATAATAGCTAAATATAAATAAATAAATAAAAGTGCAGCAAGGTATTTTTGGTATTTTTGTATGTAGATCTGAATATATAATGTGTAAAATAGACCCGGGGGCCATAGTGTTCACTAGAGGCTTCTCTCATGATAGCAAGTATTACGGTGGGTGAACAAATTACTGTCGAGCAATTGATAGAATTGCGCAAAGTCATGAGGATGTCTAAGGCAATGATCATACATATAGGCATCACATCCGAGACAAGTAGACCGATACTTTCTGCATCTACTACTATTACTCCACACATCGACAGCTATCCACCATGCATCTAGTGTATTAAGTTCATAACAAACAGAGTAACGCCTTAAGCAAGATGACATGATGTGGAGGGATAAATTCATGCAATATGATATAAACCCCATCTTTTTACCCTTTATGGCAACAACACGATCTGTGCCTCTCTACCCCTTCTGTCACTAGGTGAGGACACTGCACGGTATGAACCCAAAACCAAGCACTTCTCCCATTGCAAGAATTATATATCAAGTTGGCCAAACGAAACCCATAACTCGAAGAGAATTACAAGGATACGAAATCATGCATATAAGAAATCAGAGGAGACTCAAATAATATTCATAGATAATCTGATCATAAATCCACAATTCATCGGATCTCGACAAACACACCGCAAAAGAAAGTTACATCGGATAGATCTCCATGAAGATCATGGAGAACTTTGTATTGAAGATCCAAGAGAGAGAAGAAGCCATCTAGCTACTAGCTATGGACCCGAAGGTCTGTGGTGAACTACTCACGCATCATCGGAGAGGCAATAGTGTTGATGAAGAAGCCCTCCGTGTCCGAATCCCCCTCCGTCGGGGCACCAGAACAGTCCCCAAATGGGATCTCGCGGAAACAGAAGCTTGCGGCAGCGGAAAAGTATTTTTGTGGCTCTCTTTGTTGGTTTGGAGATTTTAGGGAATTTATAGGCGAAAGAGGTAGGGCAAAGGAGGCACGGGGGGCCCACGAGCCTGTTAGGCGCCCCCCCTGGGGCGCGCCTAGGGGGCTCGTGGCCTCCTCCGTGGCCCTCTGCCTTGGTTCTCAAGTCTTGTGGATCCCTTCTGTTATGGAAAAATCATCCCGAAGGTTTTATTCCGTTTGGACTCCGTTTAATATTCTTATCTGAAAAGGGTCAAACACACGGAAAAAACAGAAACTCGCACTGGGCATTGAGTTAATAGATTAGTCCCAAAAATGATATAAAATAGCATATAAATGCATATAAAACATCCGAAGTTGATAATATAATAGCATGGAACAATAGAAAATTATAGATACGTTGGAGACGTATCAGTGGATTAGAGTGAAGACAGTTTCTTTCATGCATTTCATTTTTGGTGGATTTGAGTCATAGGAAAACCCTACTATTAAGAGGGGTCCACATCGGAAAGGTTTTGGTGGAATCAACACTTACACATTCTTTCACACCCATGTTCCTTTCCCACATATTTGGAGCTCCAACTTTGTCTTTATTCGGGCCCAGAAAGAACCAAGCGGTAGTAACACTCCAGATAGCGGTACTATATCTTTTCTCGGGTAGTATCGCTCTTGGCAGAGGTAGTGCCGCTCATGGGCGGTAGTGCCCTTGCCCAGTGTCGCGGGCTATGCTGCTGGCTTTGGGGTCTCGACATTTTGTGTTATACTGGCAATTTATGGTCGGTAGTTCAGCACGGTAGTACCGCTACCTAGCGGTAGTACTGCGAGTTACTACCACGCCACTTCGGTTCTTCTTTCTCGGTCTGGAATCCTCAGTGGATTCGAAGCTGTAGTAGGAAGTGGTACTACCTCTTATCTGCGGTAGTACCACTCTGGCGGAACTACCTATGCTCCTTCTTCCTCTCCGTTCCCATGGGCTTCTACATTGCAACCCCAGCGGTAGTACCGCTCCGGAGGCACTATCGTCCTATGGCTTCGTGCCATTGCACTGTGTAGCTCGCTCTGCCACTCCAGCGGCAGTACCGCCCTCAGGAGTGGCAGTACCGCTTATGTGTGGGCTAAGTGAGGATAATGGTTGGATTTGTTCCCCCACTATATAAAAGCGGTCTTCTTCCCCAAGAAGACTGCCTCTCCTAACCCTAAGCTCCATTTTTGCTTGATCTCTCTCCCTAGACAACACCTCGTGTTGATCTTCTAGGGTTTTCTTGAGAGGGCCTTGATTTATATTTCCACCAATAAAAATTTGACCCCCCCCCCCCACTAATCCCTTGTGGATCTTGTTACTATTGGGTGCTTGAGCATCCTAGATGGTTGAGGTCACCTCGGAGCCACAATCCATTCTGGTAAAGCTTCGTGGTGTTGTTAGGAGCCTCTAATTAAGTTGCGGAGACTACCCCAACCTTGTTTATAAAGGTTCGGTCGCCACCTTCAAGTGCACCACTAGTGGAATCACGACATCTTGGATTGTGTGAGGTCGTACGGAGAATACAATGTCCCTAGTGGCTTCTTGGGGAGCATTTGTTGGAAATATGCCCTAGAGGCAATAATAAATTGGTTATTAATATATTTCCTTGTTCATGGTAATAGTTTATTATCCATGCTAGAATTGTATTGATTGGAAACTCAATACATGTGTGGATACATAGCCAACACACTGTCCCTAGTGAGACTCTAGTTGACTAGCTCGTTGATCAAAGATGGTCAAGGTTTCCTGGCCATAGGCAAGTGTTGTCACTGGATAACGGGATCACATCATTAG